>NC_058524.1:380369778-380994778 GCF_904849725.1 Hordeum vulgare subsp. vulgare | reverse complement strand
GTTAAAATATTTGTTTTTAAAAGTGTGTATAAAATATTCTTGGATTTGGAGGAAACCTGGAGTGCGGACTTATTTTAATATAGCTAGGCCGCCTACCAATTTTCGTCACAATCGGAGTCCGTCTGGTACCCGAACGGTCGACCGTAGCGGCACCGTCTTTGGTTTATCGTCGGACGATTTTGGGTTTTAAAATATCGTTGCCGGGTGCCCGTTTTCCCTCTCATCTCCGACTAGCCACTCTACACAGCCACCTAGCCCGTCCTCACGGCTGCAGCCATTTGATTCCAATCGCACGGCTGAAACCGGGGCGAAGAACTGCAAACCCTAGCCCGTGTGTCTATAAATAGGCAGTCATCCTCTCTCTCCCTCGTTTCCCGTGCCTCCCCAACCCTAGCCCCACTGTCTCCCACCTCCCAGCCACCAGGCCCACCCAAGCCCATCTGAGGCCCGCCGGGCCCGGATCCGTCGCCCTTGCTTGCTGCCTAGCACCGCCGCGTGCAACGCATTAGCTCAGCGCCCCACCGCTGATTCGCGAGCCACCGCGGCCTCCCTCCCTATCTGTTGAGATCCAGATCTAGATCCGTCTGTTCCGGCCGCCGCCGTCTTGTTCCGGCCGTCCTAAAGCCTGCATCAGCCACCGCCCCTTGTCCTCGGAGCCACCACCGCCAAGTCATGTGCCTCGTGCAGAGGCCCAAGGAGGACGAAGCTCGACTCGCTCGCCTAGGGCTGGCCAGCGCCCAGTGGGCCGCCGTGCTTCGCCCGGGCCCAGCAACGCCTCTTCGCCCAGGCCCAGCATCGCCCCGAGCAGCCTGCCTCTCCACGGACGGCCGGAGAGCCCAATGTGAGGACCCACCCTGCAGCCCTAGTACCCGCCCTAGGCGGCATGTAGCTATCTTGCGCCTCGTCCCGATTCGGCCCGTGGAGATTTTCCAACTAACTCGCGATTTAATTCTTTTCAAAAAAAGCTGATTTTGAAATGCCCGTAGATTTCAAACCGTGTGTCGGATTGCGACAAGTTATATATGTAACTTGTGTAGTTTTTCGCGTACAATAATATTTTGCAACTTGCATGCATGTTTGAAGTAGTTTGACCCGGCATTTGCCTAGAATTGCATGCTGTCCCAATAGGTTAATTATTTCATAGCTATTTTCGTGCACGTCCGGATTGTTTAAACACCATAGATAAAATGTTCATGTTGTTCGGGACCCTTTGCCATGTACTCCCTCCGTTCCTAAATATAAGTCTTTCTAAAGATTTCACTAGTGGACTACATACGAATGTATATAGACATACTTTAATGTATACATTCACTCATTTTGCTTCGTTTGTAGACGTCTAGTGAAATCTCTTAAAAGACTTATATTTAGGAACGGAGGGAGTATTTTAGAGTAGTTGTTTGCATTTTTGCATGTAGGTTCCGTCGCTAGTTGCTATGTCGTGTTTAGGACATATTGTCGCATATATGTGTGGCGCTAGTTCATATTTCGAACCCCACATATTATTTATGTTTTCGGGGTAGAAAAATCCATAGAATTTAACTGTGCATTTAGTTTTTCCGTACAATTAAGTTTGTGTGCATGATGTTTTGCCATGTTTCCCTTTTGTTTATTTTGTGGGATTTATTACGTGCATGATATGAACTAGTTTTGAACTAGAGATATGCCCTTGGATATGCATGCTAGCCCCTGGTAATTTTTGTTGCTATAGAAATCCATGTTTAGGTGTTGTTTGCTTGTTGTCAACATGCTAGAAAATAGTGCTGATTTGGAGATGCCAAAATATTTCTAAGTCTGAAATCTGTTATACTTTGTTGCTGTCATGCCATGAGTTTTGCTAGTAATCTACAACTCCTTTGAGATTGATGCAATGGAGTTATTTATAGTCCTTAAGATTATCTAGCATGTTGTAGATTTACATGCCATTCTGAGCCCTGTAGCATATAGTTTTGCTGCTGTCAATAAGCCTTCAGATCGAAAACTGCACTGTCAAAACTGATATTTTAACTAAGTCTGAAACTGTGTGTGAGATGCCATTTTGTGAGTTCTTTTCCTAGTGATCCATGCTTCCATGATAGATGTTATTAGTAGTATGTTGTAGTGCATCTTGACCACTACCGCTTCATGTCTTGTTTGAGCATTTTAGATTAATGTAGCTTGTTTTGGGGTGTAAAAAATGCCATGTTGCTGTTTTTGGCAGATTATGACTATTTCTTGTGTAGCTTGTATTTGTTGAACCGTTGCTCCGTTTTGATCGTGCCCTATATGAAACTTGCTTAGAATCTCGTGTTGTTATATATTATGTTGCAGCCTTCTTGGTTTGGAATGTTGTGGCTGCCATTTCATACATATTGCATTCATGGCATCATATCTTGCGGTGATCATATCTTTTGAACCGTAGCTCCGTTGGAGATGTTCTCTATGTGTAAATTGATTGGAACGACGCGTATAATCACGTGAACCTATTTATTTTTCTGTTTCACAAATATTAAAACATGTTAGTTCAGATCTGGACAGAATTATAAATTAACGTATGAGGTCATTTCGGAGATGCTATATGTCGTTTCCGGCCTCATTTAAAATGCCTAGATAGGTAGATTATTTGTGCTTCACCCCTTGCCATGTTTAACAACATTTAATATTGCCGTGTAAGTAATCGGGATAGAACTAAATAATCAGTATGTGGAGTTTCGTCAATATGTAACTCGTTGCATATTGAACTTCACTTAAAGTGTAGTGTTTGATTGGAGTGAATTGCCATGTCATGCCTTGCATTGGTCCGGTCATGCATCATACGTGTTGAGCATTATGTCGTGCATGTGCTGTGGTGAATATCGTGTGTTGATAGTTGTTTCTGGTTTGCTTCGTTTCGATAGAGTTCCGCAAGCGTGTTGGAATCTGAGGATCCGTTCGACTACATCGGTTCATCTGCTTCATGGAGTCATTCTTCTTCCAAGCGGGATCTCAGGCAAGATGACCATTTCCCTAGATACAATTACTATCATTGCCATAATAGTTTTATAGTTTCTATCGTTATGTCTCCCTGCCAACCACCTGTTAAATATCAGCGTCCCAACATTGCCATGATAACTTTCAACCTGTTAACAACCTCGCAAACCACTGATTGGCTAAGTTACCGCTTGCTTAACCATGTGTTAGTGTTGCTAGTTGCAGGTGCAGTTGCTTCCATGTGATAACATGGGTCTCTTGTTATATCACCATATAATTGCTATTTAACTTAATGCACCTATATAATTGGTAAAAGGTGGAAGGCTCGACCTTTCTAGCCTGGTGTTTTGTTCCACCTTTACCGCCTTAGTTTTGTCTACTGGTGTTATGTTCCATAAATGAGCGCTCCTAACATGCTTGGGGTTGTTTTGGGGACCCCTAGATTCTCGTTTTGGGATAAAGCTCGTCTGGCAAGGCCCAACACTGGTACTATATTTGCCCAACATAATAATTCTGTTAATACTGACAAACATATGGCGTCATGAACCCGAGGAGTTATTCAACATAATACAGGGAGGGCCAGTGCTGATGGTGCTGGTCCAAAACAGAGCCGTTTGTGGGGCCAACCCGGGGCAACTCGGGTGATGTCTATCAGGCCACCGTACGTTGTGCTTATCCGTCATGTCCTGAGAACGAGATACGCGGCTCCTATCGGGATGGTTGACACGCCGGGCAGCCTTGCTGGACTTGTTTTACCTTTCTCGAGCGTCTTGTGCGAGGGATTCCGAGGATGCTTTGGGTTATCTCGAGGTTCAGGTTTCTAATAGGAACCCGAGGAGATCACGGGTTTCCCTGATCGAGGTCATTCCGTTGCAACGTGTGGTAGTTTGTGATGGACTAGTTGGAGCACCCCTGCAGGGTTAAATCTTTCGAAAAGCCATGCCCCCGGTTATGTGGCAACGTGGAAACTTTGTTTAACATCTGGTTCTAGATAACTTGAATTTAACTTAATGACAATATGCCAACTGAGTGCGTAACCGTGATTGTCTCTTTCATGAGCTCCTTCTCCGATCGAGGACACGGTGGAGTTATGTTTGACGTAAGTAAGTGTTTGGAATCATTCATTTGATCATCAGTAGTTCACGTCCGTTATGCGTAGAGCATCCCCCTCTTCATTCTTGTACTCGTAAGTTAGCCACCTCAGATAAATGCTTAGTCGCTTGCTGCAGCCTCACCACTTAACCATGCCTCACCCATTAAGCTTTGCTTGTCTTGATACCTTTGGAAATGAGATTGTTGAGTCCCCTATGGCTCACAGATTACTACAACACCAGTTGCACGTAGAAGTAAAGGTTACATGACGCGAGCGCGTTGATTGTTCATTTGGAGTTTCTTCTTCTTCTTCATTGTCGATCTAGGATGGGTTCGAGGCCGGCATCCTCGGATAGCAAGGATGGACGTCGTTCTTTTCTCATTTGTTTTCATCCGTAGTCAGACTCTCCTCTTCTTTGCGATATTTATGTATTGTATTGATGTGACTCTCATGTAGCATGTGGCGACTGTAAGCCAATTCCATATACTCTTCTCTTTAGTACATGTACTTGTAACGATATCCATTCTTGTGAAATGACGAGATGCGCTTCTATCCCTGTAGAGGCCCTCGCTCCAAAATAAGGACATGATCGCATCTTGGGTGTTACAAGTTGGCATCATAGCAGTACCAACCTAGGAGCACCCTTGATTGATCGAACTTGGCCGAGTCGAGTCCAGTGAAAAAAATCTGCTTTGAGTCTAGTTATATATCGGAGAGTAGGATTCTTTTTTCTCCTCTTCTATGCTGTGGTGAGGAATCTTGACGTAATAATTTAATTCTACTCCTCTTCTCACTCAAATTTTTTTAGGATCACGCGGATATTTTTGGAATCTATATGATGTTGATGTGACGGAGTTCTATCTTGGTGCCTCCTATCTGACTTGATTTCTTCTGAGGAGTCCAGCTCCACAGGATTCTTGAGCACATCGTTATCATTCAGATTTCTTAGTATCTCAGGACGAAGGATGTTCGAAATTGCTTCAATACTAGTAGTGGCGAGAGGAGTCCTGCTTCCCCAGTACTGGTGCAGATAGATCCGGATGTATCGCCATACTTTGTATCGTTGTGATTATGAGTGTCCGAGATAGATGAGGTTCCGAGATTCTGGTTATGTGTTGACGGATGTGATACACTGGACGGGTTATATTACTCCTTGTATCCGTGGACCAGATTGCATGACCACAAATTGCGGGAGTTCTTAGGTGGGAATTCAAGTAGTTACTTATAGGACAATCTTCCAACAAATGCATGATGTTAGGTTGGGGTTCGACATCTAGTGGATTCGTTTGTTCACGGTCGTTTTACAGTGGTTCTCGTTGTGTCTTAAAGAGCCTTGTAGCTTGCTACGACTCTGGGACACTTAGTTTGTCGTATCCACTGCCTTGCACATGATGGCTACTATAGGATAGAGCCCGTGCGAGCCTCATCCATGAAAATATCGAGTGGAATCTCTCTCATGAGTTTGCTTTGGCTAATTTGCAAGCCTCATCCTTTGTTTTATTGGAGTATGGTTATTCGAGTTGCTTCGATGTCAAGCTGTGATTCCAAATCTTTCCTAAGAAGTGTTCTCATATCCATATGAGGGTGCAAATTCTTTTGCTCAATCAAGTCGTCATATCAGTTCTTTTCATCCAGTGTGCTTCTCTTCAAGTGAATTCAATCATTTCCAATTTTGCAAGATCAATCTCTCATTTCTTTCCGGAGTTCATCTCATTTGTCCCAAGTGGTCTTTGTTTTCCCCGCCCTCCTACCCTTTTCTTCAGTGATTAGATTATCATCCTAGTGCCTTACTTTTCAGTGTTGCTTACGCTATCTTCTCTTCCGTGTGGTATCCGGTGATTCCTGGTGAAGATTCTCAGGAGTTCTAAGTGTTGGAATTATGCCCTAGAGGCAATAATACATATAGTTATTATTATAATTCCTGTATCAAGATAATCGTTTATTATCCATGCTATAATTGTATTGAATGAAGACTTATATACATGTGTGGATACATAGACAAAACACTGTCCCTAGCAAGCCTCTAGTTGGTTAGCCAGTTGATCAAAGATAGTCAATGTCTTCTGATTATAAACAAGGTGTTGTTGCTTGATAACTGGATCACGTCATTAGGAGAATCACGTGATGGACTAGACCCAAACAAATAGACGTAGCATGTTGATCGTGTCATTTTGTTGCTACTGTTTTCTGCGTGTCAAGTATTTGTTCCTATGACCATGAGATCATATAACTCACTGACACCGGAGGAATACTTTGTGTGTATCAAACGTCGCAACGTAACTGGGTGACTATAAAGATGATCTACAGGTATCTCCGAAGGTGTTCGTTGAGTTAGTATGGATCGTGGGATTTGTCACTCCGTGTGACGGAGAGGTATCTCGGGGCCCACTCGGTAATACAACATCATACACAAGCCTTGCAAGCAATGTGACTTAGTGTAAGTTGCGGGATCTTGTATTACGGAACGAGTAAAGAGACTTGCCGGTAAAGGAGATAGAAATAGGTATGCGGATACTGACGATCGAATCTCGGGCAAGTAACATACCGAAGGACAAAGGGAATGACATACGGGATTATATGAATCCTTGGCAGTGAGGTTCAAACGATAAGATCTTCATAGAATATGTAGGATCCAATATGGGCATCCAGGTCCCGCTATTGGATATTGACCGAGGAGTCTCTCGGGTCATGTCTACATAGTTCTTGAACCCGCAGGGTCTGCACACTTAAGGTTCGACGTTGTTTTATGCGTATTTCAGTTATATGGTTGGTTACCGAATGTTGTTCGGAGTCCCGGATGAGATCACGGACGTCACGAGGGTTTCCGGAATGGTCCAGAAACGAAGATTGATATATAGGATGACCTAATTTGATTACCGGAAGGTTTTCGGAGTTACCGGGAATGTACCGGGAATGACGAATGGGTTCCGGGAGTTCACTGGGGGGGGGGGGGCAACCCACCCTGGGGAAGCCCATAGGCCTTGGGGGTGGCGCACCAGCCCTTAGTTGGCTGGTGGGGCAGCCCAAGAAGGCCCTATGCGCCATAGGAAGAAAATCAAAGAGAAAAAAAGGAGGAGGTGGGAAAAGGGGGAAGGACTCCTCCTTCCAAACCTAGTTGGACTCGGTTTGGAAGGGGAGGGTTTCTCCCCTTGGCTCGGCCGAAGTCCTTAGGGGTCCTTGGACCCCAAGGCAAGGCTCCCCCTCTTCCCCCTATATATACGGAGGTTTTCGGGCTGATTTGAGACGACTTTTCCACGGCAGCCCGACCACATACCTCCACGGTTTTTCCTCTAGATCGCGTTTCTGTGGAGCTCGGGCGGAGCCCTGCTGAGATAAGATCACCACCAACCTCCGGAGCACCGTCACGCTGCCGTAGAACTCTTCTACCTCTCCGTCTCTCTTGATGGATCAAGAAGGCCGAGATCATCGTCGAGCTATACGTGTGCTGAATGCGGAGGTGCCGTCCGTTCAGCACTAGATCGTGGGACTGATCGCGGGACGGTTCGCGGGGCGGATCGAGGGACGTGAGGACGTTCCACTACATCAACCGCGTTCTTTAACGCTTCTGCTGTACGGTCTACAAGGTTACGTAGATCGCACATCCCCTCTCGTAGATGGACATCACCATGATAGGTCTTCGTGCGCGTAGGAAAATTTTTGTTTCCCATGCGACGTTCCCCAACAGTGGCATCATGAGCTAGGTTCATGCGTAGATGTCTTCTCGAGTAGAACACAAAAGTTTTTGTGGGCGGTGATGTGCGTTTTGTTGCCCTCCTTAGTCTTTTCTTGATTCCGCGGTATTGTTGGATCGAAGCGGCTCGGACGGACATTACTCGTACGCTTACGAGAGACTGGTTTCATCGCTACGAGTAACTCCGTTGCTCAAAGATGACTGGCGGGTGTCAGTTTCTCCAACTTTAGTTGAATCGGATTTGACCGAGGAGGTCCTTGGATGAGGTTAAATAGCAACTCATATATCTCCGTTGTGGTGTTTGCGTAAGTAAGATGCGATCCTACTAGATACCCATGGTCACCACGTAAAACATGCAACAACAAAATTAGAGGACGTCTAACTTGTTTTTGCAGGGTATGCTTGTGATGTGATATGGCCAACGATGTGATGTGATATATTGGATGTATGAGATGATCATGTTGTAATAGATAATATCGACTTGCACGTCGATGGTATGGCAACTGGCAGGAGCCATAGGGTTGTCTTTATACTAATGTTTGTGCTTGCAGATGCGTTTACTATTTTGCTAGGATGTAGCTTTAGTAGTAATAGCATGAGTAGCACGACAACCCCGATGGCGACACGTTGATGGAGATCATGGTGTGGCACCGATGACAAGAAGATCGTGTCGGTGCTTTGGTGATGGAGATCAAGGAGCACGTGATGATGGCCATATCATGTCACTTATGAATTGCATGTGATGTTAATCCTTTTATGCACCTTATTTTTCTTAGAACGACGGTAGCATTATGAGGTGATCTCTCACTAAAATTTCAAGACGAAATTGTGTTCTCCCCGACTGTGGACCGTTGCTACAGTTCGTCGTTTCGAGACACCACGTGATGATCGGGTGTGATAGACTCAACGTTCACATACAACGGGTGCAAAACAGTTGCGCACACGGAACACTCGGGTTAAGCTTGACGAGCCTAGCATGTGCAGACATGGCCTCGGAACACATGAGACCGAAAGGTCGATCATGAATCATATAGATGATATGATTAGCATAGGGATGCTTACCACTGAAACTATACTCAACTCATGTGATGATCGGACTTGAGTTAGTGTAAGTGGATCATGAACCACTCAAATGACTAGAGAGATGTACTTTTTGAGTGGGAGTTTAGCGAATAATTTAATTAAGTTAAACTCTAATTATCTTGAACATAGTGTAAGTCCACTTTGAATATATTTGTGTTGTAGATCATGGCTCACGCGACTGTCACCCTGAATTTTAATACGTTCCTAGAGAAAGCTAAGTTGAAAGATGATGGAAGCAACTTTGTAGACTGGGCTCGTAATCTTAAGCTAATCTTACAAGCTGGGAAGAAGGATTATGTCTTTAATGCTGCGCTAGGAGATGAACCACCCTTACGGCTGATCAGGATGTTAAGAACGCTTGGTTAGCACGTAAGGAGGATTACTCAGTAGTTCAATGTGCAGTCTTGTATGGCTTAGAACCGGGACTTCAACGTCCCTTTGAGCGTCATGGAGCATTTGAGATGTTCCAGGAGTTGAAGTTTATCTTTCAGAAGAACGCCCGGATCGAGAGGTATGAGACCTTCGATAAATTCTATGCTTGCAAGATGGAGGAGAACTCGTCTGTCAGTGAACATGTGCTCAAAATGTCTGGGTACTCAAACCGTCTAGCTGAGCTGGGGATTGAACTCCCGCAAGAAGCTATCACTGACAGAATCCTTCAATCACTGCCGCCAAGCTATAAAGGCTTTGTGTTGAACTACAACATGCAAGGGATGAACAAGTCTCCCGGCGAGTTGTTTGCGATGCTGAAAGTCGCAGAGTCTGAACTCCGTAAAGAGCATCAAGTGTTGATGGTGAATAAGACCACTAGTTTCAAGAGAAACGGCAAAGACAAGAAGGGTAATTCAAAGAATAGAGGCAAGGCTGTTGCCAATCCAACGAAGAAACCCAAAGCTGGACCTAAGCCTGAAATAGAGTGTTACTATTGCAAGGGTATGGGTCACTGGAAGCGCAATTGCCCCAAGTATCTGGCTGATAAGAAGGCAGCCAAAGAAAAATCAGGTATATTTGATATACATGTTATTGATGTGTACTTAACCGGCTCTCGTAGTAGTGCCTGGGTATTCGATACCGGTTCTGTTGCTCATATTTGCAACTCGAAATAGGAACTGCGGAATAGACGAAGGCTGGCGAAAGATGAAGTGATGATGCGCGTAGGAAATGGTTCCAAGGTTGATGCAATCGCCGTCGGCACAGTTTCACTTCAGTTACCATCAGGATTAGTTATGAACTTGAATCATTGTTATTTAGTGCCTGCGTTGAGCATGAACATTATATCTGGATCTTGTTTATTGCGAGACGGTTACTCTTTTAAGTCAGAGAATAATGGTTGTTCTATTTCTATGGGTAACATCTTTTATGGTCATGCACCCAATGTGAGAGGATTGTTCATATTGAATCTTGATAGCGATACACACATACATAACATTGAGACCAAAAGAGTTAGAGTTAACAATGATAGCGCCATATTTTTGTGGCACTGCCGCTTAGGTCATATTGGTGTAAAGCGCATGAAGAAACTCCATGCCGATGGACTTTTGGAGTCACTTGACTTCGATTCACTTGACACGTGCGAACCATGCCTCATGGGCAAGATGACTAAAACTCCGTTCTCCGGAACAATGGAGCGTGCAAGTGACTTGTTGGAAATCATACATACCGATGTGTGTGGTCCGATGAGCGTAGAGGCACGCGGCGGATATCGTTATTTTCTCACCTTCACTGATGATTTGAGTAGATATGGTTATGTCTACTTAATGAAGCACAAGTCTGAAACATTTGAAAAGTTCAAGCAATTTCAGAGTGATGTTGAAAATCATCGTAACAAGAAGATCAAGTTCCTACGGTCTGATCGTGGGGGTGAATATCTGAGTTTCGAGTTTGGTGCTCACTTAAGACAATGTGGAATTGTTTCACACTTGACACCGCCTGGAACACCACAGCGTAATGGTGTGTCCAAACGTCGTAATCGTACTTTATTAGAGATGGTGCGATCTATGATCTCTCTTACCGATTTGCCGTTATCGTTTTGGGGTTATGCATTAGAAACAGCTGCATTCACTTCAAATAGGCCACCATCAAAATCCGTTGAGACGACACCATACGAACTGTAGTATGGCAAAAGGCCAAATTTGTCGTTTCTTAAAGTTTGGGGATGTGATACTTATGTCAAAAAGCTTCAGTCTGAAAAGCTGGAACCCAAAGCGGAAAAGTGCATCTTCATAGGTTACCCAAAAGAGACAGTTGGGTACACCTTCTATCTCAAATCCGAGGGCAAAGTGTTTGTTGCTAAAAACGGAGCTTTTCTCGAGAAGGAGTTTCTCTTGAGAGAATTGAGTGGGAGGAAGATAGAACTTGATGAGGTTGTCGAACCTCTCATCCCTCTGGATGGTGGCACGGGGCAAGGGGAAACCTCTGTCGTTGCGATGCCGGTTGAGGAGGAAGTTAATGATGATGATCATGAAACTCCGGTTCAAGTTTCTGTCGAACCACGCAGGTCGACGAGACCATGTGCTGCTCCAGAGTGGTACGGTAATCCCGTCTTGTCAATCATGTTGTTAGACAACAATGAACCTGCAAATTGTGAAGAAGCAATGGTGGGCCCAGATTCCAACAAATGGCTAGAAGCCATGAAGTCCGAGATAGGATCCATGTATGAGAACAAAGTGTGGACTTTGGAAGTACTACCTGAGGGCCGCAAGGCTATTCAGAACAAATGGATCTTTAAGAGAAAGACGGAGCTGATGGCAATGTGACCGTTTATAAAGCTCAACTTGTGGCAAAGGGTTTTTCACAAGTTCAAGGAGTTGACTACGATGAGACATTCTCACCCGTAGCGATGCTTAAGACCGTCAGAATCATGTTAGCAATAGCTGCATTTTTCGATTATGAAATCTGGCAGATGGATGTCAAAACGGCATTCCTTAATGATTTCCTTAAGGAAGAGTTGTATATGATGCAACCCGAAGGTTTTGTCGATCCTAAGAATGCTAACAAGGTGTGCAAGCTCTAGCGATCCATTTATGGACTGGTGCAAGCATCTTGGAGTTGGAACAAACGCTTTGATGAGGTGATCAAAGCATTTGGGTTTACACAAGTGGTTGGAGAATCTTGTATTTACAAGAAAGTGAGTGGGAGCTCTGTGGCGTTTCTAATATTGTATGTGGATGACATATTGCTGATTGGAAACAACGTAGAGTTTTTGGAGAGCATAAAGGATTACTTGAATAAAAGTTTCTCTATGAAGGACCTAGGAGAAGCTGCTTACATTCTAGGCATTAAGATCTACAGGGATAGATCAAAACGCCTGATAGGACTTTCACAAAGCACATACCTTGATAAAGTTTTGAAGAGGTTCAAAATGGAACAGTCCAAGAAAGGGTTCTTGCCAGTTTTACAAGGTACGAGATTGAGTAAGACTCAGTGCCCAGCAACTGATGAGGATAGAGAGCATATGAGCACCGTCCCCTATGCTTCAGCCATAGGTTCTATCATGTATGCAATGTTGTGCACTAGTCCGGACGTTAGCCTGGCCATAAGTAGGTAGGTTCCAGAGTAATCGAGGAGTGGATCACTGGACGGCGGTCAAGAATATCCTGAAGTACCTGAAAAGGACTAAGGAGATGTTTCTCGTGTATGGAGGTGACGAAGAGCTCGCCGTAAACGGTTACGTCGATGCAAGCTTTGACACAGATCCGGACGACTCTAAGTCGCAGACCGGATACGTATTTATTCTTAATGGGGGTGTGGTAAGCTGGTGCAGTTCCAAGCAAAGCGTCGTAGCAGATTCTACATGTAAAGCGGAGTACATGGCTGCCTCGGAGGTGGCTAAGGAGGGTGTATGGATGAAGCAGTTCATGACGGATCTTGGAGTGGTGCCAAGTGCATGAATCCAGTAACCTTGTTCTGTGACAACACGAGTGCCATTGCCTTAGCAAAGGAACCACGGTTTCACAAGAAGTCCAGACACATCAAACGATGCTTCAACCTCATCCGCGACTACGTCGAAGGGGAGGACGTAAATATATGCAAAGTGCACACGGATTTGAATGTAGTAGACCCACTGACTAAACCTCTTCCATGGGCAAAGCATGATCAACACCAGAACTGTATGGGTGTTAGATTTATTACAATGTAATTCGCATGATGATATCAAGATAATCATTTATTATCCATGCTATAATCGTATTGAACGAAGACTTATATACATGTGTGGATACATAGACAAAACACTGTCCCTAGCAAGCCTCTAGTTGGTTAGCCAGTTGATCAAAGATAGTCAGTGTCTTCCGATTATAAACAAGGTGTTGTTGCTTGATAACTGGATCACGTCATTAGGAGAATCACGTGATGGACTAGACCCAAACTAATAGACGTAGCATGTTGATCGTGTCATTTTGTTGCTACTGTTTTATGCGTGTCAAGTATTTGTTCCTATGACCATGAGATCATATAACTCACTGACACCGGAGGAATACTTTGTGTGTATCAAACGTCGCAACGTAACTGGGTGACTATAAAGATTCTCTACAGGTATCTCCGAAGGTGTTCGTTGATTTAGTATGGATCGAGACTGGGATTTCTCACTCCGTGTGACGGAGAGGTATCTCGGGGCCCACTCGGTAATACAACATCACACACAAGCCTTGCAAGCAATGTGACTTAGTGTAAGTTGCGGGATCTTGTATTACGGAACGAGTAAAGAGACTTGCCGGTAAACGAGATTGAAATAGGTATGCGGATACTGACGATCGAATCTCGGGCAAGTAACATACCGAAGGACAAAGGGAATGACATACGGGATTATATGATTCCTTGGCACTGAGGTTCAAACGATAAGATCTTCGTAGAATATATAGGATCCAATATGGGCATCCAGGTCCCGCTATTGGATATTGACCGAGGAGTCTCTCGGGTCATGTCTACATAGTTCTCGAACCCGCAGGGTCTGCACACTTAAGGTTCGACGTTGTTTTATGCATATTTGAGTTATATGGTTGGTTACCGAATGTTGTTCGTAGTCCCGGATGAGATCACGGACGTCACGAGGGTTTCCGGAATGGTCCGGAAACGAAGATTGATATATAGGATGACCTCATTTGATTACCGGAAGGTTTTCGGAGTTACCGGGAATGTACCGGGAATGACGAATGGGTTCCGGGAGTTCACCGGGGGGGGGGGGGGCAACCCACGCCGGGGAAGCCCATAGGCCCTGGGGGTGGCGCACCAGCCCTTAGTGGGCTGGTGGGACAACCCAAGAAGGCCCTATGCGCCATAGGAAGAAAATCAAAGAGAAAAGAAAAAAAAGGAGCAGGTGGGAAAAGGGGGAAGGACTCCTCCTTCCAAACCTAGTTGGACTCGGTTTGGAAGGGGAGGGTTGTCCCCCTTGGCTCGGCCGAAGTCCTTAGGGGTCCTTGGACCCCAAGGCAAGGCTCCCCCTCTTCCCCCTATATATACGGAGGTTTTAGGGCTGATTTGAGACGACTTTTCCACGGCAGCCCGACCACATACCTCCACGGTTTTTCCTCTAAATCGCGTTTCTGCGGAGCTCGGGCACAGCCCTGCTGAGATAAGATCACCACCACACTCCGGAGCGCCATCACGCTGCCGGAGAACTCTTCTACCTCTCCGTCTCTCTTGCTGGATCAAGAAGGCCGAGATCATCGTCGAGCTGTACGTGTGCTGAACGCGGAGGTGCCGTCCGTTCGGCACTAGATCGTGGGACTGATCGCGGGACGGTTCGTGGGGCGGATCGAGGGACGTGAGGATGTTCCACTACATCAACCGCGTTCAGTAACGCTTCTGCTGTACGGTCTACAAGGGTACGTAGATCACACATCCCCTCTCGTAGATGGACATCACCATGATAGGTCTTCGTGCGCGTAGGAAAATTTTTGTTTCCCATGCGACGTTCCCCAACACTAAGCTCAGCAGTTTTCATTCCTGTTCTCTTTTCCGGTGGATTTAATTCAGTCTCTCAGTGTTCATCAAATCGTTCAGTGCTCTCTCATGTTGTAAATTCTTGTTCAAGTCTCTCTTGTTTATTCATCAATCTCTTTCTACCCGGAGTGTTCAAGATATCTCAGAGTTTCTTGTTTTCAATCCTTTCAATTATTTCGAGGGTCTCACCTCATCATGTTTTCTTTATACCTGTGCAATATCTCTCTTTCCGAGCAATCTTTTCGACGGTGGTTTCTTTGAGTGGGCCCATAACCCACAGGTTTTTCCCAGGATCTTCTTTGAGTGGTTTCTTTATTTTCCGGAGTTCTCTAATTCTTTTCAACTATGACGTAAGTATGAATTCCATCAGTCATATCCCTTCTCCAACATCAATTTGAATTAATTCTCATATTTTGCTCAGCCTTTCTTTCTTCATTATTCCGGAGTGTATCAATTATTCTTGGTGGTGTTCTCCTCATCATTTCAGTTTGGGAGACCGAAGGAGTGTTTCTTTCAAATCTTGGTCCATTCTCTTGAAGATGTCATCTCAGCGTCATGTTATCTTCTCAATTGTTCCCAATCATGAGAATCCCTTTCTTTCTATCCGATGCTTTTCTGAGTTGTTTTCATTTCTTGATCCTCCAAAGCCATCATTTCAGAAGATTTCTTCGTCATAAGCTTTCAGCTTTCGTTCTCAAATTCTTCTCAATTGTTGTCTCTTCGTCGTCTCTCAGTTATTTTGGTGCCTTGTCCAGTTTTTTCTTAGGCAGCTCAAGATCTCTTCATTCTCAAGATGTTCTTCAAGATTCTTCTGGTAGTAGTTTTCATTTTCTTCTTCATTCTTTTCTTGCCATGATCTAGTTTCTATTCTTTGTAACGGAGGCTTTGTGATGTTGCTCTCTTCAATCTATCATTTTATCTTTTAAAGATCATATGTTCCCTTTCTCAATTTAGTTAGATTGTTGTGAATCTTCTCAACATCTTTCCATTGTATCGAATTTTGTCTCCTTTTCCTACCGAAGTGCTGCCGAAATTTTCTGTGAATTCTTGAGTGTTTCTCTTATCATTCTTCATCTCTTTGCAACCTTCAAGAATCGTTGGTTTACTCGTTGTTAAAGAAGCAATTAAGTTTTACCTCTTTCCCTTTCTCTTCTTCTTCCCCTTTCATTCTTGGATCTCGGGTCGAGATCCTCTTGTAGTATAGGAGAGTTGTCACATCCCGAGACCGAAGCTCCAGAAGATTCCCCTTTTATTCTGTTGTCGCGTGTTATTATTTTTATTTGTCGCATCATCATCGCATCATGCGCATCATCTGCATTGCATCGGCACTCCGTTGTCGCCAGTTTTCAAAACTTTATTCGTTATTAGTTGCCGGTTCTCTCCGTTCTTGTCGTTGATCGTTTTGAGCCCGACTAGAGATGCACGCGCCCGCAACATCGTTAAAATATTTGTTTTTAAAAGTGTGTATAAAATATTCTTGGATTGGGATGAAACTTGGCGTGCGGTCTTATTTTAATATAGGTAGGCCGCGTGCCAATTTTCGTCGCAATCGGAGTCCGTCTGGTACCCGAACGGTCGACCGTAGCGGCACTGTCTTCGGTTTTTCGTCGGACGTTTTTGGATTTTAAAATATCGTTGTCGGGTGCCCGTTTTCCCTCTCATCTCTGGCTAGCCACTCTACACAACCACCTAGCCCGTCCTCGCGACTAGAGCCATTTGATTCCGATTGCACGACTGAAACCGGGGCAAAAAAGTGCAAACCCTACCCCCTCTGTCTATAAATAGGCAGTCAACCTCTCTCTCCCTCGTTTCCCGTGCCTCCCCAACCCTAGCCACCACTGTCTCGCACCTCCCAGCCGCCAGGCCCGCCCGAGCCCATTTTAGGCCCGCCGGGCCCGGGTCCGTCGCCCCCGCTTGCTACCTAGCACCGCCGCGTGCAACACATCACCCCGGCGCACCACCATCGATCCGCGAGCCACCGCGGCTTCCCTCCCGATCTGGCGAGATCCAGATCCAGATCCGTCGGTTCCGGCCGCCGCCGTCTTGTTCTGGCCGGCCTATAGCCTGCCTCAGGCACCGCCCCTTGTCCTCGGAGCCGCCGCCGCCAAGTCATGTGCCTCGTGCAGAGGCATGAGGAGGACGAAGCTCGGCTCACTCGCCTAGGGCTGGCCAGCGCCCAGTGGGCCGCCGTGCCTCGCCCCTGCCCAGCAACGCCTCTTCGCCCAGGCCCAGCACCGCCCCGAGCAGCCTACCTCTCCACCGATGGCCCGACGGCCCAAGGTGAGGACCCACCCTGCAGCCCTAGTCCCCGCCCTAGGCGTCATATAGCTATCTTGAGCCTCGTCTCGATTCGGCCCGATAGGCCAAAGTCGGCCTATGGAGATTTTGCAATTAACCGACGATTTAATTCTTTTCAAAAAAAGCTGATTTTCAAATGCTCGTAGATTTCAAACCGTGTGTCGGACTGCGACAAGTTATATATGTAACTTGTGTAGTTTTTTGTGTAGAATAATATTTTGCAACTTGCATGCATGTTTGAAGTAGTTTGACCCGTCATTTTCCTAGAATTGCGTGTTGTCCCAATAGGTTAATTATTTCGAAACTATTTTCGTGCGCGTCCGGATTGTTCAAATACCATATTTAAAATGTTCATGTTGTTCGTGACCCTTTGCCATGTATTTTAGAGTAGTTATTTGCCTTTTTGCATGTAGGTTGCATCGCTAGTTTGCTATGTCGTGTTTACGTCATATTCTCGTATATATGTGTGGTGCTAGTTTATTTTTTGAACCCCACATATTATATATGTTTTCGGGGTAGAAAAATCCATAGAATTTAACTGTGCATTTAGTTTTGCCGTCCGAGTAAGTTTGCATGCATGATATTTTGCCATGTTGCCCTTTTGTTTATTTGGTGGGATTTATTACGTGCATGATATGAATTAGTTTTGAACTAGAGATATTCCCTTGGATATGCATGCTAGCCCATGGTAATTTTGGTTGCTATAGAAATCCATGTTTAGCTGTTGTTTGCTTGTTGTCAACATGCTAGAAATAGTGCTGATTTGGAGATGCCGAAATATCTCTAAGTCTGAAATCTGTTATATTTTGTTGCTGTTTTACCATGAGTTTTGCTAGTGAGCTAAAGCTCCTTTGTGGTTTGTGGAATGGAGTTATTTATAGTCCTTCAGATTCTCTAGCATGCTATAGATTTTGATGCCATTCGGAGCCCTGTAGAATATAGTTTTCCTGCTGTCAATATGCCTTCAGATAAAAAACTGCACTGTCAAAACTGATATTTTCACCAAGTCTGAAACTGTGTGTGAGATGCCATTTTGTGAGTTCTTTTTCTAGTGATCCATGCTTCCATGCTAGATGTTATTAGTAGTATGTTGTAGTTCATCTTTACCACTACCGCGTCATGTATTGTTTGAGCATTTTAGATTTATGTAGCTTGTTGTTTTGGGGTGTAGAAAATGCCATGTTGCTGTTTTTGGAAGATTATGACTATTTCTTGTGTAGCTTGTATTTGTTGAACCGTTGCTCCGTTTTGATCGTTCCCTATATGAAACTTTCCTAGAATCTCGTCTGGTTTCATATTATGTTGCTGCCTTCTTGGTTTGGAATATTGTGTCTGCCATTTGCATACATATTGCATTCATGGCATCATATCTTGCGGTGATCATATCTTTTGAACCGTAGCTCCGTTGGTGATGTTCTCTATGTTTAAATTGATTGGAACGACGCGTAGAATCGTGTGAACCTATTTATTTTTCTGTTTAAAAAATATTAAAACGCGTTAGTTCAGATCTGGACAGAATTATAAATTAACGTATGAGGTCATCTCGGAGATGCTATATGTCGTTTCCGGGCTCATTTAAATTACTAGAGGTAGATTATTTGTGCTTCACCCCTTGCCATGTTTAACAACATTTAATATTGCACCACTTTAATGTGTAGTGTTTGATTGGAGTGAATTGCCATGTCATGCCTTGCATTAGTCCGATCTTGCATCATACGTGTTGAGCATGATGTCGTGCATGTGCTGTGGTGAATATCGTGTGTTGATACTTGTTTCCGATTTGCTTCGTCTCAATAGAGTTCCGCAAGCGTGTCGGAATGTGAGGATCCGTTCGACTACATCGGTTAGTCTGCTTCACGGAGTCGTTCTTCTTCCAAGTGGGATCTCAGGCAGGATGACAATTTCCCTAGATACCATTACTATCATTGCCATGCCAGTTTTATCGTTTCTATGTTACCGCTTGCTTAACCATGTGTTAGCGTTGCTAGTTGCAGGTGCAGTTGCTTCCATGTGATAACATGGATCTCTTGTTATATCACCATATAATTGCTATTTAACTTAATGCACCTATATACTTGGTAAAAGGTGGAAGGCTCAACCTTTCTAGCCTGGTGTTTTGTTCCACCTTTGCCGCCTTAGTTTCGGCTACCGGTGTTATGCTCCATAAATGAGCGCTCCTAACGTGCTTGTGGTTGTTATGGGGACCCCCTAGATTCTCGTTTTGGGATAAAGCTCGTCTGGCAAGGCCCAACATTGGTACTATATTTACCCAACATAATAATTCTGTTAATACTGAAAAACATAGGGCATCAGGAACCAGAGGAGTAATTCAACATAATACAGGGAGGGCCAGTGCAGATGGTGCTGGTCCAAAACAGAGCCGTTTGCTGGGCCAAGCCGGGGCAACTCGGGTGATGTCTATCAGGCCACCGTATGTTGTGCTTATCCGTCATGTCATGAGAACGAGATACGCGGCTCCTATCGGGATCGTCGACACGCCGGGCGGCCTTGTTGGACCTGTTTTACCTTTCTCGAGCGTCTAGTGCGAGGGATTCCGAGGATGCTTTGGGTTATCTCGAGGTTGAGGTTTTCCAATAGGAACCAGAGGAGATCACGAGTTTCCCTGATCGAGGTCATTCCGTCGCAGCGTATGGTAGTTTGTGATGGACTAGTTGGAGCACCAGTGCAGGGTTAAATCTTTCAGAAAGTCGTGCCCGCGGTTATGTGGCAATGTGGAAACTTTGTTTAACATCTCGTTCTAGATAACTTGAAGTTAACTTAATTAAAATATGCCAACTAAGTGTGTAACCGTGATTGTCTCTTTTGTGAGCTCCTTCTCCGATCGAGGACATGGTGGGGTTATGTTTGACGTTAGTGGGTGTTCAGGATCATTCATTTGATCATCACTAGTTCACATCCATTATGCGTAGAGCATCCCCCTCTTCATTCTTGTACTCGTAAGTTAGCCACCTCAGACAAATGCTTAGTCGCTTGCTGCAACCTCACCACTTAACCATGCGTCATCCATTAAGCTTTGCGAGTCTTGATGCCTTTGGAAATGAGATTGCTGAGTCCCCTGTGGCTCACAGATTACTACAACACCAGTTGTAGGTATAGGTAAAGGTTACATGAAGCGAGCGCATTGATTGTTCATTTGGAGTTTCTTCTTCTTCATCATCGTCGATCTAGGATGGGTTCCAGGCCGGCAGCCTGGGATAGCAAGGATGGACATCGTTCTTTTCCCATTTGTTTTCGTCCATAGTCGGACCCTGCTCTTCTTCGTGATATTTATGTATTGTACTGATGTGACTCTGATGTAGCATGTGGCGAGTGTAAGCCAATTCCATATACTCTTCTCTTTAGTACATGTACTTGTAACGATATCCATTATTGCGAAACGACGATATGCGCTTCTATCCCTGTCAAGGCCCTCGCGCCAAAATAAGGATAGGATCACATCTTGGGCATTACACACCACTAGTAATGTGGCCTTATTGCTAGCACCGACCAAAGTAATCAACAAAGCCCCATCCCATAAAGGAGTATCGTGGTCGCACATGTAAGGTTGGGATGGTCGACACATCATAAATCTAATCCCATTTCCGAAACCACTCACACAAAACCTTTCTGGTACACCACTTCTTTCTCAAGTGATCATCTAGTTCAACACCATCACCCTCGGGCATTAGTGGCACCTGACCGGGTTTTCGTAAAACCTTTGATAACACATTTTCTTTACCATCATCATGCATATGCTCATCCTATGCGTAGCACTACTGTCTACTTGTCAACATTTATCAGCGTGACCCTCATAGATGGTAAGGTCATGCTCAATGCAAGTGCTCCGGAGGAGTCATCAGTAACACCATGCTGGGGTGCACCGATTAATCTTAACTATATGCATCAGAATAAAATAAGCAACATGTCATGCATAAAACATTTTCTCACACATGGTCAAAGGGCTGCTGTAACATCCCAAATTTCCTGCTTTGGAATGTTTTACAAATATAGCTAAGCATCTATGCACTTTGTTTGAAATAAAGTTTGCCTTTGAATTCTTTCAATACTTTGCTCTTTGTTATTTTTGCTATATTTTCTTCCCACGAGAAATGCCCCGACATAATTCTTGCAAGCAAGAAAGAGCGGAGGAAAATGACCCTCCAAAATGAGGGGCATTTTTGAAAATATTTGAGCCAAGAAAAACCAAGGTTTTACGGAGAAAATAATTGCAAAAAGAAAACAGAGCTTTTAGGATTTTTTCAGAAAAAAAAAACTTTTTTTAAAAGTTTTTATTTTTGTCTTGGAAAAATGTTAAATGGATAGGGAATTTTTTTCTGAAATTTTTGGCATATAATAACGCTATATTTAGATTTTATTTTATTTATTTATTTATTTTTACTTGCTGTTTTAAAAGAAAATATAAATAGGAAACCTATATTTTTTTTTAAAACCACGAGCACGCGTTAGGAAAGGATCGGGCCGAATCCGAGAGACCCAGATCCGAAATCCCTTCAGGATCGGCCGCCCGATCCCTGCGCCCTCGCCTCTCTCTCTGGCCGTGGCCCCCACGCCCGACCCGATCCCCGTGCCGGTCACCTTCCTTCTTCCTCCCTCTCTTCTTTTCTTCCTTGCGGATCTCACCGGAGCACCATCAGATTACGCCCGATCTCCCGATTCTTTCCTTCCCGAGACCACCCCGGCCCCTATATAAACCCAGCCCCCTCCCGCGCCTCGTTCCCCTCATCGCCGCCCCTGCTCGCCGCCCCAACCGCCTCTGTCTCCCAGCCTCGCCGGAGCCAAGCCCCGAGCTCCACCCTGCTCGCTGCCGCACCCTCCCCGCACCAACCGACGCCACCAGCAGCCTCCACCACCTCCCCGTGTTCCATTTTCCCCTTGCAACGCCAAGCCCTCTCCCCCACGCCATCTCCCGCTGCCCCGCCGGAGTTCGGCCAGCACCGAACCTCCCCAAGCTTCCCCTGCTCGGCCCCGGCTCTCTCACGCCTCGCCGTCACCTCCCTCGGACGCCGGAGCCCCGCCGCCACCCTCTGGACACCTCGGACGCCGCCGGAGATCGCCGGAGCCCCCTCCCCGAGCACCACCTCCTCTGTGCCTCGCCGGAGTAGAGCACACCGGCAGCCCCCCCCCACTGTAAGCACCCCTCCTCCTCCTCCACCGTCCGATCGTAATCTAACGCGGTAGATTAAAACACCCATACCCTTTCGGTCTTTTAGATAAAACCAAGCCGGTTTTTATCCACTTAAATATTAGCCGAAGAGGTATCAGTTAGATTCCGGCCGTTTGCTAGTTTTCCCCGCAGCAAACGAACTCCCAACCAACCAGGCAGTGCCACGTGTACACTGTCCGATTAGAAATCAGTTTTTCTTTTTCTGTTTTAATTCCAAAACAGAGAGAGTTTCAATCTTGTTCCCCCCATAACTTTTGATGTAGAGATCCAATGAGGTTGATTATTATTCCAGTAGATCCCAATGTTTCTGTAGTTTTCAAAAACATATAATTTGTCTATGCTTGAAATTTTCAAATTTGAATTAGATCATATTTAGTTTAAACCTTGTCTTGCTTATTTTTTTTAAATATTTTTACTTGGGGTTTTAACCGAAACAATTTCTGCCTTAGTTAGGTGAAGTGAATTCTTTCTCTTTATGCCATAGCTACTTTATGCTTGTGATGTATTTTACTTGTTGATGATTGTAGTGCTTATGGTGTGTATTTGTTTGTATCGGTAGATCACCCCGAGTGCGAAGCTTGTTACTTAGAAGCGCTCGATCAAGATAACTATCATCAAGGCAAGTCATTTTGATCATACTATCTCCTATGTTTTTCTATGCATGGTAGTTTCACCTTTCTTTGCCCAATTGCATGCTGAGTAGGTACTTGGAAATTATAGTTATAGGTTGTAGTATCATGTGGTAGGAACACAACAACCCCGATACTTGGCCCGGGACGACAAATTTCATATTGCTATGCTTGCGTAGACGGGATTCTGGTTGAGTGCATAACACAAGTGATGCGAGGATAATTAAATAACCAAGAACGGTTATGTCAAGATTTTCAAGACCTCGTGAAGCAATGCAACTCTGGGTGAAGGACGGTTTGGGGCTCCCTGGAGAAACCAGTGGACAACCCCGGGATGCTGGAGACTTGCCATGACATCTTGCGGAAAGCTTCACCCAGGCTCGAAGAGACGGATGGAGGCTTCAAGACCCAAGGCTTACCTGCACAACCACAAGTCATTATGGGCTCTAGCTTGGTTGGACAACGCGGCGACTCTAGACAGGCGGTGCTAGCAGATGTAGAAGAACGATAGGAATGGATAGGCACCGACAGGGATTCAGAGGGCCCCGTTGAAAGACCATGTTTTGATCATCCGGTCTTCAAACACCCTGAAGTGCGAGCACATACTTGGAGGCGATCAAATCTTGTGGGGAACGTGTGCAAAACTCTGCAGAGTGCCCAAACCTAATCGATTAGCCGTGTCCACGTTCATGGACAACTTGAGCCGAAGGCATTGAAATTTCCCTGAACTCTCGACACAACTTAATAATGATGTGGGAATTATCAACAACTCGGGTACGAGAATTGGTTGGCGGAACCATCTCGCTAACAACAAACAATGTAGTAATATTTTGCTTTCAGCCCCCTCTTGCTGTAGGAGAAAAATTGCTTTATGCTAAAACGTATAGCCCCACCTGCCAAATATGCATGTAGAGATAGTTGGTTATTATTTTTTCCCATCTCTCTGATGACTTGCCGACATATTCCATATGCTGACCTACACGGCTGCAACGTATCATGTTGCATAGTACTTTTCTGACCAGGAGTGAGGCTACGATCTACGCTCAATGACATGCCCTGGAGTCGGATGGACTCGTCTACCTGATGCTTCCGCTAGTCTTCCTTAGATATCTCATGAGACGGCCTTCAGCCGCTTTATTGTAATTCATTAATGTAATAAAGTACTTGATATGAGATTTCGATTAATAAAGTTGTGTGATTGAACTCTTGATATATACATTGATGTACTGAGTGTGTACCAGCATGATCTTGGGATGGTACGGAAACACCAGAGGCTTGACTCATATTGACTCGGGTCGCTACAGAAATGGTATGAGAGCACACGCTGACCGTAGGACGTAACCTCTAGGAATGGAAAAGCCTTAGGAAGAAAACTATTTTCTTATGTCTGTAAATCCTCTATTTCCTCTTCTGATCATTTCTGACCTCTCTCCAATTTTCCAATGTTTTAGATGGCCACCTTCATCTCCATTAAGTTCACGGAGTTTTCCCAGCCTCACGCCACTATGCCTTTCGGAAAGGAGCTGATACATATCACCAAAGACTTGAGGATTGCTCTGCCGACTATCACAGGGAAGCCTACTTCGTCTTACCTGGAGGATTCACGCTAAAGGATTGAGGTGCATGTTCCGGGAAGGACATTCGAGCCGCGCACTGAGCCTGTGGACTTCAAGTTCATCGCACCCAACTGGATTCTCGGAAGGGACATGGCGGTCCATTGTGCACTCGGACGTATCAAGGAAGTGTACACAGGCTGCCCTATTTCACCGGACCTATTCACTGTATCCCGGAGAGGAGAAGATGGAGAAATCATCTCAAGCAAGACCAAGGACGCTCTCCTGTCCTATGCCCAGACCTTGGAGAAGCACAGCGGGACTCTGGAGCATCGTGTGATCAAGGACGCTAGGAAGATCAAGCAACTGTCGCTCCGCGAACTCGAACTCGAAGAAGGAGCCCGGGAAGCGCACTATGAGCATGAATTGGAGGTGAAGGACTTTCTAGAGACGATCGAGAAGCTGAAGACTCGAGTCGCATACCTGGAGGAGGAACTGGACATGGGCGAGAACCTTCATCCCGAAGGAGACGTAGCCCCCTTGATCATCAATGAGGAGGACTATGAAGGAAGCTCCACCGAAGGACCCACCACCATGCTTTTCTGAGGAGGACAGTTAGACTAGTCCACCAAATTTATCTTATCATTAAACGCTTAGGCCGATGTTTAGGTTATCGAATTTTGTATCCCCGTGTGTGAACCTTTTGTGATGGTATTGAATAAAATATGTGGTGTGATACTTGGTTGTTGCATTTCATATGGGTAGTGTAATTACTCTTTAGACCATTGTTCTATGCTAATCTCACCCCTCTACAAACACCAGATGCCTCCGGGACGTGCCCCTGCTTCCAACTTCCCGCCGGAACTCACTCACTTGATTCAGCAACAGAATACCCTGATGCAGCTGATCATCCAGAACGAGAACAATAACAACAACCATCATCCACCCCAGGCTGACAATCTCACCCGCTTCCTGAGGTTGAACCCTCTGACTTTCTCCAGCAGCATTGAGCCCATTGTGGCAGATGATTGGCTCCGCAAGATGGAGCGGGAACTAATCACTGCTGGTTGTACTAAAGCTGAGAAGGTGCGCTTTGCCGCGCATCAACTTGAAGGCCCTGCAGCTGCATGGTGGGAGAACTACACCACCACATACCCCATTGCTGGAGTCACTTGGGAGCAGTTCAAGCAAGCCTTCCGCACCGCACATGTCTCAGCTGGTGCAATGAGTCTGAAGAAGCATGAGTTTCGCAACTTACGCCAGGGAAATCGCTCTGTGGCTCAGTATGTCGATGAATTCAGCATGCTCGCCCGTTATGCGCCTGGAGATGTGGCCGATGATGCGGCCAAGCAGGAAAAGTTCTTGGAGGGACTCAATGATGAGCTGAGCATTCAGCTGACTGTAGCCAACTTCAACAACTACCAAGAGCTGGTAGATAAGGCCCTCATCTTGGAGGGGAAACATCAGCAGATGGATAACCGCAAGCGGAAGTATGGCAATGGAAAGTTCAACTCCGGCAGTCAGCAGAAGCCTCGCTACACCCCCTATTCAGGGAATACCGGGACTGGATCCAGTAAGTTTGGAGGACACGTCCAGCATAACCACCCAGTGCACAACCATGAAGGCCACAACCATGGAGGAAATGGCAACCACCGCAACAACAACAACTTCAAGAATGGCGGTACCGGCACTCAGCATCACTCAGCTCTAGCTCAGAAGGATCTGAATCACATCACCTGCTTCAACTGTCTGAAGACGGGACACTATGCCACTGAATGTCCCCAGAACAAGCAGGGAAATGGAAACGGCAACGACAACTCTGCAGCAAAGAAGCCCAATCCTTTTCCTCGAGCTCAGGTGAATCACATTGATGTTGAAGAGGTCTATGATCACCCCGATACTGTGGTAGGTAAGGTTTTGCTAAATTCACGTCCAATATTGGTACTTTTTGATTCTGGTGCAACGCATTCATTCATATCAAGGGTAGTTGTGGAAAAGTATAGTTTGCCAACTAGAACCCTCAGCCAGCCTATTAGGGTCAGTTCCCCAGGAGGCATGATGACAGCTGGGATAGGATGCCATGCTTTGAGTCTCAACATCGGGAACCATAAGTTTCCCACCGACCTCATCGTATTAGAGTCTCAGGGATAGGATGTAATCCTAGGCATGGATTGGTTGGCCAAGTACGAAGGGAATATTGATTGTGCCCTTAAGTCTATTTTTCTCACCACCCCCGAGCAAAAGCGGATTAAGTACGTGTCTCAGCGCCCGACACGGAGTAAACGAGTAAACTCCCTCACGGGAGTAGTCCAGGAGGAATGACCGATTGTACAAGAATACCCAGATGTATTTCCGGAGGAATTGCGGGGCATGCCACCTGATAGAGAGATTGAGTTCCTGATTGAGCTATTACCCGGAACAACCCCGATATCCAAGAGACCCTATCGGATGCCCGCAAATGACTTGGTAGAAATCAAGAAGCAAATTAAGGAGTTGTTGGACAAAGGGTATATTCGCTCAAGTTCTTCACCTTGGGGAGCCCCAGTGCTCTTGGTTAAAAAGAAGGATAAGTCCCTGAGAATGGTTGTCGATTATCGTGCATTGAACGAGGTGACCATCAAGAACAAGTATCGCTTGCCAATGATCAATGATCTATTTGACCAGTTAGTTCGAGCCCGAATATTCTCCAAGATCGATCTTCGATCCGGGTATCATCAGCTGAAGATTCGTGAACAGGATATACCCAAGACAACCTTCACCACTCGGTACGGCTTGTATGAGTACACGGTCAGGTCATTTGGGCTGACTAATGCTCCGACATATTTTATGAATCTAATGAACAAGGTATTTATGGAATACCTGGACAAGTTTGTCGTGGTGTTCATCGATGACACAAGAACGAGGAGGAACACAAGGAACATCTGCGTCTAGTTCTGGAGAAACTTCGAGAGCATCAGCTGTATGCAAAGTTTAGCAAATGTGAATTTTGGTTGAAGGAAGTCGGATTCCTCGAACACGTCATTTCAGGAGAAGGAATAGCAGTGGACCCTGCCAAGGTCGCAGCAGTCACCGAATGGGTAGCACCCACTTCAGTTAAGGAGATCCGTAATTCCCTCGGACTTGCCGGATATTACCGGAGGTTCATTGAGAATTTCTCAAAGATCGCCAAGCCCATGACAGAGTTGTTGAAGAAGGAGTCCAAGTATGTTTGGACCGAGGAATGTGAATCCAGTTTTCAAGAGTTGAAGAAACATCTGGTTACAGCCCCAGTGCTGATATTGCCGAATAATCGGAAGGATTTCCAGGTTTACTGTGACGCTTCTCGTCAAGGACTCGGAGGAGTGCTCATGCAAGAAGGTAAAGTTGTAGCCTATGCATCCAGACAGCTCAGACCCCATGAGTTGAATTATGCCACGCATGACTTGGAGCTAGCAGCCGTAGTGCACGCTCTCAAGACCTGAAGACATTTCCTGATCGGAAATAGTTGTGATGTTTACACTGATCACAAGAGCCTGAAATATATTTTCACGCAGAAGGAGTTGAACCTCAGACAGAGGTGATGGCTAGAATTGGTCAAGGACTATGACATGAGATTGCATTATCACCCAGGCAAGGCAAATGTTGTAGCCGATGCATCAAGCCGCAAGAGTTATGTGAACACACTCATAGCAGGAGGATTACCCCAGGAGTTAGCCGATGATCTCCGAGAGCTCAAATTGGAAATAGTTCCAAAAGGATTTGTAGCCACACTGGAAATTCAGTCCACCTTGACAGAAAAGATCCTCTAAGCTCAGAAATCAGACAAGGAGATAACAGAGATTAAGCAGAAAATGAAAGACGGGAAGACTAAAGGTTTTCGTGAGGATGAACACGGAACTCTATGGTTTGAGGATCGCATTTATGTGCCCAGTGATCCCGAACTCAGGAAGTTGATACTTCAGGAGGCCCATGATTCCCCGTACTCGATACACTCCAGCAACACCAAGAAGTATCTGGATCTGAAAGAAAGTTTCTGATGGACAGGAATGAAGAAAGACATTGGCGAGTTTGTAGCAATATGCGATGTTTGTGAGCGAGTAAAAGCCGAGCATCAGAAGCCAGCAGGTTTGCTTCAACCTCTACCGACACCCGAGTGGAAATGGGAAAAGCTTGGTATGGACTTCATCAGAGGATTACCCAGGACCCGTTCTGACTATGATTCTATTTGGGTTGTGGTCGATCGTTTGACCAAGGTAGCTCACTTCATTCCCGTGAAGACTACTTACACGAGTGCCAAGCTGGCCAAGATATATATGACCAGGATCGTATGTCTGCATGGTGTACCGAAGAGTATTGTGTCAGATAGAGGGACTCAGTTCACATCAAAATTTTGGCACCAACTGCATGAAACCTTGGGAACGAGATTGGAGTTCAGCACAGCTTTTCACCCACACACAGATGGACAGACCGAGAGAGTCAATCAGATTCCGGAGGACATGTTGAGAGATTGCGCACTAGACTATGGGTCTAGTTGGGATGACAATTTGCCTTATGCCGATTTCTCATACAACAACAGCTATCAGACCAGTCTGAAGATGGCCTCTTTCGAAGCTCTATACAGAAGGAGGTGCATAACACCGTTGATGTGGGATGGAGTTGGAGACCGACAACTTTTTGGTCCCGACCTTATCCGAGATTCTGAAGAGAAGGTCAAGCTGATTCGTGACCGACTCAAGATAGCTCAGTCCAGGCAGAAAAGTTATGCCGACAGCAAACGCAAGGAAGTAACATACGAAGTGGGACACCGAGCCTATCTTCGGGTGTCTCCACTTCGAGGAATCAAGAGATTTGGTGTGAAAGGAAAGTTAGCACCCCGATTCATTAGCCCCTACAAAATTCTTGAATGTAGAGGCAAAGTTGCTTATAAACTGGAACTGCCGGAAGGATTGTCCGGAGTTCATGATGTCTTCCATGTTTCCTAATTGAAGAAATGCCACGCTGAGATGGCTGATGTTCCGTTGAGAGATACAGTGCCCCTAGAGGCCATACAGCTTGACAGTGATCTGACGTATGAGGAGAAACCCATCAGGATTCTCGAGACTGCCAACAGAGTTACCCGCAACAAGATCATCAAGTTCTGCAAGGTGTTGTGGAGCCATCACACCGAGGAAGAAGCCACCTGGGAACGAGAAGAAGATCTTCGTCGAGACCACCCGCACCTATTTTCTAGCCAACCCGAATCTCGAGGGCGAGATTCATCTTAAGGTGGGTAGGTTTGTAACATCCCGAATTTCCTGCATTGGAATGTTTTACAAATATAGCTAAGCATCTATGCACTTTTTTTGAAATAAAGGTGGCCTTTGAATTCTTTCAATACTTTGCTCTTTGTTATTTTTTCTATATTTTCTTCCCACGAGAAATGCCCCGACATAATTCTTGCAAGCAAGAAAGAGCGGAGGAAAATGACCCACCAAAATCACGGGCATTTTTGAAAGTATTTGAGCCAAGGAAAACCAAGGTTTTATGGAGAAAATAATTGCAAAAACAAAACAAAGCTTTTAGGATTTTTTTCTGAAAAAAAATATTTTTTTAAAGTTTTTATTTTTGTCTTGGAAAAATATTAAATGGATAGGGAATTTTTTTTCTGAAATTTTTGGTATATAATACCCCTATATCTAGATTTTATTTTATTTTTACTTGCTATTTTAAAAGAAAATAGAAATAGGAAACCTATATATTTTTTTAAAACCGCCAGCAGGCGTTTGGAAAGGATCGGGCCGAATCCCAGAGGACCAGATCCGAAATCCCTTTAGGATCGGCCGCCCGATCCCTGTGCCCTCGCCTCTCTCTCTCTGGCCGTGGCCCCCACGCCCGACCCGATCCCCCTGCCGGTCACCTTCCTTCTTCCTCCCTCTCTTCTTTCCTTCGCTGCGGATCTCACCGGAGCACCACTGGATTACGCCCGATCTCCCGATTCTTTCCTTCCCGAGACCACGCCCGACCCCTATATAAACGCAGCCCCCTCCCGCACCTCGTACCCCTCGTCGCCGCCCCTGCTCGCCGCCCCAACTGCCCCTGTCTCCCAGCCTCGCCGGAGCCGAGCCCCGAGCTCCACCCTTAGCCTCCACCACCTCCCCACGTTCCATTTTCCCCTTGCAACGCCAAGCCCTCTCCCCCACACCATCCCCCGCTGCCTCGCCGGAGTTCGGCCAACACCGAACCTCCCCAAGCATCCCCTGCTCGCCCCCGGCTCTCTCACGCCTCGTCGTCGCCTCCCTCGGACGCCGGAGCCCCGCCGCCACCCTCAGGACACCTCGAACGCCGCCGGAGATCGCCGGAGCCCCCTCCCTGAGCACCACCTCCTCTCTGCCTCGCCGGAGTAGAGCACACCGGCAGCCCCCCACTGTAAGCACCCCTCCTCATCCACCGTCCGATCGTAATCTAACGCGGTAGATTAGAACACCCGTACCCTTTCGGTCTTTTAGATAAAACCAAGCCGGTTTTTATTCACTTAAATATTACCCGAAGAGGTATCAGTTAGATTCCGGCCGTTTGCTAGTTTTCCTCGCAGCAAACTAACTCCCAACCAGCTAGGGACCGCCACGTGTACACTCTCCGATTAGAAATCTGTTTTTCTTTTTCTGTTTCAATTCCAAAACAGAGAGAGTTTCAATCTTGTTCCCCCCATAACTTTTGATCTAGAGATCCAATGAGGTTGATTCTTTTTCCAGTAGATCCCAATTTTTCTGTAGTTTTTAAAAACATATAATTTGTCTATGTTCGAAATTTTAAATTTGAATTAGATCAGATTTGGTTTAAACCTTGTCTTGCTTATTCCAGGAGTTTAAAAATAGCTTTTACTTTGATTATTTTTGCTACTGCTTCCTAGTGATTATATATTACTGTAGTACAAGTTTCAATTTTTTAAATATTTTTACTTGGGGTTTTAACAGAAACAATTTCTGCCTTAGTAAGGTGAAGTGAATTCTTTCACTTTATGCCATAGCTACTTTATGCTTGGATTGTATTTTACTTGTTGATGATTGTAGTGCTTATGGTGTGTGTTTTTGTTGATGATTGTAGTGCTTATGGTGCGAAGCTTGTTACGTAGAAGCGCTCGATCAAGACAACTATCATCAAGGCAAGTCATTTTGATCATACTATCTCCTATGTTTTTCTATGCATGGTAGTTTCACCTTTCTTTGCCCAATTGCATGCTGAGTAGATACTTGGAAATTATAGTTATAGGTTGTAGTATCATGTGGTAGGCACACAACAACCCCGATACTTGGCCCGGGATGACAAATTTCATATTGCTATGCTTGAGTAGACGGGATTCTGGTTGAGTGCATCACACGAGTGATGCGAGGATAATTAAATAACCAAGACTCGTTATGTCATGATTTTCAAGACCTCGTGAAGCAATGCAACTCTGAGTGAAGGACGGTTTGATGGGCTCCCTGGAGAAACTAGTGGACGGCCCCGGGATGCTGGAGATTTGCCATGACATCTTGCGGAAAGCTTCACCTAGGCTCGAAGAGACGGACGGAGGCTTCAAGACCCAAGGCTTACCTGCACAGCGACAAGTCATTATGGGCTCTGGCTTGGTTGGACAACGCGGCCACTCTGGACAGGAGCTGCTAGCAGATGTAGAAGAACGGTAGGAATGGATGGGCACCGACAGGGATTCAGAGGGACCCGTTCAAAGACCATGTTTTGATCATCCGTTCTTCAAACACCCTGAAGTGCGAGGACATACTCGGAGGCGATTAAATCTTGTGGGGAACGTGTGCAAAACTCTGCAGAGTGCCCAAACCTAATCGATTAGCCGTGTCCACGGTCATGGACAACTTGAGCCGAAGGCATTGAAATTACCATGTACTCTCGACACAACTTAATAATGATGTGGGAATTATGAACAACTCGGGTACGAGAATTGTTTGGCGGAACCATCTCGTTAACAACAAACAATGTAGTAATATTTTGCTTTCGGCCCCCTCTTGCTGTAGGAGAAAATTTTCTTTATGCTAAAACGTATAGCCCCACCTGCCAAATATGCATGTAGAGATAGTTGGTTATTATTTTTTCCCTCTCTCTGATGACTTGCCGGCATATTCCATATGCTGACCTACACGGCTGCAACGTATCATGTTGCAGAATACTTTTCCGACCAGGAGTGAGGCTACGATCTACACTCAACGACATGCCCTGGAGTCGGATGGACTCGTCTACCTGATGCTTCCGCTAGTCTTTGTTAGATATCTCATGAGACGGCCTTCAACCGCTTTATTGTAATTCATTATTGTAATAAAGTACTCGATATCAGATTTTGATTAATAAAGTTGTGTGATTGAACTCTTGATATATACATTGATGTATTGAGTGTGTACCAGCATGATCTTGGGATGGTACGGAAACACCAGAGGCTTGACTCGTATTGAGTCGAGTCGCTACAGCTGCTTGCCTTGATCACATAAGTCCTCGGGGTCTTCGAGGTCTTCCGGTCCAACTCCTAGTATTTCGTCTACTCGTCAATTATCATCGGAAACAATCGAAGTAAGCCACACAGCAAGCAGAACAAAAGTGCTATATAAACGGAAGTTTTACTTTCTTGGACCTCTATGGTCATAAGAAAAATACCTGAAGTTTGCTCTAGGAGATTTGAACCAACGAGGATTTTTTGAATAGACGAAAGGTGGAATAGGCGATCCTGAAAGAAGCCTACAGAAATCATTCTGTTAAAAATGAGTGGAGGCACTCAATAAACACAACATGATTTTAGAAACATTTAGGAAGTTGTTTCACTGGATTTGGAGTTGACATGAAATCCTAGGGATTTTATAACATGAAATAAATAGCAAAAGGGAGCTACTTATTCAAGGCAACATAAGCATGCCAGATAAAAATGTTGACTAATGCTTCAAAAAAAGGGCATTATCTTAGGAGACTCTGAAAATTGGAATCACTCCATTTGGAGTTGATTTGAACCCCATAGGATTTTTGCAAGGTGGGGCTGAATATATTCAAATCTGCATTTGAATATTAATACCACAAATAGTGGCTGTGGAAAAATGTGCCATGCACATATTTCGCTAGACCTTGAATTTAGGAACGTGTAGAAATTTGAATCATTAGATTTGGACTTCAAATGATTTTTCTATGGGTTGTTGAAGTTTACTAAAAAGGAAAAGGTACAATAGGAGGGGGCTACCCAGTAAAGGTGAATTCCCTGGGTCATTTCATCTGCAACCTTGGCGAGCGGGCCCTGCCCTTCTTCAAGATCATGAAAAGGAAGGGGTCCTTCGAGTGGAACCCAGAGGCCGACGCTGCCTTCGACGGGCTCAAGCTTTACCTCACGAGCCCGCCGGTCATGGTGGCGCCTCGCCTACGGGAGCCCCTGCTACTGTACCTTGCCGATACCCCCCACTCTGCCAGCGCCGCATTGGTGGCAGTAAGGAAGGAGCAAGCCGGCAAGGGCGCTACTTTGGGAAGCCCCATTGGGCCCTCGCCCGATGCGCGTGAGGGCTTGCACGACTCGCAAGCTCCAACTCCCCCGCGAGCGGAGGGACCCAAGGCCCAGACTGACGAGTCATGTCATGAGGAGTGTTCTCTTCCCAAGGCCCCGGCTTTTGCTCTGGACGATGAAACGCCCTGACCTCCTGAAGCCATCAAGGAGCACGACGCCCTGGGCGGACGCATCCTCGTCGAGCACCAAGTGTATTTCGTCATCACGGTGCTGCCGGGCGCACACTCGCGCTGCCCCATGCAGCAGAAACTCCTTCTGGCGCTCCTCGTTGCCTCGTGCAAGCTGCATCACTACCTCCAAGGACACCCGATCAAGGTCGTCTCTGCCTACCCCTTGGAGAAGATCCTGCATAACCCAAACGCAGCAGGAAGAGTTGCTGAGTGGAACATCGAGCTTCAGGCCTTCAACACCGAATTCAACATGACCATGGTCATCAAGGGAGCTGCCCTAGCCGACTTCGTGGTGGAACGGACGGACGCACCGTACCGGTGGCTGGAACGGAGCCAATCCCTTGCCGTCGAAGCAGAGGCGCCCGAGGGATGGACAATTCACTTCGACGGAGCCTTCGCGCGGATGGGAGCAGGGGCTGGAGTCCTTCTCACTTCCACGATGGGAGACAGGCTTCGCTACGCCGTGCAGCTGTGTTTCCAATGGGGGAGAAGGTCTCTAACAACATAGCATAGTACAAGGGCCTCATCGCCGGCCTCAAGGCAGCGGCGGCCTTGGGGGTCCAGCAACTCATCGTGATGGGTGACTCTCAGCTCCTCGTCAACTTCTCCAACAAGGAGTACACACCCAAGGACCAACATATGGAGGCGTATCTACACGAGGTACGTAAGATTGAGAAACGTTTTCAGGGTCTGGAGCTGCAGCACGTCACACGAAGCGAAAACAAGGAGGCGGACGACATCGCCAAAAGAGCTTCGTGTCGCGAGGCTCACGAGCCAAGCGTTTTTGAGGAGCGACTCTTCAAGCCTTCCGCGACGCCGTCACCTGAGGACCCGACGCCGCGTGGAGAGGAGCTCCCCCCAGCACCGCCCTCGGGGGCTCCGGACTGCGGCTAGGCCTCGGGGGCTCGGCTGCTCCTGGCCTTGGAGACTCAAGATGATGACTGGATGCAGGAACTCGGAGCATATCTGCTTTGCGGCACATTGCCGGAGAAGGAAGAGGATGCGAAACACGTAGTTCGACAAGCCTCAACTTACTACGTGCGAGACGACACCTTGTACCGAAGGCGCCGGATCGACATCGCGATGCGGTGCATTTTCAGGGAGCAGGGACGCGAGCTGCTGGCCGAAATCCACGGAGGGGACTGCAGACATCACTCCTCCTCGCGTACGCTCGCAGGTAAGGCATTCAGGTCAGGTTTGTACTGGCCCACAGCTCTGGACGATGCCACCGAGCTGGTCAGGTCTTGCGAGGCCTACCAGTTCCATGCCAAGCAGATCCACCAGCTCGCGCAGGGCCTCCAGACCATCCCGCTCACCTGGGTTTTTGCGGTCTGGGGGCTGGACATATTGGGGCCCTTCCCGCGGGCCGCGGGGGGTTTCTGCTACCTCTACGTCGCCATCAACAAATTCACCAAGTGGGCGGAGGTGGAGCCCATGCGGACCATCTCGGCTCGGTCTGCCGTCAAGTTCATCAAGGGCCGCATGAGCCATTTTGGCGTCCCCAATCGCATCATCACTGATAACGGTTCGCAGTTCACCAGTCAGCTCTTTAAGATTTACTGTTCTAACCTCGATACAAAGATATGCTATGCATCGGTGGCCCATTCGCGAATCAATGGCTATGCGGAGCGCGCTAACGCAGTGGTCCTGCGGGGTCTCAAAGTGAGGAGTTTCAAGAAGAAGCTCGAAGCTTGCGGCCGAGGTTGGGTCGACGAGCTCCCATCGGTACTATGGTCCATCCGCATCACTGCAACCAAACCCATCGGCGAAACCCCGGTCTTCCTCGTCTACGGAGCAGAGGCGGTTCTTCCCCATGAAATCTAGCACCGCTCCCCGCGGGTCTTAGCGTTCGATGAGGAGCGTCAGGAGGCTGCGCGGGGGACGAACCTCATACTTGGAGAGGAGGTGCGCTGCCGGGCCTCTCTCCAAGCCGTGAGGTACCAGCAGGCCTTGTGGTGCTACCACTACCGCAACATCCGGTCCAGGACCCTCGAAGTCAGCGATCTCGTCCTCAGGTGCGTCCAATCCAGGGAAGGCTTGCATAAGATTTCGCCCATGTGGGAAGGACCATTCAAGGTCATCCACGTCTCTAGGCCTGGCTTTGTGCGTCTGGAGACTCAAGATGGAGTTCCCATCCAGAACGCCTGGAACATCCAGCACCTCCCCAAGTTCTACCCGTGTCAACTCTGCACCACCCATGTACTGCCTCAGTGCCGCCTCTCCATCGACCCTGCATCGTCCTTCAATTCTTCCGGAACCTACTTCATCCCGTGACACTCTCACGTAATAACGAGCCAAGGCTGTATACGCCCAGGGCTCCCTGAGGACGCGGAAGGTGTCCATCCCACGCCTATTGGGGAAGACGGAGGAAATTAACATAGTCCACTAGTGAGTTCCGGAATCAGGCGCCTAATTCCTCAGGGCTAGGGACACTCGCGAGTCTAAAGCGTCCTTGTGACCTCCCAGATACAGACCCACCGTGACACTCTCACATAATAACGAGCCTAGGCTGTATACGCCTAGGGCCCCCCGAGGACGCGGAAGGGGTCCACTCCATGCCTAGTGGAAGCCCTATGCTCATCGCTGGGGGCTATGGAGGCGGAGAATAGATTAAGTGCCGGACGCGGCTTGCATTTGCTTTTTCTGGCTTGGATTTACTGGTATTTATGAAATCAAAACTCGGGGCCTTTCCAAATGAAGCTTTTTGCAAAACTTATTTTCCCTGCAACCCTTCACAGCACGTTCTTTTCATCTAAGTCAAGCATCCGTCCTCCCTCACCTGCTCGTACCCCGCGAGCGGGAGCTGGGGGCACGATGCTGGCACCTCGCCAAGGCCTTGGCGCCCGAATCCACGCGTGGTACTCATTGATGAGTGGGCAGACTCATGCCAACTAGTACTCGCTCAAGAGGTCTATTCGCGGCTCGGCGCACCATCCTAGAGAGGAAACATCATTTGGTCTTTTGTCACAACAATTGTTTATCTTGGGACAGTTTGAGCGCCTAAGGGGGCTCTTGAGCATAACGCCTCAGGAGCCTTACCGATAACAAAGCCACCTGGCACCCCGGCGCCAGGGCCTGGCCCCGTGAGGAACTACCTTGATAACTGGTTGCGCCTCACGACGGCGGGGAAATGGAGATTTCAGAGGAGGGTCGCCGCCGTTGATGCCCGACACCCTCACGCTGACACTCAGTTCGTGTCCTCCTCCTCCTTCACACACGCTGCATGAGCAGACGGGCGGCATAGTGCTTGGGGGCTCCTCCCTGAGGCTCAGGCACGGCGGCTAGGCGGCTCGTCGTAGTTGTTGTCGCTGTTGTCGCTCGGGCTCCTTCCGGAGGAGATATCGCTGCTCCTGGGGGATCGGCACCGTCCATCGAAGATGGGCTCGTGTATGGGACTGCCACGGGCGGCCTCCTCCGGGCAGCAACCTAGGCGATCGCCGTCGACCCCGAAGATCTTGAGGAAGAGCGTCGCCTCCCCGTCGTACTTGAAGAGGAGGTAGCGCCTCCCCTTTAGGCCTCGGGCGCGGGTGAAGGTCTGCCACCCGTGTTTCAGATACACGTAACCGTCGGGGGTGACTTCAACCTCCACCCAGGATGCCCCGCCACAACAGCCATCGGCCTCCAACCAGTGGCCCTGAGGCCCGCCGGTCGGCAGCGCTTTCGTGAAGAAGTTCGGAAGCTCGAGCCAAGCGATTTCCGACCTCTCCACCCACGTAATGAACTCCATCGCCGGATCGGCCGAGTGGAGCCGCGATCGAGGCGGCCGGGTGTCCATCACTGAACTCCCACTCCGGCCGCTACGGGCACCCGCTCCACGCGACGCCCCGCCATTGTCGCCGATGGAGATCCCCGGGCGGGCGGAACCACGACTGCGCCCACCGGAGTGGGAGGTCGGTGATGGCGACGCATACTTCCCAGGGCGGCCTCACCCCCTCTTGGCAGGTGGAGCACTAGGACCTTCGCGAGGGGCCTTCCCCCTGTCGGCAGTAGAGAATCTCCTCATCGGCGCCATGCTCATGGAGCGAAGGGCTCAAGGTGGGAAACAAGGAAGACTAAGGCGACACAAGCCTTATCACCCCCGTCGGGTTAAATAGGCAACCAAGAGCAGGTTGGCGCCCCTTCGCGTCCCCGGGCACGCGCAGTTCGTGAGGGGACGTGCCCGCATGGCGTGTGTACAGGCGCCGTCCGCAAGGAGCAATGATGGCCGGTGTCGCATCCAGGCATCACATCAGTTTGACCAGGCGAGTCCCCGGGCGCCTCGGGAACTAGAGCGTTGCCACTAGGCTCCGAGACGCATATGAAGCATGACCCGCAGACATTTAGGGCCCGCGACGCTTCAGGCTGTCTCCAAGGCTTCGTCGGGAAGCCAGCCCGGGCACGCCCTACGCCAGGGGGCTACTGTTGGCATTCTGGGAACGGGGTTACCCAAACTCGTCTATCTGCGGCCTAGGGCTGGCCCACTCCATCGACCAAGCATCGGCAGGCTCGAGAAGGCCCTCGTGAGGGGCCATGCCTCACGAGGAGGAACGACACCAAGACCCGCAGCGGGCCCCCTTAGGACCCCTCCGAAGCGGCGGACATTCCGAGGCAGGGCCCAGCCTCAGGAGTCAAGGGTGATGCCAGGAATGGACAGGCAAGGAGTAGATGGCAGGATGGGGCAGTTTCCCCTTTGGTGTAAAGGAGGCGGGAACGTACATGTGTTCCAAAGGCATCTCCCAAAGGTTTCCTTTCTCGTGGAATGAAGCCGCCGCCGCCCACCAGTAGGGCAAACGTCATTCTTGGACCCGTCTCTGCAACACGGACATTTACTTTGCAGGCGAAGACGACCTTTGGGCAGGGGAGCATGTTCCCTTGTTCCCCTTCAAAATTGGCCGTTGTGGGATCCCTTCCCGCCGAAGCTACGAGGGAAGAGGACCCGGGCCTCCGCTATAAATAGAGAGGGTAGAATACTTGGTAGAGGGGGTTCATTCCGACCGTAGGGCAATACACCTAGCCACTTGGCCTCCCGAGGCTTGAGAGCACTGTACTAGTTCATCCACCACCTCCCCGAGAGGCAATCCACCAGAAGCAGGAGTAGGGTTTTACGCTTCGCAGCGGCCCGAACCTGGGTAAACTGTCGTGTTCTTGGTCTCCCTCGCCATCACGTGAGTTCTTAAACTTGCCCACCGAGTAACGAGCCTGGTAAATTGAATCTATTGAGTGGACTCCGTAGGCGCCGCTGAGTTCGAATCTTAGAGGTTTTGCGGAGCCCGAAATCTGACAAATTCAACACAATTATTAAAGCTACGCTCCATGGCAACAACGCCAGAAAAATGTCTTGATAATCAACAAGTGTAGGGGATTGCGACAGTCTTCACGGGTAGTATTTCACCCTAATTTATTGATTCAATACAAGGGGAGCCAAAGAATATTTATTGGCCGTAACAGTTGGGATGTCTCTATGCAGAAAGTATTTAGTAGCACAACAAATGATAGTAGCAACAGTAATAGTGATAGCAGCAATTTTGGTAATAGTAGTAACAGTAGCAATTGAGTATCAGGTGTGACAGTAGGAGCAAGAGTAGTAACTTAGCAAGATTCATTATATGTAAATAGTAGGCACGTGGATCAGCACTGGATAATGATTTAGATGACATTCGTCATATAACAGTTACACACTAGGGCGACATAGAACTATCTCCAATTCATCAATACAATGTAGGCATGTATTCCGTATATAGTCATAGGTGCTTGCGCTAAGAAGTTGCATGACATCTTTTGTCCTACCATCCGATGGCAGCGGGGCCATATTGGAAACTAAGGAATATTAAGGCCTTCTTTTAATAGAGAACCTGAACAAAGCATTAACACATGGTGAACACATGAAGTCCTCAAACTGTGACAATCACCAAAAAGAATCCCAATTATTGTCACCTTGGGGTATGCAGATCGAGACACGTAATAGGTAACTACAACTTGCAATATAGGATCCAAATTACTCAAATATTCATGAAAATATAATAGGTTCAGATCTGAAATCATGGCACTCGAGCCCTAGCAACGAACATTAAGCATAGCAAAGGTATAGTAACATCAATCCCAGAACATAGTGGATAATAAGGATGAAGGCCTATTAAACTTAACTTGATTACATGGTAAATTTCATCCAATCCCACCATCCTACAACAAGCCTGCAAAGTAATTACTCACTCTCGGTGATGAGCATCATGGTGGTGTTGATGAAAAAGGGTTTGTGATGATGTCATCGACGAATCCCCCTCTCTGGATCTCACAACGGACTCGAGATCAGCCCTGTGGAGGAAGAACAAGAGGTGGCGATGGCTCCGTCTCGTAAAACGTGATGAAAACTTCTCTCTTATTTTTTCCATGAAGATGTGAATTTAAAGGACTGGAATTAGGGTCGGAGGAGCCACGTGGGCCTCACAAGCCATTAGGGCGCGACCTGGGGGGACTGTTGGCTTGTGGCCCCATGGCAATGTTTCTCCAGCAGGTCTCCGCTCAATAAATCCTTATAAATCCTAGAAATAATTCACAAAAAGTTTCACCCGATTCCAAGAAGTTTTATTTCTACACAAAAATAACACCAAGGTAGTTCTGCTGAAAATAGTGTGAGTCCAAGTTAGTTTCATTCAAATCATGCAAATTATAGGTCAAAAGCATAGCAAAAGTGTTTGGAAAAGTAGATATGTTGGAGACGTATCACTTACTGCCTGTATCCTCTGCCCCCTCGAGCCTATAGATGGCCACCGAACACCATCGAGCTACTGTGTGAACCACATCCGCAAACACCGCAGCCTTCGAACGCGACCGATTCATTTTTTCCCTAGCACCATTGCCTGAGGCCTCTTGTGCCATTTCATTTTGGGTCACGTCGATTCCATTGCCAAGACTGGAGTTTGACACAATCGGGGAAACTCCAAGTACCACGAATGATGTCCGTCGCCACACACGAGTACCACTACGATAAGTGTACGTCTACTACCGTCGGGGATCTGACAAGACCGCTCCCGTGTACCACTACCGTCGCAACGAAGACCTCAGATTCATCAAGTTCATGTTCGACTCTTGTACCACTACTTCCAAAATGTCCATGATGACCCATGATGTCCATGTCCGCTCTGACCCGTTTCACCTTCCCCACAAGCTTCAAATTTATAACACTGAGCTGACCGTCGTTGCAATGAACGTTTGATGTTTGTATAAGATGCACTTTGTGTTTGCATCGTATAGTACGATATTTGCATGTACCTCTTTTCGTGCACCTACGCGTGGAAACCTGGTAACCGAGTTCATCCCACCATCTTTGCATGACACGCACATGACCGTACCTTCTTTTGCACCACCATCTCAACGAGTTGCTGGATCACCGGAATGTTGTCGTGGCATCATTTCCGTTTTCGCTACCATGACACTCATTTCTTTCCGTCATGTCAAAAAATGCCCATATCATATTATATGTTCTTAATTCGTTAAAATTGCATCAATTTGATCATGTCATCCGCATGCATGTTAAAAACATTTAAAATGATGTTGCATTAAAAATTGCCTAATGACTTGCTACGCGGTTTGTATCATAAGTAATTAACTGTAGCTTGGAATTAAATGTTCTAGATATGTAAGTTTCTTAGAAAAACGAGTAGACTCACCTGGTGAACTTTATGTTCTTGTTTAATAAATATAAAATATATTTAGTTCAGATCTAGATCAATTTCAAAATTAACATATGTGGTCGTTTCAGAAATACTATACGTTGTTTTAGACCTAATTTAAAATGCCTAGATGGATAGTTTACTTATGCTTCACCTCTTTCCATGCTTAATAACATTTAATATTGTCGTGTACCTAAATGGGAGTGAACTAAGTAATTCAAATATGGAGTTTCGTAAATGTGTAACTCGTTTCATATTGAGCTTCATTTAATGTGTAGAAGTTGATTGTCGTGCTTTGAAATGTCGTGTATAATTATATGGACATGCAACATATTTCATTGTACATCATGTGATGAATGAACAAGTTGTGGTGTTTATCATGTGTTCATGGTTTGTTTCAGGTTTGTTTCTTCTCGATAGAGTTCCGAAACCGCTTTAGAGTGTGAAGATTCGTTCGACTACGCCTGTTCGTCTACTTCATTGATTCATTCTGCTTCCAAGGGGGTTGTCAGGCAAGATGACCATTTCATTGGATACTACTATTGTCGGTGCAGGTGTGCACGCAGTCACCTATGGGACCTATTGGCCCCTTTATGGTTTGGTGGGGAGGTCGTATCACGCAAAGAGCGGAGACTACGGAATAACACGATGATGAGGCTTGAGGGTTTTACCCAGGTTCGGGCCGCTGTGAAGCACAAAATCCTACTCCTGCTTTGGTGGATTGATTGGAGAAGACAAAGTTGCATGGAGCTATGACCCGGCAAGGGTTGCCGGGGAGAGCTAGCAGATGCGAACACTTGCACTTGGCTCTAACCCCTCGGGGACCTAACCTACCAAATACTGAATCTCTAAGTGCTTGAATACCCAAAGATCTGAATCCTTTGCTAGGTTACCTAGGGCCTCCTTTTATAGCTCAAGGGGCGTCCATAGAGGCAACTGGCATGATCAGATAGCTAACAGTGCTATCATAAACAACTCTGGTACTCAAGACAAAGCGCCACAAATGCGGCCTTGGGTGGTGAGCGGGGGTGCGTTTCTGGCAGGCCTCTGCCACCTATGAGCTGGCCACGGCTTGAGGTCTTGACATGCCTCTGGACGGGTGTCAACAGGTTGCGATATGTCTTCCGACATGGCGCTACATAGCTAGAGAGTGCCACCTAGCCTTCTGGGGGCTCGATACTACATCGACAAGTGACTACAGTAGCGATGAGGTGGAGCTGTGGCAAGATGGCTCACACCTGCCGGGCAGGCGCTTTTCCGGGTCTTGGTGAGGATGACTGTGTCTTCGCCCTGGGAGGTACTAGGGGTTGTTGGTGTTGGCAGTTTCTCTTGATAGGTGATGCTCTCAACGCCCGTGCACAAGTCATGGCCACTAGATACCCCATCATTAGTGCACCGACAGGATCCCCCAGGCCTGGCCCATACGCGCTCGCCTAGTGCTGTTGGGTCACGCCCATAGTTCATGTACATACATGGAGTTCACAAAGAGGTAACCGCCATTCCATTGTTCTGCGTTGTCCCACCACCTCAGGCCGTTTCCGCCATGTGCGTCGCCTGCATTGCACAAATCTCGCAGTGGGTGCGCGTCGCTTAAAGGCCTGGTCGTGGCAGAAGCCGCAACGTAGCGCATTGGATTGATGGGGCGGTTACCTGTTCGCCCGTGGTGATGGGATGGCATAAGTGGAGATGTGTGGTGATCCTTGGAGTCTAGGAGAGCCAGCCCCCCGCGCCCTCCCTATAAAATCGGGAGGGGTGCCGCAGACGGCGCTCATCCATCTTTCTCCTCTTCTCCAACCTAGGGTTGCTTGGTTTGCTCTTCCTTTCTAGCTCTTCGAGGTGGCTTCGGTTTTTGGCCATGGTGGGGAAGCGTCAGCGTCCCCCATCCTCCGTGGGGGCCGCAAGAGCTTCTCGTTCGGATCATGCAACCGCTTGAGTCGTAGTGCCAGAGGTTGGCACCAGCGCTCGAGGTGGGGGCACAAGAAGGGCCCGGGGCCACCGAGGAGCTTGCACTGGATGGGGACGGAGCGTTATGCCCGATCCTCCTCCGGTGACGTCGGCGCTGCCGCTGTCGGGGCACACCGAAGGCACGACACCGGAGTTCTTCGTCAGGCTACATGGTCCTCCTTGCGGCCATCTGCTCCTCCCTCGCCGTTTCGCTAGGGTGATGGAGGTTGACTAGCCGTAGGGAGTGTGGCTCCACGTACATGCTTGCTACAATGGTGTCATGTACGGCGATGCTGAATATCCAGCTCCCCGTGTCATGCTCTTGAGGCGCGGGTGGAAAACCTTCGCGTGTGCCCATAACTTCATGGTGGGTCATGTTCTCAACTTCATGATGGGGGAGGCGGGCATGCTTTCCGTCAAGATCTATGGGAACTCGGGAGCTCATCTTGGCTGCTGCGAAGAAAGCTCGAGCGATGCCGAAAGTTCCTCCTCAAGTGACACTTACGAGGAGGACAGTGCCGACGGGGATGGAGGCAACGAGTCTCCAGCCGCCAAGTCGGAGTATGATGGCTCGGGCTCCAGTTGACCGGTGCCTGCTACTGCGACAACAGACCATCCCTGGCAACGGCGCCAGGAATCCTTCTGTCACGGGCTACGCCTATAGAGACTTCCTTGGCAAATATGCGAAGGATTTTCCCGCAGCCTTGGAGCCTTACGTTGATGTTCCCTTGAAGAGGAAAGGGTGATGTAGCACAGCGGTGGTAAGTATTTCCCTTAGTTTGAGAACCAAGGTATCGATCCAGTGGGAGGCGCGCGTCGAGTCAGAAGTACCTGCACAAACACAAAGAGCTTGCACCCAACGCCATGAAGGGGTTGTCAATCCCTTATAGATTATTTGCAAAGTGAGAACTTAAAGCAAAAAGTAAACAAACCAAAGTAAAAGTGAAAGTGGAGACGATAGTTGTGAATAGACCCCGGGGCCGTAGGGTTCACTAGTGGCTTCTCTCATGAAAGCAAGTAGACGGTGGGTGAACGAATTATTGTCGAGCAATTGATAGAACCGCGCAAAGTCATGACGTTATCTAAGGCAATGATTATATCTATAGGCATCACGTCCAAAACAAGTCGACCGATACTTTCTGTATCTACTACTATTACTCCACTTGTCGACCGCTATCCAGCATGCATCTAGTGTATTAAGTTCATAAAAACAGAGTAACGCCTTAAGCAAGATGACATGATGTAGATGGAAAATCTCATATCTACGATAAAATCCCATCTTGTTAACCTTGATGGTAACAACACGATGCGTGCCTTGCTGCCCCTTCTATCACTGGGAAAGGTCACCACACGGTATGAACCCAAAACCAAGCACTTCTTCCATTGCAAGAATCATAGATCTAGTTGGCCAAACAAAACCCAAGACTCAAAGAGACTTACAAGGATATCAAATCATGCAAATAAGAAATGAGCAAAGACTCAAATATAATTCATAGATAATCTGATTATAAATCCACAATTCATCGGATCTCGACAAACACACCGCCAAAGAGGATTACATCGGATAGATCTCCATGAAGATCATGGAGAACTTTGTATTGAAGATCTAAGAGAGAGAAGAAGCCATCTAGCTACTAACTACAGACCCGTAGGTCTGAAGTGAACTACTCATGAGTCATTGGAGGGGCGATAATGTTGATGTAGAAGCCCTCCAACTCCAAAGTCCCTTCCGACAGGGCACCGGGAAGGGTCTCCAGATGAGATCTTGCAGAAACGGAAGCTTGCGGCGGTGGAAAAGTGTTTTCGTGGATGCCCTGATTTTTTTCTGGATTTTAGGGAATATATAGGCCAAAGAGCTAGGGCAGGGGGGCGCCAGGGAGGCCACAAGCCTGGTAGCCGCCGGCCCCCCTGGTGGCGGCTACAGGACTTGTGGGCCCCCTGTGGCTCTCCCGCGTTGGCCCTCAAGTCCCCCGATGTTCTTCTGTTCTGGAAAAATTTATTTCGGGGATTTTATTCCGTTTGGACTCCGTTCGAAAATCAGATCTGAAAAGAGTCAAAAACACAGAAAAAACAGGAACTGGCACTTGGCACTGAATTAATAAGTTAGTCCCAAAAAAGATATAAAAGGTACATAAAACATCCAAAGTTGACAAGATAACAGCATGAAACCATCAAAAATTATAGATACGTTTGAGACGTATCAAGCATCCCCAAGCTTAACTCCTGCTCGTCCTCGAGTAGGGAAGTGATAAAGAATGAATTTTTTATGCTTTCATGCTACCTAGCATAGATGTCCTTTGTAACTGCTCTTATGTGACGTGAATATTCAGATCCATTAGATTCAAAACAATAGTTTGCTATTGACGTGGAGACAATAATATTTCAAGCAAACTAGCAAGGTAATCACGAACTTTCAAAATAACAAGGCCAAAGGAAAGTTATCGCTACAAAATCATATAGTCTGGCTATGCTCTATCATCCTTGCACAACGAATTTAAGTCATGCACAACCCCGGTATTGGCCAAGTAATTGTTTTCACACTTTTACTTTCTCAAACCTTTTCAACTCTCACGCAATACATGAGCGCGAGCCATGGTTTTAGCACTATAAGTGGAATGGAGTGTGGTAGAGGTTGCAAGACAAACAAGGAGAAGATGGTCACATTAACTAGGCATATCAATGAGCTATGGAGATGCTCATCAATATATATCAATGTGAATGAGTAGGGATTGCCATACAAATGATACACTAGAGCTGAGAGTATGTGAAAGCTCTTAAAGAAAACTAGTGGGTGTGCATCCAACTTGCTTGCTCACGAAGACCTAAGGCAATTTTGAGGAAGCCTATCATTGGAATATACAAGCCAAGTTATATAATGAAATTTCCCACTAGCTATATGGCGGTGACAAAATGGGAGACTCTCAATCATGAAGATCATGGTGCTTAATAAGCACAAGTGTGGAAGGATAGTAGCATTGTCCCTTCTCTCTTTTTCTCTCATCATTTTTTTTGGGTGGGATCTTTGGCCTCTTTAGTTTTTGTTTTTCTGGTGGGCATCTTTGGCATCTTTTTGTAAATGGGCTTCGCTGGCCTCTTTTGTTTCCTCACATGGGACAATGCTCCATCAATGATGATCATCACACTTACAACTCAAAACTTAGAGCAATGATGACTCCATATGGAATGCCTTCGGTAGTGTACTGTGACAATGATCTAGCATGGCACGGACATCAATGGAAACATCATGCTAGCTATCTTACGATCATGCAATGGCAATATAGAAGTGGTGGCACATGTCATGGTGGTAGTTGCATGGCAATATATCTCGGAATAGCTTTGAAAACGCCAAAGTAGGTAGGTATGGTGGCTGTTTTGAGGGAGGCTATATGGTGGGTTTTGTGCACCGGCGAAAGATGCATGGTACTAAAGAAGATAGTGATGGTGAAAGGTGAAAGTGCATCTAAACCATGGACTCAACATTAGTCATGAAGAACTCATATACTTTTTGCAAAAAGTTTTAGTAGTAACCGAAACAAAGCATTCAACGCATACTCCTAGGGGAAGGGTTGGTAGGTATAAACCATCGCACGATCCCGACCGCTACACAAAGGATGACAATCAATAAACTAATCATGTTCAAACTTCATCACATAGCGGTTCACCATACGTGCATGCTACAGGAATAACTAACTTCAACACAAGTATTTCTAGATCCACAACACCATACTAACAAAACTTAAATATTACCACAACATATCTCAAAACTAATTGAAAGGAATCAAACTTCTCTAACTATTCAATGCACATGAAGGTGGAAGTTTTCATATCCCTTGGGATAACTACCCCTTTTGATACTACTTTCATAGAATAAGCCAACTACCAAGCCACGCGCTTCCGTGATCTAAAAGATATAAGTGAAGCACAAAGAGCAAAATCAACTAGATCAAAAGATATAAGTGAAGCACATGTGAGCTGAATTGTCTAACCAAAGGATATAAGTGAAGCTCGACAAAATCACGGTGAGTGCATGTATATCTCTCTAGGTGTGCAGAAAGGAAGATTGTGACACAACAAAAATTAAAGACTCCTACGATACAAGACGCTCCAAGCAAAACACATAACATGTGGTGAATAAAAATATAGCCCCAAGTAACGTTACCGATGGATTGAAGACGAAAGAGGGGATGCCTTCCCGGGGCATGCCCAAGCTTAGGCTTTTACGGCATACTTGAATCAATATGGGGTGCCTTGAGCATCCCCAATCTTGAGCTCTTGCCACTCTTTATCTCTTGTCCATAAGAACTTCACCCAAAACTTGAAAACTTCACAACACGAAACTGAAACAGAAACTCATGATATCATTAGTATAATAAAGCAAACCACCACTTCCTTAGGTACTGTAGCAAACTTAAATTCTACTTGTGTTGATGTTGGGTTACTTTATTTTCAATCTTACGTGGCTAATACCCCCCGATACTATCCATAGTTTCATCGAAATAAGCAACCAACTCAACAAAAACATAATCTGTTAACAGCAGACCAGTCTGTAGCAATATGTATACTTCGTATACTTCTGGTACTACAAAAATTCTGAAACATGACGACAGTCTGAAGAATTTGCGTAGCAATTAGTAGAAAAAAGAATCAACTCAAAATCTCTTACAGAAAACAAATGAAAATTCTTTTCGTGAGCAGAAAGTTTCTGTCTTTTCCAGCATGACCAAAGGATCATCCCCAAGACTAATCATAACGGTTTTACTTGGCACAAACGCAAAAAGAAACACAAAAAACACAATCATAACAGAATTATGAAAGTGTGGAAAACACAAAACAGAAAGAAAAAGGATAGATTCATTGGATTGCCTCCCAACGAGCGCTATTGTTTAACGCCCTTAGCTAGGCAAAAGGTGATGGAATCGCGTATAGCCATCTTTGGTGCTCAAACCATAAGTAGCCCTCATCATAGATTCATAAGGCAATCTTATTTTCTTTCTAGGAAAATGCTCCATGCCTTTCTTTTAGGGGAAATTGAAATCTAATATTTCCTTCCTTCATATCGATGATAGCACCAATAGTCCTTAGGAAAGGTCTACCAAGAATAATGGGACATGAAGGATTGCAATCTATGTCAAGTACAATGAAATCCACGGGTACATAGTTCTTGTTTGCAACAATAAGAACATCATCGATCCTTCCCATGGGTTTCTTGACAGTAGAATCCGCAAGATGCAAATTAAGAGAACACTCTTCAATGTCATGAAAACCAAGAATATCACATAAAGACTTTGGAATCGCGGAAACACTAGCACCCAAATCACACAAATCATTGCATTCATAGTTTTTGATTTTGATTTTGATAGTAGGTTCCCACTCATCATGAAGTTTTCTAGGTATAGAGACTTCTAATTCGAGCTTCTCTTCAAGAGATTTCGTCATAGCATCTATGATATGTGCGGTAAAGGCTTTGCTTTGCCTATAAGCATGTGGAGAGTTTGTAATGGATTGCATTAAAGAAATGCATTGAAACAAGGAGCAACTATCATAATTGAATTCCTTGAAATCCAAAGTGGGAGTTTCATTACTACCCAATATTTTGATTTCTTCTACTCCACTCTCCACACCTTTATCATCAAGATAGGTGGACTCCGAATCATTGGGGCATTTTTCAACCAAAGTGGATTCATATCCAGCCCCTTCATCAATAGGTTTGACACACGAAAACAAAGATTCAAGAGGAGTCACACCAAGCACTTTAAGATCTTCGTGATTTACATCACTAGAATGCACCCTTTTAAACCATTCATGCCTAGCCGAATTTGGGTGGTTCTTTCTTTGCTCTCATTCATGGAGACATGCATAGCTTTTAAATATTCATCCAAGTTGACCTTGGGAGGAGCACATCTAACTTTCAAAGCATCAATATCACAAGACATCCTATCAACGCTTTTAGCCAAATCATCTATTTTGAGTAGTTTTTCCTCTATGGACGCATTGAAAATCTTTTGAGAGTTGATGTACTCTTTGATATTACTCTCTAAATAAGAGGGTAATTTGTTTTGATTTCCATAAGTGTTTTTGTAGGAATTGCGATAATTGTTAGAGGAGTTACTAGGAAAAGGCCTAGGAACATAGTTTCCTCTAAAAGCATTGTTGTTGCCAAAATTGTTCCTACCAACAAAATTAACGTCCAAACTAGCGTTGCTACTCTCAATCAAGGAAGATAGTGGCATGTCATTAGGATCTAAAGGAGTATTTCTACTAGCAACCAAATTCATCAACTCGTCCATCTTAGCACTAAGCGAGTTAATTTCTTCTATAGCATGTACCTTTTTGCTGGCAGGTGACCTTTTAGTGTGCCACTGAGAGTAGTTGGTCAAGATATTGTCTTGGTGTTTTGTAGCATATCCTAACGTGATTTCCATGAACGTTCCACCCGAGGTGGAGTCCAACATATTGCGAGAAGAAAAATTCAAGCTAGAGTAAAAGATTTGTATAATCATCCACAAACTCAAGCCATGAGCGGGACAATTTCTAATCATTAACTTCATCCTCTCCCAAGATTGTGCAACGTTTTCATGATCAAGTTGCTTGAAATTCATGATATCGTTACGTAGGGAGATAATCTTAGCCAGCGGAAAATACTTGGATATGTAAGCATCTTTGCACTTATCCCAAGAACCAATACTATTTTTAGGCAAAGAAGAAAACCAAGTTTTTGCGCGATCTCGCAACGAGAAAGGAAAAGGCTTCAACTTAATCACGTCATTATCCACATCTCTTTTCTTTTGTATATCGCAAAGTTCAATGAAGGTATTGAGATGGGATGCGGCATCTTCACTAGGAAGGCCAGAGAATTGCTCTTTCATAACAAGATTCAGCAAGGCAGCGTTGATTTCATATCATTCCGCACTAGTGGCGGGAGTAATCGGAGTACTAATAAAATCATTATTATTGGTACTCGAGAAGTTGCAAAGTTTGGTGTTTTCAGCCATGATGACTTCAACAAACCAACAAGAACACAAGCAAGCAAGAAAACCGGAAAAGGAAAATGGCAAAAAGGCAAAAGAAAACGACAAAGGAGAAAGGAAAATGAAAACGGCAAAGGAGAAAGGCAAATGAAAACGGCAAATGTGAAGTGGGGGAGAGGAAAACGAGAGGCAATTGGAAAATAAGGTAAATGCAAGAGCTAAGTTTGTGACACCTACTTGGATAGATCTTGACTTGATCTCTCCTCGGCAAGCGATCCTCCTCCCCGGCAACGGCGCCAGAAATCCTTCTGCTACTGCGACAACAGACCTTCCCTGGCAACGGCGCCAGGAATCCTTCTGTCACGGGCTACGCCTATAGGGACTTCCTTGGCAAATATGCAAAGGATTTCCCCGCGGCCTTGAAGCCTTGCGTTGGTGTTCCCTTGAAGAGGAAAGGGTGATGTAGCACAGCGGCGGTAAGTATTTCCCTCAGTTTGAGAACCAAGGTATCGATCGAGTGGGAGGCGCGCGTTGAGTCACAAGTACCTGCACAAACACAAAGAGCTTGCACCCAACGCTATGAAGGGGTTGTCAATCCCTTATAGATTGTTTGCAAAGTGAGAACTGAAAGCCAAAAGTAAACAAATCAAAGTAAAAGTAAAAGTGGAGACGATAGTTGTGAATAGACCCGGGGGCCGTAGTGTTCACTAGTGGCTTCTCTCACGAAAGCAAGTAGACGGTGGGTGAACGAATTATTGTCGAGCAATTGATAGAACCACACAAAGTCATGACGTTATCTAAGGCAATGATTATACCTATAGGCATCACGTCCAAAACAAGTAGACCGTTACTTTCTGCATGTACTACTATTACTCCACATGTCGACCGCTATCCAGCATGCATCTAGTGTATTAAGTTCATAGAAATAGAGTAACGCCTTAAGCAAGATGACATGATGTAGATGGACAATCTCATATCTATGATAAAAGCCCATCTTGTTACCCTTGATGGCAACAACATGATGCGTGCCTTGCTGCCCCTTCTGTCACTTGGAAAGGTCACCACACGGTATGAACCCAAAACCAAGCACTTCTCCCATTGCAAGAATCATAGATCTAGTTGGCCAAACAAAACACAAGACTCGGAGAGACTCACAAGGATATCAAATCATGCAAATAAGAAATCAGCAAAGACTCAAATATAATTCATAGATAATTTGATCATGAATCCACAATGCATCGGATCTCGACAAACACACCGCCAAAGAGGATTACATCGCATAGATCTCCATGAAGATCATGGAGAGCTTTGTATTGAAGATCCAAGAGAGAGAAGAAGCCATCTAGCTACTAACTACGGACCCGTAGATCTGAAGTGAACTACTCCTGAGTCATTGGAGGGGCGATGATGTTGATGTAGAAGCCCTCCAACTCCAAAGTCCCCTCCGGCAGGGCACCGAGAAGGGTCTCCAGATGAGATCTCGCGGAAACGGAAGCTTGCGGCGGAGGAAAAGTGTTTTCGTGGATGCCCTGATTTTTTTCTGGATTTTAGGGAATATATAGGCCAAAGAGCTAGGGCAGGGGGGCACCAGGGAGGCCACAAGCCTGGTAGGCGCCGACCCCCTGGTGGCGGTTACATGGCTTGTGGGCCCCCTGTGGCTCTCCTACCTTGGCCCTCAAGTCCCCCGATCTTCTTCTGTTTTGGAAAAATTTATTTCGGGGATTTTATTCCGTTTGGACTCCGTTCCAAAATCAGATCTGAAAAGAGTCAAAAACACAGAAAAAACCAGAACTGGCACTTGGTACTGAATTAATAAGTTAGTCCCAAAAAAGATATAAAAGGTACATAAAACATCCAAAGTTGCCAAGATAACAACATGAAACCATCAAAAATTATAGATACGTTTGAGACGTATCAAGTATCCCCAAGCTTAACTCGTGCTCGTCCTCGAGTAGGGAAGTGATAAAGAATGAATTTTTGATGCTTTCATGCTACCTAGCATAGATGTCCTTTGTAACTCCTCTTATGTGACGTGAATGTTTAGATCCATTAGATTCAAAACAATAGTTTGCTACAAAATCATATAGTCTTGCTATGCTCTATCATCCTTGCACAACGAATTTAAATCATGCACAACCCCGGTATTGGCCAAGTAATTGTTTTCACACTTTTACTTTCTCAAACCTTTTCAACTCTCAAGCAATAAATGAGCGTGAGCCATGGTTTTGCCCCCATTCCCTAAGGCCCACCTGACTTAGGGTTTGCCCCCTTCCCTCACCGTTGCGCCTTGGGCCCCTGGTGGGAGGCACATCAGCCCACTTTGGGCTGGTTCCCTTCCACCTTTTGGCCCATGTCACCTTCTGGGGCTCGTGGCCCCTCCCGGTGGACCTCCGGAACCCTTCGGGTGGTCCCGACACTTTGCCGGTTATACCCGAAACATTTCCGGCGTCCAAACCCATCCATCCTATATATCAATCTTTACCTCCGGACCATTCCGGAGCTCCTCGTGACATCCGGGATCTCATCCGGGACTATGAACTACCTTCGGTAACCTCGTACAACAATTCCCTATAACCCTAGCGTCACCGAACCTTAAGTGTGTAGACCCTACGGATTCAGGAGGCATGCCGACATGACCGAGACACCTCTCCGGCCAATAACCATCAGCGGGATCTGGATACCCATGGTGGCTCCCACATGTTCCACGATTATATCATCGAATGAACCACGATGTCAAGGATTCAATCAATCCCGTATAGAATTCCCTTTGTCTGTCGGTATTGAACTTGCCCGAGATTCGATCGTCGGTATCCCTATACCTTGTTGAATCTCGTTACCAGTAAGTCTCTTTACTCGCTCCGTAGCACATCATCCTGTGACTAACTCCTTAGTCACATTGAGCTTATTATGACGATGTTCTACCAAGTGGGCCCAGAGATACCTCTCCGTCACACGGAGTGACAAATCCCGATCTCGATTTGTGCCAACCCAACAGACACTTTCAGAGATACCCGTAGTGCACCTTTATAGTCACCCAGTTACGTTGTGACATTTGCTACACCCAAAGCATTCCTACAGTATACAGGAGTTGCACAATCTCACGGTCGAAGGAAAATATACTTGACATTATAAAAGCTTTAGCATACGAACAACACGATGTAGTGCTATGCTTAGGATTGGGTCTTGTCCATCACATCATTCTCCTAATGATGTGATCCCGTTATCAATGACATCCAATGTCCGTGATGAGGAAACCATGATCATCTATTGATCAACGAGCTAGCCAACTAGAGGCTTGCTAGGGACACATTGTGATCTATTTATTCACACATTTATTACTGTTTCCTGTTAATACAATTATAGCATGAACAATAGACGATTATCATGAACAAGGAAATATGATAATAACCATTTTATTATTGCCTCTAGTGCATATTTCCAACACCCGGTAGGCCTCATGGACTTTGGGTTCATCTTCACCACTGGTGGGTACACGAGCCTCGTCCATCTGGTCCTGGCGGGGACAGGCTGGGCTTCTGTTTGGGCCTCTCCATGGCTTCCTCTTCTCATCCATCCAATCCCTGAGGGGAGAGGGATAAGAAAGGCATTACGAGGCACCTATCTTTCGCTAAATTTTTACTAGTGGAATTGTAATCTATTTTAGCCATTTTGTAGTGAGGATTTGAATAAAATGATCGCCATTCATTTTCCTCGAGTACTATCCCTATGTCCTTCTATCTGCATTGTGTTGTATGTTTCCGCCGCATGGGGTTCCTTGCCGGGTTAGCGCAAGGCGCAATTGTCAAAGGGGGAGCGAGCCCCCTGGCGACAGATGATCAGCATCGCCGGCAAGGCCCCTTGTTAGTATCGGCGCGGTCCCCCCTCCTCCGAGGCTTGTGAGCAACGAGTGGTGAAAAGACGACCTATCCCGACAAGGGTCCCTATCATGCAGAGATTTCCATCGCACATAACCGAAAAAGTAGCGGCAAGGGTTTCCTCAAAGGAAAGAACGGAACCATACTTAAGATAAGGTAGTTCAAACATATCTTCTTGGGGGAAGCCCCATTGAAGATGCGATGGTTCTTTGTCCTCATCATTACATTGTCTACCGTTCACCTAGAGGCAAAACATACAGAGTAAAAGAGAGGCTCCGTTCTCTTGAAAAGAGGGGAGACTCGGTAACAAGGACCACAAGTCCATCAAGAACTCTTAATAACTGGTAAGCTGCGGAATTAGTGACATCATAACACAAGTAGATGCGTACTGCATGATGCATATGCAAATGATTACACGATGCAATGCCTAGTTTTATTTATGCAGAGGGTGTGCGCCTGGCTTTTTACATAGGGTTACATGCAACTTTGGCAAAGCTTGTACAAAAGGTGGTTGCCAGTGACTGGGCCCTACAATCGCGCCTTACTGGTAGAAATTATGAAGATGCTCAATATTCCATGAGTTAAGCACCTTGATGCCATCTTCGGTCTCAAATGGACTGCGCCACGCCTGGTGACTCGTACTACCCGGTAAGGGCCTTCCCACTTCAGCGTCAACTTGTTGGAACCCTTGGCAGACTGAGCATGCCTAAGGACAAGGTCGCCTTCCTCAAAGCTCCGGGCATGGACCCTGCGGCTATGGTAGCGGCACAGGGCATGCTGGTAGAATGCAACACGCTTAGCAGCCCGGAGACGATCTTCCTCGTGGAGCACGGCATCGTGATGCCGCAACTGCGGTTGCACCACTTCATCATAGGTAAACACTCGAGGAGACCCATATATGAGTTCCTGGGGATAATTGCTTCTTCCCCATATACTAGGGAGAAAGGTGTCTGGCTGGTAGCTCGATTTGATGTCGTCCCGAGGGACTAAAGAACCATCGATAGTTCATCAATCCAGCGCTTGACGCATCTTCACAGTCTATCGAAAGTTTCATTCTAAGCCCTCGCAGCACTTCAGCATTCATTCTATCAACATGCCCGTTGCTACTTGGTTGTGCTATGAGGCGAAGGAGACCTTGATTCCAAAGCTTTGGAAGTACTTCATGAATGCATGGCTCGTGAATCGGGACCCGTTGTCAACGATTACTCTGTTGGGTACTCCAAAGCAGCACACCAATCCCTTCATGAACTTGATAGCTGACTCCGCAGTCACCTTTATCACTGGCTCTACCTAAGGCTATTTCGTGAACTTGTTGATTGCTATGTACAAGAACTCGAAACCCCTGACAACGCGGGGGAAGGGCCCCACGATATTGAGCCCCCGACTGAGAATGGCCAGGATAGAGGGATCGTCTACAGGGCTTGCGCTGGCTGATGGATGTTCTTGACATGGAACTGGCAGGCTTCACACTTGGTGACCAGCTCAATCGCATCTTGGAAGGCTGTGGGCTAATAGAAACCCTGGTGGAAAGCTTTCCTGGCAAGGGCCCTTGATCCTATGTGTGACCCACACATTCCTTCGTGAATATCTGCAAACAGCCTTAGTCCTTCTTCCTGTTAGACACACCTTAGTTTCACACCATTTGGTCTTCTTCTGTACAGAGTGTTGTCGACAAAATAGTAAATATTAGACCGGCGGGTGCTGCCTCCTGAGCTTGCGTTGGTTTTTCCCTTGAATAGGAAAGGGTGATGCAGCACAGGAGCAATAAGTATTTCCCTCAGTTTGAGAACCAAGGTATCAATCCAGTAGGAGAATCGAGCCAAGTGTCCAGAGTACATGCGCAACCACAAACGAGCTTGCACCCAACGCTATAAAGGGGTTGTCAATCCCTTCAAGATTGATTGCAAAGTGAGATCTGAAGGCAGAAAGTGCAATGAAGTAAAAGTGTAAGGCTGAAAATATGATGTGAAGTAGATCCGGGGGCCATAGTGTTCACTAGAGGCTTCTCTCAAAATAGCAAATAATACGGTGGGTGAACAAATTACTGTCGAGAAATTGATAGAACCGCGCAAAGTCATGACGATATCTAAGGCAATGATCATACATATAGGCATCACGTCCGAGACAAGTAGACTGATACTTTCTGCATCTACTACTATGACTCCACACATCGACCGCTATCCAGCATGCATCTAGCGTACTGAGTTCATGACGAACAGAGTAACGCCTTAAGAAAGATGACATGATGTAGAGGGATAAACTCAAACCAATGACGTAAACACCATCTTTTTACCCTTGATGGCAGCAACACGATGCGTGCCTCGCTACCCCTTCTGTCACTGGGTGAGGTCACCGCACGGTATGAACCCAAAACCAAGCACTTCTCCAATTGCAAGAATCATAGATCAAGTTGGCCAAACAAAACCCACAACTCGAAGAGAATTACAAGGATATGAAATCATGCATATAAGAGATCAGAAGAAACTCAAATAAAATTCATAGATAATCTGATCATAAATCCACAATTCATCAGATCTCGACAAACACACCGCAAAGAAGATTACATCGGATAGATCTTCATGAAGATCATGGTGAACTTTGTATTGAAGATCCAAGAGAGAGAAGAAGCCATCTAGCTACTAGCTATGGACCCGAAGGTCTATGGTGAACTACTCACGCATGATCGGAGAGGTCTTGGTGTTGACGAACAAGACCTCCGTACCCGAATCCCCCTCCGGCAGGGCACCAGAACGTGCCCCAGATGGGATCTTGCGGAGACAAAAGCTTGCGGCCGCGGAAAAGTATTTTCGTGGATCTCTCGCGCAGTTGGATATTTCAGGAATTTATAGGCGGAAGAGGTAGGGCAGACGAGCTAGAGGGGGCCCACAAGCCTGCTAGGCACGGGCCCCCCTGGTTGCGCCTAGGGGGCTTGTGGCGTCTCCTGCTGGCCTCTGCCTTGGTTCTCACATCCCGTTCGTATTTTCTGTTCCGGGAAAAAAATCTTTTCGGAATTTTTATTCCGTTTGGACACTGTTTAAAATCATCCTCTGAAAAGGGTCAAAAACACGGAAAAAACAGGAACTGGCACTTGTCACTGAGTTAATAAGTTAGTCCAAAAAAGATATAAAAGGCATACAAAACATCCAAAGTTTCACAAGATAATAGCATGGAACCATCAAAAATTATAGAAACGTTGGAGATGTATCAGCGGGCTACTCTTTCGACCTCTTATTGTTCTTTGGGAAGTTCTCGTGTCTGAAGGAATTGGACGATGTTTTGTCCAAGCCGGAGACTGTGGCTCGACGGCAAGGACTAAAGGCATTTCTACATTTGTGGTTGCACTTGCCTCTACTGCGAGAACCCGGGGTTCCACGGGAGGGAGCATCTCACCAGGCGAAACGGAACCTTGTCCGACAACTTCTCTACCAAGGGCTCCAAGAAGCTCTGTCGAAAAATGTTTGCCGGAGGTCAGTTGTCATCTCTTCTTGGTCATCGTGGAGGGGGACAAAGATGGTTGAGTGAGGTGAAGGACGAAAACCCCTGGTTCCACAGGAAGCTTCTGGGCGGCACACTCTGTCAGGTGATCGGCAATGATGTTTTCTGCACGTGGCACATGTTCCGCGTGTAGCCCATCAAAGTGTTCCTCCTACTTCCTCACTTCCCTACGTATGCCTCCATCAACAGGCTCTGATAATCCTTATTGATCTGCTTCACCACAAGCTGGGAGTCCCCTCTGATGATCAGCTTCTTGATTCCCAGCTCCACCGCGATTCTGAGTCCCACGAGGTGCCCTTCATACTCAGCGGCGTTGTTGGTAGATTCTTCCTAAGGAAAGTGCATTTGGACCACGTATTTGAGGTGCTCTCTGGTGATGGAAATGAGGAGCACACCTGCCCCGGCACCATCGAAGTACATGATCCATTCCTTGGGTGTTTCCCTAACAGGGAGAATGGTTTCCTGGACTTCTTCATCTGGTGTGGCCGTCCATTCGGCAATGAACTCCGCTAGTGCTCTTCTCTGGATGGTGGAAGTGCTTTCGTACTTCAGCCCAAAACCTGACAGCTCTAGCACCCACTCGACTATCCTGCCTGTGGCTTCGGGGTTCCTCAAGATGCGCTGCAGTGGGAAACGGGTGACAACCATGGTCTCATGGGCTTGGAAGTAGTGCCATAGCTTCCTCATGGCCATGATGAGGCCGAAGATCAGCTTTTACACTCCAGAGTGCCTTGATCTAGCCCTGTGTACATGGAGCTTACAAAGAACACTGACTGTTGCTCCATCTTCTTCTTCGCCAACTCCTTGGAGCCCTCATTGCCAGCCTGCAGGGTTTCATCTGAGCCTGTGCTGGGCGTTGCCGTGGATACTTTGGCTTCATCCGGTGTAGCATCTGTTGCGACCGCTACATTCTCATTTATTTCCCACTACGCCACCAGGGCCACGCTAACCACTTGATTCGTCACCGCCAGGTATAGCAGCAACGACTCTTGTGGCTTGGGAGTGACCAACATGGGAGCAGAAGAGAGGCATGTTTTCAGATATTGTAGCGCCGCATCTGCTTCCGGGGTCCACTTCACTGGGCCACCCTTCTTCACGATTTTGAAGAATAGCAAGGCCTGTTCGGCGGATTTGGAAATGAATCTGCTCAATGCGGCAACCCATCCGGTCACGCGTCTCATGTCCTTAACTGTCTTGGGGGCTTGTATCTGCTCGATAGCTTTGATCTTGTCAGGGTTGGCTTCAATCCATTGCTGAGACACAACGAACCCAAGTAGCTTGCCAGACGAGACACCAAACACACACTTCTCAGGGTTGAGCTTCAGGCTGATCTTGCGCAGGTTCGCAAAGGTCTCTTCTAGATCTTGCACAAGGGTAGCTTCGTCCTTGGTCTTGACCACTATGTCATCCACATATCTGTGCAGCTGGGGTCCCAATCCAATTTGCACGGCTCTTGCAAAGGTAGAACGAGTGTTCTTTAACCCGATGGGAATTCGTATGAAACAGTACGTGCCGCACAGAGTTATGAACGAGGTCTTTTCCTCATCATCTTTGGCCCTGAAAATCTGATGATATCCGGAATACGCGTCTAGGAAGGAAAGACGATCATACCTGGACGTGGCGTCAACTATCTGATGGATGTGTGGCAAGGGAAATGGGTCCTTCAGACATGCTTTGTTTAAGTCTTTAAAACAAAGGCAAAGCCTCCATTTCCCATTCGCCTTGCGTACCACTACTGGGTTAGCTAACCACATTGGATGCAGTACTCCGTGGACCAAACCAGCCGCTTCCAGCTTCTTGATTTCCTCAGCGATAAACTATTGCCTCTCCAAGGCCTGCTTTCTAACCTTCTCCTTGACGGGTCTGGCGTGAGGGCACACAACAAGGTGGTGCTCAATTACCTCTCTCGTAACACCGGGGATGTCGGAAAGTTTGCCAGGAAAATACATCGACATTCGCCCGCAGAAAGGCAACGAGCGCGCTTTCCTATTTGTCACTAAGGGTGACGATGATGGTAAATGTACCATCAGAGCCATCCTCCCTTGTTGGGACCTTCGTCGCCGCAGGGTAGGAGACCTTGGACTTCCTGCTAGCGAAACTCTTCAGAAGGTCATCGACGGGTGTAGCACACTCCGAGGAAGCGCGCTTCCCGAAGTCCTTGCCCGTGTTTCTGCTAGACTTCTTCTCCTTCTTCTGGCTTCTGCCAGCAGCAGATTCTCCTGCGGCTTCAGCTACCACTGCATCTCAATACATCTGAACTATACTAATGACGATGTCCTTCTTGTCGGACGGGATGCAGATTACTCCCATGGGGCCTAGCATCTTCAGAACATTGTAAGCATACTGGGATGGTTTGAATTTTTCCAAGGACGAACGACCAAGGATTCCTTTATATGGTAGGGAGAGCTCAACCACATCGAATATGACCTTTTCGGACCAGTAGTTGAGCTCTCCACTGAATGTAACCGGCAAGGTTATCTTTAACTTTGGCTGGCCTGTGTTGTGGTTGATCCCTTGAAATGAACCTGTTGGCTTGAGATCGCCGCCAGGGATCTGTACCCACTTGACCACCTTGGGAGAAATTAAATTCATCCCTGCCCTTCCGTCAACTAACATCTTGCTGACCTTGAGGTTGCGGACTATTAGGGAAACCAATGGCGGCAGACACCCGACCACGGTAACGCGATCAGGGTAATCCTCTCCGTCGAATATGATAGGCGTGCGGGGCTATTCGAGTGGTCTTCGACATCCTGCTACTGGCTTCATGGCGTTAACTTCACGCACCCACTGTTTGAGCTGGCAGTGAGAGGAGTGGAAGGATGCACCCTCGCCAACACACATGGCATGGGTTGCCTTCTGGAACTCCCTGTCACTTGAATCCTTTCCATCGTCTTCCTCGTCACTTGCGTCGTCATCTTCTTTCCTTTTGCGGCCTCTAGCAGGTTTTTCCTTTTGTTGCGAGGCCTTGCCGCGGCGGCCTCCGATGCCACCTTGACCCTTCCCGGTAGCATTATCTTGTCCCTTCTCCTTGTCACATTTCTCGTATTCGGCCTTCTGCTTCTCAGCAAGCTACTCGACTTGGCAGCATTCATGGAGATCGTGGCCCTTGGTGTGATCGATCTTGCAGTATGGCCCATTAGACTTTCCAGCATTCTCTGCCGCAGTAGCCTCTTGACAATCAGTGCACGAAGCAGCTCCCTTGTCTGGGGTCTCGGATTTTGCCTTCTAGCCAGCGCTGAGACTGCTAGAGCCCTCGACGGCCAATATAGCCTTACCCTTGCGCTTCTTATTGCGCTTCTGACTCCTCCCCTTCGATCCAGGGGCACCATCATTGTCATCGGAGTCGACTTTGATACCATCTTCCTCTCCGTGGAGTCACCTTCCTTCTTCAGCGCGAGCACACTTGTCCGCCAACATGTATAGGTCGTTGACGGTCTTAAGGGGTTTGACATTCATCTTGGCCCGCATTCTCATGTTGTGCATGTTCGAGTGGAACGTGGCAATCACGGCTGCGAGGTGTATCTCCGGAATGTTGCGGTGAACTCTGCAGAACCTGTGGATGTATTTTCTAAGGGTTTCACCCTCCTTCCGCGGGAGGACTTGCAAGTCATAGTGCTGTCCTGGCTCCTGGTGGCCACACGTGAAGGCGTCGACAAACTCGTTGCACAGGTCAGCCCATGACGTAGTTGAATTCTTCGGCAGGTGCATCGACAATGATCTCACATTCGGCTTGAGTGCCAAAGGGAAATAGTTGGCGAGCACATTCTCATCTCTTCCTCCAGCGTCCTGGACGGCAATCCTGTAGATGCCCAAGTACTCTGTCGGGTTGAGCTTCCTGTCATATTTTTCTGCCAGTTTGGGTTTGAAGGCTCGGCTCGATAGCCAGCGGACCTGTAGCAGCTTGCGAGTGAAGGAGGGACACCCGACCTCATAAGGTAGGTTTCCGCCAGCACTGGGCGTCGGGTCGCCCGTGTTTACGCCGCCGCGTTTGTTGGATTGACGGTTTGCTTCCCGGTTTCGTTCAATGGTGGTGCACGTGTCCTCTTTCCGCCGGTCTTCTAGGACACACTGCTGGTCTCGCTGGTCGCATGGGTCGGTCGAGGCCATAGATGCCTCGTCGGGCCCATCAGTGCGCGTAGCTTGTTGCAGCTGTCCTTGGACATGTCATCGAGGAGGGGATTGCACCGTCAACATGGCCCCCTCAACACGACCATCTATTCGGGGTGCTTGTTGTGATTTGCCGGCTTCGGCGAAGCCGATCAAACTTTGATGGTGGCCCTCCACTCATCCATCTTGTCAGCCACTTGGGGAAGTGTAAAAGGAGCTGAGCCCGCGCCATTGCCTCCGCAGCCGTGTTCGACATGGGCAAAGAGGTGGACCACGTTGTTGCTCGATTCCTGGTGGAACCAGGAGGAGCCTCGTCCCGTCCTTCTGGCCGTGCGCAGGTCATCGTGGTAGCCTGTCATGGTGGAGGCTAGGCTTGGGGATCCATGTCTCCGCTCAGCACTCCAACTTGCTCTGGACGAGGTGCGCGTCCAACAGTCGTGCCCATGGCTAGCGCAGCTGGTGGACCATGGTTTTCCTCGGACTGTGCACCGCTGTTACACGTGTGGTCAATGATGCGGCGGATGCGTGGGGCCTGGGTGTCCCTTTCACCCTCAGCACCAGGGGCAAGCTCACTAGGAATTTAGTGTTTCTCGACTCCGACGATCCTTATTCCGGCTTCGACGCAGGGGACATGATGGTGGCGCCTCCAGCGCCGACCGCGTCGCCCGCGGTGCCCGCGGTGCCCGCATCGCCTGATGCCGCCACGGCACTAGCGGTGTCCGCGACTGCAAGCATCGTGGCCTTCGAAGTAGAAGGGAGAACATTTGCGTCAGTCTTCTTCTTGGGAGCCATCATAAAAAAAGAAAGTCGTGATGAAGACCACGACGCTGCTCATATCCTCAGGTTCGCGTGAACGAAGCCTCCTGCCTGGAACGCCAAAGATGTCGGTGCAGGTGTGCACGAGGTCACCTATGGGACCTATTGGACCCTTTGTGGTTCGGCAGGGAGGCTGTATCGCGCAAAGAGCAGAGACGATGGAACAACAAGACGACGAGGCTCACGGGTTTTACCTAGGTTCGGGCCGCTCTGAAGTGTAAAACCCTACTCCTGCTTTGGTGGATTGATTGGAGAAGTCAAAGTTGCACGGAGTTATGCCCCAGAAAGGGTTGCCGGGGAGATATAGCATGTGTGAACACTTACACTTGGCTCTAACCCCTCGAGGACCTAACCCACCAAGTGCCGAATCTCTAAGTGCTTGAATATCCAAAGATCTGAATCCTTTGATAGGTTGCGTCGGGCCTCCTTTTATAGCCCAAGGGGAGTTCACAATGGCAACTGACATGATCAGATAGCTAACAGTGCTATCATACCTAACGCTAGCACTCAAGATAGAGTGCCATAAATGCGGCCTTCGGTGGCGACCGGGGGTGTGTTCCCAGCAGGCCTCTGCCACCTATGAGCTGGCCATGACTTGAGGTCTTGACACGCCTCTGGACGGGTGTCCACAGGTTGCGACCTGTCTTCCGTCGCGGTGCCACATAGCTAGCGAGAGGCACCTAGCAGTCTGGGGGCTCAACACCTCATCGATAATCGACTGGTGTAGTGATGAGGTCGATCTGTAGCAGGGTGGCTCACACCTGCCGGGGAGGCGCTTTGCCGGGTCTTGGTGAGGATGATTGTGTATTTTTCCCCAGCATGTGCCACGTGGTGTTGGCATTGGTGGTTTCTCTTCAGAGGTTATGCTCTCAACGCCCATGCACAAGTTGAGGGCACTAGATACCCCATTATTAGTGCGCCAACAACTACTATCATTGCCATGCTAGTTGTCGCATTTCTGTTGCCATGTCTTGCTACCTACGACTTGTTTGTCCAGCCTCCCAACATACCATGATAAGCCTCTAACCCTCCACATCCCAGCATACTATTGTTTCGCTAAGTTACAACTTGCTCAACCCTTCTTATAGAGTTGCTAGTTATAGACGCAGGTTGTTTCCATGTTACAACATGAATATCTTGGGATATCACAATATTATTGCTACTTAATTTAATGCACATATATACATGGTTAAAAGTGGAAGGCTTGGCCTTTTTCTTGGTGTTTTGTTGCACCTTTGCCGCCCTAGTTACTTGTGTACCGGTGTTATGTTCCATCGTGAGTGCTCCTAACATGCTTGGGGTTGTTATGGGGACCCCCTAGATTGTTTTTGGGATAAAACTCTTCCGACAAGACCCAACATTGGTACTATTTGATTAATAACAACTAATAAAATTGGCATAGGGCATTGATCGCCACGTGGATAATTAATCAACCCCCGAGCCAGTGGTCCTCATGTGTGTTGGTCCAAACTATAGCACCATGCGGGCCCAACCCGGGGCAACTAGGGAGATTTCTATGACGCCACCGTACTCTTCGCTTATTCGGCGTGTCCTAAGAACACGATACGCAGCTCCTATCGGGTTCGTCGACACGTCGGGCGGTCTTACTGTATTTGTTTTACTTTTCTTGAACATCTTGTGTAGTGGGATTTCAAGGATACCTTGGGCTATCTCGAGGTTGAGCTTTTCCAACGCAACTTTTGGCTAGTTTGTGATGGATGAGTTGGAGCACCCCTTCAGGGTTAAATATTTCTGAGAGTCGTGCCCGCAGTTATGCAGCAACTTGGAAATTTGTTTAACACCCGGACATAGCAAACTTGAAGTAAACTCAAATAAAATACAACAACCGTGTGCGTAACCGTGACCATCTCTTCTTGTGAGGTTTCAACCAAGAAGGGAACACGGTGGGGTTATGTTTGACTTGTAACTAGGTGTTGAGGATCACTTCTTTATCGTTACTAGTTCACGTCCGTTTATGCGTACATTACTCTTCTTATTCTTGTACTTGTAATTTAGCAACTCAAATAAATTCTTAGTGCTTGCTGCAGTCTTACCACTTCAACATACCTCGCCCATTAAGCTTAGCTATTCTTGATACCCTTGGAAATGAGATTGTTGAGTCCTTGTCGCTCTCGGATTACTACAACAAAAGTTGCAGGTATAGGTTAAGCGATGCTTTGACGTGAGAGCGATGCTTATTTGATTTGGAGTTCTTCCTCTTCTTCTTCATCATCGATCTAGGTTGGGTTCTAGGACGACAACCTGGGATTAGCAAGGATGGATGTTGCTTTTATCATTTGTCCTTCATCCGTAGTCGGGCCCTCCTCTTCTATATGGTGATTGAATTATGGTTGTATTGAGAAGATCATGAATTAGCCTGTGGCGTGTGTAAGCCAATTCCATATACTCATCTCCTCTTTACATGTACTTGCAACAATATCCATTCTTGCAAAATCACGAGATGCACTTCTATCCCTATCAAGGCCCTTGAGCCCGGATGAGTATAGTATCACATCTTGGGTGTTACAGGGGGGCCGAAGTAAAAACTCGGATACACCGACTAGTGCAAAATGTCCTATTTTTTGGGTTCTCGACGAGAATGAATCGGTTGGCCTAGGTAGTTCTAGGGACTTAGTGGCACCAGCATAAAAAACTTGGAAATTCCGTTTTTGGTCAAATGGATACTAGCAAAGTGGTCACTCCTTTTCGGCTATACCGAATTGTATCTCGGTTATACCAAGTTGCTATGGTTTGGCTTGGGTTATGTCTAAGGAAAACTCGGTGTGGCCGATATGGAAATGTTGGTGGCACCAAATTTGATCTTTAGAGTTTTGGGCAAAATGATTCGCGGGAGGAATGTTGAGGATTTTTAGGGAAAATCTGATAAGGCGCACACCCGCGGTGGTCGATATTTTCACACTTGTAGGGGAAAAGAGGGGGAAATCAAGAGAAACACAGGAACTCAAGAACAATCCTCAAACACACATCCACTAGATCCACATAAAGACATGGGGATACACGATCCAAGGTCAATGAAAGGATACACGTAACGATAGTCTTCCCTACGAGAGGGCCCTTGTATCCACTAGGGGATCTTCCATAAATAGGGGCCTCGACATCATTATGGATCTTCTCACACCGAGGACATCCCCATGGGGAGGAAAGATAGTAGACGGAGCTAATATCAACAATAGTGTGTCAAATCAAAGCTAACCCTAGAAAGAAGGAGGAGGTGGTCTATTTATAGTCCTAGGCGAGATAGGGGTACATGGGCTGTGGACAACCAACATGTGCGCAAATAGGGCTCAGTCGTCCGAGAGGCATCGGACGTCCGGGGGCTCAGATGGGCTCGGACGTCCGACAGGGTCCTGTCATCCAATGACTCTAGTTCAGGAGCACGGGTGTCGGATTTCCGGGGCGCGTTGGTCGTGCATGGCTCTGTCGTCCGGAGGGTCCAAAAGTCCGAGCGGTCTGTTCAGCCGGGGCGTGGCCGGTCGTTAGGGCGGTGTCAGCCGTCCGGGTGCTATCGGGAGATGACTCGAATGGCTCCAGGCGTCGGTCATCCACATGAGTTTGGACGTCCGGACGCTCGGACGGCTTGAACTTCCGACCGGGGGCCGACCGTCCAGTCGCTGGGGCGCTCAGCTTCAACTTCTTCTTGTTCGTTCTCCTTCGTGATTGGTCCATGGTCTCCTTCCGAGCACCTGAGTATGGAGAGGGTCTTTGCTTGATGTGTCGACCATGTCTCGAGTGGATCAAATGATAGGTGAGCAAAGAGAGATGTCACCTGTTTTTAATGGCACAAGTACGGGCTCCCCTCATGGGTCCACTTGTAGCTTTAGGTGTTGGCGTCCTATCCATCGGGATGATCATGGGATGCTCGATATCATCTCCCCCTGGGGATGATCCGTCCTCGGATCAAGTTCTTCATCACCATGGAAAGGAGATAGGTCCTTGACGCTGAATATGTCGCTCACATTGTACTTGTCGCATGGAATGTCGATGTTGTAGGTGTTGTTGTTGTAGCGTGCCAACACGTTGAAAGGTCCATCCGCTCGGGGTAGTAGCTTGGACTTGCGTTCATTGGGGGAGCGGCCCTTATGAAGGCGTAGACATACAAGATCACCGAGCTAGAACACGATGAGGTGCTTGTTGGCATTTCGCTTGTTGGTGATGCGTTCCACTAGACGTTCAATCGTGCGCCCTGTATCTTCATGCAATGTATTGATATAGCTTTCCATTGTACTTGCGTCCATGTCTAGTCGCTCTTGAAGTGGTAGTGTAAGGATGTCCAATGGTGACAAGGGTTTGGAGCCGTAGACCACTTGAAAAGGAGACTTGTCGGTTGTGAAGTATCTTGCACAGTTGTGGGCGTACTCGGCGATGTGGCTGCAATCTTCCCATTCCTTGAGATTCTTATTGATCGACACGTGTACGAGAATTGATAGTGTCCGGTTCATCACCTCCGTTTGTCTATCGGTTTGTGGATGACAGACCAGACGGAATAGGAGCTTGATTCCGAGCTTGGCGCATAGAGTCTTCCAAAAGTAGCTAAGGAACTTGACGCCGCGGTCCAACACAATCGTCTTGGGGACGCCATATAGTCTCAAGATGTCCCTACTAATGAGATTCCCAACGTGTGAATCATTGTCTATCTTGTGACATGGAATGAAGTGATCCATCTTGGTAAAACGGTCCACAACAACAAACACAAAATCATGACCATTCTTTGTTCTAGGCAAACCATGCAAAAAGTCCATTCTTATATCTTCCCAAAGTTGAAAAGGTATAGGGAGAGGCATGTAAAGGCCATGGGATTGAGCTTTTGACTTTGCTTTGTGGCATGTAGAGCATCGATTGGTGAAGCGTGCAAAATCATGAAATATCTTTGGCCAAAACTACTTGTTGGAGAGTGTGGCATAAGTCGTGTCGCGTCCTGATGACCCACAAGTATAGGGGATCTATCGTAGTCCTTTTGATAAGTAAGAGTGTCGAACCCAACGAGGAGCAGAAGGATCTGACAAGTGGTTTTCAGCAAGGTAATATCTGCAAGAACTGAAATTATCGGTAACAAGTAATTGTGTGGTGAGATGATTCGCAACAAGTAGCAAGTAACAAAAGTAACAACAGTGCAGCAAAGTGGCCCAATCCCTTTTGTAGCAAGGGACAAGCCTGGACAAAGTCTTATAGGAGGTAAAACTCTCCCGAGGACACATGGGAATTTCTGTCAAGCTAGTTTTCATCATGTTCATATGATTCGCGTTCGCTACTTTGATAGTTTGATATGTGGGTGGACCGGCGCTTGGGTACTGCCCTTACTTGGACAAGCATCCCACTTATGATTAACCCCTCTCGCAAGGATCCGCAACTATGAAAGAAGAATTAAGAACAAGTCTAACCATAGCATTACACCAGTGGATCCAAATCAGCCCCTTACGAAGCAACACATAAACTAGGGTTTAAACTTCTGTCACTATAGCAACCCATCATCTACTTACTACTTCCCAATGCCTTCCTCTAGGCCCAAATAATGGTGAAGTGTTATGTAGTCGACGTTCACATAACACCACTAGAGGAGAGACAACATACAACACATCAAAATATCGAACGAATACCAAATTCACATGACTACTTATAGCATGACTTATCCCATGTCCTCAGGAACAAAAGTAACTACTCACAAAGCATAATCGTATTCATGACCAGAGAGGTAATGAGTAGCATCAAAGATCTGAACATATAATCTTCCACCATGTAATCCAACTAGCATCAACTACAAAGAGTAATTAACACTACTAGCAACCTTACAAGTACCAATCGGAGTCGCGAGACGGAGATTGGTTACAAGAGATGAACTAGGGTTTGGAGATGAGATGGTGCTGATGAAGATGTTGATGGTGACGAGTCCCGTCCGATGAGAGGAATGTTGGTGATGACGATGGCGACGATTTCCCCCTCCGGGAGGGAAGTTTCCCCGGCAGGATCATCCTGCCGGAGCTCTAGATTCGTTCTGCTCAAGTTCCACCTCGTGGTGGCGGCGAATCCTCCGAAAAGCCTCCTCTTGATTTTTTTCTGGAATGAAACCCTTCTTGTATCAAAAGGGGGGAGCCAAAGGGCCAAGTGGAAGCCCACAAGCCGCCTAGGCGCAGCCAGGGGGGAGTCCGCGCCTAGCAGGCTTGTGGCCTCCTACTAGCGCTCCTCTAGTACTTCTTCGGCCCAGTATTTTTTATAAATCCCAAAAAAATCCACGTTGATTTTCACGGCTTTTGGAGTTGCGCAGAATAGGTATCTCAAACTTGCTCCTTTTTCAGGCCAGAATTCCAGCTGCCGGCATTCTCCCTCTTCATGTAAACCTTGCAAAATAAGAGAGAAAAGGCATAAGTATTGTACCTTGAAGTGTAATAACAACCCAAAAAGCGATAAATATCAACATGAAAGAATGATGCAAAATGGACGTATCAACTCCCCAAGCTTAGACCTCGCTTGTCCTCAAGCGAAAGCCAAAATCAATAAATATGCCCACATGTTTAGAGAGAGAGAGAGGTGTTGACAAAACGAGATACGAACATCCAGACATCATGATCATTGTCAGAACAGCAATACCATCATATCATCTCTTATGCTAAAGTGACAATTCCTTCACAAAGTAAAGTATGGATCAAGAACCTTACCGAGAATTAACAACCGATAGCCTTTAGTCATTGAAGCAATTGCAATTTATCATAACATCGGAAAGAGTCAAATAAGAGTTTGTAAAGCAATTCCACATACTCAATCATCTTTTTGTTCTCTACAATTGCTACAACTCATGTGGTACTCATGAGATGAAAGTTTCAGCTGGACACAGAGAAAGATAGGGGCTTATAGTTTCGCCTCCCAACCATTTACCTCAAGGGTAATGTCAACAATAATAATTCGTGAATACTTACTTCCAAGTTGACATATGAATATAGATCTTTCCCAAGCATATGACGTTAGCCAAGATAAAGGAAAAATAAGGAATTGGTGAAGATCACCATGACTCTTTCAAGGGCAAAAAGTGAAGATACAACATAGGCCCTTCGTAGAGGGAAGCAGAGGTTGTCATGCACTTTTGAGGTTTGGATGTGCGTCCTCTTAGTGTGGAGGAACGTCACTTTATATTGCCTCCTATGAGAAAGAACTTTATTATGAAGTCCATTGCTTTTATGTCTTCCTCATCACAGGTTCGTGCAAAGCTTATTTTCCACACACTAATAGATCATCCATATTAGGGAGCAATTTTTATTGCTTGCACCGATGACAACTTACTTGAGGGATCTTATTCAATCCATAGGTAGGTTTGGTGGACTCTCATGGCAAACTGGGTTGAAGGTTTATGGATGCACAAGTAGTATCTCTACTTGGTGCTGGAGGTTTGGCTAATATGAGGTGGAAGCAATCGTCACATGCTAAGGGATCTCTAGTCGTATAACATTGTTCGGAACCAAGCATACACAATTCATTATGTTGTCTTCCTTGTCCAACATCTACTTCTAAGCATGTAATAGTGTAGTGAGTGTTCACAATCATAGATGGTGTCAATGATGATATATTTATATGTGAACCTCTCCTTCTTTATCAATTCATATTAATTGCAACAATGACCAAGGTCTACATTTGTCCACCTTCAACAAGTTTCAATCAACATTATTTTTATATGTGAAGCCACCACTTCCCATAAGATCATTACATGATCTTTCATGCTTTTGTTCTTTTCTCATTCTCTTGATCATGGCATAAGGCAAGTCCCTTAAATAAGACACTCTTTATTATATGGCTTGCGAACTCGAATACATCGGGGGTGACACAAAGCAAAAATTAAGCCTAAAACACTAAGACCTTTATTCTACTAGAGAAAGATAAAACCAAAAAGGAACAAACTAAAACAAAGGTAAAGGCAAAAGATGTGATGGTGATCCGATACCAGGGCAACCCCCCCAAGCTTGGCACCAGCCAAGGGGATTGCCCATACCCATGCTTAGCTGTCTTCCTTTGGAGGTGATAGTGATGGAGTCATTTTGTCCTTTGATTCCAAGAGGGCCATCAATCTTTGATTTATGCCTTGGAGATCTGTGATATGTTTCTCCGGCAAAACAACTTCACGAGTGAGATAAGTATTGCGAGCACAAGTTATTTAATAAAACCTGAAGTGTTCAATCAAGGATGGAGACAGTAGGTGGAGGTAGGGTTGGAGGAAATCCACTTCTTCAACTTCTTCCTTGTTGAACATAGATTGTACTTCGTCCCACGCCTGATTGTTCTCCTTCGTTTTGCCATTGGCTTCCGTGACTTCCACTCTTTTCAGATTAGCATCTACTTCTCATAGACTTGAGAGAAATTGTTCTCCCCGACAGATTCCTGAGATGACATCCTTGCTCTAAATTGCTGGCAGAAAACACGCTCGAAACGAAAACAGAGGAAATTTGCGTGATACGAGGGTCAGACCTTTCGGGAGAATATATAATTATTTTTTCCAGACCAGAAGGAGTACTCTGCAAGAAAACGGTGTCTGGGAGGCACACGAGGTGGCCACAAGCCCCCCAGGCGCGGCCAGGGGGTGGCCCGCGCCTAGCAGGCTTGTCGCCTCCTCGTGCGCTTTCCGGACTACTTCAAAATTTCCTATTTTTCAAAAATTCCAAAACGGAGGAAAAATCCTACTAGAAAAGTTTTGGAGTCTCTTTACTTACCGAATCACATACCTCTTCGTTTTCGGAGTCTGAAACAGGCTGATAAATATCCCTTAGGTACTCCTCCGGAGTTATGATATTGATAATATTGCTTTCAACATTTATGGGAGTACCTGAGATATAATGCTTGATTCTGTGCCCATTTACCACTCTCGGAAAATTACCTTCCGTGTTGTTGATCTTAATAGCACCGGAACGATATACTTCCTCAACAATATAGGGACCTTCCCATTTAGAGAGAAGCTTGCCTGCAAAAAATCTTAAACGAGAATTATACAACAAGACATAATCACCTACATTGAACTCACGCTTTTGTATCCTTTTATCATGCCACCTCTTATCCTTTTCTTTGAACAACTTGGCATTCTCATATGCGTGAGCTCTCCATTCATCAAGCGAGCTAATATCAAATAACCTCTTCTCAGCAGCAAGTTTGAAATCAAAGTTGAGTTCTTTGATTGCCCAATAAGCTTTATGCTCTAGCTCAAGAGGTAAATGACATGCTTTACCGTACACCATTTTGTATGGAGACATGCCCATGGGATTCTTATAGGCAGTTCTATAAGCCCACAGTGCATCGTCGAGCTTCTTAGACCAATTCTTTCTAGACCTGTTGACAGTATTTTGCAGAATTAGTTTAATCTCTCTATTGCTTAGCTCTACTTGACCACTGGACTGAGGGTGATAGAGGGACGCAATTCTATGATTGACATCGTACTTAGCAAGCGTTTTACGGAAAGCACCATGAATGAAATGTGAACCACCATCGGTCATTAGATATCTAGGGACTCCAAATCTAGGGAAAATAACTTCTTTAAGCATCCTGATAGAAGTGTTGTGAGCAGCACTCCTGGTTGGGATAGCTTCTACCCACTTAGTGACGTAATCAACAACAACTAGGATATGAGTATACCCGTTGGATTTTGGAAAAGATCCCATATAATCAAAGCCCCAAACATCAAATGGTTAAATGACAAGTGAATAATTCATAGGAATATCCTGACATTTACTGATATTACCTATTCTTTGACATTCGTCACAAGACAAGACAAACTTACGGGCATCCTTGAAGAGAGTTGGCCAATAGAAACCTGATTGCAATACCTTGTGTGCAGTTCTATCTCCCACATGGTGTCCTCCGTAGGCCTCAGAGTGACACTTCTATAGTATCTATCCCTGTTCATGTTCAGGTACACAACGCCTAATAACACCATCTACTCCTTCCTTATAAATGTGAGGATCATCCCAAAAGTAATGTCTCAAGTCAGCGAAGAATTTCTTCTTTTGCTGGTATGTGAAACTAGGTGGTATATATTTGGCAACGATATAATTTGCATAATCAGCATACCACAGTGCACTACATGAAGTATTGATGACATTCAGTTGCTCATCAGGAAAGCTATCATCAATAGGTTGTGGGTCAACAAGAACATTCTCCAACCTAGACAAGTTACCTGCTACGGGGTTATCAGCACCCTTCCTGTCAACAACATGTAAATCAAATTCTTGTAGCAAGAGAACCCATCTGATGAGTCTAGGTTTAGCGTCTTTCTTCTCCATGAGGTACTTAATAGCAGCGTGATCAGTGTGAATAGTGACTTTGGAATCAACTATGTAAGACCTGAACTTTTCACATGCAAACACGACTGCTAAAAATTCCTTTTCCGTAGTAGCATAGTTTCTTTGACCAATGTCTAGAGTTTTACTGGCATAGTGAATAACATTCAACTTCTCATCAACTCTTTGCCCTAGGACAACACCAACAGCATAATCACTAGCGTCACACATGATTTCAAAAGCTAAGTTCCAATCAGGTGGTTGAACAATAGGTGCAGTTATCAAAGCCTTCTTAAGTATTTCGAAGGCTTCCTCACAATCATCGTTAAAAACAAAAGGAATATCCTTTTGCAAGAGATTGGTAACTGGCCTAGAAATCTTAGAGAAGTCTTTAATGAACCTTCTGTAGAAACCAGCATGACCAAGGAAACTTCTTATACCTTTGATATCTGTGGGGCATGGCATTTTCTCGATTGCATCAACCTTAGCCTTATCGACTTCAATACCTCTTTCAGAAATTTTATGTCCTAAGACGATGCCTTCATTAACCATAAAGTGGCACTTCTCCAATTCATGACAAGATTGGTGTCTTTACATCTCTGCAAGACCCGATCAAGGTTGCTGAGGCAATCATCAAAAGAAGACTCGTAAACGGAGAAGTCATCCATGAAAACCTCAACAATATTTTCACAAAAGTCAGAGAATATAGCCATCATACATCTTTGAAAGGTGGCAGGTGCATTACATAAGCCAAAAGGCATACGTCTATAAGCAAAGGTACCGAAAGGGCAGGTGAAAGTGGTTTTCACCTGATCATATTGTGCAACAGGTACTTGGGAGAAACCAGAATAACCATCTAGAAAGCAGAAGTGTGTGTGTTTAGGCAGTCTTTCTAGCATTTGGTCGATAAAAGGCAAAGGGTAATGATCTTCCCTAGTGGCTTTATTCAATTTCCTAAAATGGATCACCATCCTATAGCCAGAAATAATCCTTTGTGGGATCAATTCATCCTTATCATTAGGGACAACGGTAATGCCTCCCTTCTTAGGGTCGCAATGCACTAGCCTCACCCAATCACTATGAGCAACAAGATAGATAATACCTGCTTCCAGGAGCTTTAGTCTTTCTTTTTCTTACTACCTCTTTCATCTTAGGATTTATTCTCCATTGATGATCAGCAACTGGTTTGGAATCAGGATCGGTTTTAATCTTGCGCTGGCATAGAGTGGGACTAATGCCTTTAAGATCATCAAGAGTATATCCAATAGCAGCACGATGCTTCCTAAGAATTTTTAGTAATTTATTTCTTCATGCTCTGAGAGGCTAGCACTAATTATAACATGATATATCTCTTTTTCATCAAGATAAGCATACTTAAGAGTATCAGGCAACTGTTTAAGCTCGAAAATAGGATCACCCTTTGGTGGGGGTGGATCTCCAAGCAATTCAACAGGCAAGTTATTCTCAAGGATAGGATATTGTTCTAAGACAACTCTATCTATCTCATCCCTTTCATCCATATGCATATCATTTTCATGCTCAAGCAAGTATTGCTCTAAGGGATCAGTAGGAGGCACGCCAATAGAAGCTAAGGCAATAGTTTCATCCTTACTAGCCAACTCTTTTTCATGAGGTTGTATACCAAACTTGGGGAAATTGAACTCATGTGACACACTTTCAAAGCCAACAGTGACAGTTTGCCTCTCACAGTCAATATGAGCATTGCCGGGATTGAGGAAAGGTCTACCAAATATGGTGGGACAAAAGCTATGTTGTGTGGTAGCAAGAACAAGGAAATCAACAGGATACTTCGTTTTACCACACAAGACTTCAACATCCCTAACAATTCCCACAGGGCAGATAATATCTCTATTGGCAAGCTGAATAGTGACATCAATGGGTTCTATCTCGACAGGTGCAATCTCGTCTTTAGTTTCATCATATAAGGATTGAGGTATTGCACTAACACTAGCACCCACGTCACATAAACCATGATAAGAATGATCTCCTATCTTAACAGAAACAACAGGCGTGCCAACAACAGGCCTATTTTTGTCTCTAGCATGTGGTTGAGCAATTCTAGCAACATCTTCACAGAAGTGAATATCATGCCCATCAACATTGTCAGACAGGAGATCTTTGATACTTTCAATGCTAGGTTCAACACTAATTTGCTCACGGGGTGTAGGTGTTCTAATGTAGCCCCTACGTCTCACAGTTGAAGCTTTAGAATGATCCTTTATCCTAGCATGACTTATCCCATGTCCTTAGGAACAAAAGTAACTACTCACAAAGCATAATCATATTCATGACCAGAGAGGTAATGAGTAGTATCGAAGATCTGAACATATAATCTTCCACCAAGTAATCCAACTAGCATCAACTACGAAGAGTAAGTAACACTACTAGCAACCTTAAAAGTACCAATCGGAGTCGCGAGGCGGAGATTGGTTACAAGAGATGAACTAGGGTTTGGAGATGAGATGGTGTTGATGAAGATGTTGATGGTGACGAGTCCCCTCTGATGAGAGGAGTGTTGGTGATGAAGATGGCGACGATTTCCCCCTCCGGGAGGGAAGTTTCCCCGGCACGATCGTCCTCCCGGAGCTCTAGATTGGTTCTGCTCAAGTTCCGCCTCGTGGCGGCGGCGAATCCTCCGAAAAGCCTCCTCTTGATTTTTTTCTGGAACGAAACCCTTCTTGTAGCAAAAGGGGGGAGCCAGATGGCCAAGTGGGAGACAACAAGCCCCCTAGGCATGGCCAGGGGGAGGCCGCGCCTAGCAGGCTTGTGGCCTCCTGCTGGTGCTCCTCTGGTACTTCTTCGGCCCAGCATTTTTTATAAATCCCAAAAAAAATCCACGTTGATTTTCACGGCTTTTGGAGTTGTGCAGAATAGGTATCTCAAACTTGCTCCTTTTTAGGCCAGAATTCCAGCTGCCGACATTCTTCCTCATCATGTAAACCTTGCAAAATAAGAGAGAAAAGGCATAAGTATTGTACCTTGAAGTGTTATAACAGCCCAAAAAGCGATAAATATCAACATGAAAGCATGATGCAAAACGGAAGTATCACGTCTAAAGTGACCCATTAGTCCTCCACTACGAGCTTCTTGCAAAAGCAACAAACGAAGAGAAGACTCGGGAATGCATAATTTGTTAGCATGCATAAGATAGCCATCATTCATGTAATACTTTTCCCAACAAGTTTTAGCATAGCATTTAGCATATGGAATAGCAAAGAAAGTATCATGCTCATATAACTCTTTGATATGCTCAAATCAATCACATTCAATTCAAGTTGCGTAACGATCATGCATTTGGAGGAATGTGCATCGGCTACTACATTCTCTTTACCCTTAATGTATTCGATAACATAAGGAAAAGACTCAATGAATTCACTCCATTTAGCATGCCTCTTTTTCAACTTGGTTTGACCCTTAAGGTAATTCAATGTTTCATGGTCGGTATGAATGACAAATTCATGAGATCGTAAATAATGTTCCCAAACTTGTAGGACTCTCACTAAAGCATACAATTCTTTATCATATATGGGATAGTTAAGTTGAGAGCCCGAAATTTTCTCACTAAAATAAGCAACTTGGCATTTGTCTTGCATGAGCACACCACCTATGCTGTTACCACTAGCATCACAATGCACTTCAATTTTTTAATTAAAGTTGGCTAAGGCAAGTAAGGGTGCATGAATTAGCAAGTTTTTAAGCTCAAGAAAAGCGGTGTCTTGCAATGGTCGCCAAACAAAGAGTGCATTTTTCTTGCTCAAAGCATGTAGCGGAGATGCAATGGTGCTAAATCCTTAACAATGCAACGGTAAAAGCTGGGTAGGCCAAGGAAACTATGCACTTGTTGCAAGTTCGTGGGTGTGGGCCAAGTTTTAAAAGCACCAATTTTAGTTTCATCAACTTGCACGACATTAGAAGATACTACAAATACAAGAAAAACAATCTTGTCGACACGAAAAGTGCATTTTTTCATGTTCGCATATAGTTGCTCGTTTCTAAGGACTTGCAATGCTTCCCTAACATATTTAGCATGATCCTCAAGAGTATTTCTAAAAACAAGAATGTCATCAAACTAGACCACAACACAATCACAAATGAGATGATGTAAGACATAGTTCATGACACACATGAAAGTACTTGGTTCTTCGGATAAGCCCATAGGCATCAATAGCCATTCATATAGACCAAATTTAGTTTTAAACACCGTTTTCCACTCATAACCTTCTTGTATGCGTATTCGATAGTACCCACCTTTCAAATCAATTTTAGAAATATTGTGGCACCACTAAGTTCATCTAGCATAACATCTAGGTCAGGTATAGGATCTATAACGAATGTCTACAACATTTGTGGGGTGGCAATCTGAACACATTCGCATACTAGCATCTTTCTTAGGAACGAGAATTACCAGAACCACACAAAGACTTGGGCTCCTTTATCTAGGAGTTTTGGGACTTACCTTTGTATCTCCTTAGTTTCTTTGGGGTTGACCATAACAACCCAGATCCGACGCTCCAGAAGATTCCCCTTTTAGTCCATTGTCATCATGTGATTATTTTGTTTGTTGCATTCATCACCGCATCATTCGCATCATCCGCATTGCATCGGCACTCCGTTGCCACCAGTTTTGAAAACTTGCATCCGTTATTAGTTGTCGGTTCTCTCTTTTTTTGCCGTTCACCGTTACGAGACCAACCACACACGCACGCGCCGGCGACATCAATAAAATATTGTTTTTAAATGTGTGTATAAAACTTTATCAGATTGGGTTGAAACATAGTGTGCGGTCTTATCTTAATGTAGGCAGGTCGCCAGCCAAATTTCAACGCAATCGAAGTCTGTTTGATACCCAAATGGTCGACCGTAGCGGCACCGGCATCGTTTAATCGACAAACGTTTTTTGGTTTTAAAAACTCGTGTCACGGGCCACAAACGTTCCCTCTCTTCCCCACCTACCCTCTCTAGCACATCCCACTAGCCCACCTAAACCAACCCCATGACCGGAGACGTCTGATCGCGATCGCATGGTCAAAATCAGCCCCAAAACTGCTAACCCTACCCCTTCCTATTTAAACAGCCCCCTCAAAACCCTAGCCGCCACCACCCAACGCCTCCTCTCTCCTCCAACGTGCAGGGCCCGTCGAGCATATCAGGGGACCCCCCGGTCCCGAACCAGTCGCTGCCCAAGTGAGGAGCCCGAGATCCCATGGCTCCCCCGACCGAACCCCCCGCCTTCGTCTCGCAGCTCCACCTCTGGTCGGACCCCGCACCACAACCACGCCGGCAGCCCCGCCACCTCATGGGTGCCCAGTTTCGCGACCATTCCAAACCAGTCGCTGTAGTAGCCCCCACAGGAGCTTCTCCCGACCTGGATCCGTGGTGCCAAGGTCGCCTTGTCCCGTCGACCGATGGACAGCGCCGGAAGGATCTCACCACCTTTGAGCCTCGCCGGTTCCGCGCCTTCGCCGCCCCATATACCCGAGGCTGCCGGACCTCCTTCACCGGAGCTCCAAGGTTGCGCTGCGGCGCCCAACCTCTGTCCCATCTCCTCGCACGAGAAGGACGGGGCGCATCCCTCCGTCGTTGACCACTCGCCGACCTAGTGGGCCGGCCTTGCCCATGTGGACCTCATTCGCGCCTCCAATCGGCCTGCCCCCCGCGCTAAGGCCCACCTCGGCCTCTTGCCTTCCAGATCCGGCCTCTGGCCCAAGGTGAGCAAGCCCAGCTCACCCATCTGCCGCTTAGTGCGCATCGCAGCTATCCCGCGCTCGTTCAATCTGTTGGGCTAGCCAGATTTGGCCCAATTCCTGTTTTTTAGCTTTGTGATTTTAGGAATTATCCGTGGATTAACAAATTTTCAGAAAAACCCCAAACTTCATGCATTTATTATCTCAGAAACTGTGTGTTAAATTAAAATATGTTAGATACGTAAAATGTGTAGAATTCCGCTTAGTTTCGCAAAATGCCACTTTTATGCATGTTAAAAATAATTAAACGTGCTATTTGCATATTACCGTGTTAGAAATGTTTTAATTCGTAACTAGTTAATCATAGCTCCGTTTTAGGTGAGCTATATCTGTTAAATGACTAGAATGACATGTAGTTTCACGTGCTCCACTTTATTTTGCCATTTAACAAACATAAAATATGTTTAGGTCAGATCTGGACAGATTTTGATATTAACGTGTGGGGTCGATTCGGAAATGCTATAAGTTGTTCCTGACCTAATTAAAAATGCCTAGCTAGTGTAGTTTATTTCTGCTTCACCTCTTGCCATGTTAACAACATTTTAAAATTGTCGTGTACCTAAACGAGAGTGAACTAAATATTTGAATGTTTAGTTTCATCAATATGCAACTCATTGCATATTGAGCTTCACTTAATGTGTAGTGTTTGATTGTTGTGAATTGCCATGCCATGCCTTGCATAATCAAACTGTACATACATCATATTTGGTTGTGCATCATATCGTGTAAGTGCCGTGGTGAATATTGTGTATTGATTCTTGTTTCTGGTTTGCTTCTTCTCGTTAGAGTTCCGCAAGCGTCTCGAAATGTGAGGATCCGTTCAACTACGTCCGTTCGTCTACTTCAGGGATTCGTTCTTCTTCCAAGTGGGATCTGAGGCAAGATGATTGATACGTCTCAAACGTAATTATAATTTTTGATGGTTTCATGCTTTTATCTTGTCAACTTTGTATGTTTTATGTACCTTTTATATCTTTTTTGGGACTAACTTATTAATTCAGTGCCAAGTGCCAGTTCCTGTTTTTTCTGTGTTTTTGACTCTTTTCAGATGTGATTTTGGAACGGATCCAAACGGAATAAAATCCCCGAAATAAATTTTTCCAGAACGGAAGAAGATCAGGGGACTTGAGGGCCAAGGCACAAGAGCCACAGGGGGCCCACAAGCCCTATAGCCGCCACCAGGGGGCGACGCCTACCAGGCTTGTGGCCTCCATGGCGCCCCCCTGACCTAGCTCTTTCGCCTATATATTCCCTAAAATACAGAAAAATAGGGGAATCCATGAAAACCTTTTCCGCCGCCGCAAGCTTCCGTTTCTGCGAGATCTCATCTGGAGACCCTTCCCGGTGCCCTCCCGGAGGGGACTTTGGAGTTGGAGGGCTTCTACATCAACATCATCGCCCCTCCAATGACTCGTGAGTAGTTCACTTCACACCTACAGGTCCATAGTTAGTAGCTAGATGGCTTCTTCTCTCTCTCGGATCTTCAATACAAAGTTCTCCATGATCTTCATGGAGATCTATCCGATGTAATCCTCTTTGGCGGTGTGTTTGTCGGGATCCGATGAATTGTGGATTTGTGATCAGATTATCTATGATATACATTTGAGTCTTTGCTGATTTCTTATATGCATGATTTGATATCCTTGTAAGTCTCTCCGAGTCTTGGGTTTTGTTTGGCCAACTAGATCTTTGATTCTTGCAATGGGAGAAGTGCTTGGTTTTGGGTTCATACCGTGTGGTGAGCTTTCCCAGTGACAGAAGGGGCAGCAAGGCACGCATCGTGTTGTTGCCATCAAGGGTAACAAGATGGGCTTTTATCGTAGATATGAGATTGTCCATCTACATCATGTCATCTTGCTTAAGGCGTTACTCTGTTCTCATGAACTTAATACACTAGATGCATGCTGGATAGCGGTCGATGTGTGGAATAATAGTAGTAGATGCAGAAAGTATCGGTCTACTTGTTTTGGACGTGATGCCTATAGATATAATCATTGCCATAGATAACGTCACGAATTTGTGTGGTTCCATCAATTGCTCGACAGTAATTCGTTCACCCAGCGTCTACTTGCTTTCATGAGAGACGCCACTAGTGATCACTACGGCCCCCGGGTCTATTCACACCTATCGTTTCCACTTTCGTTTTTACTTTGCTTTCTTTCTTTTTGCTTTCAGTTCTCACTTGGCAAACAATCTATAAGGGATTGACAACCCTTTCATAGCGTTGGGTGCAAGCTCTTTGTGTTTGTGCATGTACTAGTGACAATCCTTCACTGGATCGATACCTTGGTTCTCAAAACTGAGGGAAATACTTACCGCCGCTGTGCTACATCACCCTTTACGCTTCGAGGGAACACCAACGCAAGGCTCCTAGGCCACGGGGGAATCGTTTGCATATTTGGCAAGGAAGTCCCTAAAGGCGTAGCCGTAGCAGGAAGATTCATGGTGCCGTTGCTGAGGAGTATCAAGACAAGAATAGTCTCCCGTCAGCACGCTTGTTTCTGGCGCCGTTGGAAGGTCTTTTGTTGCAGTAGCAGAAGTATTTCTGGCTCCATTGCCAGGGAAGGAGAGATCTATCCAAGTAGGTGTCACAAACTCATCTCTTGCATTTATCTTTTTTGCCAGTTGCCTCTTGTTTTCCTCTCCCCCACTTCACATTTTCCATTTTCATTTTCCTTTCTCCTTTGCCTTTTTTTACCTTTTTCGTTCGCCCTTTTCTCTCGCTTGCTTTCTGTTCGCTTGTGTGCCATGTTCCTTCAATATGCTTGCATCTTCGCTTGCTGAAAATCTAGTGATATGGATCCTCATCCACTTTCTGATCTCTTTAAGAGATCCAATTATGTTGATCCAATTGCTAGTGAGTTTAGTGCACTTGACTATCTTTATGGAGTTTTGCTTGAGATGCGTGAATCTGAAAATTGTGAGGAAGAAATTTATGAAGTGATTCACGAGGGCTCCATGGATGAAAAGCATGATTGCAATGGTTTCACTATAAATTCTATGAGTGACAATCATGCTAAAAATATGCAAAACCCTAAGCTTGGGGATGCTAGTTTTGCTATTTCCACTACTTGTTGCAATGATCATAAGTGGGGCGATGATTTTTCTTATGATCTTGAAAATTTATTTAAGCCTCATGATGAATATGATATTTGCAATATTATTGAAAGTGGGTTTGGAGAAGTCATGACTTTAGTTGATGATAATCCCACTATTTTTGAAGAGCGTCAATTTTGCATGCATGTGGATCATGAAAAGAATATCCTTTATGATAGTTACATTGTAGAATTCGAATATGATCCCACATGTAATTGCTTTGAGAGAGGAAAATATTCTGATAGAAACTTTCATGTTACCAATTTACCTCTTGTTATGTGGAGATTGCTATTGTCTCTTTCTTCTTCCCTGCATATGGTAACTATTGGTTGTCTTGACAACCTGTTTTCCTATAAAATGCCTATGCATAGGAAGTATGTTAGACTTAGATTTAATTTTCACATGCTTCATGATGCTCTCTTTGTGCTTCAATTCTTGTATTTTGTGTGAGCATCATTGAACTATCAATGCCTAGCTAAGGGCGTTAAACAATAGCGCTTGTTCGGAGGCAACCCAACAAGACAGAAACTTTGTGCTTTGTGCTTCAATTCTTTCTTCAACCCAACAAGATAGATTTGATTTTCACATGCTTCATGATGCTCTCTTTGTGCTTCAATTCTTTCTGTTTTGTGTTTTCCACACTTTCATAATTCTGTTATGATTGTGTTTTTTGTGTTTCGTTTTGCGTTTGTGCCAAGCAAAACCGTTATGACTAGTCTTGGGGATGATCGTTTGGTCATGCTAGAAAAGACAGAAACTTTCTGCTCACGAGAAGAATTGTCATTTTTTTCTATAAGAGCTTTCGAGTTGATTCTTTTTGCTGCTGATTGCTACGCAAATTCTTCAGACTGTCATAGTTTTTTCGCAATTTTTGAAGTACCATAATTATAATAAGTATACAGATTGCTAGAGACTGTTCTGCTGTTAACAGATTCTGTTTTTGTTGAGTCGGTTGCTTATTTTGATGAAACTATGGATAATATCGGGGGTTATTATCCATGGAAGATTGAAAATACAGTAACCCAACATCAACATAAGTAGAATTTCAGTTTTCAACAGTACCTAAGGAAGTGGTGGTTTGCTTTCTTATACTAATGTTATCACGAGTTTCTGTTTAAGTTTCGTGTTGTGAAGTATTCAAGTTTTGGGTGAAGTTCTTATGGAAAAAGAGATAAAGAGTGGCAAGAGCTCAAGCTTGGGGATGCCCAAGGCACCCCAAGATGATTCAAGGATGCCGTAAAAGCCTAAGCTTGGGGATGCCCCGGGAAGGCATCCCCTCTTTCATCTTCAATCCATCGGTAACGTTACTTGGGGCTATATTTTTATTGACCACATGTTATGTGTTTTGCTTGGAGCGTCTTGTATTGTAGGAGCCTTTTATTTTTGTTGTGTCACAATCATCCTTGCTGCACACCTAGAGAGAGAGACATGCACTCACCGTGATTTTGTCGAGCTTCACTTATATCCTTTGGTAGACAATTCAGCTCACATGTGCTTCACTTATATCTTTTGGAGCACGGCGTTGCGTGGCTTGGTAGTTGATCTATGCTATGAATAGTTACAGAAGTTTGATTCATCTCAATTAGTTTTGAGTTGTGGTTTTGGTAATATTGAAGTTATGCTAGTAAGGTCTTGTGCATCTAGAAATACTTGTGTTGAAGTTAGTGATTACCATAGCATGCACGTATGGTGAACCGCTATGTGATGAAGTCTGAGCATGATTAGTCTATTGATTGTCATCCTTTGTGTGGCGGTCGGGATCGCGCGATGGTTTATACCTACCAACCCTTCCCCTAGGAGTATGCTGTCGGGACCCCGATCTTGAGTCATAAGAACCTAGCCAGTAACACATCACATCACTTTGCGGCCTCACGCACGGTAAACTCCATGGCTGCCACCTTACCTTGGCCGGGACCGTTTGCGTCTTTTGGCTCACGTATATGAATATGTTGCTAGCGTTCAAACGACAAAGAACCCGGGTCGACATGACTAGTTATAAACCCCAGCGGTACAACCGTACAGGGATAGGCATACATAACCCAGAAAAGCAGGTGTCGGTCATCAGCGTGGGTAGACGAGTCGTAGCAAGCAACAAGGACTCCACTACACCGCGTGACATCTCCCCGAGGGGACAGACACAGCAACAAAGAAGGATACATGCCGGTCAATCAATGTGTTCCGAGCAGTAGCAAGCTACCAAGGCCCGATGGAAACACAAAGAGGCATTTCCCTGCAAAGAGTACTACTAAAGGCAAACAACTAGGTGTCGAATCCCACACATATAATGCATTTCAAACATACACACATTATGCACGATATGTGTAGATACAACATGGCATCACAACATAACTCTATGACTCAAGCATTTATTAAAGACTCATAAGAGTCAACATAGTATGATATTACAAACAGGGGTCTCTTGACCCGACACTCAAGTCATACAAACAACAAGCGGAAGCAAATCATGTCTGGGTACATACATCTACTAAAAGTGGGTGGAAAAGCCTGAAAAGCTACTACGACCCTACCAAAGGAGCCAGACCTCTGTCTGGGATTCCCAAACTATTCCGGTCAACATCGAACACATCGCGTAGAACCTTTTAATGAGTCTAAGTCTTCTCTGCAAAAACATAAATAAAGCAACCGTGAGTACAAAGGTACTCAGCAAGTCTTACATCAGAACTATCTACATATGCATCATGTTTACATGAAACGATTGTGGGGTTTGATTGGAGCAAGCCAGCTTTGACTCTTGGCTAACCTTTACTACGACTACAAGTTCTTTCTTTGAGGTGGGATAGCGCACACGAGTCCACATATTCACCAATTCAATACACCACTATGGACCCACTCTCGTCTCCCTATGAGAAGGCCTTCCATAGCACTCACACTTATCTTGCATGTTTTAGAGTATCCATTTAAATTGTCTATGTACCACGTAATGTTTCCAAGTAGTCCATAACCGAGGAACGAAATCTGGTTGATCGACCGAGAGACATTTAGCACTCCGCTTCTAATGTTCTCCTATGTACTAGCACAACCCAATTATAGATCGTGCTTGATATCTAGCGCATCAAGTATAGGTCGGACTTCGGGACCAAAGGGGATCCATGAGGAACAACTTATAAAATAGGTCATACAAAAACCACACGAAAGATGGCTAAGATTGCTGATACAAGATATTATAATATCAAGTCTTACGGCTAGGTGTGTTAGCCATTTCACCACTTTACCGGTTACATAGAGACCAATATTATAATTCTTGGGGAAGTTCCAACCATTATAACTGCCTGAGGTCCAGCTCCGGTTGGTGCCACGATGCTTCAGACTCAGCATGTCCGAAAAGAAAGTTTGCAACACAAATCGACGAGATAACGTTGCATGATCCTGAGGAAATGAACTACGGAAGACCACTCCAAAACATGAGTTGGATCTCAAGACCCACGTGAACACACTGCCCAAGACAACTGTGAACACATGAAAAATCTTACAACAAAACACTACCGAGTTCTGGATGGGAACCATCATTGCGGATAACGAAGCCATGTGCAAGTCCGTCTGGGCCCTTCGGGAATGACACCTAACTTCTTTTCCTTGAACAAATCAATCAGTGGCTTGGTGTGCTAGGAGATACATATGGAATGGAGGTAGCTAATCTCTCAGACCATAGAATACTTCGCACGTGCATGACTAACTTGAGATGATTCCGAAGAAAACAAATTAACTTTTCTCGAATTCACGGCGACAACTTGCATCAGATGCACATGAATTAGAGGAAGTCACTTCTTACACCTAACATATTCCTTGTGCACGAGACACGAAGACAATGTCTACAAAGTTTTCGGCACTAGCTTAATGTCCAACATAGATCATGGGACAAATGAGAATGTTGCCGATGGGCTCAACAACAATTCATCAAGATACCCATATAAATGGATTTCCATAACTACGTGAGAAAGATAATAGCATTGGTCAGATCGAAGAATATAATGGTGTATGCTCAGAGAAATCCATGAGTAAAACACCGCTACGAAAATCTTTGGTTCTGAGTTTGATTTGACGATAGCCCATGCTCAAATCAAAATTGAACAAGATAATATATGCAACAATTGATCACATGAATCAATCGATGAAAATATCATCTTTCTTCAGACTCACACAATAGAAAGATATCCCTTTTAAATGAGTTGAGTTTAGGCGAAGCTTTATCTTCCAACTCTCCAAGTTGCTGTTTAGCTTAACCAACTAGCTCGGGGTATCCAATACAGATTCTTGGAGAAGGGGTTGGTTTATAGAAAAACCAACTAGATCACGAGCTCTGTCATAACAGTCAGGAAACAACCTGGTAATACTTCCGAGAAGATAATCGGAAAATCACGAACCACCGATATATTATTAAGCTCGGGAACAATCTCGTTTTTCAGGGCAAGATGATGTGATCAATAGAACGAGGGATTGACAAAATCCTAACTCGTTGATCGAAAAGTGCTCGATGAACCATGGACTAGGTAGCACTGTCAGTCTTAGGATGACGATTCAATCACCATCACCATAAGAGTGAAATTATTGTCCATTAGCTACCAAGCAATAGCATTGCTAGGAGTATTGATTTCACACATCATGGTTCACTTGTCGATATTCCGGTTACAACCAACATGAAAACCGAGGAATGAACAATGATAGAGAAAATTATCGCTACATCAAGAGCTCATAAGAGATGGTGGAATTCTCATAACACTCTTGACAAAAAGAGGGTAATACTCCAAGATAGGACAGAACAAAAGCTGGTTTAGCATTTCGATCTGCGGAATACAACTACTTTGACCCAATCCAAGAAATGGATAAAGTACTAGAGTTTGCTTCTCCCAGTCATTCGAGAATAGAACAACTTGATAGACTAAAAGAATAATAGGCATCGATGACATGGATGCACAACTACTCTTAGCTATCCTCTCATAGATGAAGGTCAGAATCCAACTAAAGAGGGGCAACTCAAAGGCACATGATTTTCGGAGTTGTAGATGCATGGATTAGCATGTCGAACGAGTTCAACATAATTCTTCCAGATAACCTATGCAGAAAGGCGGAGTTGACATAGTCACAATATGGAATGGGGAACTCAGCACGAGCACTCTTATTATGATCTTTAGTTCACGAAGAACTTTGGAAGAATGATATACCACGCACCTTGAGGATTACAACAAGGTTACTAATCATTCTAAAGGAACTAGCAACACTATCAACAGAATTGAGCAGAATGATCCTTGGATTCAAAGACCCAGAAATAGAATACCTACAAGCTATTTAACATCAAGAGATGTTTTTTTTTCGAAGATGATGGCCAGAACTATCACACTGGAAACCAAAACACATCTAGACTATTGGGTAGTTATCGGAGTAACATGGTTTCCTAATACTTCACAAAATGTCGAGGTAATAGAATACCTCATCACGATGATTATTGTGCTTTGTCTGGCCAAAAGACATTGGGAAAAAGGAAGGAATTTGCATTCGCATCAGATTATTTGGGAACTTTGGAAAACTCGGACATCATAACGGCTGTACGGGCATGAACTATGAGGCAACCTGCAAGAAAACTAACAACATAACAATTGAATTCTTCTGGAGACACTGATCCAGGAAGACAACAACTTCTCTATAAGTCTCCAACATAGTAACTCGTCATCCTAATGAATAGATGAGAAAGCCTAATTCTTAAACCCCGTAGAATAAAGAAGAGGGTGACTCAGAATAGGAATGACACAAGGAAAGGAGTAAAAGAGCCTTACGTTCCCTTCCACAAACAATTCCCTTATATAACTAAAGAGTTGCTAGACACAACATCGACCAGTTTGGCTCGGTTATCCTACAGGCAGTCAAGCTCTGATACCAAAGCTGTCGGGACCCCGATCCTGAGTCATAAGAACCTAGCCAGTAACACATCACATCACTTTGCGGCCTCACGCACGGTAAACTCCACGGCTGCCACCTTACCTTGGCCGGGACCGTTTGCGTCTTTTGGCTCACGTATATGAATATGTTGCTAGCGTTCAAACGACAAAGAACCCGGGTCGACATGACTAGTTATAAACCCCAGCGGTACAACCGTACAGGGACAGGCATACATAACCCAACAAAGAAGGTGTCGGTCATCAGCGTGGGTAGACGAGTCGTAGCAAGCTACAAGGACTCCACTACACCGCGTGACATCTCCCCGAGGGAACAGACACAGCAGCAAAGAAGGATACATGCCAGTCAATCAATGTGTTCCGAGCAGTAGCAAGCTACCAATGCCCGATGGAAACACAAAGAGGCATTTCCCTGTAAAGAGTACTACTAAAGGCAAACAACTAGGTGTCGAATCCCACACATATAATGCATTTCAAACATACACACATTATGCACGATATGTGTAGATACAACATGGCATCACAACATAACTCTATGACTCAAGCATTTATTAAAGACTCATAAGAGTCAACATAGTATGATATTACAAACAGGGGTCTCGTGACCCGACACTCAAGTCATACAAACAACAAGCGGAAGCAAATCATGTCTGGGTACACACATCTACTAAAAGTGGCTGGAAGAGCCTGAAAAGCTACTACGACCCTACCAAAGGAGCCAGACCTCTGTCTGGGATTCCCAAACTATTCTGGTCAACATCGAACACATCGCGTAGAACCTTTTAATGAGTCTAAGTCTTCTCTGCAAAAACATAAATAAAGCAACCGTGAGTACAAAGGTACTCAGCAAGTCTTACATCAGAACTATCTACATATGCATCATGTTTCAATGAAAGGATTGTGGGGTTTGATTGCAGCAAGCCAGCTTTGACTCTTGGCTAATCTTTACTACGACTACAAGTTCTTTCTTTGAGGTGGGATAGCGCACACGAGTCCACATATTCACCAATTCAATACACCATTATGGACCCACTCTCGTCTCCCTACGAGAAGGCCTTCCATAGCACTCACACTTTTCTTGCATGTTTTAGAGTATCCATTTAAATTTTCTATGTACCACGTAATGTTTCCAAGTAGTCCATAACCGAGGACGCGGCTATTCGAACAGATTGAATCACCCTGCAGGGGTATACTTCTTCACACACGCTCCCACCACTTATCACCATATGCACGTCATGCATCTCGGCAACCTTCAAGCGGAAGCACTGGCGTGGGTGTCGGCCACGACTGTTAACCACACAAGACCCTAGTCCAGGTTTATCGCCTATTTAAGACTGAACCCGCAAGGAAGTCCGGCCGAGGTTTCCTCTACGGCCCCAAACGATGCGCGCAGGGTTCCCAAGCCCACCATCCGGGTGCCACTTGGTACACCGTGCCACTGTGTATCTACCTAGTGAAGCCTACCCCGTCGGGCAGAGCTAAACACGGCCGCCAACACTTTTCCTACAAACACTAGAAACTAATTGCAACTCCTGGATAGAGATCTAGGCAATTAATAAGCCGAGCGGGGTCATATTTCAGGGCCCAATGCATGGTAGTATCTTGTCTTGGATAACATACACATAACTCAGTTCTTAAGGACGGTCCCAATGAGACAACCCGCCATGTACTCCTACATGGCCTCTCATTGCTACCTTTACCAAATCAGATTCACACCTTTACTCTCACACTATAGGACATGAACACAACCATTCCGATACATCATTCAGATGGATCAGACCCGACACGACTCTAAGCATAGCAGGCATTGTAACAAGCATGGATGAGTAAGCACAACAAGGCTCAAGCAGTTGCTACTCATGCTAAGTGGTTTCAACTATTTACTGTGACAAAATCAGGTCATGCAGAGGAATGGGTTCAACTACCGATAACATGTACAGTTGAATCGTGTTTGTCCTGATGCAGTAAAAGAGAGCAGGAGCGAGAGAGTGGGTTTATATCAATATGTTCAAGGGGGGTTTGCTTGCCTGACACGTCTGCACATAGCAATGAGTCTTCATCAATGTCAACGATCACATCGTCGGAGACATCGTTTACCGAGGGGGAACAACACCGACAAACAAGAAAGAACAACAATTACTTCACGGAAGTGCAACACTATGATGCATGCTCAACACAAGAAATGAAAGGTGGCATGGCTAATGTGGCTATCATTTCTTAAGTTGAAGTTGGTTTGAATTAGGATTCAAACATCACGTCAAGCCGGGTATCTTTCCAAGTACCCATATAATTGATTCGACCTGATGCTCATAACAAATTGTATCAACATGTATGGAGTTAGTATTTTGGGGTACTTATTTGCATTGACCAATGTTTGGTCATAACAATTGAAGTGGAATTCAAATAAGTATCAATTTCCAACTCCAAACTATTTATTAGATTTACCCTATTCATCATTTTGCCTATTTAGTGTTGTTAACTTTTTCAAACATGCATGAAAATGTCATAATCAGATTCCTTGGATTTTTTTGATACTTTTTCATAAATAAATTATTTTCATCTGAGTTATCTTTTAATTTCTATGATTTTTACAAGTTTTATTAATTTCCTGGATTAATTTTCTAATTGAAAATCAATTATTGCGTCAGCACTGCATCACCATTGCGTCAGCAGTCCACTGGCTTGGTCAGAGTCAAACCTGACGTGTGGGGGCCACACGTCAGTGACTCATTTTAATAATAGGTTTTTTTAGCTAACTAATGACTTAATTAGAAGTGGGGCCCGTCTGTCATTGGCTCTGGGTTAAACTAACATGTGATTAGCTCTAAGCTAATCACCTGATGATGTGGACCCATCGTTCAGTGGCTCACCGGCGAGGTTCAACGCCGGCGACCACCGCATGTGGCGGAGTCCATGACTCCGGCCATGGGAGCGACACAGCAGGCCACTAGGGCATAGCCCGAGCTCGCCCGCATCCATTCCGGGGGTTTTGAGGGCGAGGGGGTCGCCGGAGACGACGACAGCAACGACGGGGCGGGGGCCGGAGCTTGGCCAGCTCAGGCTCGTCTCCAGAGGCTGCGAGAAAAGGAACTGGGGGCCGGGGCGGCACCTACGGGCCCCTAGGAGCATGCCGGCACCCCCCAAACGGGCGAGAGAGAGGCTCTGCCGTGACAGCCATTGCCGACAGCAGGGAGCTCGGGCTCCGGCGGCAAGAGGGAGATAGAGGAGGGAAGCTCGATGCGGAAGGAGGGGAATGGAGAGAGGGCCTCACTTCGGACCTCGTGGCACCGGTGGCGAGGTCGGGGGCGCGCCGTAGGCGGTGAATCGACGCCGGCGGTTCTCGGATCTGAGGACGAACGCGACCTCGAGGAGGGGGAAGAGGGGCCTGAGATGGGGAAAATGGATAAGGACGGAGTTGGGGCCTTCGTGGCGCTGTTAAAGCGAGGGGGGGGGGAGGCAGGCAGGCACGGTGGAGGTGGTCGGCGACGTGGCCGTGTGCGCCACGCACCTGCCTGCCCTCCTGGCACGAGGAAGAAGAAGACCCTCCTGCCCCTGGCGGGCTGGGCTGGCTTCCCTCCTCGGCAAGGAAGGCCAGGTAAGGTTCTTTCTTCTTCATTTTTTTTGTTATTTCCTGTTTTCTAATTTCTGACATTTGTTTTGATTTGTTTTGGCTCCAACCCTAGGCCAAAATATTTAAATCATTTGTGGGGTTTTGTTTGGACTATTTCCAGGTTCCACAAAAAGATTTAGTATTTTTGAAATAACTAAATATTTATAGTTATTTGTTTTGGCAATTTCCAGTGCCTTTGTGGAAAATTTAAATGTCAAAAGTTATTGAAAATAAAAGTCATCACTGAAATGTTGTTTCCAACATTTATCAGAAAAGATGAACACTTTTTTAAAACCCATTTTGGGTTCATTAAAAATCACACTTAGAAGAATTTCCTTTAGTGAGGTGAGGTGCTAGGGTTTTGTTAGTCCAAAATTCAAAAACATTTGGGTTTAACATGATGCAAGATGATGATGCAACTAATTGCAACCAATTATTCTAGGGCTATCACATATGCGTTGAATGCTTTGTTTCGATTACTACAAAAACTTTTGCAACAAGTATATGAGTTCTTCATGACTAATGTTGACTCCATGGTTTAGATGCACTTTCACCTTCCACATCATTATCTTCTTAGTGCCGTGCAACTTTCATCGGTGCACAAAACCCAACACTAGCCTCCCTCAAAACAACCACCATACCTACCTACTATGTCTTTTTCAAAGTCATTCCGAGATATATTGCTAGGCAACTACCACCATGACATGTGCCACCACGTGTACATTGCCATTGCATGATCGTAAGATATCTAGCATGATGTTTCCATTAATGTCTATGTCATTCTAGATCATTGTCACAGCACGCTACTGAAGGTATTCCATATAGAGTCATCATTGTTCTAAGTTTTGTGTTGTAAGTGTGATGATCATCATTGATGGAGCATTGTCCCATCTGAGGAAAAAAAAGAGGCCATCGAAGCCCATATACAAAAAGAGGCCAAAGAGCCCACCAAAAAAATGAGAGAAAAAGAGAGAAGGGACAATGCTACTATCCTTCCACACTTGTGCTTATTAAGCACCATGATCTTCATGATTGAGAGTCTCTCGTTTTGTAACCACCATATAGCTAGTGGGAAATTTTCATTATATAACTTGGCTTGTATATTCCAATGATAGGCTTCGTCAAATTTGCCTTAGGTCTTCGTGAGGAAGCAAGTTGGATGCACACCCACTAGTTTTATTTAAGAGATTTCACATACTCTTAGCTCTAGTGCATCATTTGTATGGCAATCCCTACTCATTCTCATTGATATCTATTGATGAGCATCTCCACAGCTCATTGATATGCCTAGTTAATGTGACCATCTTCTCCTTGTTTGTCTTGCAACCTCCACCACACTCCATTCCACTTATAGTGCTAAAACCATGGCTCACGCTCATGTATTGCGTGCGAGTTGAAAAGGTTTGAGAAAGTAAAGGTGTGAAAACAATTACTTGGCCAATACCGGGGTTGTGCATGATTTAAATTTGTTGTGCAAGGATGATAGAGCATAGCCAGACGATTATATTCTTTTGTAGGGATAGCTTTCTTTTGGCCTTGTTATGTCGAAAGTTCATGATTACCTTGCTAGTTTGATTGAAGTATTATTGTTTCCATGTCAATAGCAAACTATTGTTTTGAATCTAATGGATCTGAACATTCACGTCACATAAGAGGAGTTACAAAGGACATCTATGCTAGGTAGCATGAAAGCATCAAAAATTCATTCTTTATCACTTCCCTACTTGAGGACGAGCATGAGTTAAGCTTGGGGATGCTTGATATGTCTCAAACGTATCTATAATTTTTGATGGTTTCATGGTGTTATCTTGTCAACTTTGGATGTTCTATGTACCTTTTATATCTTTTTTGGGACTAACTTATTAATTCGGTGCCAAGTGCCAATTCCTGTTTTTCTGCGTTTTTGACTCTTTTCAGATCTTATTTTGGAACGAAGTCCAAACGGAATAAAATCCCCGACATAAATTTTTCCAGAACGGATGAAGATCATGGGACTTGAGGGCCAAGGCACGAGAGCCACAGGGGGCCCACAAGCCCTATAGACGCCACCAGGGGGCGGCGGCTACCAGACTTGTGGCCTCCCTAGCGCCCCCTGACCTAGCTCCTTCGCCTATATATTCCCTAAAATACAGAAAAAATAGGGGAATCCACGAAAACACTTTTCCGCCATCGCAAGCTTCGGTTTTGCGAGATCTTATCTGGAGACCCTTCCCGGTGCCCTCCCGGAGGGTACTTTGGAGTTGGAGGGCTTCTACATCAACACCATCACCCCTCCAATGACTCGTGAGTAGTTCACTTCAGACCTACGGGTCCGTAGTTAGTAGCTAGATGGCTTCTTCTCTCTCTTGGATCTTCAATACAAAGTTCTCCATGATCTTCATGGATATCTATCCGATGTAATCCTCTTTGGCGGTGTGTTTGTCGAGATCCGATGAATTGTGGATTTGTGATCAGATTATCTATGATATATATTTGAGTCTTTGCTGATTTCTTATATGCATGATTTGATATCCTTGTAAGTCTCTTCGAATCTTGGGTTTTGTTTGGCCAACTAGATCTATGATTCTTTCAATGGGAGAAGTGCTTGGTTTTGGGTTCATACCGTGTGGTGACCTTTCCCAGTGACAGAAGGGGCAGCAAGGCACGCATCATGTTATTACCATCAAGGGTAACAAGGTCGGATTTTATCGTAGATATGAGATTGTCCATCTACATCATGTCATCTTGCTTAAGGCGTTACTCTATTCTCATGAACTTAATACACTAGATGCATGCTGGAGAGCGGTCAACGTGTGGAGTAATAGTAGTAGATGCAGAAAGTATCGGTCTACTTGTTTTGGACGTGATGCCTCTAGATATAATCATTGCCATAGATAAAGTCACGAATTTGCGTGGTTCTATCAATTGCTCGACAGTAATTCGTTCACCCATCGTCTAATTGCTTTCACGGGAGAAGCCACTAGTGAACACTACGGCCCCCGGGTCTATTCACACCTATCGTTTCCACTTTTGCTTTTACTTTGCTTTGTTTCTTTTTTTCTTTCAGTTCTCACTTGGCAAATAATCTATAAGGGATTGACAACCCCTTCATAGGGTTGGGTGCAAGCTCTTTGTGTTTGTGCAGGTACTTGTGACAATCCTTCACTGGATCGATACCTTGGTTCTCAAAACTAAGGGAAATACTTACCGCCGTTGTGCTACATCACCCTTTCCGCTTCGAGGGAACACCAACGCAAGGCTCCAAGGCCACGGGGGAATCCTTTCTATATTTACCAAGGAAGTCCCTAAAGGCATAGCCGTAGCCAAAAGATTCCTGGTGCCGTTGCTGAGGAGTATCAAGACAAGAATAGTCTCCCATCAGCACGCTTGTTTCTGGCATCGTTGGAAGGTCTTTTGTTGTAGTAGCAATGATCATTTCCCTAGATACCATTACTACCATTGCCATGCTAGTTGTCTCGTGTCTTTCGCTATGTTCCGCTACCCACTCAAATGTCAGCCTCCCAACATTGCCATGAAAAACCTCTAACCTTTCCACAACCCAAAAAAGCACTGTTTGTCTATGATACCGCTTGCTCAGCCTTCTTATAGCGTTGCTAGTTGCAGGTGCAGTTGCTTCCATGTGCCAACATGGGTAATTGATGTATCACCATATTAAGTGCTATTTATTTAATGCACCTATATACTTGGTCAAAGGTGGAAGGCCTGGCCTTCTAGCCTGGTGTTTTGTTCCACCTTTGCTGCCTTAGTTTTTGCTACCGGTGTTATATTCCATAAGTAAGTGCTCCTAACACGCTCTGGGTTATTATGGGGACCCCCTTGATAATTCATCTTAGATTAAAACTGGTGTGGCAAGGACAACTTTGGTACTACATTTGCCTAATAACTAATAAACCACATAGGGAGTAATTAACCCGAGGATAATTAATCAACAACCCATGCCAGTGCTCCTCATGAATATTGATGCAAAATAGAGCATCGTGCAGGGCCAACCGAGGGCAACTCGGGAGATGTCTATCACGCCACCGTATGAAATATCTTGTGCATCAGATGCCTTGGGCTATCTCAGAGTTGAGGTTTTCCACTAAGGAATCCGAGGATATCACGAGTTTCGTGATCGAGGTTTTCTATGCAGCTTGTGGTTATTTGTGATGGATTAGTTCGAGCACCCGTGCATGGTTAAATCTCTAAGAAAGTCGTGCCCGTGGTTATCTGGCAAACTTGGAAACTTTGTTTAACATTCGGTTCTAGATAACTTGAAGTAAGCTTAATTAAAATATGCCAAATGTGTGCGTAACCCTTGAAAGGACGTGGATGTCGCCTAGAGGGGGGTGAATAGGGACTTTACAGTAATTATGGTTTAGGCTTGAACAAATGCGGAATAAAACTAACGTTTAATTTGTCAAGCACAAAACCTAAAACAACTAGGCTCACCTATGTGCACGAACAACTTATGCTAAGCAAGATAAACAACTAAGTGATAGCAAGATATATGACAAGAAACAATATGGCTATCACAAAGTAAAGTGCATAAGTAAAGGGTTCGGGTAAGAGATAACCGAGGTTCGCGGATACGTTGATGTATCGTAAAGTCCACACCCTTGCGGATGCCAATCTTTGTTTGGACCGGTGTGGAGGCACAATGCTCCCCAAGATGCCACTAAGGCCACCGTAATCTCCTCACGTCCTCGCACAATGCAAGATGTCGTGATTCCACTAAGGGACCCTTGAGGGTGGTAACCGAACCCATAAAAACAAGGTTGGGGCAATCTCCACAACTTAATTGGAGGCTCCCAACAACATCACGAAGATTCACCACAATGACATATGGCTTCGAGGTGACCACAAATGCTCGGGGCAATCTCCACAACTTAATTGGAGACCCCGATGCTCACCCGGAGCTTTACACCACAATGATTGAGCTCTGAGGCACCACCAAGCTTCTAGGACGCCAGAGCATCCACGAAGAACAATCTCTAGGGGTACCAAGTAGGCAAGTACCCAAGGGTAATAAGCTTCTTAACTTCTCACTTCTACGTATCACCATGGAGTAGTCAAACCGAGGCAACTAATGCAATGGCTAGAACACACGAACTGATCAAGTCCCTCACACTCAAATTCTGCACAACAACAAAAGATATGGAGAAATATGAGAGGAATAACAAGGAGCTCACATAGAACTCCAAGATCAAGATCCAAGGGGCTCCCCTCACATAGAGGAGAAAGTGATTGGTGGAGATATGGATCTAGATCTCCTCTCTTTTCCCTCAAGAACTAGCAAGAATCATTGGAGGGTTGAGAGTTAGCAATATCTAAGAAGGTCAACAATGGGGGAAGAACACGTGCACAACCGATAGATAAAGTCCAATGGGGAAGAAGACCTCCTTTATATAGTGGGGGAAAGAATCCAATTGTTACCCCCACTGACAGCCCGACCGGAGCGGTATTACCGCTGCTAAGAGCGGTACTTGCACTGCCAGAATGTCGGAGGGAGCGGTACTACCACCCGGGAGCAGTAGTAAAAAAATACTACCGCTCCAGGGGCGGTACTACCGCTGGCACGAGGAGCGGTACTACAGCTGGATACTGAAACTGCCATAACTTTCGCAACATACTCCGAATCGAGTAAACTCAAGCTTGTTGAATTCACGACAACAAGAGCTATCCAAAAACGACATAAAACCTTAAGAACATGCAGTTATGAGAATGATATAGAGATGTGAGACCTATATGAATGACGAACCGGAAAAAACTCCCAACATCGAAAACATCATAGAACATACATATAGACTCTGTTTTTCATGAACTCGAGCTTGTCATGAAGATGACCATAAGCAATAAAACTGAGAAGGAGAAACACCAAACAAGAACAAGGATATGATGCAAGGATGCTAATGGTTTGATCTCTCAACGAATGATACGATCAAGCTACTCACTTGAGAGCCCCCCTTGACAGTACGACAATCTATCCTACAACAAAAAAACCTATCAAGGGCAAACCTATACCTTGCACCTAGTACTCTTGAGCTATTTGATGATGATCTTGGCTTCCTCAAGATGGACCATCTTTCTTGATTGCTCCCCCATACTTACTATGGGGGAGCCACTCTTCAGCACATTATTCATAAGTCCATTGCCACCACAATGGACGGCAAGCTTGAAGCATGATATCTTCGGGATGCTCCACTTGAACTTGCACACCGCAATCTTGATGACTATCACCACATGATGTCATCCTTCATAGGTTGAATAAGATCTTACTCTTGACGCAAAACCATGGATACACACCTAACCCCACATAGAACTCTCACGAAGACATGGGTTAGTACACAAAAGCGTTATGGACAATGCTTACCATACCATGGGATCACTTCATCTTGTACACTTTGTGTGTTGACCATCTTGATTTACTCTCTGCTTAGTCTTGATTAACCTTGTGTCCTTACGAACAACCTTTGGATAATACTTTGAATACCACCTTGTTCATCATATAAACTCCTTGAAACCAACAGATGGACTTCAAGAAGTGCCTATGGACAAATCCTTCGAATATAACTTAAGGCAACCATTAGTCCATAGGGATTGTCATCAATTACCAAAACCACTTATGGAGAAATATGCTATGACAACCGCGACTGTCTCTTTAGTGAGCTCCTTCTCCGACCGAGGACACAGTGGGGTTATGTTTGATGTAAGTAGGTGTTCAAGATCATTCATTTGATCCTAATTGGTTCACGTCCGCTAAGGGTAGATCAACCCCCCCCCCTTTATCCTTGTACTCTTAAGTTAACCACCTCAAATAAACGCTTAGTTTCTTGTTGCAGCCTTACCAGTTAACCATACCTCACCCTTTAAGCTTTGCTAGTCTTGATACCTTTGGAAATGAGATCGTTGAGTCCTTGTGGCTCACAAATTACTACAACAATAATTGCAGGTAAAAGTAAAGCAATACTTTGACGTGAGCGCAATGGTTGTTCTATTTGGAGTTTCTTCTTCTTCTTCTTCTTCTTTGATCTAGGATGTGTTCCAAGCCGACAGCCTAGGATAGAAAGGATGGACGTCGTTCTTTTATCGTTTGTTTTTGTCTGTAGTCAGACCCTCCTCTTCTACACGGTGATTTATGTTTATGTATTGATGTGATCTTGATGTATCTTGTGGCGAGTGTAAGAGCATTCCATATACCCATCTCTTCTATACATGTACTTGTAACGACATCCATTCTTGCAAGACGACAAGATGTGCTTCCATCCCTGTCGAGCCCCTCATACCAAAATAAGGATAGGATCGCATCTTGGGTGTTACAAGTTGTTATCAGAGAAGTACCGACCTAGGAGCCCCCTTGATTGATTGAACTTGGCCGAGTCGAGTCTAGTAAAATTTTGCTTTGAGTCTAGTTATATATCGGAGAGTAGGAATATTTTCTCCTCGTCTATTCTCTAGTGAATTTTAATACTACTCCTCTTCTTGCTCAATTTTTTTAGGATCACGCGGGTATTTTGGAATCTATATGATGTCGATGTGACGGAGTTCTGTCTTGGTGCCTCTTGTCTGACTTGATTTCTTCCGAGGAGTTGAGCTCCAAGGGATTCTTGAGCACATCGTTATCATTCAAATTTCTTAATATCTCAGGAGAGAGGATGTTTGAAATTGCTTCAATACTAGTAGTGGCGAGAGGAGTTTGGTATCCCTAGTACTGGTGGATTGCGTCTGGATGTACTGCCATACTTGGGATCATTGTGTTTTCGAGGGTCCGAGATAGATGAGTTTCCGAGATCTCTAGTTATGTGTTGACATATGTGATACACTGGACGGGTAGTGTTATTTCTAGGAGTTGACTGATGGATTATACTCCTTGTATCTATGGACCCGATTGCATGACGACAAAATTTCAGGAGTTCTTAGGTGGGAATTCAAGTAGTTTCCTATAGGGCAATCTTCCAACAGATTCATGATGTGAGGTTGGGGTTCGACATCTAGTGGATTTGTTTGTTCACGGTCGTTTTTTATAGTGGAAAGTCTCGATATATGTCATTAGTATGCTTCGACAAGCCTTGTAGTTCACTATGCCTAGGGAGCATATTCGAGCGTCATTTTAATAAGACAATCCAATGTACGATCGAGCCCGTGCGAACCTTACCAAAAAAATATCGAAAGGAATCGCTGTCATGAATTTGTTCTGGCTTATTTTGTAAGCATCATCCATTGTTTTGTTAGACTATGGTAATTCGAGTTGCTTCGACGTCAGGTGGTAAATTCATATCTTTGCAAGAGGTGTTCTCATATTTTATGGAAATGTTGATTCTTTTTCTCAATCAAATTATCTTATCAATTCTTTTCAACCGGTGTGCTTATCTTCAAGATAATTCAATCCTCTCCAATATTGCAAGATCAATCTCTCATTTATTTCTGGGGTTTGTCTCATATTTCCCAAGTTGTCTTTGTTTTTCCCGCCCTCCCGCCCTTTTTCTTCACTGATTCAATTCTCATCCCAGTGCCTTTCTTGCATTGTCGCTTCCGCTATCTTTCCTCCATATCGTATCCGGTGATTCATTGTGAAGATTCTCAGGAGTTGTCAGTTCATCGTTTTTCATTCTTGTTCTCTTTTTTGGTGAATTCAATTCAAGCTATCCATGTTCATCATATCCTCGTCATCCTTTAAGTACTTTCCCATGTTGGTAATTCTTATCAAGTTTTTCGTGTTTTTCATCACTCTCTATTCCATCGGGAGTGTTGAAGATATCTCAGAAGTTTCTTGATTTCAACACTTTCAATTATTTTGAGGTTCCCAACCTCATCATGTTTTCCTTATACCGGTGCAATATCTCTCTTCCTAATCAATTGTTTCATCGGTGGTTTTTTTTGACTGCGCCATAACCCACATGTTTGTCCCAGGTTCTTACCTGGCTCTTCTAATTTTTTGTGCAGATCTCTAAATCTTTAAAATATGATTTAAGTATGGATCCCATAAGTCATATTCCCTCTCCAAGATTGCTACATTAATTTTATTTGTTGGCTCAACCTTTCTTTCTTCATTATTCCGGAGTGTCTCAGTAATTCGTGATGGTGCTTCTTGCCATCATTCTCTGCATTGAAGACGAAAGAAGTGTTTCTCTCAAAATATTGGTCCATTCTTTTGAAGATTGTTATTTCAGCTTCGCGCTATCCTCTCAATTGTTTCCAATCATGAGTAATTCCTTCCATATCTATACGATGCATTTATGACTTGTATTCATTTCTCGTTCCTCTCAAGGCCATCATTTCAGAAGATTTCTTCGTTCTTAGGTTTCAACTTTGAATATCAAATTCTTCACAATTGTCGTCTCTTCGTTCGTATCTCAATTATTCCGGTGCCTCATTCAAGTTTTCTCTTAGGCAGCTCAAAATCTCTTCATTCTCATGTTTTCCATGCATTTCTAATATCCCCATATGTTCTAAGTTCTTCATTTGATCATGATCTCTTCATTCTCATGTATCTCCATTCATTCATGGTATTCCCATTCATTTGTGAATTCTTACCGATGGCTTGTTCAAGCATTCTCTAATTGAATCGTGCTCTCTTTGTCCTCATGTAGCCCTGGTACTTCTTGAGCTTGCGTTGGTTTCCCCTTGAAGAGGAAAGGGTGATGCAGTAGAGTAGATAAGTATTTTCGTCAGTTTGTTGAGAACCAAGGTATCAATCCAGTAGGAGGAACAAGCAAGGCCCCAATCTTAGCACCTACACAAACAATCAAACACTTGCACCCAACGCTAAAAAGGGGTTGTCAATCCCTTCACAGTTGTTTACAATGATGAGATCTGACAGAGATAGATAAAAGATTGCTAGAACTAAAAGTAAAACAAAAGTAAATAAATGGCAGCAATATATTTTTGGTATTTTTGGTTTATAGATCTGAAAATATAATATGGAAAATAGACCCGAGGGCCATAGGTTTCACTAGAGGCTTCTCTCATGAAGGGAAAGAATACGGTGGATGAACAAATTACTGTCGAGCAATTGATAGAATCGAATAATTATGAAGATACCTAAGGCAATGATTATGCATATAGGCATCACCTCCGTGTCAACTAGAGCGAAACGATTCTGCATCTACTACTATTACTCCACACATCGACCGACTCCTACCTGCATCTAAAGTATTAAGTTCATGAAGAACAGAGTAACGCATTAGGTAAGATGACATGATGTAGAGGTATAAACTCAAGCAATATGATAAAAACCCCATATTTATATCCTCGATGGCAACAATGCAATATGTGCCTCGCTACCCCTACTTTGTCACTGGGTGAGGACATCGCAAGATTGAACCGAAAACTAAGCACTTCTCCCATTGCAAGAATTACCAATTTAGTTCGCCAAACCAAACCAATAATTCAAAGAGACTTGCTAAGATATGAAATCATGCACATAAGAATTCAGAGAAGATTCAAATAATATTCATAGATAATTTGAACATAAACCCACAATTCATTGGATATCGACAAACACACCTTAAAAGAGTATTACATCGGATAGATATCCAAGAAGATCATGGTATTGAAGAACAAAGAGAGAGAAGAAGCCATCTAGGTACTAGCTATGGACCCGTAGGTGTGTGGTGAACTACTCACGCATCATCGGAGGGGTAATGTACTCAATGTAGATGCCCTCCGTGATCGATTCCCTCTTTGGCAAATTACCGAAAAAGGCTCCCAGATTGGATCTCTTGGGAATAGAGGCTCCCGGCGGCGGAAAAGTACTTTTTGGTCTCCTTTTGGTATTGGGGGAATATTTGGGAGTTAATAGCCAAGGATTAGGGTTAGGAGAGCTACAGGGGGCCCACAAACTAGGGGCGCCCCCGAGGGCGCGCCCTGCAGGCTTGCCGCCTCCCAGCAGGTCTCTTGCCCCCTTCTCCAAGTGTGTCAGATGTCTTCTGGTCCAAGAAAAATAATCCCTGAGATTTTATTCCGTTTGGACCCTGTTTAATATTTCTTATCTGCAATACTCAAAAGATGGAAAAACAGAAACTTGCACTAGGCTCTAGATTAATAGGTTAGTGCCGAAAATAATATAAAGTAGCATATTAATGCATATAAAACATCCAAAACAGATAATATAATAGCATGGAACAATCAAAAATTATAGATACATTGGAGACGTATAAGGCCCACCTCATTTGTGTTATCCTCTTTCATTCCGAATTCTTATCGGGGTTTCTTCCAAGACTTCTTTAAGTTTGTGCTCTATATCTCTCCTCAATCTTTTCAAGAATAATAAGTGGTATGCTAAATCCGTTGCTTCTCATCAATTTAACTTGACGAAGGATAAGCATAATATAATTTTTAATCTTGTTTCGTCAAGGTGATTTCAATTCTTCTTTCGGAGTGGCTCATGATGTCAAATATTGATTCTAATTTGCTTATCTTTTCCTTTCCGGAGTTCCAAGTATTTATCAAGTATCTCCCATGAAGCTTCATCTAGTCTTTGCAAGGTTATTATTATTCTTTTCAACCTTCATTCCTTAATCATCCTTTTCTAGTGTTCTTCAACTAGTTCTTCATGGTGGTTTGTAGAGTATGTAATTCTTTTTGAAGTATTCTTCAAGATTATTGTTGGAGGATCTCAAGTATTATTTGTCTTGAATCGCGAAGTGCAATTCTTCCTAGTTTTGCTTTGAGGTGGTGTTATAGCATTCTTGACTCGAAAGGTGTCCCGAAGAGAATTTGTTTCAAGAATGAGATAGTTAAACCCAGCTATTTCCTTATTATGAGACATTTTCAACTCACGATTCTTCATTGAAGTTTTCTTGGTTTAGATTTCACCTAAAGCTTTGTCTAAGGATTGTTGCTATTATGGTGATTATTGTTGACCCAAGCTCTCAATGTATCCTCTTGTTGTAAGAAGTTGTGCTTATCTTGATGCTCCCAATCAATCTTTGTTTCTGTTAGTGGCTGGTTGTCACCTCATTATTTTGAGATGGTTTCCATAAGCCCATAACAAGCTTGTTCTTTTCGTTGTTGGTTTTCCAACAACTCCGATCAATTCTTCTTGCAAATATGCTTGCCAAATTCAATTGAGGTAGAAGTTTTCATTTTCTTCTTCGTTCTCTTCTCTCCAAAGATCTAGTTTCTATTCTCTTGTTCTGGAGTTGTTGTGATGTTGCTCTCTTTCATCCATTATCTAGTTTTGTCAAGATCGTGTTCTTCCCTTTCTTATTCATTTAATTGGAGGGTTGTGTCTTCTTTCATGTTCTTTCCTTGCTTATCAATTTAGTTAGTTTATTTTGAATCTTGTCAAGATCTTTCCATCTAACAAATTTTGCCTCTATTTCCTACCGAAATGCTGCTGAATTATCTTTTGAATTCTTGATTGTTTCTCATGTCATTCCTCATCTCATTGCAACCTCTAAGAGTCATTGGTTTTACTTGTTTGTCAAAGAAGAAACTAAGTTTTTACCTCTTGCTTTCTCTTCCTCTTCCCCTTTCATTCTTAGATCTCGGGGCGAGATCTCATGTTGGTGTAGGAGAGTTGGAACAACCCGGATCCGACGCTCCACAAGGTTCCACTTTTAGTCCATTGTCGCCGTGTGATTATTTTATTTGTCACACTCATCATCACATCATTCGCATAATCCACATTGCATTGGCACTCCGTTTGCGCCAGCTTTCAAAACTTGCATCCGTTATTAGTTACACGTTCTCTCCGTTTTTGTCGTTGACCATTTCGAGATCAACCACACACACACGCGCCCGCGGCATTGATAAAATATTGTTTATAAAAGTGTGTTAAAACTTTCTCGGATTGGCTTGACACTTGGCGTGCAGTCTAATTTAAATATAGGTAGGCTGCCTGCCAAATTTCGTCGCAACCGGAGTCCGTTTGCTACCCGAACGATCAATCGTAGCGGCACCGTCATCTTTTATTCGTCGGACATTTTTCTGTTTTAAAAACTCGTGTCTCGGCCCACAAACATTCCCTCTCTTCCCCACCTAGACTCTCTAAGGCATCCCACTATCCCACCTAACCCAACACCATGACTGGAGCCGTACGATCGCGCGGTCGAAATCGGACCCAAAACTACTAACCTACCCCTTCCTATTTAAACAGCCCTCCCGTGTTTAATTTGGACCTAACCCGTCTTCCACCTCAGGATTAGTGCCCCCCCAGAACCCTAGCCGCCACCACCCAATGCCGCCTCTCTCCTCCAGCGTGCAGGGCCCGCTGAGCCCATTAAGGACCCGCCCGAGCCCAAACCAGCCGCCGCGTGCTACCTCTTGAGCTTGCATTGGTTTTTCCCTTGAAGAGGAAAGGTATCAATCCAGTAGGAGTATCAAGGCAAGTCTCCAAAGTACCTACGCAAAAACAAGCAAACTTGCACCCAACGCTACAAAGGGGTTGTCAATCCCTTCACGGTTAACTTCAAGGTGAGATCCGAAGGCAGAAAGTGCAACAAAGTAAAAGTGTAGAGCTGAAAATATGATGTGAAGTAGACCCGGGGGCCATAGTGTTCACTAGAGGCTTCTCTCATGATAGCAAGTACTACGGTGGGTGAACGAATTACTGTCTAGCAATTGATAGAACCGCGCAAAGTCATGATGATATCTAAGGCAATGATCATACATATAGGCATCACGTCCGAGACAAGTAGACCGATACTTTCTGCATCTACTACTATTACTCCACACATCGACCGCTATCCAACATGCATCTCGTGTATTAGGTTCATGACAAACGGAGTAACGCCTTAAGCAAGATGACATGAAGTAGAGGGATAAATTCATGCAATAGATACAAACCCCATCTTTTTACCCTTGATGGGAACAACACGATACGTGCCTCGCTACCCCTTGTGTCACTGGGTGAGGTCACCGCACGGTATGAACCCAAAACCAAGCAATTCACCCATTGCAAGAATTATAGATCAAGTTGGCCAAACGAAACCCACAACTCGAAGTGAATTACAAGGATATGAAATCATGCATATAAGAGATCAGAGGAAACTCAAATAACATTCATAGATAATCTGATCATGAATCCACAATTCATCGGATCTCGACAAACACACCGCAAAAGAAGATTACATCGGATAGATCTCCATGAAGATCATGGAGAACTTTGTATTGAAGATCCAAGAGAGAGAAGAAACCATCTAGCTACTAGTTATGGGCCCGAAGGTCTGTGGTGAACTACTCACGCATCATCGGAGAGGCAATGATGTTGATGAAGAATCCCTTCGTATCCTAATCCCCCCTCTGGCAGGGCACGAGAACGTTCCCCAGATGGGATCTTGCGGAGACAGAAGCTTGCGGCAGTGGAAACATATTTTCGTGGCTCTCTTCCGTGGTTTCAGATTTTTAGGGAATTTATAGGCGGAAGAACTAGGGCAGGGGAGCCACAGGGGGCCCACAAGCCTGCTAGGCCCGCCCCCTAGACCGGGCCTGGGTGGCTTGTGACCTCCTCCTAGGTCTCCTGCCTTGGTTATCAAGTTTCCTGCGTGTCTTCTGTTATGGAAAAAATCATTCTGCAAGTTTTATTCCGTTTGGACTCCATTTAATATTCTCTTCTGAAAAAGGTCAAAAACACAGAAAAACAGGAACTGGCACTTGGCACTGAGTTAATAGGTTAGTCCCATAAAATATATAAAATAGCATATTCATGCATACAAAACATCCAAAGTTGACAAGATAATAGCATGGAACCATAAAAAATTATAGATACGTTGGAGATGTATCCCTGAGCTTAACTCCTGCTCGTCCTCGAGTAGGGAAGTGATAAAGACTGAATTTTTGATGTGGAATGCTACCTAACATGTTTGTCCTTTGTAACTTCTTTCTTGTGGCAAGAATGTTCATATCCGTAAGATTCAAAACAATAGTTTGCTATTGACATGAAAACAATAATACTTCAAGCAAACTAGCAAAGTAATCATGAACTTTTGAAATAACAAGGCGAAAGAAAGTTATCCCTACAAAATCATATAGTCCGGCTATGCTCCATCATCCCCACACAACGAATTTAGATCATGCACAACCCCGGTATTGGCCAAGTAATTGTTTTTGCACTCTTACTTTCTCAAACCTTTTCAACTCTCACGCAATACATGAGCGTGAGCCATGGATATAGCACTTATAGGTGGAATAGAGTGTGGTGGAGGTTGTGAGGCAAAAAGGAGGAGATGGTCACATTGACTCGGCATATCAAAGGGCTGTGGAGATACCCATCAATAGATATCAATGTGAATGAGTAGGGATTACTATGCAATGGATGCACGAGAGCTATATGTGTGTGAAAGCTCAAAAAAGGAACTAGTGGGTGTGCATCCAACTTGCTTGCTGACGAAGACCTAGGGAAATTTTGAGGAAGCCCATCATTGGAATATACAAGACAAGTTATATAACGAAAATTCCCACTAGTATATGGAAGTGTCAAAACAAGAGACGCTCTGTCATGAAGATCATGGTGCTATTTTGAAGCACATGTGTGGAAAAAGATAGTAGCATTGTCCCTTCTCTCCTTTTCTCTCATTTTTTTGTTTTTGTTTTTTTTGTGTTTGGGCTCTTTGGCCTCTTTTCATTTTTTTTTCTCATTTTATTTGTGTGGGCATCTTTGGCCTTTTTTTATTTCCTCACATGGGACAATGCTCTAATAATGATGATCATCAGTCTTTTATTTACTCACAACTCAATACTTAGAACAATGATGACTCTATAGGAAATGCCTCCGGCAGTGTACCGCGATGTGCAACGATGTAGCTTAGCGTATGACGTTCAAACATCTCGCTAGCTATCTTACGATCATGCAATGGCAATATGAAAGTGACGGCACAAGTCATGAGACAGAACGGTGGTAGTTGCATGGCAATATATCTCGGAATGGCTATCAAAATGCCATAATAGGTAGGTATGGTGGCTGTTTTGAGGAAGGTATATGGTGGGTTTGTGCACCAACAAAAGTTGTGCGGCACTAGAGAGGCTAGCAATGGTGGAAGGTGAAAGTGCATCTATACCATGGACTCACATTAGTCATCAAGAACTCATATACTTGTTGCGAAAGTTTTATTAGTAATCGAAACAAAGGGCTAAACGCATAGTCCTAGGGTAAGGGTTGGTAGGTGTTAACCATCGAGCGATGCCGACCGCAACACAAAGGATGACAATCAATAAATCAATTATGCTCCGACTTCCTAACATAGCGGTTCACCATACGTGCATGCTACGGGAATCACTAACTTCAACACAAGTATTTCTAGATTCACGACACTCTACTAGCATAACTCTAATATTACCAAATCCATGTCTCAAAACTAATTGAGAGGAATCAAACTTCTCTTTATAATCAATGCACAAGAATATGGAAGTTCTTATTATATCCTCTTTGGATGCCTATCCTCTTCTGGACTACTTTCTTAGCACAAGCCAATTACCAAGTTACTCAGAGAGAGCACTCTAAAAAAGATATAAGTGAAGATTGAGAGTTCTTATTTCTCCAAAATATGACACCCCGTGCTCTAAAAGGATCTAAGTGAAGCACTTAGAGAAAAATTATCTAGCTCAAAAGATATAAGTGAAGCACATGCGAGCTAAATTGCCTAACTCAAAAGATATAAGCGAAGCTCAATGAGTATTCTAGCAAAGTCATGATGAGTGCATTTATATCTCAAAAAGGTGTGCAGCAAGGATGATTGTGACACAAAAAAAGAAAAGACTCCTATAATACACGACGCTCCAAGCAAAACACATATCATGTAGTGAATAAAAATATAGCTCCAAGTAACGTTACCGATGGATTGAAGACGAAAGAGGCGTTGCCTTCCCGGGGCATCCCCAAGCTTAGGCTTTTTGGTGTCCTTTAATTTGGATTGGGATGCCTTGGGCATCCCTAAGCTTGAGCTCTTTTAACTCGTTATCCCATTGTCCATGAGAACATCACCCGAAACTTGAAAACTTCACAACACAAAACTTAAAAAGAAACTCGTGATATCGTTAGCATAAGAATACAAACCACCACCTCTTTAGGTACTGTAGCAAACTTGATTTCTATTTATATTTGTGTTATATGACTATATTATCTCTTTTCCATGGCTAGTACCCCCCGATTCTATCCATAGTTTCATCAAAATAAGCAATCAACACAACAAAAATAGAATCTGTCAAAAACAGACTAGTCTGTAGCAGTCTGCATACTTCGTATACTTCTGGTATCTCAAAAATTCTGAAACATTACGAAAATTTGGGCAATTCTCATATCAACCAGAATCAAAAAGAATCAACTCAAAATCTCTTTCTGGATAAGAATGAAAAATAATTTCGTGAGCGCAAAGTTTCTTTCTTTTTCAGCAAGATCAAACAACCAACACCAAAACTAGTCATAAAGGTTTTACTTGGCACAAACACAAAGAGAAAGAGAAAAACACAATCATAGCAGAATTATGATGGTGTGGACACAACAAAACAGACAGCAAAAAGCAAAAATAAATTCATTGGGTTGCCTCCCAACAAGCGCTATTGTTTAACGCCCTTAGCTAGGCATAAGGCGATAGAATCAAGTATCATCGTCTTTAGTACTCAAACGATAAGTAGCCCTCATCATGGATTCATAAGGCAATCTTATTTTATTTCTAGGAAAATGTTCCATGCCCTTCGTCAATGGAAATTCAAATCTAATATTCCCTTCCTTCATATCGATGATAGCACCAATAGTCCTTAGGAAAGGTCTACCAAGAATAATAGGACATGTCGGATTGCAATCAATATCAAGCACAACGAAATCTATGGGTACATAGTTCCTATTTGCAATAATAAGAACATCATTGATCCTTCCCATAGGTTTCTTAATAGTAGAATCCGCAAGATGCAAATTAAGAGAGCACTCATCAATCTCATTGAAGCCTAGAACATCACATAAAGACTTTGGAATAGCGGAAACACTAGCACCCAAATCACCCAAAGCAGTGCATTCATAGTTTTTGATCTTGATTTTGATAGTAGGTTCCCACTCATCATGAAGTTTTCTAGGGATAGAGACTTCCAACTCAAGTTTCTCTTCAAGAGATTTCATCATAGCACCGATGATATGATCAGTAAAGGCCTTGTTTTGGCTATAAGCATGTGGTAAATTTAGCATGGATTGCATCAAGGAAATACATTCATTCAAAGAGCAACTATCATAATTGAAATACTTGAAATCCAAAGTAGTAATTTCATTACTACTCAAAGTTTTGATATCCTCTACTCCACTTTCAGTGCTTTTAGCATCAAGATAGATAGACTCCGAATCATTGGGGCGTTTCTCAACCAAAGTGGATTCATATCCAGCCCCATCATCATTAGGTTTGACATTAGAAAACAAAGATTCAATGGGAGTCACACCAATCACTTTAAGATTTTCGTGATTCTCGTCACATATTTCAGGTTTAGGAGCCATTTTATTGACTAAGGTAGCCTGTTTATTAGAAATCTGGCCTACCAATTTTTCAAGACGAGCAAACTGAGAATTTAACGCAAGGAATTCTTTGGCCATATCATGAACTTTTTATTCATAAAAGCCATAAAAGAATTTTGCTCCCTTAGTTCTCTAGGAAAGTAACTATTATAATCAAACTGCGTAGACATGAAGCCTTTAACACTTGTTTCAATCTCTTCCAACCTTTTATAGTAAGCATCGTAATCCTTGGGTTGGGCCATATAAATCTTAGCACGCATACAAGCGCACAAGCGAACAGAAAGCAAGCGAAAGAAAAGGGCAAACTAAAAAGGCAAATATTTTTGTAATTTTTATTTTTCAGAAGTGGGGGAGAGGAAAATGAGAGGCAAAAAAGTAAATGCAAGAGATGAGTTTGCATTAGTTACTTGGATAAGCTTCACTTAGAACAGTCCCCGGTGCCAGAAATTGACACGTTGGAGGAAGACTATTCTTGACTTGATGCTCCCCGGCAACGGCGCCAGAAATTCTTCTTGCTACCTCTTGAGCTTGCGTTGGTTTTTCCCTTAAAAAGGAAAGGGTGATGCAGCATAGTAGCAGTAAGTATTTCCCTCAGTTTGAGAACTAAGGTATCAATCTAGTAGGAGTATCAAGGCAAGTCTCCAAAGTACCTGCGCAAAACCAAGCAAACTTGCACCCAACACTACAAAGGGGTTGTCAATCCCTTCACGGTTAACTGCAAGGTGAGATCTGAAGGCGGAAAGTGCAACGAAGTAAAAGCGTAGAGCTGAAAATATGATGTGAAGTAGACCCGGGGGCCATAGTGTTCACTAGAGGCTTCTCTCATGATAGAAAGTATTACGGTGGGTGAACGAATTACTATCGAGCAATTGATAGAACCGCGCAAAGTCATGATGATATCTAAGGCAATGATCATGCATATAGGCATCACGTCCGAGACAAGTAGACCGATACTTTCTGCATCTACTACGATTACTCCACACATCGACCGCTATCTAGCATGCATCTAGTGTATTAAGTTCATGACAAACGGAGTAACGCCATAAGGAAGATGACATGAAGTAGAGGGATAAATTCATGCAATAGATATAAAACCCATCTTTTTACCCTTGATGTCAACAACACGATACGTGCCTCGCTACCCGTTGTGTCACTGGGTGAGGTCATCGCACGGTATGAACCCAAAACCAAGCACTTCTCCCATTGCAAGAATTATAGATCAAGTTGGCCAAACGAAACCCACAACTCGAAGAGAATTACAAGGATACGAAATCATGCATATAAGAGATCATAGGAAACTCAAATAACATTCATAGATAATCTGATCATAAATCCACAATTCATGGGATCTCGACAAACACACCGCAAAAGAAGATTACATCGGATAGATCTCCATAAAGATCATGGAGAACTTTGTATTGAAGATCCAAGAGAGAGAAGAAGCCATCTAGCTACTAGCTATGGACCCGAAGGTCTGTGGTGAACTACTCACGCATCATCGGAGAGGCAATGGTGTTGGTGAAGAAGCCCTCCATGTCCGAATCCCCCCTCCGGCAGGGCACCAGAACATGCCCCTGATGGGATCTTGCGGAGACAAAAGCTTGCGGCGGCGGAAAAGTATTTTCGTGGATCTCTTCCGTGGTTTTAGATTTTTAGGGAATTTATAGGCGGAAGAACTAGGGCAGGGGTGCCACAGGGGGCCCACAAGCCTGCTAGGCCCACCCCCCTAGGCCGGGCCTGGATGGCTTGTGACCTCCTCCGAGGTCCCCTACCTTGGTTCTCACGTCTCTTGCGTGTCTTCTGTTATGGAAAAAATCATTCACATGTTTTATTCTGTTTGGACTCCGTTTTATATTCTCCTCTGAAAAAGGTCAAAAAACGCAAAAAACAGGAACTGGCACTTGGCACTTAGTTAATAAGTTAGTCCCAAAAAAGATATAAGATAACATATTCATGCAACCAAAACATCCAAAGTTGACAAGATAATAGCATGGAACCATAAAAAATTATAGATACGTTGGAGACGTATCACTGCCCGAGCGAGATGCTCCGCCATTGTGATGCTTTGCTTTATCGCTACTAGTAGCTTTAGTAGTAACAACATAGTTAGCGCGACAACCTCGATGGCAGCACGATGATGGAGATCATGATGAACTAGCCGCCGCCCGAGAGAAAGGACGAAGGTCGTCCCCATGCATTAGCCGTAGGCTCTATAGTATGCTATGTTTGTGCCACACCTCATGTGTGCCTTGCCATGAATCTGTCAAGGGGTACATGAGTGATCTAGGATTGAATCACTGAACAACAGTCAAAGTTATCCTTAATAACTAGTGGACTTAGGAATTTTTCTCGATTATGGAGGTGATTAAAGAGTTCGTCGTAAACGGTTACGTCGATGCAAGCTTTGATACTAATGTGAATAACTCTGAGTAGTAAACCGGATTCGTATACTAGAGGAGTCATTTGGAATAGTTCCAAATGGCGTGTGTTAGCAGCATCTATAGGATGACATAGAGATTTTTAAAGCACACATGGATCTGAAAGGTTCAGACCCGTTGACTAAAATCTCTCTCACAAGCAAGACATGATCAAGCCCCATAACTATATGGGTGTTGGATTCATTACAATCACATAGTGATGTGAACTAGATTATTGGCTCTAGTGAAAGTGGGGACTGTTGGAAATACGCCCTAGAGGCAATAATAAATTGGTTATTATTATATTTCCTTGTTCATAATAATCGTTTATTGTCCATGCTAGAATTGTATTGACTGGAAATTCAAATACATGTGTGGATACATAGACAACAAATTGTCCCTAGTGAGCCTCTAGTTGACTAGATCGTTGATCAAAGATGGTCAATGTTTCCTGGCCATAGACAAGTGTTGTCACTTGATAACATGAACACATCATTAGGAGAATGATGTGATGGACAAGACCCAAACTATAAACATAGCATATGATCGTGTCAGTTTGTTGCTACTATTTTCTGCATGTCAATGTATTTGTTCCTATGACCATGAGATCATGCAACTCCCGGACATCCGAGAATTACCTTGTATGTATCAAACTTTGCAACATTACTGGATGACTATGAAGGTGATATATAGGTATCTTCGAAGGTGTCTCTTGGGTTGGCATGGATCAAAACAGGGATTTGTCACTCCGTGTGATGGAGAGGTATCTCGGGGTCCACTCGGTAATACAACATGAAAATAAGCCTTGCAAGCAATGTGACTAAGGAGTTAGTCACGGGATCTTGTATTATGGAACGAGTAAAGAGACTTGACGGTAACAGGATTGAACTAGCTATAGAGATACCGACGATCATATCTCGGGCGAGTAACATACTGAAGGACAAAGGGAACAACATATGGGATTAACTGAATCATTGACATGGAGGTTCAACCAACAGAGATCTTCGTAGAATATGTAGGAGCCAATATGGACATCTAGTTCCCGCTATTGGTTATTGACCAGAGAGTGTCCCGGGTCATGTCTGCATAGTTCTCGAACCCGCAGGGTCTGCACACTTAAGGTTCGGGGATGTTTCAGTATAGTTGAGTTATAGGTGTTGGTGACCGAAGGTTGTTCGGAGTCCCGGATGAGATCCTGGACGTCACGAGGAGCTCCGTAATGGTCTGATGGTAAATATTGATATATAGGAAGTCCTATTTTGGTCGCCAGAAAAGTTTCGGGCTCATCAGTAGTGTACTGGGAGTGCCGGGAGGGTACCGAGGGACCACCGGGATGGGTGTGACGACCCTAGGACTTCATGGGCCAAGAGAGGAGGACAACCAACCCCTAGTGGGCTGGACTAAGCCACCTCTAAGGGCCCATGCGGCTGGAGTGGAAAGTAAAGGAAAAATACGAAAGGTGGAAAAGGTTTCCAAGTGGAAGGGGAATCCTACTAGGAGTAGGATTGGAGGAGGACTCCTCCTCTCCTCCCACTTCGGCCGACCCAAAGGGGAAGCACTAGGGCAGGCAGCCTCCCTCCTCTCCTCCTATATATACTAGAGCTTTTGAGGGTTTTGATACACAACAATTGCCACGTGCTCCCTCTACTTCTCTCTAGATCTGTTTCTCCTCTAGTCTAGTTCGGCGGTGCTTAGGAGAAGCCCTGCTGGATTAGTTCAAAACCACCACCACCATGTCGCCATGCTGGAGAACTCATCTACCTCTCCGCCCCTTCTGCTGGATCAAGAAGGCAGGGATCGTCATCGAGCTGTACGTGTGCTGAACGCGGAGGTGCCATCCGTTTGGCACTAGATTGGGATGGATCGTGATGGGATCGCGGGATCGATCGTGATGGGATCATGGGACCGACCGTGATGATATCGTGGGACGGGCTGCAACTTGGATCGCGAAGATGTTCCACTACATCAACCGCGTTATATACGCTTCCGCTTAGCGATCTACAAGGGTATGTAGATTCACTCTCCCCTCTGATAGATGATCATCACCATGGATAGGTATTGCGTGTGCGTAGGATTTTTTTTGTTTCCATGCAACGTTCCCCAGGAGTGGCATCATGAGCTAGTTTCATGCGTAGATAATATCTCGAGTAGAACACAAAAGAGTTTGTGGGCGTTGATGTCCAATTAGCTGCCCTCCTTAGTCTTTTCTTGATTCAGCGGTATTGTTGGATTGAAGCGGCCCGGACCAACATTACCCGCACTCTTACGAGAGACCGGTTTCATCGATTAACATCCAACTTGTTGCACAAAGTTGATTGGCGGGTGTCTGTTTCTTCAACTTGAGTTGAATCGGATTTGACCAAGGCGGTCCTTGGAGAAGGTGAAATAGCAACGTGCATATCGCCGTTGTGGTTTTGCGTAAGTAAGATGCGATCATACTAGATACCCATAGCAGCCACGTTAAATTTGCAACAACAAATTAGAGGACGTCTAACTTGTTTTTGCAGGGTATGCATGTGATGTGATATGGCCAAAGACATGATATGATATATTGGATGTATGAGATGATCATGTTGTAATAGTTAAATATCTACTTGCACGTCGATGCTACGGCAACCAGCAAGAGCCATAGGGTTGTGTTTAATTATTTTGTGCTTGGTGATGCTTTGCTTTATCGCTACTAGTAGCTTTATTAATAACATCATAGTTAGTGTGACAACCTCGATGGAAGCACGATGATGGAGATCATGGTGTGGCTCCGGTGACGATGGAGATCCTGCTGGTGCTTTGGTGATGGAGATCAAGAAGGACAAGTTCATGGCCATATCATGTCAATCCTTTTATGCACCTTGTTTTGCTTAGGATGACGGTAGCATAATAAGGTGATCCCTCACTAAAATTTCAAGATAAAATTGTGTTCTCCCCGACTGTGCACCATTGCGACAGTTCGTCGTTTCGAGACACCACGTGATGATTGGGTGTGATAGACTCAACTTTCACATACAACGGGTGCAAAATAGTTGCCCACGTGGACGACTCGGGTTAAACTTGCAGAGCCTAGCATGTATAGACATGGCCTCGGAACACAAGAGACCGAAAGGTCAAGCATGAATCATATAGTTGATATGATCCAGATGGAGACGTTCACCATTGAACCTAAACTCAACTCATGTGATGATAGGACTTGATTTAGTGGATTTGGATCATGCGCCACTCGAATGACTAGAGGGATGTCTATTTGAGTGGCAGTTCTTAAGTAATATGATTAATTGAACTCATTAACATGAACATAGTGAAAAGGTCTTTGCAAATTATGTTATAGCTTGCACTGTAGCTCTATTGTTTTAGATATGTTCCTAGAGAAAATTTAGTCGAAAGTTGATAGTAGCAATTATGCTGACTGGGTCCATAAACTAAGGATTGTCCTCATTGCTGCGCAGAAGGCTTATGTCCTTCATGCACCGCTTGGTGTGCTGAACCTCGAGTGTCGTCTGTGGATGTTGCGAACATCTAACATACATGTTTTTGATGACTATGTGATAGTTCAGTGCGTAATGCTTTACGGCTTCAAATTGAGGCACCGAAGACATTTTGCAACGTCACGGAACATATAAAATGTTCCAAGAGATGAAATTGGGATTTCATGCTCGTGCACTTGTTGAGAGGTATGAGACCTCCAACAAGATTCTTTGTCTACAAAGTAAGGGAGAAAAGCTCAATCGTTGAGCATGTGCTCAGATTGTGTGAGTGCTACAATCACTTGAATCGAGTGGGAGTTAAACTTCCAGTTGAGATAGTGATTGTTCTCCAAAGTCACTGCCACCAAGCTACTAGAGCTTCTTGATGAACTATAACATATGAGTGATAGATCTGATGATCCTTGACATATTCGCGATGTTGACACCGCGAAAGTAGAAATCAAAAGGGAGCATCAATTGTTGATGGTTAGTAAAAGCACTAGTTTCAAGAAGGGCAAGGGCAAGAAGGGATACTTGATGAAACAGCAAACCAGTTGCTGCTCTAGTGAAGGGGCCCAACGTTGAACCCAAACCCAAGACTAAGTGCTTCTGTAATGAGGGGAACTGTCACTGAAGAGGAACTACCCTAGATACTTGGTAGATGAGAAGGCTGGCAAAGTCGACAAAAGTATATTGGATATACATGATATTGATGTGTACTTTACTAGTACTCCTAGTAGCACCAGGGTATTAGATACCGGTTCTGTTGCTAAGTGTTAGTAACTCGAAATAAAAGCTACGGAATAAACAGAGACTAGCTAAAGGTGAGGTGACGATATGTGTTGGAAGTGTTTCCAACGTTGATGTGATCAAACATCGCGCGCTCCCTCTACCATCGGGATTAGTGTTTATTTGGTGTTTGCGTTGAGCATGAACATGATTAGATCGTGTTTGCTGGAAATCAATTACTCATTTAAAGAGAATAATGGTTATTCTATTTTCTTGAATAAATACCTTCAATGGTTTATTGAATCTCGATCGTAGTGATACACATGTTCATAATATTAGATGCCGAAAGATACAATGTAGTAATGATAGTACCACTTACTTATGGCACTGTCGCTTGAGTCATATTGGTGTAAAACGCATGAAGAAGCTCCATACCAATGGATCTTTGGACTTACTCATTTTTGAATCGTTTGAGAGATGCAAACCTTGCCTATTGGTGTAAATGCATGAAGAAACTCCTTGCAAATGGATTGTTTGGACTCACTTGATTTTGAATCACTTGAGACATGCAAGTTATGGGCAAGATGACTGAAGGCCTCGTTTTCCAGTGAGATGGAACAAGAGAGTAACTTGTTGGAAGTAATACATTTTGATGTATACAGTCCAACGAGTGCTGAGGCATGCGGTGGATATCATTATGTTCTTACTTCACACATGATTTGAGTAGATACTCGTATATTTACTTGATGAAACACAAGTCTTAATTATTGAAAGGTTCAAGTAATTTCAGAGAGAAGTGGAAGATCATCGTGACAAGAAGACAAATGTCTACAATATGATCGTGTAGATGGATATCTGAGTTGCGAGTTTGGTACACATTTAAGACAATGTGGAAATTGTTTCACAACTAATGCCACATGGAACACCATGGTGTGATGGTGTCTCCGAACGTCACAGCCTTGCCATATTGGATATGGTGCATACTATGATGTCTCTTATTGAATTACCACTATTTTTTGGGTTATGCATTAGAGACAACCGCGTTCACTTTAAATAGGGCACCATGTAATTCCGTTGAGATGACACCGTATGAACTATGGTTTGGAGAAACCTAAGATGTCGTTTCTTAAAAGTTTGGGGCTCTGACGCTTATGTGAAACAGTTTCAGCGCGATAAGCTCGTACCCAAGGCGGATAAATGCATCTTCATAGGACACCCAAAATAGTTGGGTTTACCTCCTATCTCAGATTCAGAATCAAAGCGTTTATTTCTAGAAACTCGTCCTTTCTCGAGAAAAAGTTTCTCTTGAAAGAATTTAGTGGGAGGATGGTGGAAATTGATGAGGTTATTGAATCGTCACTTCAACCAGTGTGTAGCACGGCGCAGGAAGTTGTTCTGGTGGCGCCTACACCAATTGAAGTGGAAGCTCATGAAGCTTTAGGATCAAGTTACTACAAGCCTCGTAGGTCGACAAGGTCACGTACTGCTCCAGAGTGGTACGGTAACCCTGTCTTGGAGGTCATGTTGTTGGACAACAATGAACCTACGAGCTATAGAGAAGCGATGGTGGGCCTAGATTCCGACAAATAGCTGGAGGCCATGAAAACCGAGAGAGAATCCATGTATGAAAACAAGTGTGGACTTTGGAAGAACTACTTGATGGTCTTAAGACTATTAAGTATAGATGGATCTTTAAAAGGAAGACAGACGTAGATGGTGAAAAGTCACTATTAACAAAGCTCGAGTTGTCGCAAAGATGTTTCTGACAAGTTCAAAGAGTTGACTATGATGAGACTTTCTCACTCGTAGCGATGCTAAAAGTCTGTTCGAATTATGTTAGCAGTTACTGCATTATTTATAAAATATTGTATATAGGATGTCAAAACATTGTTTCCTCGACGATTTCCTTGAGGAAAGGTTGTATGTGATAAAACCAGAAGGTTTTGTCGATCCTAAGGATAATAACAAGTATGCAAGTTCCAGCGATCCTTGTATGGACTGTCGCAAGCATCTCGGAGTTGGAATATATGCTTTGATGAGATGATCAAAGTTTTTGGGTTTATACCAAGTTTATGAGAAACTTGTATTTCCAAAGAAGTGAGTGGGATCACTATAGAATTTCTGATGAGTATATGTGCTTGACATATTATTGATCGGAAATAATGTAGAAATTCTGGAAAGCATAAAGGGTCGTTTGAAAGGAGTTTTTAAAACGAAAACCTGGATTAAGCTACTTGAACATTGATCATCAAGATTTATAGAGATAGATCAAGACGCTTGATAAAACTTTCAATGAAATGCATGCCTTGACAAGGTTTTGAAGGAGTTCAAAATAGATGGGCATAAGGTCTGAATTTGAGTAAGACTCAAATCTTGACCATGGCATAAGAAAGAGAAAGGACGAAGGTCGTCCAGATGCATTAGCCGTAGGCTCTATAGGATGGTATGTGATAACCCACAAGTATAGGGGATCACAATAGTTTTCGAGGGTAGAGTATTCAACCCAAATTTATTGATTTGACTCAAGGGGAAGAGAAAGAATATTCTCAAGTATTAGCAGCTGAGTTGTCAATTCAACCACACCTGAAAGATTAGTGTCTGCAAGCAAAGTGTCAGTAGCAAAGTGGTATGATAGCAACGGTGCCAGAAAAAGGTCTGTTGACGGCAGACTATTCTTGACTTGTTGTATCAATGGCGTTAGAAAATATGTCTTGCAGCAGGTAACAACAAAGTAGCAAGTAACAACAGTAGTGATAGCCGTAGCAAGTAACAGCAGTAGTGATAGCAGTAGCAAGTAACAGGAGTAAAAGACTCATAGGCATTGGATCGGTGATGGATGATTATGCCGGATGTGATTCATCATGTAACAACTATAACACGGAGAGATAAGTAACTAGCTCCCGTTCGTCAATCAAATGTAGGTATGTATTCCGTATGTAGTCATACGTGCTTAGGGAAAAGAACTTGCATGACATCTATTGTCCATCCCTCCCGTGGCAGCAGGGTCCTAATGGAAACTACGGGATATTAAGGTTCTCCTTTTAATAAAGAACCGGACCAACGTATTAACACTTGGTGAATACATGAACTCCTCATACTATGGTCATCTCCGGGAGTGGTTCCGGCTATTGTCACTCCGGGGTTGCCGGGTCATAACACATAGTAGGTGACTACAACTTGCAAGATAGTATCTAAAACACACATATATTGGTGACAACATGGCACTCGGGCCCTAGTGACAAGCATTAAGCAGGGCAAAGTAGTAGCAACATCAATCTCAGAAGATAGGGGATAGTAGGGATCAATCCCCGTCAAAACTAACTCGATTACATGATAGATCTCATCCAACTCATCACCGTCAAGCAAGCCTACGATGAGATTACTCACGAATGGTGAAGAGCATCATGGAATTGGCGATGGAGGAAGGTTGATGATGACGATGGCGATGATTTCCCCTCTCCGGAGCCCAGAACGGACTCCAGATCTGCCCTCCAGATGAAGAACAGGAGGTGGCGGCGCCTCCATATCGTAAAACGCGATGAATCCTTCTCTCTAATTTTTTTCCAGGCGAAACGGAATATATAGAGCTGAGTTTGGAGGTGGTGGAGCCTCGTGGGCCCCACAAGCCCTCACGACGCGACCAGGGGGGTGGCCGCGCCCCCTGGGCTTGTGGCCCACTTGCTCACGTCCTCCGATGGATCTTTGAGCATGTATTTTTCATTAATTCCAGAAAAATTCTCCGTAAATTTTCAGGTCATTCCGAGAACTTTTATTTCTGCACAAAAACAACACCATGGCAATTCTGCTGAAAACAGCGTTTGTCCGGGTTAGTTCCATTCAAATCATGCAAGTTAGAGTCCAAAACAAGGACAAAAGAGTTCGGAAAAGTAGATACGACGGAGACGTATCAAATCCCGCAAGCTTAAAGCCTTGCTTGTCCTCAAGCAATTCAGTTGACAATCTGAAAGAGACAAAAGAAAAACTTTGACGAACTTTGTTTGATCTTGTTTTTGCAACTATGTCTAACTCATAACCAAAATTTCAGCAAAATCACAAGCAAACCACAAAAGCAAATGACATCTAGGTCTCACGGTAAACTCATATCAATGGCATAATCAGCTAGCAAGCAAATAATTATAAGCGTCAAATGTCAACACTTCAATCAATACAACATGAAGCAGTACAAACAGATGGTATCTCGCTAGCTCTTTCTGAGATCGCAAAACATAAATGCAGAGCACCTTCAAAGGCCAAGGGCTGACTAAACATTGTAAGTCATGGCAAAGAAGATCCAGTCACAGTCATACTCAACACAGTTCAAAGCAAAGCATAAAATGACAGAGGTGCTCTCTAATTGGTGCTTTGATAAGAGGAGGATGACTCAACAGGAACATAAATAGACAGGCCCTTCGCAGAGGGAAGCATTGATTTGCAGGGGTGCCAGAGCTCAAGCTTTGAAAACAGGGATAATAATTTTAGGTGGCATGCTTTTCATTGTCAACGCAATGACTAAGATTTCTCAACATCTTCCACGCTACACATGCTATAGGCGGTTCCCAAACAGAAAAGTAAAGTTTTGACTCCCCCACCACCAATCAATCACACTCCACGGCTAGCCGAATCCTCGTTTACCGTCCATACCAACATCAATCCTGGGGGAGTTTTGTTTGCAATTATCTTTTCGATTTGAGCATGGAACTGGGAATTTCAATTACCGGCCCCTTTCTCGTGAATATAGTGAATAAACACATATCGAGGATAACACGCCTAGCATGGAAGATACTGATAGCCCCATGTCACCACATGAGCGGTTCGGGCACGCAAAATAGATTATTTCTTGAAGATTTAGAGAGTGGCACATGCAAATTTACTTGAAACGGCAGGTAGATACCGCACATAGGTAGGTATGGTGGACTCATATGGAACAACTTTGGGTTTATGGAAGTGGATGCATAAGCAGTATTCCCGCTTAGTACAAGTGAAGGCTAGCAAAAACTGGGAAGCGACCAACTAGAGAGCGACAACAGTCATCAAAATGCATTGAGATTAACTAACATTGAGTGCAAGCATGAGTAGGACATAAATCACCATGAACATGAACATCATAGAGGCTATGTTGATTTAGTTTCAACTACATGCGTGAACATGCGCCAAGTCAAGCCACTTGAATCATTTAAAGGAGGATACCATCCTATCGTACTACAACACAGTCATCTCAATATTCATGTGGGCATCCAAGACAAACCATTATAAGCTCCTAGCTAAGTAAGCATGGCATAAGCAACTATGATCTCTAAGTTGTCATTGCAAACATGTTTCTCTCACAACAAAGCTGAGTCAGGCATGATGAGCTAGTCATATTTACAAAAACAAAATAGATTGAGTTCATACCAGCTTTTCCAGGCTGAGTCACTTCATCATATATCATCATTATTGCCTTTCACTTGCATGACCGAACGATGTGAACAATAATAAGCATGCTCGTTCATTGGACTAAAGCTGGAATCTGCAAGAAAACACAAAGGAGAAGACAAAGTAATATGGCTCTTTGATAGCTAAACAGGTATGCATGCGAGAGCGACTAAACATTGTAACCATGGTCTTCTACCTTGACCCAAAGAAAAAGAAAACTATTTACACGGGAAAGCTCCCAACAAGCAAAAGAAGAAAAAGGAAATCTTTTTGGTTTTATTTTAAACTAGACAGACGCAGGAAAAGAAAACGAGAAAAAGAAAATAAACTAGCATGGATCATACAGTGACAAAGTGTGAACACCGACGAACAAAGAGAAAGCATAAGCAAGAATGTAAAGTCGGTGAGAACACGTACTCCCCCAAGCTTAGGCTTTTGGCCTAAGTTGGTCTACTCCCAAGGAGGGAAATAACCAGCTCCGGGGTACTCCGGACTGGACTGAGGATGCCACTGCTGGCTGAGCTCCTCTGGCTCCCACTGATAAACCGACGTCTGGTACTCGACTAGTGGCTCGGGCACGGGCACCTGTGGTTGGGCTAAGCCCCAATATGCGTAGATGTACGAGGGAACAATAATGTACCTGCCTGCATGAAGATTGAACAAAGAAGGAGCAGGCAAAGTAATAGTCTCACGAGTACCCTGACTGAATACCAGGTTATTATTCATCCTTCTATTTATATCTCTATCAAGAAAGTCATGGCGAACCATGCTATGGTAACCTAGATATCTCTCGGGAAGAAGAACCTCTTCTTGCTCCTATAGTCTAATGGGTATCTCAAAGTGTCTGGCAAGACGGGTAGCATAGATACCTCCATAGACAACACCTTCAGAACGGTTCAGGTTCAACCGTTGAGCTACTATAGCGCCCAAGCTATAAGTTTTAGCGTTATAAAGGGCTTCGCGCAAGACCGCAAGATCTGGGGAACTAAGTGGCCCAGCTTTCCCACGGCCAATCAAACATTTTCCCACAAAAAGTGAGAAGTACCGAAGCACGGGAAAATGAATGCTAGCAGCTCTAGCGCAAGACACTCCTCTCTCCTCTCCTACAGCAATTGTATTGATGAAAGCTTACAGGTCTCGTGGACGAGGTTCATGAATATCCCCAACATAAGATAATTTGCAAATATTGCAAAAATCTTGGAGTGACATGCGCTGGGGGATATCATAAAGTTTGAACTCAACCATAGGAGGATTCTTCCTCGGATAGAAGTTAAAGCTTTGTACGAACATATTAGTGAGGAGGAGGTATTGCGGACACTTATCTTCAACGAAGGCGGTATAAGGCCTGCATTTTCCACCAAGTGATAAAAGTCCTTATAAATTCCACCGGCGCGTAAGAACACATCGCTTGGCCACTCGCACGCTCGAACTTCTGCGACTCGAGGGACCAGTTACTTGGGCTTCTTCTCACTTCCATCATCCTTGGGGTCACGGCTTGACGAGCCTCTTAAGAACCTCCTCATCTTTTCCCTTTTCTATCTTTGAAAATTTCTGAATTTTTTAGTGACTCTAATGAAAAGTGAATAAGGCTCAATTAAACTCGTAGCAACTACTCCAACAAGTCCCTAGAGGCCATATTATGCATGAAAGCTACTTGGGACCAGCTAAAATCAGCATGCAAAGCTCAAGAACATGGTCACCAAGTCAACAAAACTACGCGGAGTATAAGGCACTAGAGAAAAAAACTAATTGGACCAATGGAGGAGTCACTTACCAAGGAGTAATTTCCCCAAAACAGTTCGGAGAATGGTGGTATGAGCAAAGAGATCGAAAGGAGTAATTTCCCCAAAACAGTTCGGAGAATGGTGGTTTGAGCAAAGAGATCGAAAATCCTAGCAAGAGGAGCAAGAACACGGGTTTGAGCTGCGAAACGATTTTTTTTGGAGGTAGGAGGAGCAGATAAGAGCAAGAATGAGTGGAGGGGGTGCCTGTGAGACCCACAAGCCTGGGTGGCGCGGCCAGGGGGGTGCCCGCGCCATCAGGGCTTGTGGCCCATAGGTGCAGCCCCCAGACAAGCTCTTTGTCTCAGGATTTTTCAAAAATTCCAGAAAAAATCATACTTGATTTTCAGGACGTTTGGAGAACTTTTATTTTCGGGGTACTTTTCTACCGGACGCTAAAACAGAAAACTGGGAAAACTAAACTAAATCTATCATTTTTCTTCTAAGCAACCGAAGGTGAAAGCTTGGAACAGAGGTTTGTGACTCCTCAATTCATCCATCTCATGGTCATCGAAAGAAATCCGTTAGTGAGGTTGATCAAGTCTCCTCAACAAACCTTTTCGAATCGCAAAAGAGAACGAAGAATTTCTGAATAGTCACTAGATCACCTCAATGGCGATGTGTATCTCCCCAACAAGCAAATCATACTTCATATTAGCAGGAGGAATAGGGCATTCAAAGCTCCCAATAAGAATCGATGAAGTTTTTTTGATAGCATTGATGCAATGTACTCGATATTGTTTCTTCGGAAAGTGCATTGTATGCTCATTACCGTTGACATAGAAAGTGACATTGCCTTTTTTGCAATCTATAGCAGCCCCTGCAGTGTTTAAAAAGGGTCTTCCGAGGATGACCTTCATGGCATCATCCTCAGGAATATCCAAGATAACAAAGTCTGTTAAGATAGCGACGTTAGCAACCAGAATAGGCACATCCTCGCAAATGCCGATAGGGAAAGCAGTTGATTTGTCGGCCATTTGCAGAGAGATTTCAGTGGGTGTCAACTTATCCAGTTCAAGTCTACGAAAAGAGAAAGAGGCATAACACTAACACCGGCTCCAAGGTCGCATAAAGCAGTTCTAACGTAGTTGCCTTTAATGGAGCATGGTATAGTGGGCACTCCGGGATCACCTAGTTTCTTAGGAGTTCCACCCTTGAAGGTATAATTATCCAGCATGGTGGAAATCTCAACCTGAGGTATCCTCCTCTTATTAGTCACAATATCTTTGATGTACTTAGAATACAGAGACATTTTGAGCATATCTGTCAAACGCATTTGCAGAAAGACGGGTCTAATCATTTCAACAAATCGCTCAAAATCCTCATCGTCCTTTTTCTTGGATGGTTTGGGAGGAAAGGGTTTCCGAACCAATGGTTCCCTTTCTTTACCATGCTTCCTAGCAGTGAAGTCATTCTTATCGTATCTCCTAGCCTTAGGCTGTGGGTTATCAAGATCAACAGGTTCAATCTCCACATCCTTATCATTGCTTGGTTGAGCATCATCATGAACATCCCTATTGATATTATCATTAGGCACATGTTCATCACCAGATTGTGTTTCAGCATCAGAGACAGAGACATCATTTGGACTCTCAGGTGTAGCAGCAACAGGGTTGCTAGCGTGCAGGTTCCTATCATCTTTCTTCTTCTTTCTAGTATGACTAGGTGCATCAGTGCTAACTCCTTGAGAATCTTGTTCAATCCTCTTCGGATGACCCTTAGGATACAGAGGTTCCTGGGTTATTCTACGGCCTCTAGTGACGACTCTAACGGAATTTTCATTCAACTCATCGAGAAGGTCATTTTGAGCTTTAAGTACTTGTTCTACCTGAGTAGTAACCATAGAGGCATGTTTACTCAGAAGCTTAAGATCATTGACATTTATGTCCACACAAGCACTTAAATGACTAAGCATACGAGCATTCTGTTCCAATTGTCTTCTAACATAATTATTGAAACTCTGTTGTTTGGCAACAAAGTTATCAAATTCATCCATGCATAAGCTAGGAGGTTTATCAAAAGGAATATCACTCTCATCAAACCTACGAAGAGAATTTACTTCTACTACCTGTATCGGGTTATCAAGACCATGGATCTCTTTGATAGGTGGTAGATTTTTGACATCTTTAGATTTAATGCCTTTCTCTGGCATAGATTTCTTGGCTTCTTGCATATCTTCAGGACTGAGGAATAGAATACCTCTTTTCTTCGGAGTTGGCGTAGGAGGTGATTCGGGAATAGTCCAAGCATTCTCATTGCACAAGATGTTATTCAGTAGAGTCTCAGCTTGTTCAGCAGTTCGTTCCCTAAAAACAAAACCGGCACAACTATCTAGGTGGTCTTTGGAAGCATCGATAAGTCCATTATAGAAGATATCACGTATTTCATTCTTCTCAAGAGGGTGATCAGGCAAAGCATTCAGTAGCTGGATGAGCCTCCCCCAAGCTTGTGGGAGACTCTCTTCTTAAGCTTGAGCAAAGTTGTATATTTCCTGCAAGGCAGCTTGCTTCTTATGGGCAGGAAATATTTTTCAGGGAAGTAGTAGACCATATCCTGGGGGCTATGCACACAACCAGGAACAAGAGAAGTGAACCAAGTCTTAGCATCAGCCTTCAGCGAGAAAGGAAACAGCCTGAGGATATAGTAGCGGCGGATCTTTTCCTCACTAGTGAATAGGGTGGCTGTATCGTGCAGTTTGGTAAGATGGGCTACAACCGTTTCAGACTCACAACCGTGAAAAGGATCAGATTCGACCAGTGTGATTAACTCAGGGTCGACAGAGGATTCATAATCCTTATCGGTCACGAAGATAGGCGAAGTAGCAAACTTCGGGTCGTATTTCATCCTAGCGTTCAGAGATTTTTCTTTCCACTTGAGCAGTAATTTCTCAACATCATAGCTATCCTTACACGCAAGAAAATCCTCAGCTATCTCTCCCTCCATAACATAGCATTCAGGCATAACAGGAAATTCAGGCATAGTTGCAGGTTCTACTTCAATAGTATCAGTAGTTTCAGAAGTATCATCACATCTAGCAGCAACTCTAGCAATTTGCGCATCAAGGAATGCACCTAGTGGCAAAGCAGTATCAAGCATATCATCATCATAAGCATCATGGGCAGCAGAAGTAGCATCATCAAGCACATGCGACATATCAAGATTTCCAACAGGAGGTGATGTCGCATACTTACTTATAAATGAAGGTGAATCAAGTGCACAGCTAGATGGCAGTTCCATACCTGTCCTCGTAGTGGAAAGCAAGATTTCAGTTCTTGGATCTTTCATATTCCTCATAGTGATGAGCATACGTCAATCCCAAGTGACTCAGAGAATATAGCCGTGCCTCCCCGGCAACGGCGTCAGAAAATAGCCTTGATAACCCACAAGTATAGGGGATCGCAACAGTTTTCGAGGGTACAATATTCAACCCAAATTTATTGATTCGACTCAAGGGGAAGCGAAATAATATTCTCAAGTATTAGCAGCTGAGTTGTCAATTCAACCACACCTGAAAGATTAGTGTCTGCAAGCAAAGTATCAGTAGCAAAGTGGTATGATAGCAACGGTGCCAGAAAAAGGTATGTTGACGCCAGACCATTCCTGACTTGTTGTATCAATGGCGCCAGAAAATATGTCTTGCAGCAGGTAACAACAAAGTAGCAAGTAACAGCAGTAGTGACAGCAGTAGCAAGTAACAGCAGTAGTGACAGCAGTAGCAAGTAACAACAGTAAAAGACTCGTAGGCATTAGATCGGTGATGGATGATTATGCTGGATGTGATTCGTCATGTAACAGCTATAACACGGAGAGATAAGTAACTAGCTCCCGTTCGTCAATCTAATGTAGGCATATATTCCGTATGTAGTCATACATGCTTAGGGAAAAGAACTTGCATGACATCTATTGTCCATCCCTCCCGTGGCAGCGGGGTCCTAATGGAAACTACATGATATTAAGGTTCTCCTTTTAATCAAGAACCGGACCAATGCATTAACCCTTGGTGAATACATGAACTCCTCATACTATGGTCATCTCTGGGAGTGGTTTCGGCTATTGTCACTCCGGGGTTGCCGGGTCATAACACATAGTAAGTGACTACAACTTGCAAGATAGGATCTATAACACACATATATTGGCGACAACATAATAGGTTCAGATCTGAAATCATGGCACTCGGGCCCTAATGACAAGCATTAAGCATGGCAAAGTAGTAGCAACATGAATCTCACAACATAGTGGATACTAGCGATCAATCCCCATCAAAACTAACTCGATTACATAATAGATCTCATCCAACTCATCACCGTCTAGCAAGCCTACGATGAGATTACTCAGGAACGTTGAAGAGCATCATGGAATTGGCGATGGAGGAAGGTTGATGATGACGATGGCGACGATTTCGCCTCTCCAGAGCCCACAACGGACTCCAGATCTGCCCTCCAGATAAAGAACAGGAGGTGGCGGCGCTTCCGTATCGTAAAACGCGATGAATCCTTCTCTCTGATTTGTTTCCGGGCGAAACGGAATATATAGAGCTGAGTTTGGAGGCGATGGAGCCTCGTGGGCCCCACAAGCCCTCACGGTGCGGCCAGGGGGGTGGCCGCGCCCCCTGGGCTTGTGGCCCACTGGCTCACGTCCTCCAGTGGATCTTTGCGTAGGTATTTTTGATTAATTCTAGAAAAAATCTTCGTAAATTTTCAGGTCATTCCAAGAACATTTATTTCTGCACAAAAACGACACCATGGCAATTCTGCTGAAAATAGCGTTAGTCCGGGTTAGTTCCATTCAAATCATGCAAGTTAGAGTCTAAAACAACGGCAAAAGAGTTTGGAAAAGTAGATACGACGGAGACGTATCAGTATGCTGTGTGTCGCACCTCATGTGTGCCTTGCCATGAATCTCTCAAGGGATACATGAATGATCCGGGATTGAATCACTGAACATCGGTCAAAGATATCCTTAGTAACTATTGGACTAAGGAATTTTTCCCCATTATGGAGGTGATTAAAGAGTTCGTGGTAAAGGGTTACATCGATGCAAACTTTGACACTAATCTGAATAACTCTGAGTAGTAAACCGGATTCGTATAGTGGAGCAGTCATTTGAAGTGGTTCCAAATGGCGCGTGGTAGCAACATATATAGGATGACATGGAGATTTGCAAAGCACACATAGATATGAAAGGTTTAGACTCGTTGACTAAAACCTCTCTCAAAAGCAAGACATGATCAAGCCCTAGAACTATATGGGTGTTGGATTGATTGCAATCACATAGTGATGTGAACTAGATTATTGGCTCTAGTGCAAGTCAGAGACTGTTGGAAATATGCCCTAGAGGCAATAATAAATTGATTATTATTATATTTCCTTGTTCATAATAATCGTTTATTATCCATGCTAGAATTGTATTGATTGGAAACTCAAATATATGTGTGGATACATAGACAACACACTATCCCTAGTGAGCCTCTAGTTGACTAGCACGTTGATCAACAATGGTAAAGGTATCCTGGACATAGACAAGTGTTGTCACTTGATAACGATCACATCATTAGGAGAATGATGTCATGGACAAGACCCAAACTGTAAACATAGCATATGATCGTGTCTGTTTGTTGCTACTGTTTTCTGCATGTCAATGTATCTATTCCGATGACCATGAGATCATGCAACTCCCGGACACCATAGGAATACCTTGTGTGTATCAAACGTCGCAACGTTACTCGGTGACTACAAAGGTCCTCTACAGGTATCTCCGAAGGGGTCTGTTCGGTTGGCATGGATCAAAACTGGGATTTGACACTCCATGTGACGGAGAGGTATCTTGGGGCCCACTCGGTAATACAACATCACAATAAGCCTTGCAAGCAATGTGACTAATGAGTTAGTTGCGGGATCTTGTATTACAGAACGAGTAAAGAGACTTGTCGGTAACTGAATCCTTGACATAGAGGTTGAACCGATAGAGATCTTCGTAGAATATGTAGGAGCCAATATGTACATCCAGATCCCGCTATTGGTTATTGTCCGGAGAGTGTCTCAGGTCATGTCTGCATAGTTCCCAAACCCGCAGGGTCTGCACACTGAAGGTTTGGTGATGTTTCGGTATAGTTGAGTTGTAGGTGTTGGTGACCGAAGGTTTTTCGGAGTCCCGGATGAAATAATGGACATCTCAAGGAGCTCCGAAATGGTCCGAAGGTAAAGATTTAGATATAGGAAGTCCTGTTTTGGTCACCGGAAAAGTGTCGGGCTCATCAGTAGTGTACCGGGAGTGCCGGGAGGGTACCGGGGACCACCAGGAGGGGTGTGATGACCCTAGGGCTTCATGGGCCAAGAGAGGAGGCAAACCAGCCCCTGGTGGGCTGGCCGAAGTGTAAGTGCATCTAGTGCCCCTTAGTGATTTTGGTGGTTTGAATACTTATAGGTTAAGTATCTAATGTGTTCTTGAGTGTACACAGGATATATAAGTCGCTGAAGAGTTTGAAATATTTGATGAATGTCGACCCTTAAAAATGTATATCTTCGGTTGAAGAAATTGGTCTGAAGCTAAAGAATTGAATCACGAAGAATTTGCGATGAAATTGATATTCCTCATGAAGATATTGAAATTGAGGAATTCGGTGTGTCCTGAAGAAAATAAATCTGAAGACTTTGAAGCACGAAGATTTATCCTTTATGTTTTATTTTCTTCACACTTGAGTAATAGGATGACGGTACTGTTAAAGGGGGTCGAGGTAACACTTCAGAATGAATTTCCTCATGATGCTCAACCCAAGCCTAATCCTACCAAAAGCCTCAAGTGAGGAATATGAGAGACATGAGGATTCTCATAGTTGAGGGTCCCGACCGTTACCGATAGTCGCGCCACATCATAGGTCTTATCCACATCAACGGTCATATTATTTAAGGGCATTAAACTCAAATCATGTCGGGATGCTCCCAGGCTATAAATAGCCGCCCCCACAACCATTAGCTGGTTGGCTGCTCCGTTAGAAAGTGACACTTGTCATAAGAGCAACCCAAATTCCTCATAGTCTTCGAGAGTAATTCATCAGTGAGGAATACCCCAAACACCAAACCACAAACCAAAAACCAAGTGATTGAGCATCAGTGAAGAAGTTGTTCCTGTGTGGGACTGAAGCCTTTTACCTTTGAGGACTGTGCATTCTCCAGACGGTTAGGCGTTGTAAGTGCATCTAGTGCCCCTTAGTGATTTTGGTGGTTTGAAGACTTATATGTTAAGTATCTAATGTGTTCCTGAGTGTACACATGATCTATGAGTAGCTGAGGAGTTTGAAATATTCGATGAATATCGACCCCTAAAAATGTATATGTTCAGTTGAAGAAATTGGTCTGAAGCTAAAGAATTGAATCGCGAAGAATTTGCGATGAAATTGATATTCCTTATGAAGATATTGAATTTGAGGAATTCGGTGTGTCCTGAAGAAAATCAATATGAAGACTTTGAAGCATGAAGATTTATCCTTTCTGTTTTATTTTCATCACAATTGAGTAATAGGAACACCGTACTGTTAAAGGGGGTCGAGGTAACACATTGGAATGAATTTCCTCATGATGCTCAACCCAAGCCTAATCCTACCAAAAGCCTCAAGTGAGGAATATGAGAGACATGAGGACTCTCACAGTTGAGGGTCACGACCGTTATCGATAGCACGCCACATCATTGGTCTTATCCACAACAAAGGTCATATTATTTAAGGACATTAATGTCAAATCATGTCGGGATGCTCCCAGGCTATAAATAGCCGCCCCCACAACCATTAGCTGGTTGGCTGCTCCGTTAGAAACTGACACTTGTCATAAGAGCAACCCAAATTCCTCAGAGTCTTCGAGAGTATTTCATCAGTGAGGAAATACCCCAAACACCAAACCACAAACCGAAAACCAAGTGCTTGAGCATCACTGAAGAAGTTGTTCCTGTGTGGGAATGAAGCCTTTTACCTTTGAGGACTGTGCATCCTCCATACGGTTAGGCGTCATGGTCTAGAGCAATCCAGCAGTCAATTGTGAATCGCTAGGTGACCAAGTTTGTGAGGGTTTGGAAGTCTGCCCTAAAGACTTACCACGAGTGTTGGGCGAGGACCTTGAGTTCTTACCCAAGGAGAATACGGTAGGGACCATGTGTCCCAGGACTGTGTGTCCTTTGGTTTCAATACCAAGTCGCTCCAAACCAGATGTACAACTGTCACAGCAGTTGGAACTGGGTCATCAACCACTGTCTTCACTGTGAAACTGATTCTATTTCCTCAACTCTTTATATTCCTCATATTGTGTGTTGATGATCTTCACTATCACTATTTGAAGAATTTGCTGAAGACTTTCTCTGAAATTCCTCAACTCCAAATTCTTCACGCAAGTTAATCCTCATCTGTTTTCTGCCTGCCTGCATACTGTGCAAATTGTTTTCATATTCTTCATTTGAAAAACTGTTGTAGCGATACTTTGCACTCCTGATCCTTTGATGTTTCCGTTGTAAGTTAGTCATCAGTGAGGAATTTCCTCAAAAGGAATTTCCTGAGTGATGAAATTCTAAAAATCTCCTATTCACCCCCCTCTAGTCGATATAACGCACTTTCAATTGGTATCAGAGCAAGGTACTCCCTTGTTCTGTGTAATTTTGGTTTAACCACCTGGAGTTTTAGTTATGTCGACTGCAGGCATGTTTAAGGTTACTGCAGCATGTCCTACTTTCGAAGGAAAGGACTTGACCTTCTGGAAGACCAAGATCGAGATGCATCTACAAGCTATTGACAATGATATCTAGTATATTGTGGAACATGGCGTCCCTATCATCTCTGCTACTATCTCTGCCGCTGATGTGAAGAAATTGAAGCAACTTGATTCTCAAGCGAAGAATATCATCTGTGGCCATCTAAGCAAGGGCCAGTATGGCAGAGTAAATGCTTTGGGCTCAGCAAAACTTATTTGGGAAAGTCTGTCCAAAGTTAATGAAGGAGTATCAACCCAGCGTGATTCTCGTGTTGATGTTCTTCGCAATCTCTTCAATCGCTTCAAGAGGTTTGACAATGAAAGTTGCCAAGATACCTTTGATCGCCTCACTGACATATCAAATGAACTGCAAGCACTGGGAGCACGAGACATTACTGATCACGAATTGTGAAGAAACTGCTAAGATTTTTGGATTCTTCATTTGATACTTTAGTTCTGATGATTCAAGAAAGACCAGACTACAAGATGCTTGATCCAGCTGATATACTAGAAAGACTCAATACTCATGAATTCCAACAAGAAGAAAAGAGAGATTTATATGGACAAAGCTATTCTAGACCACGTGCACTGAAGGCCAAAGAAATCTCCTCATCTCAAGAAGAAGACTCGGATGGTAGCATTGGTAATCCTGAAGAATTTGGACATGAGCTTGCAATGCTCGTGAGGAAATTCCAGAGGTTTACACGATGTGGCCAGTTCGGTAAATCTTCAAGAAGAGATATGAGGAAATCAGAATCTTCATCTGAGGACTACAAGAAAAGAACCTGCCACAAATACAAGAAATCAGGTCACTACATTGCTGATTGTCCTCGTTGGGGAAAGGAATCAAAGAAGAAGAAATACAAGGATGAAAGTTCTGATGACTCAAAAAAAGATGAAATCTTCAAAATCCTCATCTTCAAAGTTCTCATCACATAAGAAGACTAGTTTCAGAAAGGCTCGGGCACTTATTGGCAAGGAAATGGATTCCGAGGCAGAATCGAAGGAATGTGATGAAGAGGAGGGTTCTGATGAAGACTCAGAATCAGAACAGGCTAGTCTTGCACTTGCAACCACATTCGTGAGCAAGTCAATCTTCAACACTTAAGAAAATGATAACACCATCCACACTGATGACTATGCTGATGACTTCGCTCCAACCTATTGCTTCATGGCAAAGGGTTCAAAGGTACCGAATGATGCTTCCTCCTCTGATTCAAGTGACTGTGAACCTCATGATTATAAAAAACCCAGTTACAGTAAACTTGCTATCATTGCCACTAAACAACAAACTACCTGGAAAAGCTTCAGAAACTGCTAGATAGAAGCGATGATCTGTTGAATGATGAAATGAAAATTACTCAAATCCTCACTGAAGATATGAAAAGTCTTTAGTCCAGATTTGATAATCTTCAAGATCGTCATGTTACACTCCTCGCTGATCATGAGAAACTTTCCTATGTATTTCTTCAAAGGAATCTTGGTCTAGAGAAGCTAAGGATTTCTCATGATGATCTTCGTTTGGAAAATGATTCATTACTAGCTCAACAAATCAGTGCTGCTCAAGATGAATTCATTCCTCCGTGTCTTAAATGCATCAAACGTGAAACTGCTAATTCTTCACCAGACTCATCAAATGCTTCAATTGCTACAAATTCTTCAACTACTCATGTAGTGTCAAATCCCTCACTTGAGGAAAACACAAATGTCAGTAATGAAAATGCAGGGCTGAAGGAATTGTATGTCATAGGGATATACAAAAGTCTCAAAGGACATCAAACCCTTTGTGATGTGCTCAAAAAGCAGATCTTGAACAGGAACCCGAGGAAAGAAGGAATTGCCTTTGAGAGGAAATTGAATGCTGATGGATCTTATTGGAAACATGAGACGTATCCCAAAACCTCATGGGTTGCTGCTACTGGGCCTCCTTTTGACCCATCCAATCTAATAGGCTTTTCATGTGAATTATCCTATTCCTCAGATGAGTCATTTGACTCCAACTATAAACTATTCAAAAACCAATATTGTAAAGTATTTGCTCGATATGTTGGAACTAACTGCAGGAATAGCCCGCCCTTGAGGAAAATCTGGGTTCCCAAATGTTGCCTTGAAAATCTTCAGGTGAGTGTCCTCATGACACCACCTATTAAGAATTTGAACCCCAGATCAAATTCTTCAGGAGGACCAAAGTCTTCAAGAGGATCAAAATCCTCAACTGGTCGAAACTATGCTCGTACCCGTGCTAATGCTTCTAACATGTAGGGAATTACAAGGAATATGAATATTGAAAGTGCCTTATATCGACTAGAGGGGGGTGAATATGAGATTTTTAGAATTTCATCACTGAGGAAATTCCTTATGAGGAAATTCCTTATGAGGAAATTCCTCACTGATGACTAACTTATAGCGGAAACAGTAAAGGATCACAAGTGCAAAGTTTCAGAACATCAGTTTTTCAGTGTGAGGAATGTGAAAACAGATTGCATAGTGAGCACGCGCGCAGAAAACAGATGAGGATTAACTAGCGTGAAGAATTTGGGGTTCAGGAATTTCAGAGAAAGTCTTCAGCAAATTCTTCAAACAGTAAAAGTGAAAGTTATGAACACATAATCTGAGGAATGTAAGGAGTTGAGGAATTAGAACCCGTTTCACAGCGAAGACACTAGTTGATGACCCAGTTCCAACTGTTGTGACAATTGTACATCTGGTCTGGAGCGGCTTGGTATTGAAACCAAAAGACACACAATCCCGGGACACACAGTTCCTACCGTATTCTCCTTGGGCTAAGAACACACAGTCCTCGCCCAACACTCGTGGAAAGTCTTGATGGCAGACTTCCAAACCCTCACAAACTTGGTCACCCGGCGATCCACAATTGACTGCTGGATTGCTCTAGACCATGACGCCTAACCGTCTAGACGATGCACAGTCCTCAAAGGTAAAAGGCTTCAGTCCCACACAGGAACAACTTCTTTAGTGATGCTCAATCACTTGGTTCTAGGTTTGTGGTTTCGGTGTATGGGGTATTTCCTCACCGATGAATTACTCTCGAAGACTCTAAGGAATTGGGTTGCTCTTATGACAAGTGTCAGTTTCTAACGGAGCAGCCAACCAGCTAATGGTTGTGGGGGCGGCTATTTATAGCCTGGGAGCATCCCGACATGATTTGACACTAATGCCCTGAAATATTATGACCGTTGGTGTGGATAAGCCCAATGATGTGGCGTGGCAATCGAAATGGTCGGAACCCTCAACTGTGAGAGTCCTCATGTCACTCGTATTCCTCACTTGAGGCTTTTCGTAGGATTAGGCTTGTGTTGAGCATCATGAGGAAATTCATTCCAAAGTGTAACTTCGACCCCCTTTAACAGTACGGTGTTCCTATTACTCAAATGTGAAGAAAATAAAACAGAAAGAGTAAATCTTCATGCTTCAAAGTCTTCAGATTTATTTTCTTCAGGACACACCGAATTCCTCAATTTCAACATCTTCATTCATTCCAATGTGTTACCTCGACCCCCTTTAACAGTACGGTGTTCCTATTACTCAAGTGTGAAGAAAATAAAACAGAAAGGATAAATCTTCATGCTTCATCTTCAGATTGATTTTCTTCAGGACACACCGAATTCCTCAAATTCAATATTTTCATGAGGAATATCAATTTCATCGCAGATTCTTCGCGATTCAATTCTTCAGCTTCAGACCAATTTCTTCAACCGAAGATATACATTTTTAGGGGTCGATATTCATCAAATATTTCAAACTCCTCAGTGAATTATAGATCCTATGTACACTCATGAATACATTAGATACTTAACCTATAAGTTTTCAAACCACCAAAATCACTAAGGGGCACTAGATGCACTTACAATCTCCCCCTTTTGGGTGGTTGATGACAATTGGGTTAAGTCTTCGACAGGGATAAAAATATGAAGTGTAAATACTTATTTGAGGAATTTGAAATCAAGATGCACAAAGACTCCCCCTGAAGATGTGCATATCTTGAGGATTTTGCTTTTCACAGCAAATGCACATTGATGATTTATTATCATGGAGATCTCCCCATGAGTCTTGTAAATCATGCATGCATATAACGTATAGTATGAAGAAAATGAAGATGCATGATGAGAAATGGTATCTGACGAATTCCATCATGCATGCTTTAAAAATTTGAGGAATAAGCATACAAAGAAAGAATGTTCAAAACCGTCAGAGTACCATCGGGCTTAAGTTACTACTCATTACATAAAAACTTCAGAAGATCCAAGAGTTTGTAACTTAAATATAGTTCATAAGCCCCCAAATATCCCACTTGAAGAATAAATCTCAAGTTTCTCCCCCTTTGTCATCAAGTGACAAAAAGGGACAAACTGAGGACTAACGCCCGTGAAGACTTCACTTCTTCGCGGTTGATGAAGATGTGTGGTGCTTCTTGGGAGTAGTCTTCTTCCTTGGACCAGTGGCAGTGTCGAGCTGTTCTTCATCAGATTCAGTAGTGCGGAATGAAGAAAAGGAACTGTCTTCAAGATCTGGAACTGGAATTGGCCTAAACTTCTTCTTGGGAGGCCACGACCAGTCAAAGTCTCGCTCAAAGTCCAATTCTTCAAGTTCTGTCTGAGTCTTCAGACCAGCAAGTGTGGCCCAGGTGCAATCAAAAACCTCATGCAGATAGTGATGGTTAAGCTTCACAGAGTTCGGTGTTTCAGTGAGGGTTTTCACAATGGCGTCGAACTGGCGTTTGACCCACTTGTGATTGTGATCCACCTTCTGGTGAAGACTGAGGAGAAGCTCTCTTGTATTCAGCACGCGAGGAGCAACAGGGCTTTGAGGGTGAGTCTTAGTATCATCCCATGAAAAATATGCTTCCGGCTCTCTGAACTAGCCATCAAGGGGCCTACGACCTTCATCAATTACTGACTTGCCTTTTCCTTGAACCGGCTCGAAAGTCTTCTTTTTGACCCTGATAGGAGGCATATAACCAACATGGTTGTTGAAATCAGCGTGGAAGTTGATGCCTGTCCTTGTCCTGATGAATCTCATGATCCATGGGGCATATATCTTGTCATCAAATGGACACATAGAATTGTCGTCCAAAGTTCTCAAGAAGAAATAATGTATGTTGATAGGAATACCATGGATGATGTTGAAGAGGATATTCTTCATGATGCCTACGACATCTTCTTCATCATCATGGCCTTTGATCGGTGCAAGCACACTGCAGAGGATTCTGTAAACAGACCTTGGTGTATATTTGAGCTCGTGGACGAGGAAGGTTTTTCTCGGTGGTTGCCCTTTAGCCAAAGGCTTCATGAGGACTTCCATCATCCCGTTTGGCAGCTCACTCTCACCATAAAGCTTCACAGCCTCCTCTGAGGGAATTGATACTGGCAGTTCACGCAGTAACTCAGTAGCAGGAGCCTTATAGTGAGTGTTTTGCGTCATCCAGTCAAACACCCAGGTGTTAATGTCTTCAAGATCGCCAGATATGTGAAGAGTGGCATAAAACTGAAGAATGAGCTCACTGTTCCAATCAGAGATGTCTGAGCACATTTGTAGCAGGCCAGCTTCATGAAGGACATTGAGGACTGGAGCCAGGCATGGTATTGCTTCAAGTTCAACGGGATGAATATGCGTGTGCTAGAATATCTTATTTCTTCCACACAACACCGAGGCATAGTAATTCAGCTATGTCCTTGTCCAAAACTACAGATGTCTGATTTGAGGATTATCATAGGGATTTTTTCCAATGAAATACATGCGTTCTTCAAAGAAGTTCTCCTTTTGAAATTGCGGTCGCTTGTATAATGGCTGACGCTGCATTTGCTGAAGATTTTGCTGAGGAACTGGAGGGGAGACAACAATTGTAGTCTCTGGGTTCAGCACGACGAAAGCATTTTCTTGGTTTGGTGCATTTTCCTCAGCATTGTCCTGAGGGTGAGGAATTTCATCAGCTTGTGCTTCAGGCTGAGGAGCTTGCTCATGTTGTGCTTCATGTTGAGGAATGGGATCTGGCTGGGCATTAAGCTGAGGAATTTCATCAACTGGAGCATCCTGTTGAGGGTTCTGCTCTGGAGAAGGAATAGGTTCATTCTCTGCCTCAGTGTGAAGATCTTGCTCAGGAGGAGGAGATGGGTCAGCCTGTTTCTCAACTTGAGGATTTTTCTCACGACTTTGAATTTCATCAGCTTGAGGAATGTCACTTTGCTCTTCCTTAGCTTGCTTGGTGATAGAGGTAGTTTCATCAGCTGGTGTAGTTGATCCTTGTGCAGTGTCTTCCTAAGGAATGGAGGGCTGAGGACTGTCGTCAATACGAATTTCTTCGTCGGTGTGTTTGTCAGATGCGGCATCCTTCATTTCCTCATCTGGCCCTGTCTTCTGGTCTTCAAAGGTGACCATTTCATAAGATGGTGCGATGTTGAGGGGCACAGGGTCCAGTGGAGCATTTTCTTCAAGCGCTTTGAGGCGCTTGCCCTCGGTGTTTTCTTCTCCTAAGGAGGCCTTTCTCTTTTTTGCTTCCTTCTCAGCAGCCCTTGTCTTCTTTATGTTTGATACAGACCAAATCATCTTCTTCACCTTTGAAGCTTTTGGTGAAGGCGTTCTCTCAACAGATTCATCAGCTGGCATTGAGGAGCCATCTGGAACAGAGTCATCAGCCTGCTTTGAAGCAACAACTGGATCAGGGGCAGTCTCACCAGCTATAGCAGATTCATCAGCTGGATTTTCCGTGGTGATTTCTTCAATAGACGGTACATCCAAACTGCTTTCTTGGGGTATTTCTTCAGCTTCAGGAGTTTCATCAGCTTGAGCAAATTCATCGGCTAGCTCTTCAATCAGAGGCTCGGGAGTTGGTACTCGAGGGGCAGCCTTCTTGTTGTAGTCGTCAACAACTTTGGTGGAAAATTTGATGAAACTGCTTTTGAGACTCTGACGATCAGATATCTTGGAGTACTTATCTGTCAAAGTCTTCAACTCAGCCTGTGTTGAAACCAGTGCATCAGGCGTCAAGTTGAGGAGATTCTGCTTGAGGAATTTCTCCTTCTTGAGCTTAGCAAATTTGGCCTGTTTGGCTTGCTGCTCCTTCCACTTGGCCTCTTTGATGAATGTGGCCACCATGTGGCTGATGCCACGGGGAAGTTTCAAATCATCAAGCGGAGTGTTGGGGTCCTTATACCAGATGTTTATGTAGTCTAGGAGGACCTTGGGGTCCATGGCCAGAGGAATGGCGCTACCCGAAGCTCGAGCTACCCTCTCCTGCTTGTTTCTAATTATAGCTTGCAGGGTTTGATCATCATATTCATCACTACCCTATGATGCAGACGGGACTGTGATGATTTTGCTGGGGCTTGGTTGTGTTCCTCTTTCAGCAGACACCTGAGTCTTCACAGGAGGTGGTGAAGACTTTGTCTCCGAGCTGGTTGCAGCTGGGAGTGAGGAGCTGGAGGTAGCGGGCAGTGGCTTCATGACCGGCTTCAGTACTGGATTCTCTTGAGGCTTTGGTGGTGGTGCTGAGGATTTTGGCGCTCAGGGTTTTGTAACTGATGCCTAAGTTGGTTCCTCTTGAGACTTTGGAGCCCTGGGTTTTGACGGCATAGACTTTGGTTGAGGAATTGCTGAACCGGAGGTCTCAGCGGCAGAGGAAGTAACTGTAGTTGAAGCAGCAGCTCAGGATTCATTGAATTTCCTCACCGCAGCATCTACCTGCTTCTTAGGATAGTCATGAAGGGTCTTGAGGCTTGAGGGGTGTGCTACTTAATGAGCCTCAAGTGGAGCCCGTTTGCAAGGAGGCTTTAGAGCGAATTTCTTCGCATATTTGGCAGTGACAAATCTGTATTCCTTCCATTCCTTAGCCCATCGACGTTCTATCTTCTGAAGCCGAATCTTTCTCTTGGCCATTGTTTCATTTTCATCAGGTGTGCAATAGTCCAAGTAAATATCCTCAGGGATATCCAAAGCTGTATTCTGCTCAAGTTTCTTCCCTCCCTTCTGTTTCCTATCATCCTCCATTTTCTTTAGCTGAGGATTTTGCTGATGAGATTGAACTCTTGAGGATTCTGATGAGACTTGAAGATTTTCTTCAAGAAACGCAGCAAATGAGTTAATGTGATAAGCACCAAGAGATTCATCAGCTGACATGTGTGTACCTGTGAACAGAGTATAGTTGCGAGGAATTTGGAGAGGTCATATGCGTTCTCAGATTTGAAGAAAATGAAAAAGTTTGACAGTTGAGGAATTTAACCAGTGGTTGAAGAATTTGCCTAAGCATATTGTTCTTGGGTTCCAGAGTTGTACAGATCCGAAAATTCGCACAATTGAGGAATCTCGTGAAAATCTTAGATGCCTAGTGAAGTTCATCAATGGTGTGGTGACAGGAAGTGTTTGAGGAATCAGGTGCATATGGATTCTTGAAGAAAAACAGATTTCACATCACAGATGTAAAATAGTAGATCTAACTTGCTGTAAAAATAGGGTTTTTATTTACCCTATATGGCGCGCACGAAGAACAGAGAGGAGTTGCAGAGAGAAGTTCTTCGGTGCGTGTCCAATGCACCCTAACCGGGCAGCAGAGGACGACTACGGCGGCGGCGGACGAAGATGGTCCGACTCCGGCGTGGTTCCGGCGACGGAGAACTCGAGGCGGTGAAGCTGTTCTTCGTCGGCGACGAGACTTCCAGCGGTGGCGCTAGGGTTCGGGGCTTTTGCTGTAGCGAGAAAGTGATGGAGCGAAGAAGTGTTTGCCGAGGGGGATAAGGACATATTTATAGCCACGCAGTTACTGTTGGCGCGAAGAATTCGGACCAAACAGCCCCTGCCTCTACGTCTCCGCAGGACAAGTGTAGCTCCCGAGCAAGGCGGTGGAGATAGTGGAGATCGTGGTTATCCGAACGTGGGAAGTGGGTTCAGTTACTGTGTATTAAAGAAACATTTTTGAAGATTTGATGATTTTGTTAAAAAAATCATCAGCTAACAAGGACGCAGTGAGGAATTTGAACAAAGTTTCAAGTAGAACGCATATGAAGAATTGAATAGAGTGGAAGAGAATAGCATAGAGGGAAGGTAGGGTCTGATCACATTCACTTAGATGAAATATCAACTTGAGGAAATAGCTTTAAGTGAATGCTGTTGAGGACTTGAAATCACAGTCTATCTAATTAAACAAAAATCGTCAATGGAACTTGAGGATTTTGTGATAAATCGTCACAATGAAGAAAAATGTTTTGAAGAACAAGTTTTGAGGAAATGGAACTTTTCAAGAAAATCAACTTGAGGAATTTCACGTTGGGCGGTGGCGTGACCCACCATATAAGAATGTTGATTGCAGACGTCGCGTACAATTGTCGTAGGGCCCTGAGAATCAATTTCTTCGTTGATTTGTTCACATTCAGAGTGATATTCTTCATCAGTTGAAGAAAATCAATTCATCATGTGTTGCACATCTAAGTCATCAATTTTGCAGAAGTGTTAGGATGTGTGCATGTTTTTACAAAACATTTGAAGATTCTAAGATATTTAGCTCACACCGCAACTTGCAAAACCTTTTCTCATCCAAGGGCTTAGTGAAGATATCTGCCAGTTGATCATCAGTCTTCACATGGTTGATGAGGATATTGCCCTTGAGGACATGGTCCCGAAGAAAATGATGACGAATCTGGATGTGCTTAGTCTTCGAGTGCTGTACTCGGTTGTATGCAATCTTGATAGCACTCACATTCTCGCAGTAGAGAGGCACATTCTTCATGTTGATGCCGTAGTCCTTGAGGGTTTGCTTCATCCATAGTAATGGAGCACAGCATGAACCAGCAGCAATGTACTCAGCTTCGGCACTGGAGAGTCATACGCAGTTCTGCTTCTTTGAGGACCAGCAAACTAGTGATCTTCCGAGGAAATGGCATGTACCAGAAGTTGACTTGCGATCCACACGATCACCAGCATAGTCAGAATCAGAATACCCTACCAGATGAAGATTTGAGCCCTTAGGATACCATAATCCTAGTGTTGGTGTGTGAACTAAGTATCGAAGAATATGCTTCACAGCCTTATGGTGTGATTCCTTTGGTTTTGCTTGAAAACATGCACACATGCAAACACTAAGCATTATATCTGGCCTAGATGCACACAGATACAATAAGGAGCCAATCATAGAGCGATATACCTGTTGATCAAATTCTTTACCATTTTCATCAGTGTCGAGGTGGCCGTTTGTAGGCATTCGAGTCTTGGCACCTTTGCATTCATGCATGTCGAATTTCCGCAGAACATCCTTGAGGTATTTCTCCTGTGATATGAAGATTCCATTGCGTTGTTGACGAATTTGAAGCCTAAGAAGAATTTCAGCTCCCCATCATAGACATCTGATATTCTTCACTCATCATGTAAGCAAATTCATCACTGTATCGTTTGTCAGTACAACCAAATATGATATCATCGACATATATTTGGCACACAAATAGCTCATTATCACAGGATTTAGTGAAAAGAGTTGGATCGAGTGAACCAGGTTTAAAGCCTTTCTTCATGACGAATTCCTTCAATGTATCGTACCATGCCCGAGGGGCTTGCTTGAGACCTTACAGCACCTTTTTGAGTCTAAAGACTTTGTCTGGATTCTTTGGATCCTCAAAACCTGGGGGCTGAGCAACATATACTTCTTCCTCAAGCTTACCATTGAGGAATGCACTTTTCACATCCATCTGATATAAGATGATGTTATGATGATTAGCATAAGCAAGTAGTATTCTAATAGCTTCAAGTCTAGCAACAGGTGCAAAAGTTTCATCGAAATCTATTCCTTCAACCTGGGTGTAGCCTTGGGCTACGAGTCGTGCCTTATTCCTCACCCCTTGACCATCCTCATCTTGCTTGTTTCGGAAAATCCACTTGGTTCCTATGTTGTTATGCTTGCGAGGATCTGGTCGTTTGACTAGCTCCCATACGTCATTCAGCTTGAATTGAAGAAGTTCGTCTTGCATAGCTTGGATCCACTCTGGTTCCAAGAAAGCCTCAACAACTTTTGAGGGTTCTGTAATAGATACAAAGGAAAAATGCCCACAAAATTTAACTAAGTGTGAAGCTTTTGAGCGAGTGAGAGGACCTGGCGCGTTGATGTCGTTGAGGATATTGTCATGTTCAGCTTCATTCGCAATCCTCGGATGAGCTGGTTGAGGATTTCGTCTGGGCTGTGGAAGTGGTTCTGGAGCAATTTCCTCAGGAGCATCTTCTTGATTTTCATCAGTGACAGGGATGGTTTCTTCATCAATTTCCTCAGTGGGAACAATGTCTTCAGTAGGTTTGAGCTTTATTGCTTCCTTAGGAGACAACTTATCTAGATCAGAAGGCAATTCCTCTCTTTGTGAGCCATTAGTTTCATCGAACCGCACATCTACAGTCTCAACAACTTTTGTGATAGTTGTTGAAGACTCTGTATGTCACGCCAAGATGCAACCCTATCCTCAATTTGGCACGAAGGCGTCGTCAGGTATAGAAGCGCATCTCGTCGTGTCGCAAGAATGGATATCGTTACAAGTACATGTACTGAAAAGAAGAGAGATATAAAGAGAGTTGGCTTACACTTGCCACAAGCTACATCAGAGTCACAGCAGTACATTACATGACCATCATGAAGAAGAGCAGGGTCCGACTACGGACGAAAACAAACGAGAAAAAGAAACGACGTCCATCCTTGCTATCCCAGGCAGCTGGCCTGGAACCCATCCTAGATCGATGGAGTAGAAGAAGAAGAAGCAACTCCAAATGAACAATCAACGCGCTCGCGTCAAGTAACCTTTACCTGTACCTGCAACTGGTGTTGTACTAATCTGTGAGCCACAGGGGACTCAGCAATCTCATTTCCAAAGGTATCAAGACTAGCAGAGCTTAATGGGTGAGGCATGGTTAAGTGGTGAGGTTGAAGCAACGACTAAGCATATATGAGGTGGCTAACTTACGAGTACAAGAAATAAGAGGGGGAATATCTACGCATAGCGGACGTGAACTACTGATGATCAAATGACTGATCCTGAACACCTACCTACGTCAGACATAACCCCACCGTGTCCTCGATCGGAGAAGGAACTCACGAAAGAGACAGTCATGGTTACGCACACAGTTGGCATATTTTAATCAAGTTAACTTCAAGTTATCTAGAACTAGTGTTAAACAAAGTTTCCACGTTGCCACATAACCGCGGGCACGACTTTCCGAAAAGATTTAACCCTGCAGGGGTGCTCCAACTAGTCCATCACAAATTACCACAAGCCGCATAGAAATCCTCAATCACGAAGCTCACGATCTCGTCGGATTCCCTAGTGGAAAACCTCAACTATGAGATTACCCAAAGCATCACCGGAATCCCGATGCACAAGATATTCCGTCAAAGGTAAAAATAATCCAGCAAGGCCGCCCGACGTGTCGACGATCCCGATAGGAGTCGTGTACCTCGTTCTCAGGACACGGCGGATGAGCTAGACGTCGGGATCGCTAAACCTCCGGGTGACCAGAGGGGCGCCGGACATCGCTCAGGTGGGACCAACACTCATGAGGAGCACTGGCCCCGGGGTTGATTAAATTATCCTCGGGTTAATTACTCCCTATGCAGTTCATTAGTTATTAGGCAAATGTAGTACCAAAGTTGGGCCTTTCCAGACCAGCTTTAATCTAAAACGAATTATCAAGGGGGTCCCCATAACAACCCCGATCGTGTTAGGAGTGCTCATTTATGGAACATAACACCGGTAGTCGGAAACTAAGGGGGGCAAAGGTGGAACAAAACACCAGGCTAGAAAAGGCTGAGCCTTCCACCTTTTACCAAGTATATAGGTGCATTAAATTAAAAAGCATTTAAATATGGTGATATGACAAGGAACCCATGTTATCACATGGAAGCATCTGCACCTGTAACTAGCAACGCTAACAACAAGGTTAAGCAAGCAATAACATAGCCAATCAGTGGTTTGCTAGGTCGAAAAGGTTGAAGGTAATCATGGCATTGTTGAGAGGCTGATATTTAACAAGTGGTAGGCAACGAGACATAAACGATAGAAGCGGTAAACTAGCATGGCAATGATAGTAATGGTATCTGGGGAAATGGTCATCTTGCCTGAGATCCCGCCTGGAAGAAGAATGACCCCGTGAAGCAGACGAACCAACGTAGTCGAACGGTTCCTCACTTTCCGACACGCTTGCGGAACTCTATCGGAACGGAGCAAAGCAGAAACAAACATCAACACAGATATTCACCACACGATGCACAACATGGTGCACAACCTAATATGATGCATGATCAGTTCAATGATGCAAGGGATGGCATGGCAATTCACCTCACACAAACTCTACACATTAAGTGAAGCTCAATATGCAATGGGTTGCATATCGACGAAACTCCACGATCAATTATTTAATTAACTCCCGGTTATTTACACGACAATATTAAATGTTGTTAACATGGCAAGGGGTGAGCAATGAACCTACATGACAACCTAGTTGACAGCATGTCGGACTTAGAACGGAGCTACGGCACAAGTACATGCAACACAAGATTATATGCCATGAATGCGTCATGCATGCGAGTTCATAACACGGACAAGAAGGGAAAGAAACAGGTATCTCCACGGCGAGTGAAAGGGGAACTATGGTGGCAAGACAGAAACGATGCCACGACAACGCTCCTATCCCGATAAATCATCGAGATACCATGGCAACGAATAGGGAGCGCGTGCGGGAACGCTAAATAAAGATGGGGTGATCCCGATTACCGGGTTCCCATGTGTCGAGGCACAACAAAAGAGGAACACAACGTGCAACGGCCAACATACGGCGCGAACATACACACATCTCATACATCACAACATTATGGTACCCGACACGTCCCATCGGTATACCTTCAAGGCGTGCAAATCGGAGGGGATCGGGTCGTTGAAGGAGAACAACGGTCGTCGTGGAAGTCGTGGAAGTAGTCGTACACGGTCTCGTCGACGGTAGTCGTTCGCTCGGCATCGTGGTTCACGGTCTTCGGCGACGGTAGTCGAACTCGTTTCCAGGAGTCGTCGAGGACGTCGTTGAACTCATCGAATTTGTCGATGACTCACGGTAGGTGGGGATGGTCTACGTGGCGACGGGAGGCGACACAACAACATCTAGCAGCAACATCTGGCAGCAACTCGACAGCAACATAGCGGCAAGCTACATCATCTACCAAAAGCAGCAACTACAACTAACAATCTAGCAGGCAAGCAAACAACGGCGCAGGCATGCAAAGCTATCGCACCTAGCGTCATCTAGCAGCAACAGCAACTAAGCAACCTAGAAGCAAACTACAAGCAGCATCAGCAAAACACAGCAGCAAGCAGAACAGCGCAACAACACCACGCGCAGCAAGGCAACAACGGCATTAGGCAAGCACGGCAGCATAAGCAACCAGCAACAGCTAGCACGGCAGGAGGAGGCCGGGCAGGGAACTGGAGGCACGCACGGGGACGGAGGAGGCCGCAGCACATGGCTCTGGCGCGGGAGACGGCAGAGCAGCTCGGCTCCATGGGGAACGGCGACCCGCAGGCGGCAGGGGGCTGCTGCGGCGGCTCGAGGCTGGTGACTGGGAGGCGCGGCAACGTCAGCGGACACGGGGAGGCGAGGCCAGCAGCGCGGGCGAGCATGGCGGCACGCGGGAGGCGCAAGAGACGGCACGGCGGGCACGGCGCGGGAGGACAGGGCGAACGCCATGGCGGGGCAGGAGAGGGAAGCCAGGGCGACGTGGGGCTGCTGGCGCGGTGCTTGCAACCATGGCGAGGCCGATGGGATCAAGACTTGGGGAGGCTGCGCGAGAAGGGGAACACGGCGAGGGAGCAACGACGCATAGGGGAGGACGAGGGGATCGGGCAGAGGAACGAGAGGGCTCCCCGTGTCGCTAGGGTTGGGGTGCTGCTGGGCCTTGGCCCAACTCGGCCATAGGCTGGGCTACCCCTCTCTCTTGCTTTTCCCTTTTTTTTAAAACATAAAACAACCACAAAAGAAAAGGTTTTAACAAAAATAAAAAAATGCCTTTTGATTCCTTTAAAAATATACCCCAACTATAAAATAGATTGGGCATTTTTTTTACAGAAATAAAATGAAACCTATTTTTTAAATAATAAAATAAAACCCTTTTGAAGAATTAAAATTAAAACCCGTTTACAAGAGAATAAAAAAATCAAACCCCTTTTATAAATAAAATGCTACTCTAATTTTGAAATAAATCAAAAGAAGAAATAAAAGAAAAAACCCAAGGGTTGCCCCCACATTTAATAAAACGGTTTTAAAAGAAGACGAACTTGTTTCTAAAAGGGGTTAAAACCGAAATCTTTAGCAAACCACAAAAACAAATAAAAGAGGAGAGAGGGGGGGTCCTATTGCACGCAAAGACACCGAGAGCACTTGAAGCACACACACTCAAAACACCACAGGCAACAGACGATGCAAGATGCCATGCATGATGCGATGATGCAAACTAAATGAAGATGCAACAAATAAAAAATAAGCACACGATGGAAACGGAAATAAAGGGGAATCTTCTGGGGCGTCGGTCTCGGGCTGTCACACTATAGGTGTGCGAGTCCTTTCCATAACCGAGCATAAAACCCTCATGTACCTTAGGTGCAAATTTTGAGCTACGGTGAAGATCTCTCATCCAATATTTTGCACCGAAGACTTTGAAATAACTTACATTGGGTTTTTTATCAGTGAGGAGTTCATATGAGGTTTTGTTGAGGAATTTGTGAAGATATACCCTGTTGATGATATGGCATGCAGTGTTGATTGCTTCAGACCAAAAGCGACGAGGAGTCTGATATTCTTCAAGCATAGTTCTTGCCATCTCAACCAGAGTTCTGTTCTTCCTTTCGACAACACCGTTCTGCTGAGGAGTATAAGGAGCAGATAATTCGTGAGTAATACCAAGTTCATCAAGATAATCATCAAGACCAGTGTTTTTGAACTTTGTTCCATTATCACTCCTGGTATGTTTGATCTTGATGCCAAAGTTCATAGAGGCCCTTGAAGAAAATCGTTTGAAGATTTCCTGCACTTCAATTTTATATACTACGATATGCACCCATGTATATCTGGAATAAGCATCAACTATGACGAAGCCATATAAGGATGCTGCATTGGTTAGTGTGGCATAGTGAGTAGGTCCAAATAGATCCATATGAAGAAATTCGAAGGGACGTGTAGTGGTCATGATAGTCTTCGAGGGATGCTTGGATCTGCTCATTTTTCCGGATTCACATGCACCGCAGAGATGATCCTTGAGGAATTTGACCGATTCGATGCCGATGACATGCTTCTTTTTCGCGAGCTTGTGCAAATTCCTCATGCCTGCATGACCTAGTCTTCGGTGCCACATCCATCCTTCTGAGGTTTTTGCTAGTAAGCAAGTGGCTGGTTGAGGACCTGTAGAGAAATCAACAATGTACAAATCCCCTCTTCTTACACCTTCGAAGACTTTGGATCTGTCAGATTCCACGATGACTACACATCTATATCTACCAAAGATAACAATCATATCTAGCTCACAAAGCATCGAGACTGACATGAGGTTAAAACCAAGGGATTCAACAAGCATCACTTTGTCCATATGCCTATCCTTGGAAATAGCCACTTTGCCAAGTCCCAATACCTTGCTTTTACCTTTGTCAGCGTATGTGATTTGCTTCAAAGGTGATGGAGTTAGTGGCATATTCATCAGCAAGCTTTTATCACCAGTCATGTGATGTGTGCATCCACTATCAAGAACCCACTCAGTATTCTTGGGTTTATCAACCTGCAGATGAATTAGTACAGCTTACCATCTCATATGCTTCAGATTTGAAGAATATGATATCAATTTCATCAGATAAGAATTTCATCACAACAGAATTATAAGGATGTGTGAAATATTTCTATTTCATCAATATTAGCTTGCATCCTATCAAGCATTTCCTCAGGTCTTCAGCAAATTCTTCAGATGATGATTTTCATCTGGAGACCTGACGTGCACAAGTGATTCGTTCGATTTCTTCACCACCCACATCTGAAGGGGTGGTAAAGCATTCATCATCCTGCGAGCACCATATGAGAAAGGTGGCATTGAAGCTAATGCACTTCTCTTAGCAGTAGGGGGGTTAAAGTACTCATATGAATATGTAGAGAATTGGTTTGAGGATTTATGAACATAATGATTTGAAGAGTAACGCTCATATTCATATTCCTTGTAGTTTCCCTGCATGTTAGACGCATTAGCACTGGTACGAGCATAATTTTGACCAGTTGAGGATTTTGATCCTCTTGAAGACTTTGGTCCTCCTAAAGAATTTGATCTGGGGTTCAGATTCTTCATAGGTGCTTTCATGAGGACATTCACCTGAAGAGTTTCAAGACAGCTTTTGGGAACCCAGATTTTCCTCAAGGGAGGACCATTCCTGCAGTTAGTTCCAACATATCGAGCAAATACTTCACCAGATTGATTTTTGAACAGTTTATAGTTGGAGTCAAATGACTCATCTGAGGAATAGGATAATTCCCATGAAAAGCTAGTTAGATTGGATGGATCAAAAGCAGGCCCAGTAGCAGCAACCCATGAGGTTGTGGGATACTGCTCAGGTTTCCAATAAGATCCATCAGCATTTAATTTCCTCTCAATGGCAATTCCTTCTTTCCTCGGGTTCCTGTTCAAAATCTTCTTTTTGAGCACATCACAAAGGGTTTGATGTTCTTTGAGGCTTTTGTATATGCCTGTCACATACAATTCCTTCAACCCTGCATTTTCATCAGTAACATTTGTGTTTTCCTCAAGTGAGGAAATAGACACTACATGTGCAGTTGAAGAATTTGTAGCAATAGAAGCATTTGATGATTCTGGTGAAGAATTGGCAGTTTCGCGTTCAATGCATTTAAGACATGGAGGAATGAATTCAGCTTGAGCAGCGCTGATCTGTTGAGCTAGTAATGAATCATTTTCCATACAAAGATCATCATGAGAAATCCTCAGCTTCTCTAGATCAAGCTTGCTTTGAAGAAATTCATAGGAAAGTTTCTCATGATCACTGAGGAGTGTATCATAATGATCTTGAAGATTATCAAATCTAGACTGAAGACTTTTCCCATCTTCAGTGAGGATTTGGGTAAGATTCATTTCATCATTGAACAGATCATCACTTCTATCTAGCAGTTTCTGAAGTTTTTCTAGGGAAGTTTGTTGTTTAGTGGCAATGATAGCAAGTTTACTGTAACTGGGTTTTTTATAATCATCAGGTTCACAGTCACTTGAATCAGAGGAGGAAGCATCATTCGGTACCTTTGAACCTTTTGCCATGAAGCAATAGGTTGGAGCGAAGTCATCAGCATAGTCATCAGTGTGGATGGTTTTATCATCTTCTTCAAGGTTGAAGATTGACTTGCTGACGAAAGTGGTTGCAAGTGCAAGACTGGCCTGTCTGGATTCTGAGTCTTCATCAGAACCCTCTTCTTCATCACATTCCTCTGATTTTGCCTCGGAATCCATTTCCTTGCCAATAAGTGCCCGAGCCTTTCTGAAACTAGTCTTCTTGTGCGATGAGGGCTTTGAAGATGAGGATTTTCAAGATTTCTTCTTCTTCTTCGAGTCATCAGAACTGTCATCCTTGTATTTCTTCTTCTTTGATTCCTTTCCCCAACGGGGACAGTCAGCAATGTAATGACCTGATTTCTTGCATTTGTGGCAGGTTCTTTTCTTGTAGTCCTGAGATGAAGATTCTGATTTCCTCTTGTCTCTTCTTGAAGATTTACCGAACTGGCCACGTCGTGTAAACTTCTGAAATTTCCTCACGAGCATTGCAAGCTCCTGTCCAAATTCTTCAGGGTCACTAATGCTAACATCCGAATCTTCTTCTTCAGATGAGGAAATTGCTCTAGCCTTCAGTGCACGTGGTCTAGAATAGCTTGGTCCATATAGATCTTTCTTTTCTTCTAGCTGGAATTCATGAGTATTGAGTCTTTCAGGTATATCAGCTGGATCAAGCATCTTGTAGTCTGGTCTTTCTTGAATCATCAGAACTAAAGTATCAAATGAAGAATCCAAAGATCCTAGCAGTTTCTTCACAACTTCGTGATCAGTAATGTCTCGAGCTCCCAGTGCTTGCAGTTCATTTGATATGTGAGTGAGGCGATCAAAGGTATCTTGGCAGCTTTCATTGTCATGCCTCTTGAAGCGATTGAAGATATTGCGAAGAATATCAACACGAGAGTCACGCTAGGTTGATACTCCTTCATTCACTTTGCACAGTCTCTCCCAGATGAGTGTTGCTAAGCCCAAAACACTCACTCTTCCAAACTGGCCTTGGCTCAGATGGCCACAGATGATATTCTTCGCTTGAGAATCAAGTGGCTTGAATTTCTTCACATCAGCAGCAGAGACACTAGCAGAGATGATGGGGACGCCATGTTCCACAATATACCAGACATCATTATCAATAGCTTGTAGATGCATTTGCATCTTGTTCTTCTAGAAGGGAAAGTTATTTCCTTCGAAAGTAGGACATGCTGCGGTAACCTTAAACATGCCTGCAGTCGACATAACTAAAACTCCAGGTGGTTAAACCAAAATCACACAGAACAAGGGAGTACCTTGCTCTGATACCAATTGAAAGTGTGTTATATCGACTAGAGGGGGTGAATAGGAGATTTTTGGAATTTCATCTCTAAGGAAATTCCTTATGAGGAAATTCCTCACTGATGACTAATTTACAGCGGAAACAGTAAATGATCAGAAGTGCAAAGTTTCACAACAACAGTTTTTCAGTGTGAGGAATGTGAAAACAGATTGCACAGTGAGCACGCACGCAGAAAACAGATGAGGATTAACTAGCGTGAAGAATTTGGGGTTGAGGAATTTCAGAGAAAGTCTTCAGCAAATTCTTCAAACAGTAACAGTGAAAGTCATCAACACATAATCTGAGGAATGTAAGGAGTTGAGGAATTAGAACCCGTTTCATAGCGAAGACAGTAGTTGATGACCCAGTTCCAACTGTTGTGACAGTTGTACATCTGGTTTGGAGCGGCTTGGTATTGAAACCAAAAGACACACAATCCCGGGACACACAGTCCCTACCGAATGATAACACCATCCACACGGATGACTATGCTGATCACTTCGCTGCAACCTATTGCTTCATGGCAAAAGGTTCAAAGGTACCGAATGATGCTTCCTCCTCTGATTCAAGTGACTGTGAACCTGATGATTATAAAAAACCCAGTTACAGTAAACTTGCTATCATTGCCACTAAACAACAAACTGCCCTGGAAAAGCTTCAGAAACTCCTAGATAGAAGCGATGATCTGTTGAATAATGAAATGAATCTTAGTCAAATCCTCACTGAAGATATGGAAAGTCTACAGTCCAGATTTGATAATCTTCAAGATCTTCATGTTACACTCCTCGCTGATCATGAGAAACTTTCCTATGAATTTCTTGAAAGGAAGCTTGATCTAGAGAAGCTAAGGATTTCTCATGATCATCTTCGTATGGAAAATGATTCATTACTAGCTCAACAGATCAGTGCTGCTCAAGCTGAATTCATTCCTCCATGTCTTAAATGCATCGAACGTGAAACTGCTAATTCTTCACCAGAATCATCAAATGCTTCAATTGCTACAAATTCTTCGACTCCTCTTGTAGTGTCAAATTCCTCACTTTAGGAAAACACAAATGTCATTAATGAAAATGCAGGGCTGAAGGAATTGTATGTCATAGGCATATACAAAAGTCTCAGAGGACATCAAACCCTTTGTGATGTGCTCAAAAAGAAGATCTTGAACATGAAGCCGAGGAAAGAAGGAATTGCCTTTGAGAGGAAATTGAATGCTGATGGATCTTATTGGAAACCTGAGCAGTATCCCAAAACCTCATGGGTTGCTGCTACTGGGCCTCCTTTTGACCCATCCAATCTAACAGGCATTTCATGTGAATTATCCTATTCCTCAGATGAGTCATTTGACTCCAACTATAAACTATTCAAAAACCAATCTGGTAAAGTATTTGCTCGATATGTTGGAACTAACTGCAGGCATGGCCCTCCCTTGAGGAAAATCTGGGTTCCCAAAAGTTGCCTTGAAAATCTTCAGGTGAATGTCCTCATGAGACCACCTATGAAGAATTTGAACACCAGTTCAAATTCTTCAGGAGGACCAAAGTCTTCAAGAGGATCGAAATCCTCAACTCGTCGAAACTATGCTCGTACCTGTGCTAATGCTTCTAACATGCAGGGAAATTACAAGGAATATGAATGTTGAAAGTGCATTATATCACCTAGAGGGGGGTGAATAGGAGATTTTTAGAATTTCATCACCGAGGAAATTCCTCACTGATGACTAACTTACAGCGGAAACAGTAAAGGATCAGAAGTGCAAAGTTTCAGAACAGCAGTTTTTCAGTGTGAGGAATGTGAAAACAGATTGCACAGTGAGCAGGCACGCAGAAAACATATGAGGATTAACTAGCGTGAAGAATTTGGGGTTGAGGAATTTCAGAGAAAGTCTTCAGCAAATTCTTCGAACAGTAAAAGTGAAAGTCATCAACACATAATCTAATGAATGTAAGGAGTTGAGGAATTAGAACCCGTTTCACAGCGAAGACAGTAAGGACTTGATGACCCAGTTCCAACTGGTGTGACGATTGTACATCTGGTCTGGAGCGGCTTGGTATTGAAACCAAAAGACACACAGTCCGGGGACACACAGTCCCTACCGTATTCTCCTTGGGCTAAGAACACACAGTCCTCGCCCAACACTCGTGGTAAGCCTTCAGGGCAGACTTCCAAACCCTCACAAACATGGTCACCCGACGATCCACAATTGACTACTAGATTGCTCTAGACCATGACGCCTAACCGTTTGGAGGATGCACAATCCTCAAAGGTAAAAGGCTTCAGTCCCACACAGGAACAACTTCTTCAGTGATGCTCAATCACTTGGTTCTAGGTTTGTGGTTTCGGTGTATGGGGTATTTCCTCACTGACGAATTACTCTCGAAGACTCTGAGGAATTGGGGTTGCTCTTATTACAAGTGTCAGTTTCTAACGGAGCAGCCAACCAGCTAATGGTTGTGGGGGGCGGCTATTTATAGCCTGGGAGCATCCTGGCCTGATTTGACACTAATGCCCTTAAATAATATGACCGTTGGTGTGGATAAGACCAATGATGTCGCGTGGCTATCAAAACGGTCGGAACCCTCAACTGTGAGAGTCCACATGCCACTCGTATTCCTCACTTGAGCCTTTTGGTAGGATTAGGCTTGGGTTGAGCATCATGAGGAAATTCATTCCAAAGTGTAACTTCGACCCCCTTTAACAGTATGGTGTTCCTATTACTCAAGTGTGAAGAAAATAAAACAGAAAGAGTAAATCTTCATGCTTGAAAGTCTTGAGAATGATTTTCTTCAGGACACACCGAATTCCTCAATTTCAATATCTTCATGAGGAATATCAATTTCATCGCAGATTCTTTGCGATTCAATTCTTCAGCTTCAGACCAATTTCTTCAACCGAAGATATACATTTTCAGGGGTCTATATTCATCAAATATTTCAAACTCCTCGGTGACTTATAGATCCTGTGTACACTCATGAACACATTAGATACTTAACCTATAAGTTTTCAAACCACCAAAATCACTAAGGGGCACTAGATGCACTTACAAATATGAGCGTTATTCTTCAAATCATTATGTTCGTAAATCCTCAAACAAGTTCTCTGCATATTCATATGAGTACTTTAACCCCCCTACTGTTAAGAGAAGTGCATTAGCTTCAATTCCCCCTTCTCATATGGTGCTCGCTGGATGATGAATGCTTTACCACCCCTTCAGATGTGGGTGGTGAAGTAATTGAACTAATCACTTCTGCAGGTCACGTCTCCAGATGAAAATCATCATCTGAAGAATTTGCTGGAGACCTGAGGAAATGCTTGATGGGTCGCAAGCTAATATTGATGAAATAGAAATATTTCACACGTCCTTATAATTCTGTTATGATGAAATTCCTATCTGATGAAATTGATATCATATTCTTCAAGTCTGAAGCATATGAGATGGTAAGCTGTACTAATCTTCTGCAGGATGACAAACCCAAGATTACTGAGTGGGTTCTTGATAGTGGATGCACAATCCACATGACTGGTGACAAAAGCTTGCTGATGAATATGCCACTAACTCCATCACCCCTGAAGCAAATCACATATGCTAACAAAGGTAAAAGCAAGGTATTGGGACATGGCAAAGTGGCTATTTCCAAGGATAGGCACATGGACAAAGTGATGCTTGTTGAATCCCTTGGATTTAACCTCATGTCAGTCTCAATGCTTTGTGATATTGATATGATTGTTATCTTTGGAAGATATAGATGTGTTGTCATCATGGAATCCGACAGATCCGAAGTCTTCGAAGGTGTGAGAACAGGGGATTTGTACATTATTGATTTCTCTACAGATCCTCAACCAGCCACTTGCTTACTTGCAAAAACCTCAGAAGGGTGGTTGTGGCATCGAAGAGTTTGTCATGCAGGCATGAGGAATTTGCACACGCTTGTGAGGAAGAAACATGTCATCGGCATTGAATCGGTGAAATTCCTCAAGGACCATCTCTACGGTGCTTGTGAGTCTAGGAAAATGACGAGATCCAAGCACCCCTCGAAGACTATCATGACCACTACTCGTCCATTTGAATTGCTTCACATGGCTCTATTTGTACCTACTCATTATGCCACACTAACAAATGCAACATATTTATATGGCTTCGTCATAGTTGATCATTATTCCAGATATACATGGGTGCATATCATCTTATAAAACTAAAGTGCAGGAAGTCTTCAAACGATTTTCTTCAAGGGCCTCGACGAACTTTGGCATCAAGATCAAACACATCTGGAGTGATAATGGAACAGAGTTCAAAAACACTGGTCTTGATAATTATCTTGATGATCTTGGTATTACTCACGAATTGTCTGCTCCTTATACTCCTCAACAAAATGGTGTCGTCGAAAGGAAGAACAGGATGCTGGTTGAGATGGCAAGAACCATGCTTGAAGAATATCAGACTCCTCGTCGCTTTTGGCCTGAAGCAATCAACACTGCATGCCATATCGTCAACAGGGTATATCTTCACAAATTCCTCAAGAAAACCTCATATGAACTCCTCACTGAGAAGAAACCCAATGTAAGTTATTTCAAAGTCTTCGGTGCAAAATGTTGGATTAGAGCTCCTCACCATAGCTCACCATTTGCACCTAAGGCACATGAGGGTTTTATGCTCGGTTATGGAAAGGACTCGCACACCTACAGAGTATTCAACAACTATGACAACAAGGTTGTTGAGACTGTAGATGTGCGGTTCGATGAAACTAATGGCTCGCAAAGAGAGCAATTGCCTCCTGATCCAGATAAGTTGTCTCCTCGGGAAGCAATAAAGCTCAAAGCTATTGAAGACATTGTTCCCACTGAGGAAATGGATGATAAAATCATTCCCAGCACTGATGAAAATCAAGAAGATGCTCCTGAGGAAATTGCTCCAGAACCAATTCCTCAGCCCAGACGAAATCCTCAACCAGCTCATCCGAGGATTGCAAATGAAGTAGAACTTGACAAAATCCTCAATGACATCAACGAGCCACGTCCTCTCACTCGCTCAAAAGCTTCACACTTAGTTAACTTTTGTGGGCACTTCTCCTTTGTGTCTATCACAGAACCTTCAAAAATTGCTGAGGCTTTCATGGAACCGGAGTGGATCCAAGCCATGCAAGACGAACTTCTTCAGTTCAAGCTGAATAACGTATGGGAGCTCGTCAAACGACCAGATCCTCGCAAGCACAATATCATCAGAACCAAGTGGATTTTCTGAAACAAGCAAGACGAGGATGGCCAAGTGGTGAGGAATAAGTCACGACTTGTAGCCTAAGTCTACACACAGGTTGAAGGAATAGATTTTGATGAAACTTTTGCACCTGTTGCTAGACTTGAAGCTATTCGAATACTACTTGCTTATGCTAATCATCATAACATCATCTTATATCAAATGGATGTGAAAAGTGCATTCCTCAATGGTAAGCTTGAGGAAGAAGTATATGTTGCTCAGCCCCCATGTTTTGAGGATCCAAAGAATCCAGATAAAGTCTTCAGACTTAAAAAAGCGCTCTATGGTCTCAAGCAAGCCCCTCGGGCATGGTATGATACACTAAAGGAATTCCTCATGAAGAAAGGCTTCAAACCTGGTTCACTCGATCCAACTCTTTTCACTAAATCCTATGATAATGAACTATTTGTGTGCCAGATATATGTCGATGACATCATATTTGGTTGTACTGACAAACGTTACAGTGATGCATTTGCTTACATGATGATTGAAGAATATCACATGTCTATGATGGGGGAGCTGAAATTCTTCTTAGGACTTCAAATTCGTCAACAACACAATGGAATCTTCATATCACAGAAGAAATACCTCAAGGATGTTCTTAGGAAATTTGACATGCATGAATGCAAAGGTGCCAAGACTCCAATGCCTACCAACGGCGACCTCTGCACTGATGAAAATGGTAAAGAATTCGATCAGCACGTATATCGCTTTATGATTGGCTCTTTACTGTACTTATGTGCATCTAGGCCAGATATAATGCTTAGTGTTTGCATGTGTGCACGTTTTCAAGCAAAACCGAAGGAATCACAGCATAAGGCTGTGAAGCATATTCTTCGATACTTAGATCACACACCAACACTAGGATTATGGTACCCCAAGGGATCAAATCTTCATCTTGCGGGATATTCTGATTCTGGCTATGCTGGTGACCATGTGGATCGCAAGTCATCCTCTGGCACATGTCATTTACTCGGAAGATCACTAGTTTGCTGGTCCTCAAAGAAGGAGAACTGTGTTTCACTCTCCACTGCCGAAGTTGTGTACATTGCTGCTGGTTCATGCAGTGCTCGATTGCTATGGATGAAGCAAACCCTCAAGGACTACGGCATCAACATGAAGAATGTGCCTCTCTACTGCGAGAATGTGAGTGCTATCAAGATTGCATACAACCGAGTACAGCACTCGAAGACCAAGCACATCCAGATTCGTCATCATTTTCTTCGGGGCCATGTCCTCATTGCAATATCCTCATCGACCATGTGAAGACTGACGATCAACTAGCAGATATCTTCACTAAGCCCGTGGATGAGAAAAGGTTTTGCAAGTTGCGGTATGAGCTAAATATCTTAGAATCTTCAAATGTTTTGTAAAAACATGCACACATCCTAACACTTATGCAAAATTGATAACTTAGATGTGCAACACACGATGAATCGATTTTATTCAATCAATGAACAATATCACTCTTAGTGTGAGGAAATCAACGAAGAAATTGATTCTCACGGCCCTACGACAATTGTACGCGCCGTCTGTAATCAACATTCTTATATGGTGGGTCACGCCACCACTCAACTTGAAATTCTTCAAAAGTCGATTTTCTTCAAAACAGTTGTTCTTCAAACTTGTTTTTCTTCAAAACTGAAATTCATTATCATGACGCTTTGTCACAAAATCCTCAAGTTAATCAAAATTCTTCAAAAACACTTGATGATTTTTGTTAACCTAGATAGACTGTGAGTTCAAGTCCTCAACAGCATTCACTTATAGCTATTTCTTCAATTTGATATTTCATCTAAGTGAATGTGATCGGACCCTACTGTCCCTCTATGCGACTCTCGCCTAGTCTATTCAATTCTTCATATGCGTTCTACTTGAAACTTTGTTCGAAATCCTCACTACGTCCTTGTCAGCTGATGATTTTGTAACAAAATCCTCAAATCTTCAAAAATATTTTTTATTGTTACACAGTAACTGAACCCTACTTTCGTAGTTCGGATAACCATGATCTCCACCGCTTCGGTCGTGGGCTACATGTGTCCTGCGAAGACGTAGAGACAAAGGCTATTTGGTCCGATAATTTCGCGCCAACAGTTACCACCTGTCTATAAATACGTCCCCATCTCCCTTCGGTAAAATCTTCTTCCCATCGCCCTCCTGCTACAGCAAAGCTCCAAACCCATAGCGCCACCGCTAGAAGTCTCGACGCCGGCGAAGAAGAGCTTGACTGCCTCGACCTCTCCGTCGCCGAAACCACACCAGAACCGGACCATCTTCGTCCGCCGCCGCCGTAGCTGTCCTCTACTGCCAAGTTAGGGCGCATTGGACTTGCACCGAAGAGCATCTACTACTACTTCCTTCTCTGTTCTTTGTGCGCGCTATCTAGGGTAAAAAAACCCTATTTTTACAGCTCGTTTGATCTACTATTTTACCTTCGAGATGTGAAATCTGTTTTTCTTCAAGTATCCATCAATTTCTTTTTCCATCAAACACTACCATTCCTCAACTATTGATGAACTTCACTAAGCATCTAAGATTTTCACGAGATTCCTCAATTGTGCAAATTTTCGAATCTGTACAACTCTAGAACCGAAGAACAATGTGCTTAGACGAATTCCTCAACCACTGGTCAAATTCCTCAACTATACAAAATTTTCATTTCATCAAATTTGAGAACGCATATGACCTCTCCAAATTCCTCGCAACTATACTCTGTTCACAGGTACAAACATGTCAGCTGATGAATCTCTAGGTTCTCATCAACTTAACTCATTTGCAGCGTTTCTTGAAGAAAATCTGCAAGTTTCATCAGAATCCTCAAGAGTTCAATTTCCTCAGCAAAAGCCTTAGATGAAGAAAATGGAAGAAGAGAGGAAGCAAAAGGGTGGCAAGAAGATCGAGCAGAATACTGCCATAGATATCCCTGAGGATATATACCTGGAATACTGCACTCCTGATGAAGAAGAAACTATGCCCAAGAGGAAGACCAGGCTTCAAAAGATAGAACGCCGATGGGCTATGGAGTGGAAAGAGTACAGATTCGTCACTCCCAAGTATGCAAAGAAATTCGCTCTGAAGCCTACTGGAAAACGGCCTCCTCTTGAGGACTATCAGGATGCACACCCCTCAAGCCTAGAGGCAATTGATGACTATCCTGAGGAAAAGTCAAAACACTTGTCAAAGCTTCACAAGCAAGCAGAAGCTGCTGTGAGGAAATTCAATGAAGAATCTGCTGCTGCTGCAACTTCCGCCACTTCCTCTACAGCTGAAACTTCTGGCACGGGCATTCCTCAAATGAAGTCTGTGCCACCAAAACCAAAGGCTTCAAAGCCTCAAGAGAAAATGCCTCACAAAGCTGCACCAGCATCAGCTCCAAAACCCTCAGCACCTCCAAAGGCTTCAAAGCCTAAACAGAAGCAAATAGTGAAGCCACTGTCCACTGTCTCCATCTCCTCAGTCCCGTCTGCAACAAGATCCGAGACAAAGTCTTCACCGACTCCCCTGAAGTCTAAGGTGACTGCTGGGAGAGGAACAAGACCAAGCCCAAGAAAAATCTTCAAAGTTCCTTCTGCATCAGAAGGTATTGATGAATTTGATGATGACACTCTGCAAGCCATCATCAGAAACAAGCAAGAGAGGGTAGCTCAAGCTTCTGGCAGCTCCATTCCTTTGGCCATGGACCCAAAAGTCCTCCTAGATTACATCAACATCTGGTATGAGGACCCCAACACTCCAATCGATGATTTGAAGTTTCCCCCGGGCATCAGCCACATGGTGGCCACATTCATCAACGAGGCCAAGGGGAAGGAGCAGCAAGCCAAACAGGCTAAGGTTGCAAAGCTTAAAAAGGAGAAATTCCTCAGACAGAATCTCCTCAACCAAACTCGTGATGCACTTGTGTCAACACAGGCTGAATTGAAGACTTTGACAGACAAGTACTCTAAGCTCTCTGACCGTCAAAGTCTCAAAAGCAATTTCATCAAATTTGCCACTGAAGCAGTTGACAAGTACAACAAGAAGGCTGCCCCTGCAGCACCATCACCTTAGCCTCTGATTGAGGAACCAGATGATGAAACTTCTCATGCTGAGGAAATCCCTCAAGAAAGTCGTGCTAATGAACCAGCTATTGAGGAAATTGCCAAGGAAAAGCCAGCTGATGACTCTGCTCCAGCTGATGAAACTGCTTCAACTGAGAAAACGCCTTCACCAAAAGCTTCAAAGGTGAAGAAAATGACTCCGTATGCATCAGACGTGAAGAAGACCAGGGCTTCTGAAAAGGAAGCCAAGAAAAGAAAAGCTTCATCAGCAGAAGAATCAACTGAGGCCAAGCGTCTCAAAGCTCTTGAAGAAAATGCACCTCTGGATCCTGTGCCTCTCAACGTTGCTCTATCATATGAGGTCACTCCCTTCGAAAGTGAAGACAAGGAGCACGTGGCTGATGAGGAAATGAAGAATGCTGAGTCTGAGGAACTCACTGATGAGGAAATTCGTATTGATGAAAGTCCTTAGACCTTCATTCCTTGTGACGAAACTGCACAAGCATCAGCTGCAACAAGCAAGATCCTCAAGCTGAGGAAAAACAAAGTGAAAATCCTCAGCCTGATGAAATTCAAAATCCTGAGCAAACTCCTCAACTAGAGGCTCAGGCTGACCCAATTCCTCCTCCTGAGCAAAATCCTCAAGCTGAGGCTCAGGATTAACCAATTCCTCCTCCAGAGCAAAACCCTCAACAAGAAGTTCCGGCTGATGACATTCCTCAACCAGAGCATGCTCCTCAGCCTGAAGCACAAGCAGATGAAATTCCTCAACCTGAGGAACATGCTGAGGACAATGCACCAGATCCAGAGAATCATCTTATCATCCTCAACCCAGAAACTGCAATGATTGTCTCTCCTCAAGGCAAGAGGCAAAATCTTCAACCAATGCAGCGTCACCCGTTCTCCAAGCAGCCAAAGTTTCAAAAGGAATCTTTCTTTGAAGAACACATGTTCTTCATCGAAGGAAATCCCTATGACAAGCCTCGCATCAGGCATCTGAAGTTTTGGACCAGGACACAGCTCAACTACTATGCCTCTGTGGTGTGTGGAAGAAACAAGATTTTCAAGCACAGGCACATTCCTCACGTTGAGCTTGACGAAATTCCTTGCTTCACCCCAGTCCTCAACATCCTTTATGAAGCAGGACTCCTCCCTATGTGCTCAGATATCTGTGATTGGAATAGTGAAATCATTCTTCAATTCTATGCAACTCTGCACATCTCTGGAGATCCAATAGACATCAACACATGGGTGCTGGATTGGATGACGCGGAACACACACTTCAAGGCTCCTGCCAATGAGCTGCTGCGTGAACTACCAGTGTCAATTCCCTCAGAGCAGGCAGTAATGTTGTATGATGAACGTGAGCTGGCAAACAAGTTGATGGATGTCCTCATGAAGCCTTTGGCTAAGGGGCAACCACCAAGAACAACCTTCCTGGTTCATGAGCTGAAGTACGAACCCAGGACGGTTTACAGAATCCTCTGCAGCGTTCTTGCGCCAATCAAGGGTCATGATGATGAAGAAGACGTTGTAGGCATCATGAAGAATATCCTCTTCAACATCACACATGGCATTCCCATCAACATCCATGTTTTCTTCTTGAGGACTCTGGCAGAAAATGCTATGGCCCCTTTCGACCTGAAGATTTACGCTCCATGGATCATGAGTTTCATTAGACGCAGCTCAGGCATCAACTATCACGCTGATTTCAACAATCATATCGGTTATATGCCTCCTCTAAGGGTCAACAAGAAGACTTTCGAGCCTGTTGAAGGAAAAGGCAAGTCTGTCATTGATGAAGGCAGTCGGCCCCTTGATGGCCAGTTCAGAGAGCCGGATGCAAATTCCTCATGGGATGACACTAAAACCCATCCTCCTAGACCTGTTCCTCCAAGGGTGATGAATACCAGAGAGCTTCTTCTAAGTCTTCACCAAAAGGTTGATGGGAATCACAAGTGGGTCAAACACCAGTTCGGCGCCATTGTGAAAACCCTCAATGAAACACAGAATGCTGTGAAGCTTAACCATCATTATCTTCATGAGGTTTTTGATCGCACCTGGGCTTCACTGGCTCATTTGAAGACTCCACCAGAACTAGTAGAATTGGAGTTTGTGCAGGACATCAACTGGTCGTGGCCACCAAAGAAGAAATTTAGGCCAGTTCAAGTTCCAGACCTTGAGGACAGTTCTTTTTCTTCATTCCGCACTACTGAATCAGATTAAGATCAACAAGACACTGCCACCGGTCCAAGGAGGAAGTCTGCTCCCAAGAATCCTCACGCGTCTTCCTCAACTGCCAAGAAGTGAAAGTCTTCACGGACGTCAGTCCTCAGTTTGTCCCTTTTTGTCACTTGATGACAAAGGGGGAGAAACTTGAGAGTTAATCTTCACGCGGGATATTTTGGGGGCTTATAAAATTTATTTAAGTTACAAACTCTTGGCTCTTCTGAAGTGTTTTATGTAATGAGTTGTAACTTAAGCCCAATGGTACTCTGACGCTCTTGAAAGTTTTTTCTCCGCATGCTTATTCCTCAAAATTTTAATGCACGCATGCTGGAATTCGTCAGATACCATTTGTCATCATGCATCCTCAATTTCTTCATACTATATGTCATATGTATGCATGATTTACAAGACTCAGGGGGAGATCTCCATGATATAAATCATCAATGTGCATTTGCTGAGAAAAGCAAAATCCTCAAGATATGCACATCTTCAAGGGGAGTCTCTCTGAATCTTGATTTAAAATTCCTCAAATGAGTATTTACACTTCATATGTTTATTCCCGTTGAAGACTTAACCTAATTGTCACCAACCAACAAAAAGGACGAGATTGTAAGTGCATCTAGTGCCCCTTAGTGATTTTGGTGGTTTGAAGACTTATAGGTTAAGTATCTAATGTGTTCTTGAGTGTACACACGATCTATAAGTCGATGAGGAGTTTGAAATATTTGATGAATATCGACCCCTAAAAATGTATATCTTTTGCTGAAGAAATTGGTCTGAAGCTGAAGAATTGAATCGCGAAAAATTTGTGATGAAATTGATATTCCTCATGAAGATATTGAAATTGAGGAATTCAGTGTGTCCTCAAGAAAATCAATCTGAAGACTTTGAAGCACGAAGATTTATCCTTTCTGTTTTATTTTCTTCACACTTGAGTAATAGGATCACCGTACTGTTAAAGGGGCTCGAGGTAACACTTCGGTATGAATTTCCTCATGATGCTCAACCCAAGCCTAATCCTACAAAAAGCCTAAAGTGAGGAATATGAGAGCCATGAGGACTCTCAGAGTTGACGGTCCCGACTATTACCGATAGTCGCGCCACATCATTGGTCATATCCACATCAACGGTCATATTATTTAAGGGCATTAAGGGCATAAATAGCCGCCCCCCACAACCATTAGCTGGTTGGCTGCTCCGTTAGAAACTGACACTTGTCATAAGAGCACCCCAAATTCCTCAGAGTCTTCGAGAGTAATTCATTAGTGAGGACATACCCCAAACACCAAACCACAAACCAAAAACCAAGTGATTGAGCATCACTGAAGAAGTTGTTCCTGTGTGGGACTGAAGCCTTTAACCTTTGAGGACTGTGCATCCTCCAGACGGTTAGGCGTCATGGTCTAGAGCAATCCAGCAGTCAATTGTGGATCGCCAGGTGACCAAGTTTGTGAGGGTTTGGAAGTCTGCCCTGAAGACTTACCACGAGTGTTGGGCGAGGACTGTGTGTTCTTAGCCCAAGGAGAATGTGGTAGGGACTGTGTGTCCCGGGACTATGTGTCCTTTGGTTTCAATTCCAAGCCGCTCCAAACAGAAATACAACAGTCACACTAGTTGGAACTGGGTCATCAACCAGTGTCTTCACTGTGAAACGGGTTCTATTTCCTCAACTATTTATATTCCTCAGATTATGTGTTGATGATTTTCACTGTCACTGTTTGAAGAATTTGCTGAAGACTTTCTTTGAAATTCCTCAACCCCAAATTCTTCACGCAAGTTAATTCCTCATTTGTTTTCTGCGTGCCCGCATACTGTGCAAACTGTTTTTCATATTCTTGATTATGGAAAACGGTTGTAGTGATACTTTTCACTCCTGGTCCTTTGTTGTTTCATTGTAAGTTAGTCATCAGTGAGGAATTTCCTCAAAAGGAATTTCCTCAGTGATGAAATTCTGCAAATCTCCTATTCACCCCCCTCTAGTCGATATAACGCACTTTCACGAAGCCACCTCGAAGGGCCCATGCATATGGAGTGGAAAATAAGGGGAAAATACAAAAGATGGAAAATGTTTTGTAAGTGCATCTAGTGCCCCTTAGTGATTTTGGTGGTTTGATGATTTATAGGTTATGTATCTAATGTGTTCTTGAGTGTACACAGGATCTATAAGTCGCTGAGGAGTTTGAAATATTCGATGAATATCGACCCCTAGAAATGTATATCTTCGGTTGAAGAAATTGGTGTGAAGATGAAGATTTGAATCACGAAGAATCTGCGATGAAATTGATATTGCTCATGAAGAAATTGAAATTGAGGAATTAGGTGTGTCCTGAAGAAAATCATTTTGAAGACTTTGAAGCATGAAGATCTACTCTTCATGTTTTGTTTTCTTCACACTTGAGTAATAGGAACACCGTACTATTAAAGGGGGTCGAGGTAACACATTGGAATGAATTTCCTCATGATCCTCAACCCAAGCCTAATCCTATCAAAAGCCTCAAGTGAGGATTATGAGTGACATGAGGACTCTCACAGTTGAGCGTTCCTACCGTTTCGATAGCCACACAACATCATTGGTCTTATCCACACCAACGGTCATATTAGTTAAGGGCATTAATGTCAAATCATGTCGGGATGCTCCCAGGCGATAAATAGCCACCCCCACAACCGTTAGCTGGTTGGCTGCTCCATTAGAAACTGACACTGTCATAAGAGCAACCCAAATTCCTCAGAGTCTTCGAGAGTAATTCATGAGTGAGGAAATACCCCAAACACCAAACCACAAACCGAAAACCAAGTGATTGAGCATCACTGAAGAAGTTGTTCCTGTGTGGAACTGAAGCCTTTTACCTTTGCGGACTGTGCATAATCCAGACGGTTGGCGTCATGGTCTAGAGCAATCCAGCAGTCAATTGTGGATTGATGGGTGACCAAATTTGTGAGGGTTTGGAAGTCTGCCCTGAAGACTCACCATGAGTGTTGGGCGAGGACTGTGTGTTCTTAGCCCAAGGAGAATACGGTAGGGACTATGTGTCCCGGTACTGTGTGTCTTTTGGTTTCAATACCAAGCCGCTCCAAACCAGATGTACAATGGTCACAACAGTTGGAACTGGGTCATCAACTACTGTCTTCTCTGTGAAACGGGTTCTAATTCCTCAACTCTTTACATTCCTCAGATTATGTGTTGATGATTTTCACTGTCACTGTTTTAAGAATTTGCTGAAGACTTTCTTTATAATTCCTCAACCCCAAATTCTTCACGCAAGTTAATCCTCATCTGTTTTCTGCGTGCCTGCTTACTGTGCAATCTGTTTTCACATTCTTCATATTGAAAAACTGCTGTAGTGAAACTTTGCACTCCTGATCTTTTACTGTTTCCGTTGTAAGTTAGTCATCAGTGAGGAATTTCCTCAAAACAAATTTCCTCAGTGATGAAATTCTAAAAATCTCCTATTCACCCCCCTCTAGTCGATATAACACACTTTCAATTGGTATCAGAGCAAGGTACTCCCTTGTTCTGTGTGATTTTGGTTTAACCACCTGGAGTTTTAGTTATGCCTCGTCAACCCAACGGAACTTTTCACTGCCTTCCGATTCCACATGGCTATGCTATTGTGATGGTGGATCAATTAATGGAGAATTTTGAGCAGCTTGAGCTTGACTACCCTACAGGTGAAGGGGAGATTTAGCTAGTTCGTGTTGTGGGGAGTACATGTCTATGGCAGAAGGAGTTCATCAAGCTGCCAAACTGGACGCCTTCGCCTCCTCCGACGACGACGACGAGTCAGGGCACTCCGCCTCCTCCCCTCCTCTCCTCCTCCTCCTCCTCCGGCGAGTGATCAGGGCACTCCGCCTCCTTCTCCAGCTCCTCCGACACGTGAGGGCACTTCACCTCCTTCTTCGCCTACACTAGCACATCAAAGCAGTCCGCCTCCTCCTCCGCCTCGTGGGCCATGTCGGAAGGCAAATGCCGCCGCTCCAGCTCGTCCGACGCGTCAGAGCAGTTCGCCTCCTTCTTTCAAGCGGAAGAGATACACCTCCTTCTCTCCGGCAGCTAGCAGTACAAGCAGAAGCGGGAAATTCGGTCCATCTCTCAAGCCTGTGGAAAAGTTACCATATCAGAGGGCCAAGGAGGAAAATGAGGATATATGTTGTGCCGAATTGAGGGCCCATTTTGCAAAGAGAACTCCACCTCCGAAGGAGAAGCTAGATCCGGTGAGAGTGGAGCGCACTATCAATCAACTACAGCGTCCACCATCGCCTCCGTCTGATTCCAACTATGACCGCATTCTTAAAAAGACATATGCACAAGCTGTTCGGTCGGGAACTACTTCTAGTGATGCAAGGTTAGCAGAATGAAGAAGTGGGAAAACAATTCCCGAGCTCGATATCGTCGTCGCTAATCATCCGGAGATGGTGGCCGGTACCAATCCTGATGATTGCTTGCGGGATGATGTACCAAAAGAACAATACAAATACGTGCACGCGAAGCCTCTCGTCAAACCTGGTCATCCTGCTCTAACAAAGATGATGCACAGATTGCATGAGTGGTACATGAAAACCTGCAGGGAGTCTGGGAAAAAATCTATGCATGTGGCAGTGAAACCAGAGCACGAATTCATTGGACTTCCCATGATTACTATTCAATTTGAGGAGTTATTTCAGTTATACAATAAAACGGCCCTTGACAAACAACTCATGGCTTCCTACTGTCTGGAAGTATTACTTCTATAGTTAAGTGTCGGGACCCCGATCCTAAGCCATAGGAATCCAGCCTGTAACACATCGCATCTCTTTGCGGTCTCACGCACGGTTATCCCCACGGCTGCAGCCTGACCTTAGCCGGGACCGTTTCCGCCTTTTGACTCGCGTATGCAATTGTGTCGCTAGCAATCCAATGTCAAAGAACCCGGATCGACATGTCTAGTCATAAACTCAAGCGGCAGTTCCGTACAGAGACAGGCATACATGACCCAGCAAAGCAGGTGTCGGTCATCAGTGAATGTAGACAAGTCGTAGCAAGCTACAAGGACTCCATTACATACAAGTGACATTTCCCAAAGGGACACACACAACAGCTAAGAAGGACACATGTCGGTCAACCAATGTGTCCGGAGCAGTAGTGAACTACCATGGCTCGATGGAATCACAAAGGGGCATTTCCCCGTAAGGAGTGCTACCAAGGCATACGACTAGGTATTCGAACCCCATACATATCAAGTACAACACACATACGCATGGATCCCGATATGTATAGATACATCGATGGCATCACAACATAACCATAAAAATACAAACTTTATTTAGAAGGCTCGGAAGAGCCTCACACATAATATTACACAGATCGGGGTCTCACGACCCATTATCACCAGTCATACACAAAAGTCTTACAAGCCAGCGGAAGATTAAAACTGTCTGAGTAAAGATAAATGGAAAGATAAAGGCACATGGCCTGACTATCTACAGACCCAACCTAGGGCCAGATCGTAGCTGGGACACCAGCTACTCGTCGTTGTCAACGTCTAGGTAGAACCCTCCATTAGGGTCATTAACAACCTCTGAAACAATTTATTAATCAAACATGAGTACAAAAGTACTCAGCAAGACTTTAGGATAATCTATCTACTCATGTAATGTATCAACAAGGAGTTGTGGGTTTTCATGCAGAAAGCTAGCATTTGACTCTTGGCTAAACAACTTGCATTTTTAAATAGTTTTGACAACTATGTTTCTCGCACACGATTCCACTAACACCACAACAATACTCTATCATGGAATCATTCCGTCTCCCTACGGAAATGCCATCCACGACACTCACACTTATCTTGACAATTTTATGAGTAGCTATTATAGTTATCTATGAACAACATATGCTTCCAAGTAGTCCATATCCGCGGACACGGCTATTCGAATAGATCATAACCCTACAGGGGTGTACTTCTTCACACACGCTCTCACCACTTATCGCTATGTGCATGTCATGCACCTCGGCAACCTTCAAGCGGAAGCCCAGCGAGGGAGTCGGCCACGACCGTTAACCACGCTAATACTTAGTCTAGGTCTATCGCCTATCGGAGGGTAACCCGTACGGAAGTCCGGCCGAGGTTTCCGCCACGACACCAAACGATGTGCGCAGGGTTCCCAAGCCCACCATCCGGGTGCCCTAGGTACACCGTGCCCCTGCCTACCGAATCATAGCCCACCTCTAACGCCAGTGCTACGGACGGCCTCGAGCATAACTATAAACACCAGAAACTACTTGCAACTCCTGGACCGAGTACTAGGCGAATAATAAGTCGAGCGGGTCATATTTTAGGGCCCAGCATGTGGTAGTATCTCGACTTGGATTACATACACGAAACTCGGTTCCTAAGGACGGTTCCAATGAAACAACCCGCCATGTACTCCTACATAGCCTTTCACCGGTACCTTTACCAAATCAGGTTCAACACACAACCTTTACTAACTGAACACATTCTCATGATCTTGTTCATCACCCAGATGACAGACCATACACAACTCTAAGCATAGCATGCATAGCAGGATAAGACACATCATGGCTCAAGCAACTACAAGGTATGCTAGGTTGCAAGGTTCAGCTATTTACTGTGACAAGGAAAGTTCATGCGAAGGAAGTGGGTTCAACTAACGTGGTAAAAGCATTGAAAGCATTTGAACCTAATGCAATAAGTAAGGGCAGGAGCGAGAACATGGGATTTATCGGGATGATCAGAATGGTTGCTTGCCTTGTTGCTCAGCAGAGGGGTGATATCCGTCAGTCGGATAATCAGTCGTATCCGGAGGGGCGGAGCCTACCGGAATAACAACAATCAATCAATATCAAACATATGCAACAAAATGATGCATTAAATGCAATGTAGCATGGTTTGAGATGACTAACAAAACCTTTTGGGGTATCTTGATTTGAAATCATAATTCAAATATCATTTGAATTATAATTTAGCAAATTCTTTTAATTGATTTGACCTGATGTTGTTTCATAACTTTGTTTTTCATGCATGAAAATAGCACCATTTGATTCCTTGATTTTTCTGATCATTTTACATATATTATTTGTCAAATTTGGAGTTATATTCAATTTTCTATGAATTTCCAAAGTTTTGAACTTATTCTGGAATTCATTTTAAACAGAAAATCAGTTATTGCATCAACATGACATCAGCACGTCAATCTAGCCGTTGAATGTCAAACCTGACCAGTGGGACCCACTGGTCAGTGACTCTGGCCAGTTTTTAGTTTAAATTTAACTTAATTAGCTAATTAACAAGGTTGGACCCACATGTCAGTGTCTGATTAGGTTTTAAAATAATATTTTTTTTGCTAATCTTAATTAGCGTGGGGGCTGGCCCCACTTGCCAGTGACTCAGGGGAGTCAGATCCACCGGCGGCGAGGTGGATCTCACCGGCGATGAGCCTCCGGCGACCACAGAGACGGCGGAGGGGCTCGTGTTTTCCATTCCGGCGACCAAACTTCACGCGGAGGGCACGAGACGAACGACACTTCACCCGCGGTTCCATTTTTGCACGCAGCACGGGGTGAAGTTGCCGGACATGACGCCGGCGATGAGATCGGCGGCGGCCGAAGCTCGTACATCATCGGGGGCACTGCTACGAGGCTCAACACGCGCGGGGCTAGGCTCCTACAGCACCTACACAGCGCACTGAAGCCATTGGTGGCCTCAGAATGACCAGCCGATCACCGGAGGGCTACCGGCGACGAGGTCCCGCGGAGGATCTCGTCGGGCTCCTGTGGAATCGGGGCCTAGAGCTCGGAATCGAAGGGGGAAATGAGGGAGAAAGAACCCTGAGCTCACAGGGAGTGCAGAGGCGACGAGAGCAGGCTCGGGGATGGTCTGAGGAGGAAGAATGACGGCGGTGAATGTCGGCAATCCGAGGAAGAAGACGATGGCATCATGGCGTCTCAGGGGTTCTTGGCGTCGCGCGACTGGCTGGAGAGCTTCAGGGGACCAAGGCGAAGCAGACGCGCAGCTCAGGTGAGAGGGAGAAGGGCTGGAGTGACGGCGAGCTCGAGCTCAGCTCGGGCTCTAATGGCGGCCGAGAGGGGGAATGAGCTAGTGGCGAATGGCGAGGGGATGAGCACGGGGAGCTTATCCCCTTCGCGCCAGCGCGATGCGATGGCCAGGCAGGCACGCAGGTGCGTGGCAGCGCCGGAGGGAGCGGCGGCCACCTCCTGGTGTCGACTGGCACAAGGAAGACGACAGGCGCTGAGGTGGGCTGGGCCTCAGGTGAGCGACAGGTAAGGTTTTTCTTATTTCTTTTCTTTTATGTTTTCTGTGTTGTTCTTACTGACTTTGTTTTGTTTTATTTTTGGTTCCAAACTATTCCTAAAATAGTTTGAATGATATTGGAGCGTTAGTTGGAATATTTCCAACCACATATAAAGTTTTCAACTTTTTTTGGAAACTTTAAAATATTTGAAATCAAATATATACTCCCTCCGTTCCATAATATAAGTCTTTTTAGAGATTTCACTAGAGGACTAGATAGGGATGTATATAGACATACTTTAGAATGTAGATTCACTCATTTTGCTCTGTATGTAGTCTTTTAGTGAAATCGCTTAAAAGACTTATATTTAGGAACGGAGGGAGTAATTGATTCCAGTAGCTTTTAACTTAAATTTAAAATGCCAAAAGTATTTTGAAAATATGATTCACCTCGGATATCTTGTTTTCAACATTTAACAGAAAAGATGACCTTTTCTAATGGCCATTTTGGGATCATTGATTTGGCACTACTTTGGTTTTCTTTTGAATATAGAGTTTGTTGAGGTTTTGCTTTGATTTCATTTCCTTCCTTGAGTGCAGTTCAAAATCTTAAGATGCAATGGAAGAAAACATGAGCTCAAACTTGCTAAACCCTAATGGGGATCAGGGATGTGACATTAAGTCTCTAGCTCAGCTCGTTCATTGCATGTATATATAATTATCCTCACTATATATTATGTAGATTGAAGATCATCGAATTAAAAAAGCAGGAATCGTCGACGTTGGGTTTATTAGCCCAGATGCCATAAATGAATTGACGGTACGAAACTCAATCAAAGAGACCGAGGAGAACTTGCTAAACTCGTTCCTTATACATAAGAAAGTGGAAATAATCTTTCCTTACAACTTCAAGTGAGTGTTGTTGTCTTCTTTGTAAACTCGGTCTCGCTTACTCGAGGTTAATTAAGTAATGTAAGTGATGAGTTATATATGCGTGCGCAGAGACCGGTTTATTCTGCTATCCATTGAGGTTGGCAGGGCAGTAGTAAATGTCTTAGACTCGAGACATAAAGACGAAGAGGATTATGAGGACATTACTGCAATGCTCAAGAAGTAAGTTCAGTCAGTATACCGAGACCATATCGGCATGCAACTTTTGTTAATTTCCTGATATTAAGTAATCATTTTCTTTGCATGGTAGGGTTTGGACGAATTTCGCTAATATGGTTCCCGGTCTAAACAAAGAGCTGCAATTTACGCACCCCAAAGTAAGTAGTACTAGCTAGTTCCGCGCATCCCTAATTGATTCAAATTTTCATCAATATATCATTAACATGCTTGCTTATCAGTTTGATTGAACTCTATTCTCGTAAAGTGTATGTACCAGAAGGAAGGAACTCTTTTATGTGCATACTATGTATGCGAGTTCATTCGCCACTCGACCTGTGAGCGGGTCTTCTATAAGAAACAATTTCAAGTATGTAAATAGTATTCACAATTGTGTTGAGTTTTATTCATATATATGCATGTATTGAACCCCTTCTTTAAATTAGATCTACGAGATGCGGGATCAACTCCTACCATACGATCGCACACGAGCAATTCAAGAGGAATTGGCGGGATTCTTTGTTGACCACGTCATATCTAAAGACGGAGAATGCCATGTGGATTTGTCATTGATCTTAATTAGATGATGTTTTGGATTAATTGTAAAATAAGATATATTGTATATATGTAATAGCGTCGGATAGATATACGGAAACTTGTTGTTCGACCAAGCATGGAGATATAGATGACACTTCTCTCTATTAGCTAGCTAACACAATATGAAACCACTAAATTAACGCTCCAAACCCCATCCCCCCATTCAAAAAAAAACAAAAACCCCATCTCTGACCAGATGCTGACGCATGGATGCCATGTTGTCCCTGTTGGTGTGACCAACCGAGACTAAAGAACCTCCTGCCCGAGCTACCCGCAGAGGCCACGTGGAGACCCTTCGGTTCCGGTTAGTAAGGGAACCAGGACTAACGGTTATGGGCTTTAGTCCCAACCATTTAGTCCCGGTTCAAGAACCGCGCTAATGGGCCTCTGGAACCGGGACAAATGTGCCATTTTCTACTAGTGAATGCTTAAGGGCTGGCACGCCATTGGCTCCATAGCCTCCCTAGAAATTTTATCGGAATCTGGGAAGATCTCAAGAACTCCTTCAGCCCCCGAATGCATATGACCTCATCAATGTTATCCAGAAGGATGGCGAATCAACTTGGAAATTTTGGAATCGGTTTTTAACTAAAAAGAACCAAGTTGTTGACTGTTTAGAAACCGTGGCCGTTGCAGCATTTAGGCACAACATCTGGGATGAATGGTTGGACTGGCAGCTCAGAGAGGATAAGACAAGGACCATGGCGGCCCTCACGGCAATAATGACCTGCTCTTGCATGGGAGAAGATACTTGCTCACATGCAGCTCCCAAAGAAGCAACACTGGACATCGAAAGTCGGAAACGAGAATTTCAAGCTAGGCGCAACAAGCACAAGCGCCAAAACAAGAACAACGATAGTGATGTCAAGGACCCAGTAGTTCACACGGGATTCAATAGCTCATGGACTAGACCCAAAAGGACATCCTTCCAAGGAATCAAGGACGACCGAAGCGCTCTAGACAAAATACTTGAAAAGCCCTAGCAAATCCATGCCACCCCGGATAAACCCGCTAACCACACCAATCAATACTATTGGATGTTCAAGAAGGATTGTAAGGCTTTTTCCTGGGAGCCACGCAAGGTGGAGTCTAGGAGCGACGACGATGAGGACGAACCTCGGAGGCCAAAAATAGTTTCCCTCTAAAGTAAAGGAAGTGTACATGACTTATGTAACACACATTCCTAAAATGAAGAGAAAACATGCACTTCGGAATGATTACTTCATAGAGCCAGCAGCCCCGAGGCTCACCCCCTTGATGTCCTTCCCGATTACCTTCGATAAAAAGGACCATCCGACTAGCATCCGTCATGGTGGATTAGCCGCCCTATTTTTGGACCCCCATTGTCGACGGGTTTCACCTTACACGCATCCTTACGGATGGTGGAACCAGTTTGAACCTGATATATGCGCACATGGTCAGGAAGATGGAGATTGATTCATCAAGGATCCTACCCAGCAAAACCACATTCAAGCGAGTGACACCAAGCATGGAGGCCTGATGCACATGCTCCATTGTACTTCAAGTTGTTTTTGGCTCGCCCGACAACTTCCGCTCCAGAAACTTGATTTTCTATATAGCTCCTTTCCCTAGCGGCTACCACACATTGCTTGGTCGTAATGCCTATGCCCGATTCAACGCGGTGCCGACCTATGCATACCTTAAGCTCAAGATGCCAGGACCCAACCAGATCATCACCATTAACGGCAACATAGAGCACTTCCTGTAGACCAAGGAGTAGATAGCAATCTATGGAGCCGATACCTGGATAGCCAAAGAGGAAACATGAATGGAAGGTCGGCAAAATTTACGGGGGTCTTCCAAACGCGTCGGCACGGACGCGGGTCAAACTCGTGTCCCTCCTAAATAGGTATACACACTTCCCTCCCCCTGCTACCTAGTAGCGCGCTATGTACCTCGCATACATAAATTCACACTTAAAAATTCTTTGTGACATCGGGGAGCACAAAATTATCATACCAGGAGTGTCATATGGGATGATCCGAACACACCTGGATCATGTTGATCTATTAGGCACATAAAGACCCACCAAGAAATCATTTCGGTAGCATCAAACAGTCAAACCATGGCTCGAGCCTCCTCGAGAATAGGAAGCACCAAGTACAAAACTCTGTCACATTGGCATAGAGGTTCCAAAATACCTGCGTGATCATAAAAAAATTGAGTGAGAAGAGGGGTAGAATTAAAATTCTTACGTCAAGATTCCTCACCAGAGTATAGAAGAGGAGTAAAAAGAATCCTAACCTCTGATATATAACTAGACTCAAAATAACGTCCATCCTTGCTGTCCTAGGCTGCCGACCTTGAACCCATCCTATGATCAAAGAAGAAGAAGAAGAAGAAGAAGAAGAATCTCCAAATAGAAAAATCATTGCACTCACGTCAAAGTTTCGCATTACTTGTACCTGCAAGTGTTTTTGTAGTAATCTCTGATCCAATGGGACTCAGCAATCTCATTTCCCTGAGTGATTAACTTAAGAGTACAAGCATAAGAGGGGGTGATCTACGCATGGTCGTGAACTTATAATGATCAAGAAATGATCCTAAACACCTACTTACGAGTCAAACATAACCCCATCGTGTCCTCTTTGAGATGCAGAACTCACGAGTAGAGACAGTCACGGTTGCGCACACAGTTTGCATATTTTAATTGAGCTCACCTACCGTTTTGTATGACCGAGTGTTACACAAAGTTTCCAAGTTGCCACATAACCGCGGGCACACCTTCCTGTAATATTTAACCCTAGAGGGGTGCTCCAACTAGTCCATCGCAAAGTACCACAAGCTGCGTGGAATAACCTCAACCACGAAAGGCCCATAGTCTCCTAGGAAATTCTGATGGAAAACCTCAACCTTAAGATAGCCAAAAGTATCCTCGAAATCAAGCACACACGACGTTCTAGAAGGGTAAAAAAATCCAGCAAGGCCGCCCGACGTGCCAACAATCCCGATAGGACCCGCTTATCTCGGTCTCACGACATAACTGGATCAGCGGAGTGTACAATGGCCTGATAGAAATCTCCTAAGTTGCCCCAGGTTGGTCCCGCACACGACTCTAGTTTGGACCAACACTCAGGAGGAGAACTGGCCGAGGGTTGATTCATTATCCACGGGGTGATCACCCCCTATGCAAATTTTAGTTGTTATTAAGCAAATTGTACCAATGTTAGTCCTTTCCAGAAGAGTTTTATCCCAAGACAAAAATCAAGGGGGTCCCCATAACTCCCCAAGCATGTTAGGAGCGCTCAATATGGAACATAACACCGGTACACAAGTAACTAGGGCGGCAATGGTGGAATAAAACACCGAGCTAGAAGGCCAAGCCTTCCACCTTTTACCAAGTATATATGTGCATTAAATTAAATAGAAATAATATGGTGATATCTCAAGAAAACCATGTTGTCACATGGAAGCAACTGCACCTACAAGTAGTAGCGCTATAAGAAGAGTGAGCAAACAGTACCATGGCCAAACAAAGGTTTGCTGGGATGTGGAGGGGTTAGAAGATTTTCATGGCAATGTCGAGAGGCTTGACATAATAGGTGGTAGGTAACAAGACATAACCAAAGAAGTGAGACAAGTAGCATAGCAAAGATAGTACTGGTATCTAGGGAAATGATCATCTTGCGTGAGATCCCGCTTGGAAGAAGAACAAATTCCTGAAGTAGATGAACCAACGTAGATGAATGAATCCTCACACTCCGAAGTGGATCGGAACCCTATTGAGAAGAAACAATCCGAAATAACAATCAACACACGATAACACCACAACATATGCAAGACATGATGCACAAACACATATGATGCATCTCTGGTTTAATTATGCAAGGCATGACAATCACAACAATCGAACGGTACACATTAACTGAAGCTCAATATGCATTGGGTTGCATACTAACGAAAATCCACATTCGAATCATTTAGTTCACTCTTGTTTATTTACATGACAAGTTTAAATGTTGTTAAGCATGGAAAAAGGTGAAGCATAAATAAACTATCTATCTATGCATTTTAAATGAGGTCGGAAACGACTTATAGCATTTCTAAAACGACCCCATAGGTTAAATGCAAAAGTGGTCGAGATCTGAACTAATCATATGTTATAATTATTAAATAGAAAACTAAAGAGAACCATGTGATTTTACACGTCATTCTAGTCGATTTACTTATACAGATAATTCAAAGCAGAGTTATAGTCTAAAATATATGACCATCACAAGATAATATGTCATGTGTGCAAAATGTATGCAAATGACAGCCACAAGTATGTTAAAACACATATGCAACAAGATATATGAAACTACATGAGATTCTAAGAATTTTTCATATCTAACATATTCAAAACGGAGGTACGGTTCAACAAATACAACCATCACAAGTTATAGCTATAATCTGTCCAAAAGTAGCAACATGGCAATTTTCCACATCAAAACAACAAGCTACAGGAATCTAAAATGCACAAATAAGATATGGGGAAGTACTTGACAATATGAACAACAATCATCTCCTAATGGCGAATAGAATAGGAGCATGGATCACTAGGAAATGAGCTCACAAAATGGCTACTTGAACACAGTTTTAGACTTAGTGAAAATATCAGTTTTGCACTACCAGAATTATCACGAAGGCATATTGACAATAGTAAAACTATATGTTAAAAGGACTTCCATGGCATGAAATTTAACAGGGTGATGGAGGGCAACATTTACTACAATTAACTTCAAATACTGCACAGAATCATTGATAGCATCCACCCAATATGGCATCATGAACTAAGCAGATTCTCAGACTTAGAAAAATTACACGGTGAAGTGCACATCAGTTTTCATCAGCATGGCATATTTGACAACGAAAACAACTAGCATGCAAAACCTATATTTGAAAACTATTGCCACAAACTAACAGAGGACAACATACTCTATCACTATCTTCATTGTACCAACCACAAGCACCTATGGATTACTAGCAAAAGGCATGGCAACATAGCAACAGAATAACATAGATTTCATACTTAGAATTATTTGACCCTACCAAATACCAACATCATGTTAGCATGTTAACATGATGAAAACTACAGCTAAACAAGATATACATGGCATGGGAAACCTACTAACATCACCTAGGCATGTCCTACTACAAATCACTCCATTTCACACATTCAGAAGAGTCACGTTTTGCTTAATTTGAGCTTCGCAAAATAGGAACTTTACCAAACAAATATTGCAGTGTTTAACATGATAGCAATTTTAGAGCAACAAACAAACATGTTAATGATAATCTACATGGCAACCCGAGGCATGGCATCAAAGTAGAGATATCCTAGAGCAATTCTGATGAATGAAGCACATGTAAAAGGCCTATGGATTGTTTGTAATCATCCATGAAAGTTCAAATAAAATAACAGTTTTAGATTATCACGAAGCACTTGCAACATAGATTTGAGCATGCAAATGCATCCTATTATGCATGCAAATGTTATAAACATGCACAGTGGAAAGAGTACATGATTGTTCATATAAAGTTTATGTAAATCAGAGCTACGATTATTTAGCTACAAATTAAATCATTCTAAATGACAACCATGCAAATCAATGCAAACAACAAGTTTAAATATTTAAACATGGATGAAAGTTGGTTACAATTAATCTACACAAAATTTTGTACATTTTACAAATATAAAATATTTTCATCCTATGCACGGTTATTTATTTATTGGAATTTTTAAATCATGCATTTTTCTGAAATTATGAAAAAACCTGGAAATTAGCTAAATCGCAGAGCAGAAAAATACACGATCTGGGCCCAATCTGATGGGCGCCAGATACTAACCTACGCTTAGGACGGAACATAGGGTGGTCCTCACCAGCATGGCCCTCGGCCGGTAGAGCTACGGTGCTGGCGCGGGGCGAGGCAAAACCCACGCGGGCACTTGGCACGATCAACACCCCGTGATGGGCCGACCCACAACGGCACGGCAAGCGAGAGTAGGTGGGCGCTGCGAGGAGTTGTTCCTGTGTTGGATCCCGAGCAAGGTCACGACAGCGCGAGGAACACACGATGCTCCGGCACCCATGACGGGGTAAAGACGACACGGATGAGGCGGATCGTGCATGGACGGGCTAGATTCGGCGGCGGCGGAGGTCGGGAGACGACCGACGGCAGCTCAGGCATGCAGCAGGATGACATTGTTATATCTATTGCTACACTTATTAGGCGGTCTGGCTACACTTTATTGAGACCGTGATACATCCCAAACGTATCTACACTTTATTAAGACCGTTTTATATGTTTTGCTACACTTTTATATCGTTTCACACATATTTGGACTAACCTACTAACTCAGTGCACCGAGTGCCATTTTCTATCTGCTGATGTCTATTTTGCACTCACTTTTACCCAATTTTCCGAAGCCCGAAAAATTCCAGGAAAATATATAAAAGATCAGCGTAGCGGAAGCTTCCAGATCACCGAAGATGGGCCAGAGGGGGGCCTGGGTCCATCAAGGCGACCTCCTGGCATGGCCTGCCCCCTGGCCGTGCAGGCAGGCCGCCTGGGTGGGTCCCACCTCCTTCATTGCACTCCTTCGGCGTATATTTAGTCCTCCGACAGAAAACCCTTCCACAACTTCTTGAATCGCGAATTTGTTCATCGTTCCGCCGCCGCAGCGCTTCCGATATCGAAAGCATCACGAGACCTCTTCCCGCACCCTGTCGGAGGGAGGATTGACCTCCGGGAGCTTCTCCACCGCCATGGACGCTTCCCAGACGTGCCGTGAGTAGTCCTCGTTGGACCATGAGTCCATGACCAGTAGCTATGTGATGTCTTCTCTCCAATCTTGTGCTTCAATGGTTAGTCCTTGTGAGCTGGCCTACATGATCATGGCATCTATGTAATTATCTTGCTATTGCTATGCTCGGTTTGTTGGGATCCGATGGATTATGAGATTATGTTGAGATTGTTCTGAGTTATATTTGATTATCCTTTTGTATTATGTTCCTTAGTGATTCATGCATATTCTTCGTTGCTATTTTTTGCTTTGACCGAGTAGTAGATTGTAACTCCAAGAGGGAGCGTTATGCATGATTGTGGATTCATGCCCCTCGATGTCTAGCTTGTGTGACAGAAGCATGAGACTGGGAAATGTGTTGTTGCCACCAGGGAGAAAACAACGGTGCTTGTCACCACGGTTGCAAGGATTGTTTACCTTACGCATAGTTCGTTAATGCAGTTGTCCATTGCTTTGAGTTTACAGTTTGGGTGCGCTCACAACTTAATACCAGCGAGATGTTCTGGATATATATCTCAAGGTGGATGATTAGTAAGTAGATGCTGATGAATAAACAATCTACTTGTCTTGGCGTACTGCCCATTACTATTGAACCTCTAACTATCAAGTAGCATAATTAGGATTGCGGTGTGTTCATAATTCTGTCAATATCCCAACTGTGATTTGTTTACCCAAGCATAGTTGTTTATCATCTTCTGGGAGAGAGACATCTCTACTGAACATCATGTGACTCTGGTCCATATCACCATCATTGTTTACACCTCCATCATTTACCGCTTTCATTTACTTTTTCGTGGCAATCACTATTACTATTCCCGCTTGTGTTTTGATCCTTTGCAAACTACAAGGCCGGAGTGATTGACAACCTCTTTGTACTCGTTGGGAGAAAAGTTATTTGTTGTGTGTGCAGGTCCACGTCTTCTGCTAGCGCCAGGGTGGAAGACACCTACTTGTTGTTCCTAGGAGTCCTCCTGGTTCGATAAACCTCACAGTTCCTGTGTGAGGGAAAACTTGCTGCTCACTACATCTCAACCTTCCACTTCGGGTAACCAACGAGGTGCGAGAAGTATATACATCATCTCGTCATCAAGCAGAGTTTTATGGCGCAGTTTCCAGGGACTCCAGTCTTCAAGATAAGGGAGTTGCACACTATCTTTTACCTTTGCTTTGTTTACTCAGTATGTCTAAATCCTTTGCCTCTAGTGTAGCTCCCGAAGGAGAGATTCTCACCTTCAAACAAAGGGTTGGAGAAAGTTTGAAAGATGCTTGGTATAGAATTAAAAATTCTCTAGATAGAGCCACCAAGAAGCAATCCACCACTATTCTGCTTAGAAATTTTTATGTTGGTATTATTTCTTGGCATAGGTTTGTTCTAGACATAGCAATAGGAGGGAATTTCTTGGAAGCTCCCGTTGGGGAGGCTCTTAACGTTATGGAAAATCTTGTCGGAATCCCACCTATTGTTGACATAAAGGATGATATCACTTTATCTCATGTTATGAGTAAACTTGAGAAGATAGAGCTAGAGATGCCAAGCATGAGTAAAATTAATGAAGTAGATCATAGGATTCAAGGGAACTTAAATAGACTTGATAGCTCCATGAACAAAATTTACAAAACTTTGGAGACCCTTAAATCCCATGATGTGGATCCTTCTAGGATTGATAAGATCGAGGATATTTTTGAAACTTTAGGAACTACTCTATCCTCCATCAAGACTAAAAAGGTAGAATCCCTCGCAAGGAAAGGACCTAGGTTCGTTAACGTACCCAAGGTTCCTCAACCCAAAACGAGTATACCTATTGCTAAGGGTGTTGAAACTGTGAAGACCTTGGAAGAGACACCTCTCTTAAATAGAATTAGAAATGAAATTCCAATTGGTCTTACTACCTTTGCTTTTTCTCCTAGAAGTGTTGCTGCTAAGCCTCTCTTTAGAGTCCTCTTAAGACTAGTTGTATTATGGAAGAGCTCTTTGATGATCTTGATGATGGTTCAATTGATACAAGTTGATCTTCTTGCATTATGCCTAGCTCAAAGGCATAAAAGAAAGCGCTACTTGGGAGGCAACCCAATTTTTTTTTTACTTTCTGTTTTAGTGGTCTTGATGCTTGTTACTACTGTAGCAACATCATTGTATCTTTATTTTTAAGCTTTGTGCCAAGTTATAGTCTTCGATTGCAAGAAAATTCAAAAATTGTGACATGATGTCCAAAAAACAGATTATGTTAGCTTGATGGAAAAATTCTCCAAAAATCACCAGATCACCTTTTTTATCAGAATTGTTTTGACAACATGTTCTATATAATTACCTTTCTGGCGTCTGTTCTGATTTTTTAAATTTGAGTTGGAGAAGTGCCCCGAATAAATTATTTACTACCGGTTGTTCTGTTTTTCACAGATTCTGCCATGTTTTGCGTTTTCATCATTTTGCAAATCCTAAGCTTACTTTTTATTTGCAAAAACCGTTTGGAAATCATGAGAAACAGTAGCTTTTCATGAAAATATTTATTTCCAGCAGGTAATGAATTATTTTATTAAGGGTACTAACCACTCTAATAAGCTTATGATGAGTTTTGAATGATGGGAGTTTTCAAGTATGTGATGGGACATGATGAAAAAAGATACAGGAGTGTCAAGCGCTCAAGCTTGGGGATGCCCCCATTCACCCCAAGAAATATTCAAGGACACTCAAGCGTCTAAGCTTGGGGATGCCCCATGCATCCCCTTCTCTATCAACAAACATCGGTTGGTCCCTCTCGATGTTATATTTTTATCACTTCATACGTTATGTGCTATGCTTGGAGCGTCATGCTATTTACTTTTTAGTATGTTTTAGTTTTTCTTGTTGTTCATAACAAGTCGGAACCTAGCCTACCTTGTTTCGGAGAGATACACTCTCCATTCCACTCTAGAACACAACATAGGTTTTCATGCTTATCTTTTTTGTGTGTTCTCTATCTTTACATAGCTACTGTCATGCCTAGCTCTTAGTGTTCATGATATATCTTTTTAAGAGCTTTTATTTAGGTTGCTTTTAGAAATCTCTTGAGTTATCATGCTTATCTTGTTTACAGAGTTGGCCCGTTGCACTGAGTTGTGTGTCTTGCATGAGTAGGTAATTGAGGTTGCTATTTAAGTATAGTAGTAACTTGCAATAGTTTTGAGGTATTGATTTGAGTAATGTTTGGACTATTGGTTCCAAGAGCTTGAGCCTATTAGTGATAGGTGTCGTATTTAGGGAAATCCGTGTGTTTTTCAAAACTAAAAATTAGTTGAGAACTCTTGCTACTAAATTGATCGCTAACCTCTAGAGGGGTTGGAATATATAGAGTACCATCACGTTACCATGAGTCGACGATGCGCAAGGATAACCAAACCCGCAAACACTCCTCCTCGGGGTACTTCTCTCTTTGTGAATTTCCTAACTAGATAGAGAGTTACCGATAATAAGTGTATGAGTTCTTCGGACTAATGTGAGTATTCGATTGTTGGCACTTCCGCCATCCATATTTTGCTAGCTTCTTCGGTACCGTGCATCACCCTTTCTTACATTGAGAGTTGGTGCATACTCCGCCGGTGCATCCAAACCCATGACATGATACGCTCTGTCATACATAAGCCTCATTATATCTTTCCTCAAAATAGCCACCATACCTACCTATTAAGGCATTTCCATAGCCTTTCCGAGATACATTGCCATGCAACATCCACCATCTCATGACTTGATCTTCATGTCATACATGCTTTTGCTTGATCATAGAGCCGCATGATAGTTGGGCCTTGCCCCAAGTATTGCTACATGACGCGCTAGTATCATTGCATATCCTGCTACACTGGCAGAAGCATACATTTGCATACATCATGATAGTTTTCACTTGTCTTTATGTTGAGTACTTATTATAAAGTGTGATGATCTTCTTTTTTTCATGTAAAACATAGAGTGATGCCCTTAAGAGAGGAAAAGATCCCAAAGAGGAAAAAACAAAAGACCCCAAAGAGAACAAATGAGAGATAAAAAGAAAGAGCCAAATAGGCCAAAAAAAGAGAAAAATAAATAGAAAGAGAGAAGGGGGCAACACTGATGACCCACAAGTATAGGGGATCAATCGTAGTCCTTTCGATAAGTAAGAGTGTCAAACCCAACGAGGAGCAGAAGGCTCTGATAAACGGTTTTCAGCAAGGTAATAACTGCAAGCACTGAAAGTAGCTGTAACAAGTGAAGGTGTAGTGAGGTGAAACGTAGCAAGTGGAAAGTAACAAGTAACAAGTAGTAGCAATGGTGCAGCAAGTGGCCCAATCCCTTTTGCAGCAAGGGACAAGCCTGAACAAAGTCTTATACAAGGAAAAACGCTCCCGAGGACACACGGGAATTTCTGTCATGCTAGTTTCATCATGTTCATATGATTCGCGTTCGTTACTTTGATAGTTTGATATGTGGGTGGACCGGCGCTTGGGTACTGCTATTACTTGGACAAGCACCCCACTTATGATTAACCCCTCTCGCAAGCATCCACAACTACGAAAGAAGAATTAAGACAACGTCTAACCATAGCATTAAACTAGTGGATCCAAATCAGCCCCTTACGAAGCAACGCACAGACTGGGGTTTAAGCTTCTGTCACTCCAGCAACCCATCATCTACTTACTACTCCCCAATGCCTTCCTCTAGGCCCAAATATGGTGAAGTGTTATGTAGTTGACGTTCACATAACACCACTAGAGGAAAAGACAACATACAACATATCAAAATACCGAACGAATATCAAATTCACATGACTATTATTAACATGACTTATCCCATGTACTCAGGAACAAAAGTAACTACTCACAAAGCATAATCATATTCATGATCAGAGGTGTAATGAATAGCATCAAGGATCTGAACATAAACTCTTCCACCAAGTAATCCAACTAGCATCAACTACAAAGAGTAATCAACACTACTAGCAACCTTACAAGTTCCAATCAGAGTCGCGAGACGGAGATTGGTTACAAGAGATGAACTAGGGATTGGAGAGGAGATGGTGCTGATGAAGATGTTGATGAAGATGCCTCCCCTCCGACGAGAGGAGTGTTGGTGATGACGATGGCGATGATTTCCCCCTCCGAGAGGGAACTTTCCCCGGCAGGATCGTCATGCCGGAGCTCTATATTGGATCTTCTCAAGTTCCGCCTCATGGAGGCGGAGAAACAACGAAAAAGCTCCCGATTGATTTTTTTTCTAGAACGAAACCCTTCATATAGCAAAAGAGGGGGCCTGTGGGCTGTCAGGGAGCCCACAAGCTTGCTAGCCGCCCCCAGGGGGGTGGCGGCTACGAAGCTTGTGGCGCCCTGGTAGCTCCCCTCTGGTACTTCTTTTGCCCAGTATTTTTTATATAATCCCAAACAAATCCATGTAACTTTTCAGGGCATTTGGAGATGTGCAGAATAGAGGACTAAGATTTGCTCCATTTCCAGTCCAGAATTCCAGCTGCCTGAATTCTCCCTCTTTAAATAAACCTTGCAAAATAAGAGAGAAAAGGCATAGATATGGTACCACAAAGTATTATAACAGCCCATAAAGCAATAAATATCAACATGAAAGCATGATGCAAAATGGACGCATCAAACACTACTATTGTTTTTGAAAGATCCACACTCGTACTCCATTGCTATATTTGTACTACATAGAGATTATCATTCATGCATAACTATGTGGGGACCCTTACACTATAGAACTTGGTTTGCATATTCCAATGATGAGCCTCCTCAAATGAGCTCTAGGTCTTCATGAGCAAACAAGTTGGATGCACCCCCACTAGTTCCATTACAGAGCTTACCTTAGCTCATATGTGCATCCGTTACATGGCAATCCCTACTCCTCACATCATATCTATCATTTGGCTTTCTCTCGCCTATGGTTGTCCTCATTGAATTGAGCCTATCACACCCTTTTTGTCTTCCTTCCCCGTCATTATTCTATTTTCCATCCTAAGTGCCAACATATCTTGCTTACACTCTTCCATTGTATGAGTGCTCAAAGTTGAAAGGGAGAGGATCATTTTGACTTGTGCCTGACTACTCGTATGCGATGAGTCAAAATAAGATTCCGAAGGAGACCAAGTGTGATGTTTAGTAGATTGAGTTCTCAATTAAAAAATATATTTTGTGATCTCAACCCATCTCCCATTCCTTGCACGCAAACACCATCTGGAGACATTCGAGTCACGGACAACGAGAGCTCTTGCACCTTTATGTTCTTACTTTGCTAATTTCAATACTAGATATAAACTCTTGCTTGTTATTGTCTTGACTTGAATTGCATATCTTACTTGCTTTAATTTGAAGTTCTTATATGTGTGTTAGCATGTCACCACATAAATTATTGTGTTATCATTTATCTACTCGAGGACGAGCAGAAACTAAGCTTTGGGATGTTGATACGTCCCAAATGTATCTATAATTTCTGCTTGTTCCATGATCTTTTGGGTGACATTGTTATATGTTTTGCTACACTTTTATATCATTTTACACATATTTGGACTAACCTACATACTCAGTGCACCCAGTGCCAGTTCTTGTTTGCTGATGTCTATTTTGCAGGGGCTTTTACCCAATTTCCGAAGCGCGAAAAATTCCAGGAAAAATATATAAAAAATCAGCGTAACGGAAGCTTCCAAATCACCGAAGATGGGCCAAAGGGGGGCCAGGTGCCGTCCAGGAGATCTCCTGGCGCGGCCTACCCCCTGGTCACGCCAGCAGGCCGCCTGGGTGGGTCGCACCTCCTCAAGTGCCCTCCTTCGGCCTATATTTTGTCCTCCGAGAGAAAACCCTTCCACAACTTCTAGAATCACGAATTTCTCCATCGCTCCACCGCCGCAGCCCTTCCGAGATCGGGATCGTCAGGAGACCTCTTCCTGGCACCCTGCCGGAGGGAGGATTGACCTCCGGGAGCTTCTCCACCGCCATGGACGCTTCCCAAACGTGTCATGAGTAGTCCTCCTTGGACCATGAGTCCATGACCAGTAGCTATGTGATGCCTTCTCTCCAATCTTTTGCTTCAATGGTTAGTCCTTGTGAGGTGCCCTACATGATCAAGGCATCTATGTAATCCTCTCGCTATTGTTGTGCTCGGTTTTTGTTGGGATCCAATGGATTATGAGATTATGTTCAGATTGTTATGAGTTATATATTTGATTATCCTTTTATGTTATGCTGCTTAGTGATTCATCCGTGTTCTCCGTTGCTATTTATTGCTTTGGCCGAGTAGTAGATTGTAACTCCAAGAGGGAGCATTATACATGATTGTGGGTTCATGCCCCTTGATGTCTACCTTGAGTGATAGAAACATGAGACTAGGGGATGTGCTGTTGCTACCAGGGAGAAAACAACGGTGCTTGTGACCAGGGTTGTAAGGATTGTTTACCTTACGCATAGTTTGCTAATGCAGTTGTCCGTTGCTTTGAGTTTACACATTGGGTGCGACTCGTAACTTAATACCGGCGAGATGTTCTGGATAGATATCTCAAGATGGATGATTAGTAAGTAGATGCTGATGAATAAACGGTCTACTTGCTTTGCGTACTGCCCATTACTATTGAACCTCTAACTACCAAGTAGCATAATTAGCATTGCAATGCGTTCATAATTCTGTCAGTTGCCCAACTGTGATTTGTTTACCCAAGCATAGTTGTTTATCATCTTTTAGGAGAGAGACGTCACTACTGAACATCATGTGACTCCGGTCCATATCACCATCATTGTTTACACATTCATCATTTACCGCTTTCATTTACTTTTCCGTTGCAATCACTATTACTATTCCCGCTTGTGTTTTGATCCTTTGCAAACTACAAGGCCGAAGAGATTGACAACCTCTCTATACTCGTTGGGAGCAAAGTTATTTGTTGTGTGTGCAGGTCCACGTCTTCTGCTAGCGCCAGGGTGGAAGACACCTACTTGTTGATCCTAGGAGTCCTCCTGGTTCGACAAACCTCACACTTCCCGTGTGAGGGAAAACTTGCTGCTAACTACATCTCAACCTTCCACGTGGGGTAACCAACGAGGTGCGAGAAGTATATACATCATCTCGTCATCAGACCGCACGCCAACTTTCAACCTATTGAGAGAACATCTTATACGCACTTTTAGAAACAATATTTTAACTATGTCGCGGGAGCGTGCATGTGTGGTTGGTCTCGAAATGGTCAATGACAAAAAAATGGAGAGAATCGGCAACTAACAACGGATGCAAGTATTAAAAAATGACGGAGCCGAAGTGCCCATAAAATGCGGATGATGCACATGATGCAAATGCGACAAACAAATAAGTCATAAGGTGATAAAGAAATAAAAAAGGGAATCTTATGGAGCTTCGGTTCCGGGTTCTTACAGGGAGCAACATACCACAAGTCCCATCATCTAAAACCCTGTATTAGCCTCCTATTATCATATTTGTTCTTTTTACCATACTATTTGTATATCTTTTCACATTGACCCTACGAATAATAAAAAGACCTCTTTTGTCCTTACACATCTTTTTTGTCTTGTTTTCTATATCATTATTGCCCGAGGTGGTTTCCTCCCACATAAAGTAGAGTACGGCTTCAGACTGGGGGCATAGATCTACAAATGAGCCCATGATCAAATCTGATGTTTGTTCGTCATCTCACATGTTGTGTTATATGCACATGTTTGTAATCATGAGTTTGGTCAATGATTGGGTTGCCCGGCTACTGTGCTTGCCTCTTATGTTCTGCTTTGTTCGGCTAAGTGTAAAGGGAGAGCCACTGTGATTATACTTCCAGCTTGGCTAGTCAAGCACCTCAATGGAGAATGCCGAAAATCAACCGTCACGATAAGTGCAAACAAGTCAAGCTATCCGAAGATAGTGTAAAACTAATGTACCATTAGCGATGAAGCCATGATAAATGATGGGTCCATCTTATAAGGATCAAGGTGTTAGATGGGTGAATTTTGGCTATGCCTATTACCACTACACCGGGGCTTGCTCAACTACCCCACAACTTGGAGATCTTATGACTAAGTCAAAGTGGTAAAGCCATTATGATTGCCTTGTTCATCTTAGCCCACAAATCACAACTATGTTCGAGACGTTGTCTAAGGATTTACATGTGCTGAGAGAACACCCCACGTAGTTTCTACAAAGGGTCAGAAGACGACGACAGGAAACTTCCATATAAACAAACATTCACAAAGGAGATGATCATTAGGACTCAGTCTCTTTTGCATCCTCCAAGACCTCAGCCATATAATGATCGACTATTTGGCTCTTCCTTGCCGGAGGCCCAAAGGCGATCTCCAGCTAGTTGATCTTCGCAAAATGCGCCATTTGCGGAAGCATATGCCTACTGGATGCCCTCTAGACAAGCCGACATATTCTAGTTGACGAATTGGGGGTTGGCCTCGTAGAACCTGTCCAGCAAGCCGAGGAAGATGCTTGGCATCAGCCTTGATGGCCACAAGTTCATGCAAATGTCCTTCATAATAGGTCCTGCCACCCGGAATAGCTCCGCCAACTGCTTCATTTGGTTGTTCAACTACGACACGTGCTCGGATGCCTAGAACTGATGCCAAAATAACTTCTTGGATGGCTCATAAGGAAGGCCGACATGATGGGCTCAAACGTCGGCAATGCTGCAGGGGAGGTCCGCAAAGGCCTGTGAGGGACGCCAGTTTTGCGTAAGATTGGCAAAATGGCTATCGCCAAAAATAAATTGAAGCAAAAATGGCTTATCGGCGAGGATCTGGCTCCCTTGCTGGAGCACTTTACGATCCGCTCGGGCCTGGGTCCTTGTCTCCTTGCACTCTAGGCTCGGTGTGGCGAAATCGATGGAGAGTTTCTTCTTCTCCTCGCGCAGGATGTCCTGCTTGGCATAAGCCCCCATGAGGTCTATTTCCAACAACAAGAAACGAGTTTTGTGCTTGGCTGCGGCCACCTTTGTGTGACAGCCCGATGCCGACACCCAGAAGGTTCCCCCTTTTATTTCCGTTTCCGTCGTGTGATTAGTTTTATTTGTTGCATCGCCATTTAGTTTGCATCGTCGCATCATGCATGGCATCTTGCATCGCGTGTGGTGTTTTGAGTGTGTGAGCTTCGAGTGCTCACCGAGTCATAGTGCGATAGTAGCTCCCCCTCTCCCCTCTTATTTTGTTTTTGTGGTTTGCTAAAGTTTCCGTTTAACCCCCTATTAAAAGTTCGTCTTCTTTTAAAATCCTTTTATTAAATGTGGGGGCAACCCCTTGGGTTTGCTTTATTTTTTTCCTTTTGTTATTTTAAAACTAGGGACTCTTTTATTTAAAAAAAGGGGGTTTGTTTATTATTTAAAAAGAAAGGGTGTTATTTTATTCTTAAAAAAAGGTTTCATTTTATTTGTTTTCAAATGCCCACGCTATTTTATAGTTGAGGTATATATTTTTTTAAAGGGAGCCAAAAGAATTTTTCTATTTTGTTCAAAAAACCTTTTTCATTTTCGTTGGAGTTTTCTTTTTTTTAAAGGAAAAAAACCCACAAAAAGGGAGAGGCCCAGCCAGCCCCCTCCTGGTAGCCCTAGTGAGAGGAGCTCCTCTCCCTGCTCTTGCCTCGCCGTCGTCCTCCCCGGTGCGCGTTGCCCTCTGTCCCGATTCCCCTCGATCAGCCCGATCCAGCTCCCCTTGCCGCGCCGACCTCGCCGTGCTCCTCCCCTCCAGTCCCTTCCTCCTCCTGCCATGGCCGCCCTCCCCCGCGCTGCCCTGCCGTGCCGAGGTGCCCCGCGCCCCGCTCCTCTCCGTCAGCCCGCGCTCGCCCCGACCCTCCTGTAGCCCGAGCCCCCGCGCCGTCCTCTGCTTGCCGCTCCAACCCCCGCCTCCAGGTCGCCGCATCCCTGCCATGCCGCCTGCAAATCGCGTCCCGTCGAGCCGAGCTCGTCGCCGTGGCCCCAGCGCCGCCCTCGGCCTCGCCCTCGCCATGGCCGCACCGCGGTCTCTAGCAGCCCCCGTCAGCCGCCTGCTCTCGACGTGGCCACCTCCCTCCTCCTCGCCATGGCGCCCGATGCTTCGCTACCGAGCCGCCTTGGCGTTCCCCTGCCCGTTTTGTTGTTGCCGCAGCCTTGCTCGCCTGCCGATTGTTGCTGTTGTAGCTTCTGCCTGGCGTGTCCTGTTGCCGTTGCTGCTGATGCCCTAGTGCCTAGCTGTTGGTGCCGACTTGCAGCTGCTGCCACTGGCCGGTTGAGGTAGCCGCCGCTGCCGCTGTAGCTGTTGCCGTGTCGTTGACCTACTATCGAGCTGCTTTGTTGTAGTTGCCGCTGCTTAGCTGCTTGCCCGCTGTGCTGTTTCTCGCTGGCCTGAAGCCTGCCTGCCGATGCATGTTGCTGCCATGTAGTTGTTGTTTGCTTGCTGCCGCTGTTGCTGCCGGTTGCCTGTTGCTTGCTGGCCTGCGTGCCTATGCTTGCTTGTGCCGTTGCCGGCAAGCCGAGGAAGATGCTTGGCATCAGCCTTGATGGCCACAAGTTCATGCAAATGTTCTTCATAATAGGTCCTGCCACCCGGAATAGCTCCGCCAACTGCTTCATTTGGTTGTTCAACTACGACACGTGCTCGGATGCCTAGAACGGATGCCAAAATAACTTCTTGGATGGCTCATAAGGAAGGCCGACATGATGGGCTCAAACGTCGGCAATGCTGCAGGGGAGGTCCGCAAAGGCCTGTGAGGGACGCCAGTTTTGCGTAAGATTGGCAAAATGGCTATCGCCAAAAATAAATTGAAGCAAAAATGGCTTATCGGCGAGCATCTGGCTCCATTGCTGGAGCACTTTACGATCCGCTCGGGCCTGGGTCCTTGTCTCCTTGCACTCTAGGCTCGGTGTGGCGAAATCGATGGAGAGTTTCTTCTTCTCCTCGCGCAGGATGTCCTGCTTGGCATAAACCCCCGTGAGGTCTATTTCCAACAACAAGAAACGAGTTTTCTGCTTGGCTGCGGCCACCTTTGTGTGACAGCCCGATGCCGACGCCCAGAAGGTTCCCCCTTTTATTTCCGTTTCCGTCATGTGATTAGTTTTATTTGTTGCATCGCCATTTAGTTTGCATCGTCGCATCATGCATGGCATCTTGCATCGCGTGTGGTGTTTTGAGTGTGTGAGCTTCGAGTGCTCACCGAGTCATAGTGCGATAGTAGCTCCCCCTCTCCCCTCTTATTTTGTTTTTGTGGTTTGCTAAAGTTTCCGTTTAACCCCCTATTAAAAGTTCGTCTTCTTTTAAAATCCTTTTATTAAATGTGGGGGCAACCCCTTGGGTTTGCTTTATTTTTTTCCTTTTGTTATTTTAAAACTAGGGACTCTTTTATTTAAAAAAAGGGGGTTTGTTTATTATTTAAAAAGAAAGGGTGTTATTTTATTCTTAAAAAAAGGTTTCATTTTATTTGTTTTCAAATGCCCACGCTATTTTATAGTTGAGGTATATATTTTTTAAAGGGAGCCAAAAGAATTTTTCTATTTTGTTCAAAAAACCTTTTTCATTTTCGTTGGAGTTTTCTTTTTTTTTAAAGGAAAAAACCCACAAAAAGGGAGAGGCCCAGCCAGCCCCCTCCTGGTAGCCCTAGCGAGAGGAGCTCCTCTCCCTGCTCTTGCCGCGCCGTCGTCCTCCCCGGTGCGCGTTGCCCTCTGTCCCGATTCCCCTCGATCAGCCCGATCCAGCTCCCCTTGCCGCGCCGACCTCGCCGTGCTCCTCCCCTCCAGTCCCTTCCTCCTCCTGCCATGGCCGCCCTCCCCGCGCTGCCCTGCCGTGCCGAGGTGCCCCGCGCCCCGCTCCTCTCCGTCAGCCCGCGCTCGCCCCGACCCTCCTGTAGCCCGAGCCCCCGCGCCGTCCTCTGCTTGCCGCTCCAACCCCCGCCTCCAGGTCGCCGCATCCCTGCCATGCCGCCTGCAAATCCCGTCCCGTCGAGCCGAGCTCGTCGCCGTGGCCCCAGCGCCGCCCTCGGCCTCGCCCTCGCCATGGCCGCACCGCGGTCTCTAGCAGCCCCCGTCAGCCGCCTGCTCTCGACGTGGCCACCTCCCTCCTCCTCGCCATGGCGCCCGATGCTTCGCTACCGAGCCGCCTTGGCGTTCCCCTGCCCGTTTTGTTGTTGCCGTAGCCTTGCTCGCCTGCCGATTGTTGCTGTTGTAGCTTCTGCTTGGCGTGTCCTATTGCCGTTGCTGCTGATGCCCTAGTGCCTAGCTGTTGGTGCCGACTTGCAGCTGCTGCCACTGGCCGGTTGAGGTAGCCGCCGCTGCCGCTGTAGCTGTTGTCGTGTCGTTGACCTACTATCGAGCTGCTTTGCTGTAGTTGCCGCTGCTTAGCTACTTGCCCGCTGTGCTGTTTCTTGCTGGCCTGAAGCCTGCCTGCCGATGCATGTTGCTGCCATGTAGTTGTTGTTTGCTTGCTGCCGCTGTTGCTGCCGGTTGCCTGTTGCTTGCTGGCCTGCGTGCCTATGCTTGCTTGTGCCGTTGCCGGCTGATGCATCTTGGTGCTGCCCTGCCGTTGCTGCTGCTAATGCTTGCCTAGTTGCTGCGTGCGTTTTGCTTGCTGCCGTGCTGTAGCATGCTTGCTAGCATGCATGCTAGCTTGGTCTTGTTGCAGTTGCTTAGTTGCTGTTACTAGCTTGTGTCAGTGGCTTGCTTGTGTGCCTAATGCTGTTGCCTGTCGCTGGCTATTGCTGTAGGATGCTTCTGTCGATAGCTGCTAGGATGCTGTAGATGCTGCTGCTTTGCTAGCTGAAGCTTTTGTCATTAGATGCTAATGCATGCTAGGTAGATTGTTGTTTCTTGCTTTTGTTGCCGTCGCCACATAGACCATCCCCGCCGTCGTGGAGTCGACAAGCTCACGACGACCATGACGTCCTCGACGACCCCCGATCATCTTCGGAACTTGTTCGACTACGGACGCTGAACACCGTGTACCGACGCCAAGAGTACGACTACCGTCGACGAGACCTTGTACCACGACGACTTCCACTACGACCTCGACTTCCACGACGTCCACGACGACCGTTGTTCCCCTTCACCGAACTGAACCGCTCCGATGTGCACGCTCCGAAGGTATAACGTTGAGACGTTGTCGTGTACCGTGTACAAGTGATGTATGAATATATGTTTGTATGCACCGTATGTTGCCCGTTGCCTGTTGTCTTCTTTCGTCGTGCCTCAACACATGGGAACCCGAGATACGGGATCACCCCATTCTTTATTTAACGTTTCCGCACACGCTTGTATACGTTGGCACAATATCTTGTTGAGTATCGAGATAGGAACGTTGTCATGGCGTCGTTTCCGTTTTTCCGCCATGGTTCCCTCTCGCTCGTCGTGGCGACACCTGTTTCTTTCTCTTCTTGCCCGTGGTGTTATGAACTCGCATGCATCACGCATTCATGACATATAATCTTGTGTTGCATGTCTCTTGTGCCGTAGCATCCGGTCTATGCTCCGCGTGTTAACCGACTAGGATGCCACGTAGAACCGTCGCTTCACCCCTTGCCATGTTACCAACAATTAAATATTGTCGTGATAATTAACAGGAGTGAATTAAATAATTAAACCTGGAGTTTCGTCGATATGCATCCCGTTGCATATCGAGCTTCACTTAATGTGTAGAGTTTGTGTGACGTGAATTGCCATGCCATGCCTGCATCATTGAACTGATCATGCATCATATTAGGGTATGCATCATGTCTTGCATTTGCCGTGCTGAATATTTGTGTTGATGTTTGTTTCCGGTTTGCTCCGTTCCGATAGAGTCCGCAAGCGTGTCGGAATGTGCGGACCCGTTCGACTACATTGGTTTGCCAACTTCACGGAGTTGTTCTTCTTCCAAGCGGGATCTCAGGCAAGATGATCATTTCCCTAGATACCATTACTATCATTGCCATGCTAGTTTTATCGCTTCTATCGATTGTGTCTCGTTGCCTACCACATGTTAAATATCAGCCTCTCAACAATGCCATGAATACCTTCAACCCGTTCGACCTAGCAAACCACTGATTGGCTAGGTTACTGCTTGCTTAACCTTGTTATTAGCGTTGCTATTTGCAGGTGCATTGCTTCCATGTGAAAGCATGGGTTCCTTGTTAAATCACCATATTTAAATGCTATTTAATTTAATGCACATATATACTTGGTAAAAGGTGGAAGGCTCGGCCTTTCTAGCCTGGTGTTTTGTTCCACCTTTGCCCCCTTAGTTACCGGCTACCGGTGTTATGTTCCATAAATGAGCGCTCCTAACACGATCGGGGTTGTTATGGGGACCCCCTTGATAATTCGTTTCAGATTAAAGCTGGTCTGGCAAGGCCCAACTTTGGTACTACATTTTCCTAATAACCTAATAATAATGCATAGGGACCCGCCGACACCCGCGGACTATTTTAATCAACCCCCGGGCCAGTGCTCCTCATGAGTGTTGGTCCCACCTGAGCGGTGTCCGGCGCCCCTCTGGTCACCCGAGGTTTAGCGATCCCGACTCCTAGCTCATCCGCCGTGTCCTGAGAACGAGGTACGTGACTCCTATCGGGATCGTCGACACGTCGGGCGGCCTTGCTGGATTAGTTTTACCTTTGACGAGATATCTTGTGCATCGGGATTCCGGTGATGCTTTGGGTAATCTCAGAGTTGAGGTTTTCCACTAGGGAATCCGACGAGATCGCGAGCTTCATGATTGAGGATTTCTATGCGGCTTGTGGTAATTTGTGATGGACTAGTTGGAGCACCCCTGCAGGGTTAAATCTAGTCGGAAAGCCGTGCCCGCGGTTATGTGGCAACGTGGAAGCTTTGTTTAACACTGCTTCTAGATAATTTGAAGTTAACTTAATTAAAATATGCCAACTGTGTACGTAACCGTGACTGTCTCTTTCGTGAGTTCTTTCTCCGATCAAGGACACGGTGGGGTTATTTCTAACGTAGGAAGGTGTTCAGGATCATTCATTTGATCATCAGTACTTCACGTCCGCTATGCGTAAATTTCCCCCCTCTTATTTCTTGTACTCGTAAGTTAGCCACCATATATATGCTTAGCCGCTGCTGCAACCTCACCACTTAACCATATCTCACCCATTAATCTTTGCTAGTCTTGATACCTTTGGAAATGAGATTGCTGAGTCCCCTGTGGCTCACAGATTACTACAACACCAGTTGCAGATACAGGTAAAGGTTACTCGACGCGAGCGCGTTGTTTGTTCATTTGGAGTTGCTTATCCTTCTTCTTCTTCATCGATCTAGGATGGGTTCCAGGCAGGCAGCCTGGGATAGCAAGGATGGACATCGTTCTTCTTTTCTCGTTTGTTTTCGTCCGTAGTCGGACCCTGCTCTTACTCTTGATGATTATGTAATGTACTGATGTGACTCTGATGTAGCTTGTGGCGAGTGTAAGCCAACTATGTATATATATCTCTTCTTTTCAGTACATGTACATGTAACGATATCCATTCTTGCGACACGACGAGATGCGCTTCTATCCCTGACTAGGCCTTCGTGCCAAATTGAGGATAGGGTCGCATCTTGGGCATCACACTTTGCCAGAGCCATCTCCGAGCTAGCCCGCCTACCCGCAGCCCTTTGCTGCTCGGCCTCCTGCCGAGTTGTTTCAAGCTTGGCCTCGAGTTTCCCTTGTACGATCGAAGAAGCTACAAGATCAATACATAATCTTCCTAGACCCTAATGCTACAAAGATAGATCGGATGAGGAATTATAAAGGCAAAATCATATTTTCAATTTTACCTGGTGCTTCCTCCATCCGTTTTTCATAAGCTCCATGTCCTTCTAGGACATCTCAAGCTTACAGTTGACTTCTTCCAACTCTTGGGAGGTGGAAGTTGCAACCTAAAAATATAATAAAACAAGAAGATGTTATAACTCCTCGGATAACATCAATCCCTTGATTAGATCATCTCATCCAATGAAGGTCTCAATGGCTACTACTATGTTGATTTTTCCCAATTAATACCCGCGATCAAGATCCTCGGATCTCACTCAAGGCTTTGGGGCTACTGTGGTTCGATACCTACTTTCCTCGGACCAATATCGAGATAGAGTACAAAGAAGATTCTCCAATGAAGATCCTTATGGTCAGCGTTAGACTTGTTCAGGGGATACTGAGGGAGCCCTAGACTAAGGTGTCCTAGCCTAGGTGGTGTAGTTCATGGGTTGGACTGTGGGTCCATCAAGGAGAAGGACTTCAGAAACCTTATGACAAAGCATGCACATTTTGGATTCTATCAAAGGCTTGGCATGCACTTGAGGGAAGGCTGGTTCGTTCTAATCCATAGATGGTAACCAACACTCATGTAACCCTAGATACCCGTGATGCCTATATAAACTATGGAGTTTAGCCCGTAGAATGGAGATATACAAAACATTATAACCTCTAGGGTTTAGCCCACAACCTCACGATCTCGAGGTAGATCAACTCTGTAATCGCTATAACATATATACAACAAGAGCAGGACGTAGTGTTTTACATCCATCGAGAGGGCCCGAACCTGGGTAAAGCCTTGTGTTCTTTGTCTCCTTTGACCCTCGATCTGATTTTGTGGCTCGGCCCCCCTAACTGAGACCTGTCGGTTTTGATACCGACACCCACCCCTCGTAGCAAATAAAGTCCACATTTCTGCTTTCTCCACATTCCTTTACAAGTTCAAACCTTCACTGCTTGATTGCAGCACCGTCTCCTCGCTGGGGATGCTCCTTCCAATTGCTCGGCCTCATCGATGTAGTCAGGTAATCCACACCTCCCCCATACCCCCTCTGCCACACCTTCTCCTCCTCCATCCCATATGCCCCGACCGTCGAAGCGACACCTTCTACACAAATCAACACCCCATCCTCCATATACTCGCCCCCAAAAGCCATGGTGCATGCAGTATAGCCATCAGCTCAAGGAGTATTTGGCATCTTAGAAGCAAATTGGGGCAGCACAGCGAATGAGGCCGCGATGGCTGCCATGCATGACGACCCCTTAGGAGCACTACATCGTCAAGGCCACCATTGATGCCTCGCACATGGACACCACCACGCGATTGGCTGCTTTAAATAACAGTTCATTGTGTTTTCTCAAGGGCACCGTCGGTGTCTTCGACGAGGACTTCAAGGTGTTTTCTCAGCGTGCACATCCTTACCTCAACTCCACGGTTGGCATGTAGGTGCCTGGATAGGCTCAGGTGACTCACCACAATGAGGAGGGCACACATGATGTGGAGGCCTCGCCCTCTTCCCAGTTTAAGCATCCTCTCATCGTCGATATCTCTAATGATGAGGAATAGTTTGTTTTTAGCTTACTAAAGACCTATGCATAGGTAGATGTGCTAGTTAAGCTTATTCAATTTACCTGTTTCATGTTCTTATCCAGCCTTTCCTTTCAAAATTCTAGTGAATTGTCCAATGTAATGTTGCTAAGCAATCTGATCTTCTAGTATGGTATGTTATGGTTCTAGTGATTGTCGAGTGTTCTATTGTAATGCTTCTATGCAATATGATCTTCCAGTATATTCAATGTAATTCTAGCTTTTTGTCTAATGTGTTGGTTTCCACGGTAGGGTCCATTGACTGCAAATTAAAAAAATCTACGCGCACAACAACCGGGCTCAAGCTGCGAAGATGGATCACATATTATTACCACTAGACGCACAGTGCCGTGCAGCGGAAGTAGAGTTGGGGGAGCGCATCCGCGAGGTTCGTCTCCTTCTTGGCCGATATCCCTCGAACAACCGGCCATAGAATCACACATAGAGGTTTGCCGGAGCGGCGCAAGCACACCGCCTATAATGGTGTCTGCACGTGCAAGAGGAACGCCATGCAGAGAACTGCTAGGTCTGATCACATAGTCGGTAGCAAGTGGAGGTGGCTAGTTGCAACACATGAAAATCCCTAGTGATGGCGCTGAAGTTTTTAACTGAATAAGTGTGCCGCACCTCCACTATATTTAGACATCTATCGTGGGCTTAACTCTTGTGACTCACACGGATCCTAAAGACCACAAGTAGTTCCCTCCCTTAAGCATGTGACCCCTTAGGTTCTCGTTCACTTGGTCGCGAGTCAGATCACATATGTATCGACCAGTCGGTAGCGGCCTCTAGCTAAGTATGCCTACTCCAAGTGTCCGATGAATCTAGTTAGTTGAACATGTACTTCATACTTTTTTACCGTTGACATACGATATAGATTGTTGTGCTCAAGGTGACATGGTCATCCTTGTTGCAGCACGACCTCTTTCTCATTGTAGTGAATCAGAGAAACACTTCGGGTTATATAATAATCCTCATCGCATGGCCATGCTTATCCAGGTGGGATCACCCGAGGGGCCCAGAGTATATTTGTCCTGATCAAAGGAGAAAATCTCGCCTTGCTCGACCACGTATCGCAGCATGGGTGTGGACAAGCTCGCAACCTACCTTTGTAACTACAAAGTCATGGAGTAGTGTTTGGTCGGTGTCATGGTTTTGTTATGACATGATGTCCTCATAGGATAACTTAGTTATGAAGCCATTGCTTCTAGGTGGTAGCTTGAACGGGGTTGGTCAGAATCGACAGACGCGAGTTTTACCCAGGTTCGGCCCCTCGCGGTGTAGGTAAAAGCCTACATCTTGTTTGATTGCCATTGATGATGACCATCTTGATTACAATGATGTTGTCTTTCTACCAATAACTCAAGGGATTCTATCATGTCCTTCTAGTGACCCATGGGCACCCAATATATAATAGGTTGAGTCCATGGTTTACAATAGATTTCAAGTTGTACCCGTAGTAAGAGTCCAACTCTAAGTCTTGTAGGTCTTTTGTGCCTTCCAAGTTAGGAGGTATTCAACTTGTGCATGCTTCATTAAGCCGACAATAGCAAGCCGGGTTTTCTCTTCCGAACCGATCAAGCCCGGTTGGTTCTTCCCTCCAGGTCGGATCTACCCAAGTGTGGTCTTCTTTCCGGACTGGATCTTCCTAGGCCGACTCTTCTTTCCAGGCCAAGTCTTGCCAGGTCGGGTTCCTTCTAGGGTTCAGTGCATAAAGACCTGACCAATTTAATGCCATGTATGACAAATTTTCGGGCCCTTTGGTCCTGCCGGGTTATGTCTTGCCACGCTGGGTATAGCCGCGAGTAATTCCCCTAACACTAGCCCCAAGGTTAGCTTGAATTTATTCATGCTAATCTCCTGAAATAATAATAATTAATATGTTAAGGGACCGGCTCGGTCCACTAGCCGTCTTACTCAATGAAGCAACTCCTCAAAAATTCAGGTCTCTTTTTTCATATCAATAGGCTGGCTTCAAAATCAAATTGCCGATGCTGGTTACATGCAGAAAATGTAGAAAAATAACGAATCTAAAGTTGAGTCGGCTTCTAGTGCCTTAGCTTGATGAAAATATTGAGTATAAAAAATTCCATGTGATGTTGAGCCGGCTTTCAATGCTCTGGCTTAATAAAAAATAGATAATAAGAATTTCATGTGTTGTTGAGCCATTTTTCAATGCTTCTCGGCCTTCTATGAATAACTTGGAGGAGATGAACTTTGCAAGCCTCGACCAAGAAAATGAGATCTGACTCACTCAAATTTGAGATCTTGAAGGTGTTCTTCTATTTTTATCAGCATATTAATTGTAGGCCCCCAAACTCCGAGTTTATCAGTCCATGATGACTTGGTGCTTTGTATAGAAATAATAGCTTTACTATGTAGCCCCCAAGTATTGGGTTGTCTTGCCTGCAGCAACCTGGGACTTGTAATTTATACTTAACAAAACTATAGCCATTGTAGCCCCCAATTCTTAAGGGTAGAACATAGTGATATCTTAAGTCTTGCTGACGTATAAATGTTTGCAACTTTGAAGAAATCCGGTTAGTTCATGTGAGTCACCAGTTATAAATTTAATGTTTTGCATTTCACATGTGTAACACCCAAGGGTATGCTCATCATAATGTAATGGGTTGGGTCTTCAATTTGGAACTTATGATCTGTTTAAACAACTGAAAGTTGTAGTCCCCAAGTGTTGGGCCGCATGCCTGCAGCGACTTGGAACTTTTTAGAAAATTTCTAGATCTTGAACTAAGCACTGTAACCTCCAAGAGTTGGGTCGTACCCCTGCAGAGACTCATGACATACATGTACTTTCTCCTTTGAAAAGAATACCATCATATGATGTAGCCCACAAGTGGTAGGCCGCATGCCTGCAACGACTTGGGACTGTGTGAATAACATAATCCATACGTATTTATACATGCAATGCTGAATGAGGCCGACTAAAAAAAATTGAGTTTGAAGAAGCATGACTTCTTGCCTTATCTTGTAGTGCCCTCATGCACTTCAAAAAAATATCTTGAACTGATATTAATCTGGCTTAAATGAATCCTTAACCGTGATTACACTTCAACCTATAAATTTATTGTTTGTATGAATATTCCAGAATAATGCCTTTGTACTTGAAATGAACCACTCGTCGTAGTTGCAATACAACCCGACAAAATAAGTATGAGAAATCATTTGAATGTTGCACCGTAATATATAGCACGACTTGGATTTTTCATGACCTGGTTATGTTTGTGACCTCGTGTATTATTTAACCCATCATTTTTCTTATGAAAAACCGGTACCTATAAAAAAAAAGACACACACACACACACATGTATACTTGTAAAATATTACTTAAAAAAGTCGGCTTTCAAGGCACGACATAAGACCGACTTTCAAGGCTCGAGTCTTGGCTCGCTTTCCATTGGAAGCAGACCATGTAGCCTCTTATGGTTTTTCCTAGCTCTCTAAAAGCTGGCTCTAACATGAATTAAGCCGATGTTTTAACTTTGACAAGTTCAGGTTTGATAGATTCCATGATAGGCATCAGGACGATTGACTTATCATAAGTATAGTCTGGTCATTTTATCGAAGTAGCATCAAGGTGACAGGAAGGTTTAACCAATTATGATTGTGGCAATGCCGGGTCAAGAGGGATATTAAATGCTAACTCAATGAGTCGGGAGCCCCCAAGTGACAAGTGATCAAAGAATAAAGAGAAACGACAAAACTCTCAGGTCCAGAGGTGTCGTCTTTGTTTCATTGATGTTTATCGAGCAAGATACCCATGACTAGACTATGCATCATGGCGATTGATCTTCTTTGGTAACCTAACATTTTGCAAATATGGCAGGATACCCTTGTCTAACTACACATCATGGAATCTAGTTCTCTTTGGCAACCTTTACGTTTTGGCAAATAAGGTAGGATACCTATGTTTGAACTGCCCATCATGGCAGCTAGTTCTCTTTGGAAACCTTGACTTGAATCTTTGAACTAGGTGTGTCCCTGGTCGAATGAGGAGGTAGGTGGCCTGCTAGGTACACAGGTTCATCGACATCTATAAATGCCATCCACTAACCAAAACTCTGGCGCGTTGCATCTAAATGGGAGAAGCCAGCTTCCTATATTTTGATCCACGGCTAAGGGACTATAGAGATGCTGATTATGTCTGACCTCAACTGGGCTACTTGATTTGCAAAGTCATCCAGACTTCCATTGTCATACATGAAAGGGCGATGGTCTGTGCCGACGCGCCGGGCGAAAGAATCGTTCGACCGCGCGCGGGCCGCCTGATATGTCAGCTGTAGGCGGGTCGCGTCATTAGATGTCCCTGCAATATTTTTTCCTCGATGCAACAAATTTCGACGCTATGCAGCAACTTTCGTTAACGGTTGCAATAAAAAAATTGTAGAAAAAAATCTATGTCATCGTAGCAAAAAAATGAAGAAGATGATGTGTGGTATCAAAAGTCAAACGACGGTTGTAGCAAATATCTACGTGACGTGTATTTAACTTTTTTAGTGAACGGTTGCAACAAAAATGATGCCGGCTGTAGCAAAAAAATAACACGGTTGTAGCAAAAGTCAAAACGCCGGTTGTAGCAAAAATCCAACAAACTCGAGTTGCAACCAAACGTATATGCAACTTTTTTACTGGAAAAATATAGTAAATAAAAAATGCTTGTAGCAAATATGAACGCTGGTTGCAACAAATTTAGATGAGAAAAAAATCTGAATGAAAAATGTTTGTATCAAAATAACATATGGTTGCAGCAAATTTAACGTAAAAATGTTGCATGCACGTGCAAGCGAGGCGCGAGGCCCGCGCGCGACCGATCGAACGATTCGGCCGGCGCCCCGGGTGTAAGCGTTTACCTACATGAAAACAATGCTTCACCCCAACATTGGCTTGGTATAGCACCCACTTGCCAAGAGATTTCCACACATTGTGGACCATAGTGCCAATGCAAATCAAGCTCTTTCGGGTTGGTGTCACTACCAAGCCAATTTCTCTGTGCTGTCTGGGCGATAGGTCGCAATCGAGGGGATATGGTCTTCACTGGTGGCTGCCACCATGACATTTTTTTGAAAAAGGACATTTCATTGAATTGAATTATCAAGTTTATACAATCGCACGGTAAAAAGACCCGGCCTCTGCATAACAAGATGCACGCAGCCAACGAAGTCCACAAATTCGTGAAAAGTAAAAAAGCAAGAGGCAACTAAGGAAACATAGTAGAGCAGCCTAGGATGTTGCCAATCCTATCGGAAAGTCACACCGCCATCCATGGGGTAGAAAACATCCATGGTAGTACGCTCCAGACGTGTAGACGTCGTCATAAAAAGGTTCATGTCTTCTCGCTTCTGCAGGATAGACCAAGTATGGAGACATCACGGACATACATGAATAACATGCACAGGAGATGGAACACATTTTTTGTTAAAAACAATATCATTCTTGGTGGGCCACATTGCCCAACATAAGGCAACCGCCCCCACAACAATGTGTGCAGAAAATTGAATATGAATACCTCTCAACCAACTGCCGTATATGTTTCATGCATTACCTGGTGGACATAGGTTCGAAGCTATTTGTACAATGGTCCACACAAACCTAGCAAACTTACACCAAACAAAATAAGTGTGTAATAGACTCGTTGTACGGATAAAAGACACATTTTTTGCATCCTTGCCTGTTGCGCCGTGCCAAATTATCCCTCGTTAAGATGCCGCCTCTATTAAGAAACCACGGGAATATCTTCACTTGAAGAGGAATTTTAAGCTTCCACAATTTTCTATTATCAAGCGGCACCACATTATGAACCGGTGCATCATACATTGACTTGATCGAAAACTGGTCATTTTGATGCAATTTCCATCGAAACAAATCTGGTTCATCTGACAGCTGAATGACCTCCAAACGTGTGAGTAATTCCTCCCATGCTGCCAGACGAGGTCCAACAAGAACCCCACGAAAAGAGAGAGCATGATTTGCTTGGCACAAATCTTGTTTGATCGTAACAAATTTATGTCTGACGATCCTGTACAAGCTAGGGTATTGCACACTGAGCGGGGTTGTCCCTAGCCTGGTATCTTCCTAGAATCTGACCTAGGTGCCATCTTTGACCGAGAAAGTTCCAATTGAAAGAATAATTCCTTGGCCTTCATAACCCCACTCCAAAAATGTGAATCGCCAGGTTTCCACTAGACTTGAGATATAGCTTTGGACCCCACGTACTTGTTATGAATGATTTCCTGCCATACGCCGTTCTTAGTGAGTAATTTGTACAGCCAATTGTTGAGAAGAGCAATGATTTTAATCTCAAGATCTTGGACTCCAAGTCCCCCTTGTCTCTTAGGTCAACATAATACATTCCACCGAGCCAGCCTATATTTTTTTGTTTCATTATCACTCTGTCAGAAAGATCTCGATCTAAAGTAACCGAGGTGCTGAAGAACTCCTTTAGGTAGGTGGAAGAAAGATATCATATATAAAACCATGCTGGTGGGGACCGAATTGATCATAGTTAATTGACCCCCCGTATGACAAGATTTTGGGCTTCCAGCCAGCAAGCCGTTTCTCTAGTCTTTCTTCCACATACTTCCATTCAGCTATAGTCAACCGCCGATAATGAATAGGCATACCCAGATAGCGAATCGGGAATTACCCGATTTGGCAGCAAAAAATTTCAGCATATTGGGATGCAGCTTCTGCGGCCTCGCCAAAACAGAATAACTCACTCTTATGATAATTAATTTTGAGACCAGAAAGTTCCTCAAAAGCACATACGAGAAGTTTGAGATTTTTTGCTTTTTCTAAGTCATGATCCAAGAACAAAATGGTATCATCCGCATATTAAAGAATAGAGAGACCTTCTTGTAACAAATGAGGAATGACACCACAGACTTGTCCAGCCAACTTAGCCCTCACAACAAGTGTAGCTAGCATATCAGCCACAATGTTAAACAAAATAGGAGATGCGGGGTCCCCTTGGCGTAGCCCCTTCCTAGTCTAAAAGTAGTTGCCCACCTCATCGTTAACCTTGATGGCCACACTACCTCCAGACACAAAACTCTCTACCCATCAACACCACTTGTGTGAAAACCCCTTCATGCGTAATGTTTGCAACAGAAAGGGCCATTTAACTTTATTATAGGCCTTTTTGAAGTCCATTTTAAAGATGACTCCGTTCAACTTCTTAAGGTGAAGCTCATGTACAGTTTCATGAAGTGCAACAACTCCATCTAGGATGTTACGTCCTTGCATGAATGTTGTTTGAGTGGGCTTGACAACATGGTCAACCACCCCGTTCAGCCGGTTTGTTGCGACCTTCGGAAAGTTTTTAAAACATACATTAATAAGTCGAATCAGTCTAATTTTTGAATCTGACTAGAGTCCTTAGTCTTAGGAAGCAGGATAATCTCCCCACAGTTCAAACATGCGATGTCAAGTTCCTCATCATATAGTTCATTCAATAGTTGAACTAGGTCCGACGTAATCATATTCCAAAAGTATTGATAAAACTCCGCCAGAAAACCAACCGGTCCACGAGCTTTATTATGTTCCATTTGAAACACCGCATCCAGATTTCCTCGTCCGTGAACGGTGAGGTTAGGAATTCATTTTCCGCGTCCGACACTTATTGGATGTCATGCGTGATAGACTCATCCATCTCAAGAGTTGTATGCATAGACGGTCCTAAAAGTTCTTTGTAATACTTAGTAATAAAACTTCTGAGTGACACGTCCCCCTCAATACGACCTCCTCCTGATCTAGAGCAAAAATACGTTTTTTCCTATGTCTGCCATTGGCCAACATATGAAAGTATTTCGTACTATCATCTCCATGGGCGACCGAGTCTGCCTTGGAACGCTGGTACCATTTAATTTCCTGCTCGTGTATAGGCGGGCTAGCTGCTCACTGAGATTGCTCTTTTGCTCAACCTCCACAGCAGCAAGAGGCCTCACCTCCGCGATCTTATCAAGGGTATCAATTAATGTGGAAAGACAAAGCTTTTCTTTCCTTTAGATGCCAATTTTGTGTTTCGCCCATCCACGAATGAAACGACGCTGAGCGATAACGCGGAAATTCCATCGTTTAATTGTCGTATTGCCACTCGGAGGATGTGCCCACACATTTTTAACCAAGTCATGAAAACCTTCTCTAGTGAGCCATCCTAGTTTAAATTTGAACTGATGACGGGTGCCACTTGGAGCTGCCTAGCCAAAATTGGTTAGCAATGGAGCATGATCCGATAAGGCCTCGATTCTTTCTAGTGCCCTGACCGAAGCTAAGGGATATTTGAATTCCCAGTCGGTGGTAACTAGTACCCGATCAATTTTTTCTAAAGTTGGAACTCCTCTATTATTGGCGCAAATGTATTGACGACCGTACATAGTCAGTTCTCGCAAGTCGAGGCTGTCAATAACATCATTAAAAAGAGCTGGCCATCTTGTATCAAACTGGTCGATATTTTTTTCCTGCTGAAATATAAGGATATCAAAGTCCCCCCGATTAACACGGGATGGGGATTTTGTCGGCAAGTGTTGACCAGCTCTTTGAGAAAGGCTGACTTGAACTCCTCGTGAGCAGCGCCATATGCAGCTACCAAGCTCCAAAGAAAGTTGTCAGACTTATTTTGAAGGTGGAATTTGATATGATATTCCCCCTTCGATGTGGACAAAAGTTGCAAAATTGTGGAGTTGATGCCTAGCAAAATACCCCCTGACCTTCCAGACGGCGGTAAAATGTGCCATTCATAATCGTAACCAGATGAAAAATGGTTAAGATCACTTTTTGGAAAGTCATGTTTGTCACACTTAGAGATGGCCACAAAGTCTAAAGCGTAACCTTAACAGTATCGACAAAGTGTTTGTACTTAGCAAAGTCTCCAAGACCTCTACTATTCCAAAACATCCCTCTCATGATGAGGCATTTTTTTGTTTAGAGACCCTTGCCTTCTTAGATGGGCGCCCCTTTTTATTTGATGAATTAGAATTGTTCTTTCTTACCGATGTGACAAGGTCACATAACATCGTGTCACACACAATATCATCCAAGTCTACTTCAGTTGTGTTAGTAACTAGATGGCAAAGGAGCTTGTCGTCATGATTGGCATCAGCGTCCTCATCCTCGTCATGTGATACTAAGGGGTCCACAAACAAGGGCGACCTAGGAGCAACCGTAAGCCGGTCGAACTCCACTTGTTTAAGAGCCCTAACAGAGAGGTCTATCATTTTTTCACTACTTCCTAAAGAAATACCAAGGCTAGAAATATTTGATGAAACTTTGGCATTATCAAATGAAATAAAAGATTTTTGCAGAGAGATACCTTCAAAGTCGAGGTTGCGGGAAGACGTTCTACGCATGGCCTTCAGCATGGAATCCTCATTACTGGATGATGTACCATCAACATTGACAAGGTGTCGATCGCTTCGTCTGAGTGGCGTGGGAATGGATACCACAGTTGCCCCAACCTTGGGAACCCTGCAAGGTGTAGTAGAGTCTGAAGAGGAAGATCAAAGCCGTGAGTGCTGCGCCTCACCCTCCACCTCCGCGACTAACTCAGACGCTGACGTGTCTGCTGTTGATGATGGCGCGGAAGAGAAGGCTCGAAGCTCCGCCATCGCGAACTCGTGAACCAATTTAACTGATGGGAAAAAATCACACCCCGTCGAGATGGCGATTGCGCTGCAGATGAAAGTTGAGACGGAATATCGGCTACAATGTCCGCCAGTCTTGCAGCCCCCAAAGCGGTTGTTGTGTGTGGATGCTGGCATGAGGGAGCGGCCGAGCTTCGGGAAGATGTGGCCGAGGCGACGATGGGAGTGCAGACTCGGAGGAATGAGCCGAAGTGATGGCAGTAGGTTTTATAGATGTTGTGCCCGCCGGAGCAGCAAAGGCATTGTGTCCATGTTGAAAGCCGAAGATGCTGAGCCCATATTCGAAGAAGCGGCCGCCATTGGCATTCGACGATTCGGATTTGGCGGAGTGACCGCAATGATTTTTCTTTGGCGCCGAGGTCCGAGTCAAAGGAGTTGAGTGAGTGGCAAGCTACATGGGAACAACTCCTCCCGAGTTGTGAGTAGTCACCAATGTAGTGGATGATGACGAAGCTCTGGTCCTCTTACTTGGATCGTTTGCCCTCGTAGTGTCCTCCCTGTCATGGCCTTTCTCGCCGTCATGATCCTCTCCGTGGTCCCAAACTCGAGGCACAAAATCGGCGTCAACACGGAAATCTGAATTTTCCAGCGTGTACTGAAACTTTGTGTTCGTGGGGTTGAGATGCATCGGTGCAACAGGGTACCAGGTAACCTACTATAGAGACATGATGGCTGGGAAGGAGATCGCCATGCCATGGGGGTCACGATAGTGGCAATAGATGCACTGGACTTGCAGGATGGTTGATGCCTTTTGCAAAGACAAGGAGATCGCCGCTGTTGAGGTTGGCAAAGCTGAAGGCGATTTGGTCCCTACAGTTCAACAATGACGTGCGGCCAGGGCAATCAGCAAAGGCAGTACAGGAGGACATAAGCATGGGTGCTTGGAGTAGCTAGGGGCTTCGGGTAGGCTCGGGGATTGCGCAGATGTTGGCGTGGCGGACCGACCACAGCAACCTCCCAAGTGCAGGACGATGACCCACCCTGGAAGGAGCACATCGCCTTAGTGCGAGGCCCGACGTCATCCAGGAGAAGGACTTCCCAGTCCAGGAGCAAGACAGCATCCACATCATCATGCTACAACGGCAATCAATCGGCCCCCGACTTTGAGTTCAAGGGGAAATAGGGCACCAATTAGTAATTGCCTTTTTCTTCTTTCCCTGGTAGCCTCGGGTGTGGTCGTAGCAAACATATGATCTACCAGCTCTTAAGGCATGCACTAGTGCATTGTCTCTTATCACGTTATCATAGGAGCATTAATAATTTAAAATACAACCATATCAATGCATTGTTTCTTATGAGTTGTATCTACATTTAAAAATTTGAGGTAATGCGTACATATGATTGGGCTAACACCATTTTTTACCTATGGCCACGTGTAAGGGTTGTATGTTAGTTAAGATATAACCTCATTCTCTTTCTTCATTAACTAGTATGCCACATTAGCAAAATGCATATGAAACCGTGTTAACAAACTAGCATTGGCATATACCTAATAGTACTAGCCTTCGTCATGTACCACTAGTGGAAGTGTTTGAGGATTCTTTGGTCTTGACTAAGTGTTCACGCCATAAAAAGTAGCAGCAACAGTAACACTCGCTTCCCTCAGTAATTGAAGCCTAGGATTTACATGAAGGAGCAGCAAAAAACTCTATTGATGCACCGAAAAAAGTTAAACTATTTTAATCGGTCCCAGCAGAGATTTGTTCTCGACGGAACTTGCTATTGAACAGACTGCATAGCGCACGACACGCCGCCTAAACAAAGAAAATCTTCTAAACTCTTGTGGTACAAGCGACTTGTGGGGATGAAACAACCAAAATTGATTTTTCATCGGAGTTCGATGGATTGACGAAGATGGCCGCGGTGGACAAACTGCAACTCTAACTTCTTTTGAACTCGAACCTCACACTTACGACTCTAAAGTTAATCACGAGTCTGATCACAAGATGATGAATCTGCTGGCTCTGCTCAAGATTGCCCTGTATCGGGTTATCCCGGGTGATTGTTGTGTGTCGGCTCTTCTTCACCTGGACAATCGTGAGCTCCTTGATACCTAAAGATTTCCCTCCAAGAACACAACACCACCGTGCACTATCCCTACGGTGGGCACAAACTATTATGGTTTTGTCATGTAAAGATGTGCTTGTAGGAAAACTTAGTTGTGAGGCCATTTCTTCTAGGTGGTAGCTTGAACGGGGTTGGTCCAAATCGAGAGACGCGAGTTTTACCAAGGTTCAACCCCTCGCTGTGGAGGTAAAAGCCTAGATCCTGTTTCATTACTTTTTTTTTACCGGCTACTGTAGGGAAAACCCCCCACAGCCATTTTTCCTTTATTCCCATTTATGAGAGCAATATGTACAAGAGGAAATTAGAATGTACAAAGGGGAAGAGGAGCAAAGATTACAAACCTCAAGGAGGCAAAAAGGACACCCATTTAAGGAGATCATCCCTGAAACTAGCCTTAATTCTATGAGCTAACAGAGAAATGTCATGAATGAATCCAGATCTCCATTTTCTGAACTTTGGCTGCTCCTGGTTGAAGACCTTTGCATTTCTGATAGTCCATATGTTCCAACATGCAGTGAAGACCACCTCAGCAAAGAAAGGGTTATGGAAGTCCCTTTTAGCAGCAACAGCAGCACTCCACATGATTGGACCCTCACATGTGATCTGCAGGTAATTCCAAACCCTGGTACTGAAAAGACAGTTGAAGAATAAGTGATCTCTGTCTTCCTTGACTCGAGCATGACATAGAACACAAAGGTTGGAGTCAGAAACATTCCAGTGACGCTGTTCAAGCATATCTTGAGTATTTAGCCTGTCCATGATGAGCATCCAGGCAAACATCTTAATCTTCATGGTACTGCAGCTTCTCCAGATCCAGTTGAGTAAAGGGTTTGGTATAATACTGCTATGAATATGAGCATAGTAACTCTTGGCTGTGTAAACCTTAGCATCCTTTCACCATACCCATCTATCAGAGGCCTGGTGATCAAGAACCAGGTCCTGAAGCAAAGATTGGACCGAAAGCAGTTCCTGATAAGCTTGAGCAGACAGTGGTAAGTGAAACATGGAGAGCATGTTGTCATCATAAAAGGCTGTAAAGACCTCTTGAGCTGTGCAGAAAGGATCAGCCACAAAAGAAAACAGTCTTTGAAATCTGGCAGCCAGTGGCATAATGGAGTTTCCAATCAACCAGGAATCAGACAAAAACAGGAAGGAGTCACCCTTGTTTGGCAGAACATATGTAACTGATCTGAATTTGTCAAGCCGTTTACAGATATCCTTCCACCAAAAAGAACCACAAAGGACAATTCCCTGAGGTACTGTGTCATGATAGTAAGTGTTCCAAATCAAGTGAACCCAAGGGATATCAGCATGATTGAGGAGTTTATCAACATGTTTGAGCAGTAGTGCTTCATTCTGGACTGCTAGGTTCATAATCCCTAGCCCCCCTTTATTTTTAGGCCTGCACACCAGAGGCCAAGCAGCAAGAGAGGGTGCATGATCATTCCCATTTCTTCTCCATAGACATTGCCTTTGAATCCTCTCCAGCTGCTTCAGTATGCCTGGTGGGATATCCAGACTGCAGAGAAAGAAGATAGGCATAGAAGACAGGGCTGAGTTTAAATACTGCATCCTTCCCCCCTGAGCAAGAAAAGATGAACTAGCACTGAGTCTTCTTTCCATGTTATCAACCAGAGGCATGAGATCAATGATTCTTGGTTTAGTTGTCCCAACAAGAAGGCCAAGATATGTGAAGGGCAAAGATCCCACCTTGCAACCAATGGAGTCTGCCAGATCCTGTAGATGCTGAGGAGAAGTGATAACAGGTAGAAGGGCAGATTTTTGGTAGTTCACGTGTAATCCACTGGACTGGGAGAAAAGTAAGAGCATTTTCTTGAACTGCAACAACTGGGATTTATCAGCAGATAGGATGATAAGGGTATCATCAGCATATTGCACTATGGGGAAATCCTTATCATGACAAGGTATGGGCAGCTGTATCAGCCCCTCCACCATCAGTTGATTAACCAGAGTTTGTAAAAAATCAGCAGCAATAGCAAAAAGCAGTGGAGACATGGGATCTCCCTGCCTGACACCTTTCTTGCACATGAACTTCTTTCCAGGTACACCATTTATCAGAACTGAAGATGAGCCAGAAGTTAGGAGCTGCTTAATCCAAAGGATCCATCTGTCATTGAAACCTTTGTGCTTAAGAATCTGGAAAATGAATTCATGTTCCACAGAATCAAAGGACTTTTCAAAATCCAGCTTAAGAATAACTATAGGTTTCTTGGATTGATGACATTGGTGCAGGTATTCTAGAGTCCATCCCACACAATCTTGAATGGTCCTAGATTTGATAAAACCATACTGATTCTTGTGAAGGCACTTCACAATCTGCAACTGTAGCATGTTAGCAATCATTTTTGACAGAAATTTGAGACCCATTCCAGTAAGTGATATTGGTCTGTAATCTCCCACATGTTCAGGTGATCTCTTCTTTGGAATCAGAGTAATATAAGATGAGTTCATGTTCTGAAGCTGAGCCCGACCAGCATGAAAAGTAGCAGCAAGTTGATAAAACTCAGGGGAGATAATGTGCCAGCATTTCTTGAAGAAAAGACCATTGAAACCATCAGGACCTGGAGCTTTGTCAATGGGCATATCCTGATCAGTCTTGTCCATTTCAGACTTAGAAAAAGGTTCTGTGAGAATATCTAGACCCTCCACCTCATGAAGCATGGATTGTAAATCAAATGCCATGTTAATGCCAAGAGAAGTTCCCATTCTATCCTTAAAAGATACCCAAAAGCATGCATCAATTTGATCATGATCAGATATGGTAGAACCATCATTTAACTTGAGGGATGCAATGAAATTCCTCCTATATCTCTCAGTAGCAATATCATGGAAAAATTTAGTGTTTTCCTCAACAACCTTAACAAATTGATAGTGGCTCTCTTCTTCCAGTACAAGCACTGAAGATGCAGAAGATGTTCCAAATGTAATTTAACAATTTTCCTGAAATTAGCTTCTGGTCTGAGAAGTGACCTCAACTCCTCAAGCTCATCCAAACACAACACAACTTGATTACATCTGGAAATAAAAGTTTTTAACTGTGATAGATTTGTCTGCCATTTTTTCAAAGCCTGCCTAAGATGCTTTATCTTATCCATAATAACATCAGTAATGTGGGTTTTCCTTGAAGGAATGAGCCAGGATTGCTGGACACATTCCATGAAGCCCTCCATATCAACCCAGTAGTTTTCAAAGCGAAATAGGTTGCATTTAGGGATGGAAGTGTTGACAGTGACCACACAAGGAACATGATCAGAAGCAGTCTTTGCAATGGGTAGCACTTGTGTAAGAGGATATGAGGAGATCCAGTTGGCTGATGTGAAAAACCAGTCAAGCTGCTCCAGAAGAGGGGAATCTTGCATATTGGACCAAGTGTAAGATCTGCCTTTAATGGGTAGTTCCAGCAATCCCAGATGCCCAATAATTTCAAGATGAACATGTCATTTACATCAGCCCCAGGAAGGTTTCTGTTGTTAGGGGATCTAATGAAATTAAAATCTCCAAGAAGCAACCAATTAGCCCCAGTGGGAATATTCAGATTATAGAGCCAGCTAACAAAAAGATCTCTGGCTTCACCTTGACATGGACCATAGACATTCACTAGAGTCCATGATTCACCTGTGTGATTAGAGGTAAAAGAGATGTTCAATCCATAGGGTGTGCATTCCACTAATTGACCAGTGAGAATGGAAGAGTTCCAAAGGGTGATAAGCCCCCGTGATGCACCCCTGGAAGGAGAGTAAGCAAACTGATCAAAGCGTTTGGGACAGAAACATTTGACTGTACGAAACTCTATTGACTGCATTTTTGTTTCCTGCAAGCACACCACAGCAGCTAGGCTCTCATCAATCTTGTTACGGACCGCATGCTGCCTATGGTCCGAATTTAGGCCACGCACATTCCAACACAGCACACGCCAACTTCTCGTAGAACGACTATCCATTGCACAATATATATATATAGCAAAAGCAGGGCTATGTAATAGCCAGTGCAACCAAGGTTCCGAAAACCAAAAGACAGAGCAAGCAGGAGTTTGACAGTACATGGAGCCAGTACAGTAACAGATTAACATAGGTGAATTAGACATTAGTAGACGATGGCGCGGAATCAGCAGGATCTTCCATAAGTCGATCCACCGTAAGCTGCTCAGGGGCAATGCCTAATGACTGCCCAACCTCCTGAATCACTGGGATAGGAGTGGCAGGAGGTACTTGCACATCCTCAGTCTCCTGCGATGTAGAGGGCATTGGCTTGGCCTTGGGCTTTCTCTTCTTGGGGACGTGCGCAGGCAGCTCCTGCAGGATTGGCTTGAAGCCATCGCGCTTGATGGAGCCACGAGTACAACGACGGACAGAGGAGTCAACGACCGGAGTGGCCTTCTTGCGGGTCCCCTTCTTGGATGGAGCAGGAGAAAGAAAAGATAAGTCCTTTGTAGATGAAGAAGGACTGAGCGGTATTACCTCGTGTATTGTGAGAGAAGTACTAGCAGGCTCTGATGGTGATGGTTCTGGAGCATCAGGGTCGAAGGCCGCCGCCCAGGATCGCTTGGGGATCATAATGGGCTCCAGAATTGGCATCTGTAGTTGACAAGGCACGTGCATAGAAGTAGCAGCTCCCATGAGAGCATCGAAGGTGCGTGCCCAGGAAATAACTGGCGGTAGAGGAGGCCCGTACACAACCCTTGCAGCCCCAACAAAGATGTTGTCGGTCTGAATGTGAGGGGGTTTATAGAGGACAATTGCCACAGGATTGTCATCGTGTGCCTCCTCCATCACAGGCACATCTTCCTCCAGCTCAGCATCATGCCCCTGGGCAGCTAGTGGCATGTCAGCATCAGGGGCATCAGGGTTAGCCAGCGGGGGTTCTTGAGCAGCAGGTTCCACCTCCATGTCTCCCTGCGGCTGAGGGTCTAGGTCCACATGCTCATGAACCGAGTCCGAAGAAGTAGGACTCGGTTGATCAATCACCATAGACTCTTGATCCTGAACAGGTCCGGCAGCAGGTGCTTCCGGGGCCGCTTCAGGTTCCCATCCTCCATCAGTAGAGCAGGCGGCTGTCCCCAACCTCCGGCATCAGCAGCAGGAACCACTGGATCTTCAGGCGCCAGCGGCACCGCATTCCAACCCAGTGCAGGATACGGTGGCAGAGCAAATTGCAGATTATCATGAATGAGATGTCCAAGGAGCGGGTGAGGGTTACCATTGAGGGGCATGGGATCCTCATCATTAGGCAGAATCTCGGCAGCCTCCGCACCAAGGATGTAAACCGGCGCAGACCAGGAAACCTTGGCGCCTCCCCAAGCAGCATATTCAGAGAAGTTGATATTGCGAGGGACCAGCCGGTCATCTGGGAACGAAGCAAACACGATGGAGCGTACCAAATAAGGATCATCACTGACCCAATGGTGAAACTCTCCGAAGGTGTTGACAGCAGCCCGGAGATCTTCAGTGTTGCGGAAGTCCACGGGGACCCCCAGAATCATGAGGCAGCCCTAACGAAAACCCTCTTGGCCACGGAAACCAAGACCCTGATCATGACGCAGGAAGCACACCACAGAGTTATGAGCAACTTCCCGCGGAACCATGTGGACCGCAACATAACTTTCCGCCGCATCTCAGAGCTCAAACAATCCAACACCCTCAATCCATGGCTGGGCAGACCGGACATGTAACCCTCGGTGAAGAAGAAAAGCAGCAACTTCTTGCCGTACCTGAATCACGTTGTCAGCCGGGCGTGTGGGATGGACGTCAGCGATGACAAAACGCTCATGATGTCTGGTGATGGGGACCACATGCGTGGTGTAGGTCCGAGGCAGCCGGTCCGGTCGTCCATCGATTAATGTTGTGGCCAGGCGGGAGGAAGAACTCAGGATCAAGCTCGAAGTTCGCCATTGCGGGAGGCAGTGGCGGAGTGGCAGGTGGCGTCTCGGAGGAAGTTCGAGGATGCGACGGCGATGAGACAAGATGGAACTGTGCCGCAGGCGTTGCGGTTTCACCAAGAGTATCAGCAGTTCCCGAGATATTAGCGACACGGGAGGTGGTGGGTCTCTTACAGTTCCAAGTCAGACAATTATTACGCATAAGAGAGGCTCCTCTAGATCGTGCGTGGCCCACAGTACTGACAGCGAATCCAGGCGAAGCCGTGCAGTTCGCAGCTAGATGGCCCCGAGCGTTGCAAATTGAGCAAGAAAAGATATCCTCAACCATGCCATTAATGAGGTCATCAAATGCTAGATGGGCCTCCTGCGAGGATGGAATATCCATCGTAGGATTAGGGTCGGGCCGCGAGAAGGAGGTAACCTCAGCAGACTCATTAATGAGTGTGGAAATAGGCCCAGAATCCAAACTTGCCCCCGAAAAGTGATTCTCATCATTTAGAATACCATGAATCTCGGCGGGATCAGCTGTAGATCCTTGTTGCACGGGAGAAGTTCCGTTTAATTTGGCAATTTGAAAATCATCGCCGGGAGATCCAGGAGATGAATCTTGGCGTGAAACTGTCCCGAACGTAATATGTGGCATGGCTGTCGTCCACCGGAGTTCTGCCGGCGGTGGCGCGGAGATGATGAAACGTTCAGGAGAAGGCACCGAATAACTAGCCTGTTCAAGCGTGAGTAGCTCATCTTGGGAAATAGGACATCTGTAGCCCTTGCAAACTTCATATTGCTGAAGGGATGCGAATGTGAGCTTCTTACGAATAGATGATTCAGATTTAAGAGAAGATTTGAGGGGTCTGGAATGCATCACCATCAGACCTAATGAGGCTCTCCTCTTAGAAGGACTCACAATAATCCATTCAGCATCACATTGCTTCTTCCACAGAGCAAACTCCCGATGCCAATTAGGACCACCATGTCCCCATAGATGGAAAAAGCACTTAAAACTTGAGCACTTGAAAGAACGTAAATCCAGAATATGAAAACTGACTTGCATGCAGGACACTTTGAATGAGAAAACCGAATCTGTCACTTGAGAGACACAAAACTCAATAGCTGATCCCCCAATCACCGATTCCAAAGCTGTTGCGACTGTGTCCGTCGAGAGACGGAACACATGACGACCAAAGGAAACCACCATGATGAAAGAGCAGCGGTGTTTCATAGGGTGCACCGTAACACCAGAGTGGCGATAAACCTCATCAGAGAAAGCCAAACTGTGCGAAAAATCCAGATCCAACGTAGAATCACCCATGCAAGCCATGCACGACCACGTGAGGAGGGTCGGGAGGGTTCACCTGAGCAGAGGAGCGGCAAGGATGGAGGATACGCCAGCTAGAGTGCCAGATCACCATTGGGTCGCCGCGGTGGGAGGTGGGAGGTGGGAGGTGGGAGTCGCCATTTTTATCTATGATCGCCATTGTTGTTTCATTACTATTGATGATGATTATCTTGATTACAAGGGAGTTTTCTTGCTACTAATAACTTGAGGGATTCTAATATGTCCTTTTGGTGACCCAAGGCTCCCTTTATGTAATAGGTTGAGTACCTGGTTTAACATAGATTCCGGGTTTTATCTGTAGTAAGAGTCCTACTCTAAGTCTTGTAGGTTTCTTGTGCCTTCCAAGTTAGGAGGTATTCGTCTTGTGCAAGTTTCCTTGAGACGACAATTGCAAGCCAGGTCTTCTCTTCTAAACCGATCAGGACAAGTTGGGTCTTCTCTCTGGGCCGGGTCTACCCAGGCCTGGTCTTCCTAGGTCGGGTCCTCTCTCCAGGGTGAGTCTTGCGAGGTCGGGTTCCTTCTAGGGTTCAACCCATAGAAATCTGGCTCGTTTAATGCCTTGCGTGACCAAGTTACGAGCCTTTTGGTCGTGCTGGGCTATGTCTTGGACGTCGGATCTAGTCGCGGGTAACTCCCCAACAGTCGGCCCAAAGCGGTTTGTCACCATCCTGAGTACATACGCCAGCTCGTGTCTTAGGACATAGAACGCATGTTGTACTAGAGACTTATAGATGACCTATCGTTGCATCTCATAGTCAAGTCTGTCCAACTCAGACCTTATCTCGACTCGAATCAAACTATGTTGAATCCGAATAGATCTTTGTGAGTCTATATTATCTAGCTAGCATCCAATGCTACATGGTCACTGAGACCGGACCATCCACCATGTCATATGCTAGTGTAATTAGCTGCGCATCCACACAACCCTTTCGACTAGGGACCAATTAGGACAGCCATCATTCAATGCATAGTCTCATGAACAAGTCACGTACTTGTTAATACACATCACCGATGATGTCCAAGGACTATCTTTATTCATAAACAGATAGGAAATAGCATCATACATGATTGCCTCTAAGGCATATCTCCACCACAATGTAATGCTTCTATGTAATGTGGTCCTAAGTTAACTTTTGGTTCATTTGTTGTAGTGATCATTTAATTGTTCTTAGCACGAATGTACTAAATGCATTTTAACCATATACATTGCTATATTTCCTAGTTCTTAGCATGCATAGTTTAGGTAGCTATTTTTTTATGTGGTTGAAACTAATTTGTTTGATCTGTAGTGTGTTTATTTTTCATTCCATATTTTACTGGTTCATAAGAAAGGTCTTCCAAGTATAATTGGAAAGGACGGATTGCATTCAATATCAAGCACAACGAAACCTACAGGGACATAATTTATGTTAGAAAGAATAAGGACATGAGTTATTCTACCCAAAGGTTTCTTCATGGTAGAATAGGCAAGATGCAAGTTAAGGGAATAATCTTGTGTATCGGTGAGACCAAGCACATCACAAAGAGATTTTGGTATAGTTGAAACACTAGCACCAAGGTCAGACAATGAATTACATTTGTATGCTTTAAGCTTTATATTGATAGTAGGTTCCCATTCATCATGCAAATTTCTAGGTATAGAAACTTATAGCTCAAGTTTCTCACCATAAGCTTTTATCATTTCTTCTACAATATGTTTAGTAAAAGATTTATTTTGTTCATAGGTAATGGTTGAGAAAATAATGTATTACAACAAGGAAATACATCCAACCAAAGAAGTACTCTCATAATTACAATCCTTGTAATCCAAGATAGTGGGCACATCACTAATTAAAGTTTCGACCTCTCCAACCCCACTTTTTTCATTTTTATAATTAGAATCATCACCCTCTGAACAAACGAGACGCCTTCTAGCTAAAGTTGACTCATATCCAATCCTTTTATCATCTATTCTGAGATTAGTAACCAAAGATTCAGTTGGATGAGTACCAATCTTTTTAAGATCTTCATCATGATTACGATAAAAACCGGGTGGAAGAGCTTTTTCTAAGAATTCCCATTTAGCCCTCAACCTTGTGGTCCCCTCCTTACTCTCATTAATAGCTACTTGGATAGATTTAATGCAGTCACTAATTTCATGCTTTGGTGGAAAAATTTCGATAACTCATAAATTCTTTAATGGTGTTCTCAAGATTAGTATGTATCCTATTATTACTATTTGATGAATTTCCATAGGAATTACCATAGGAGTTTCCATAATTATTAAAGGAATTATCGTGGTACCATCCAGCATTGAAATTTACTCTATAAGCATTGTTTTTGGAATTATTTTGAGAGATAAAGTTCACATTAATAACATCATCATTTTTCTCAATCAAGGTAGACAAAGGCATATCATTGGGATCAACTTGAGCATGTTTACTAGCAACCATATTCCTAACACCGTCCATTTTACCACGCAAAGAAGAAATTTCCTCAACATAATTTGCCTTCTTACTAGTTGGAGCTCTTTTGGTGTGCCATTGAGAATAATTTGTCATGATATTTTCTAGAAGTTCGATGGCCTCTCCCAATGACACCTCCATGAAGGTACCAATAATAACCCACCACTATAGGGGATTGCAACAGTCATCGCGGGTCGTAGTACACCCTATTTTATTGATTTTATAGAAAAGGACCCAAAGAATATTTATTGGTCTTAGCATGTGAGTGTTAAATTCAACCACACTTGGGATATCCCTCTGCAGTAAAAGTTTTCGTAGCACGGCAAAATAGTAGAAGTAGCGGTAATGGTAACAACATCAGTTTTGTAGTGATTGTAATAGTAGCAGCAACAATAGTGACTTAGGAAGATTCAGTTTATGAAAAGCATAGGCACGTGGATTGGTTATGGATAATGATTTATATGACATCAATCATGTAACAGTTACACACTAGAGCAACACAAAACTAGCTCCAATTCATCAATGTAATGTAGGCATGTGTTCCGTATATAGTCATACGTGCTTGCGATAAGAAATTGATGACATACTTTTCCTTCCCTCCCATGGCACTGGGGTCCATAAGGAATTTTAAGGGATATTAAGTATCCTCAAACCATGGCAATCACCAGAAAGAATTAACACATGGTGAATAGATGTACTCCTCAAACTATGGCAATCATGAGAAAGAATCCCAATTTTTGTCACCTTGGTGTATGCGGACCATGACACGTAATTGGTGCATACAACTTGGAAGATAGGACCCAAAGTAATCTCATATTCATAAAAACATAATAGGTTGAGATCTTAAATCGTGGCATTTGGGCCATCATGGCAAGCATTAAGCATACCAAAGTCATAGCAACATCAATCTCAGAACATAGTGGATAATAGGGATCATGCCCTATCAAAATAATTCGATTACATGATCAATCTCATCCAATTCCATCACTGTCCAGCAATCCTACAAAGTAATTACTCACTCTAAGTGGTGAGCATCATGATGGTGTTGATGAACAAGGGTTGGTGATGATGACGGCATCGAATCCGCCTCTCCGGAACCCCAAATGGAGTCCAGATGAGCCCTCCCGAGGAAGAACAAGAGGTGGTGGCGGTTCCATCTCGTAAAATGTGATGAAAACTTCCCTCCTATTTTTTCTCCGTAATTGTGAGTTTAAAGGACTAGATTTTGGGTCGGAGGAGCAACGAGGTAGCCCCAAGTCATCAGGGCACACCCGGGGGGTGGGGGGAGCGCCCTGTTGGCTTGGCACTAAGAGGTGCCCCCCCCTCTGGTGGGTCTTCCCTCCCATGGTTATTATATTTCCCAAAAATATCCACAAAAAGTTTCATCCAAATACGAGAACTTTTATTTGTGCACAAAAAAACACTATGATAGTTCTGCTGAAAACAACATCAAACCTCGGCTAGTTTCATTTAAATCATGCAAATTAGGGTCTTAAACAAGAACAACATTATTTGGAAAAGTAGATATGTTTGGGACGTATTAACTACCCCAAGCTTAAGTCATTTCTTGTCCTCAAGTAATTCAGTTTATAAAATGAAAGTGATAAAGAAAACTTCTACAAATTCTTTTGTTCTCGTTGCTATATATATGCTTAGGTAGTGTTCTCGTTTTCAGCATAAATCATAAATAACTATAACCATGATAACGATTAAACATTATATTCACTCATGGAACATAACGAACTAGGGAGAAATTATAAAATATCTTGAATGCCAACAATTTGTCAAAACAATCATGATATAATATGATAATATGGTACCTCGCTAGCCATTTCTCACGCCGCAAAACATAAATGCAGAGCACCTTGTAATTCGGAGTAGAAAATATCAAGTCATGCTCACATCCAACATTAACTATACTGAGTGGATAAGAATGACAATAGTGCTCTAAGATATGGTGCTTTTTTTAAGAAGGTGATAACTCGAATAAAAAGAAAATAACATGAAAGTAATTAACATAAAAGTAAATATAAAGGCACTTCGGAGAGGGAACGTTGATTTGTAGAGGTGCGAGAGCTCAAGGTTTAAAACTAAGATGAAATTGTAATTTTGAGTATTGTGCTTTTCCTGTCAATGTCACAATAGATTTTTCAATATCTTCCATGCTAAACACATTATTGGAAGTTCCCAAGTAGAAATATAAATTTTACTCTAGTCCATCATTCATTCACAAGCCATGGCTGGCCGAATCCTCGAGTGCCCTCCAACGTATCAACTATCCCAGGATTTTTTTGTTTAATTATTTTTGATCATGTAGGACTAGGCATCCTTTTTACCAGAATCTCTCATGCAATGACATGTGAATAAACGATCATATTGAGAATGACTTGCTTAGCATGGAAGATAACGCCCGCCCCATTGGTCCATGAGCGGTACGAGCACACCAAACGGAAGTTTATTTGAATGCTTCAAGGTGTCACTGATGACCTAGAAGTGTAGGGGATCAATCATAGTCCTTTCGATAAGTAAGAGTGTCAAACCCAACAAGGAGGAGAAGGAAATGATAAGCAGTTTTCAGCAAGGTATTCTCTACAAGTGCTATAAGTAACAGACAAATAGTTGGTAGAAAGATGATTCCTAACAAATGACAAGTAACAATAGTAGCAAGTGTACAGAAAGTTGCCCCAATCCTTTTTATAGCAAAGGAGAGGCCTGAGAGTAGTCTTATATAAAGCAAACGCTCCCGAGGACACATGTGAATTACTGTTTAGTCATGTTCATCATGTTGACTTGATTCACGTTTGTTACTTTGATAATTTGATATGTGGGTGGACTAGTGCTAATTTGTTCTCTTACTTAAACAAGCAAACCACTTATGATTACCCTCTCTCGCAAGCATCTGCAACTACGAAAGAAGAATTAAGACAAATCTAACCATAGCATGAAACATATGGATCCAAATCAGCCCCTTACAAAGCAACACATAAACTAGGGTTTAAGATTCTGTCGCTCTCACGACCCATCATCTACTTGTTACTCCGCATGCCTTACCTTAGGCACATAACATGGTGAAGGTTAATGTAGTCGATGTTCATACGACACCACTAAGAGAAGCAAAAACATACACATCATGAAAATATCAAACGAATACTAACTTCACATGGTTAATTATAACAAGGCTTCCCCCATGTCCCGGGAAGAATAGTAAATACTCACACCTCATCAACATGTTCAAGACAAGAGGTATAATAATATTAATTAAGTATCTGAACATAATATCTTCAACCAACTAATCCAACAAGCATCAACTATGAGATGTAATCAACACTACTAGTAACCCACATGTACCAATCTGAGGGTTTGATGCAAAGATTGAATATAAGAGATGAACTATGGTTTGGAGATGAGATGGTGATGGTGAAGATGTTTATTAAGATTGATCCTCCCATGAAGGAGGAAGTGCTCGTGACAACGATGGGTTTGATTTTCCCCTCTCGGAGAGGAATTGCCTTGATAGAATCTTTCTACTCGAGAGCAAAAGGGCCTATGCCTAGGTTTCTGCCTTGAGATGGTGGAGCTTTGTCCCTAAAGTATTTTTATGATTTTTATAGGTCAAAACACACCATATAGGAGAAGAGGGGGTCGGGAGACATGCTGGTGGACCACGATGCAATAGGGTGCGCCAAGGGAGTGGGGATCGGGGTCGGCATGTCCTGTTGGATCGTGGCCCATAGGTGGCCCCCTCTGGTATATTTGTGGCCCAATAATTCTTAAATATTCCATAAAAATTCTCTATGAAATTTCAGGTCATTTGGAGTCTAGTGATTTTCACCCATTTCTTGGGTTTCGGGTCCAAAATTCCAATTTCCAATCATTTCCCTCTTTGTGGTGTACGTTCTATATTCGAAGAGAAAAGCCATAATAATTGCACGATAATGAGGAATACTGGGCAATAATATTATAGATATTATTAAGGATTCATATGCATAATGGGCGTATGAACTCCACCAAGCTTGGACCTCACTTGTCCTCAAGCGAAAGCTGAGCTCGATAATAATGACCACACGATTTGAGAGTGTGGTGTCAATAGAAATAGAATATGGACATGAGAGCATCTTGAATATTAACATAGCAACAAGTTTTTTTTAGCATATAGCTTCTCATAAACAAGTAATGATCTATCCATGATTGTTGAAGTATGAAGCGTAAAATTTATTGGCAAACAACAAAACATGTTCTTAGTCATCGAGACAATCATAATCCATCACATTTCACAGGAGAGTGTATGTAAGAGCTTTTATATTATTAAGTTCACATACTCAACTATCATTTAGTCGTCTATGATTGCTACCACTCATTGCATATTTTGAGATTAATGTTTTCATTGGACACAAAGGAAGATAGGTGCTTCACTGTTTTTCCACCCAACTTATTTACATCAAGGATAATGTCAACACTAATGGTTCGTAATCTCCTACATTCAACTGGATATATATATATCTGGATCAATTCCAAACACATGATGCTTGCCAACTAGAGAGTTAAGAGGTTGGACTAGGGATAACTTTACTGACTCTTGCACAAAATCTAACTCATGAAGATACAAGAATGTCCCTTCACAGAGGGAAGCACAGGTTGTCATGCACTTTTAGGTTGGATGTGCAAACTGTTAATGCAAAGGAACATAACTTTATATTGCCCCTTATGATAGAAAACTTTATTATGCACTGTGTTACTTTTATCTCTTTGCCATCATAAGATCGTACAAAGCTTTTTTTTACTTGAAACAAAAATCATACATTTTTAGGAGAAATTTTATTGCTTGGTGCTCCAATGACAACTTATTTGAAGGATCTTAGTCAATCCATAGGTGGGTATGGTGGACTCCCATGCAAAGAAATTGGGTTTCAGGTTTATGGATGCACAAGTAGTATCTCTACTTATGGCGGAATATTTTTGGTCAGCAAAAGATCTAAAGCAAGCACCACATGTTACAGGATCCAAGACGAAATAACTTCTATGCGAACGTAAACTATCATAATCATTATGGTGTCTTCCATCTACAACATCAACGCTCGCCCATTATATCATATTTGGTGAGTGTTTATAAACGCAAAATATGTCCAATATAGTGGATTCATATGTGAGTGTGCTCTGTCTCATCATAATCTTGCATAGATTGTAACAATGACTAATGCTATGTCGGCTTATTCCCAAAAACTTTTATCACAAATACTTTTACTATGTGGAGTCATTACTCTTCATGGGATTAGCATATGATTCTTTTTATATCTTTTATTTCATTGCTATGATGATAGATGCAGGAGAGTAAATCACATTAGATCAACGAGTCTTTATTATATAACTCGCGCAATCAATTACAAGGATTGATAGATCTCAAAGAAAAAATGTAAGCAAAGCAAAGAAAATCAGAAATATATTTCTGTAAATCAAAACATAGCTAACGATCAAACTAAGATAGATGGTAATGATAGGAGTGATGGTGATACAATACCGGGGCACCTCTCCCAAGCTTGTAACAAGCTAAGGGTGGTTCCATACCCATGTACTCATGTGTCCTTCTTGGGTGATGGTGATTATGACGTGATAGGTTGGTCCTCCGTTTTCCAAGGCATTAGCTCACCATCATACAAAGAACATCTTGTCTCCGGTACCGTGAAATCAGCAGTGATGCTCATCCTCTTCAACCTAAATTCACACTCCTAGTTTGTGTTTTGAAGGTCAAAGATTTGAGCTTGGAGTTCTTCAATCTATTCTTGAATCTTTAAGAGAGCCTCTCCCATGTTCCTAGTGTCCAACTTGTTCTCCCGGATGAAGCCTGTGATCATGGATTGATTAGCACCCAAACCACGTTTAACCACCCCATGGCACTTGAAGATCTCTTGCTCCACCGCTACAAGCCTAGCCTTCTCGATCCCCTCCTTTTCGTAACCTCGCACGTCCCATATGTGGATCACCCCTTTATGCATCTCAATGGTTTGAGGGTGTTTCATCAACTCAGGGAGGTAAGGGTTGATGACCTTCTCGAAGAACTTGTCCTTGGATGACCTTGGTGTTAACATGACAATCTAGATCTCTAAGAAAAATAGCTCAAAACAAGAACAAAGGGGAAACTTGCGATGCGGTGGTCAAAACATATGGGAGTATATATAATGATTTTTCTAGGTAAAAATACTTGTCGAGTAAGAAAACAGAGTTTGGGGGAATAAGAGGGCCCCACGAGGCAACAGGGCGCGCCGAGGGGGGTGGTCGCGCCATATTGGCTCGTGGCCCCCTTGTGCCCCCCCTGAGTCCTTTTTACTTTTGGAATTTTTCTGCAATAGCAAAACCAATAGAAAGTGTCTTTATGGAATGTTTGCAGTCGGTTTACTTACCGTATCACATACCCATCCTTTTTGAGCATTCTCGCGTGTTCCGGAAGGCCTCTCTTATGTTTTCTTCGGGATTCTTAACTTGGACAATGTTAGTTTCAACATTAAGGGGCATAACATAGATATTGTGTTTAATTCTTTGTCCATTTTTGCATTCGAAGTTGTCAATCTTTATAGAACCAAAGTGGTAGACCTCCTCAACGACATAATGGCGTTCCCATTTGGACAGAATCTTACATGCAAAAAATCTAAAACGAGAATTGTACAAAAGAAATAGGTCTCCTACATTGAATTCTCGTTTTTGAATCCTCTTGACAAGCCATTTTTTAACTTTTGCCTTAAATTTTTTGGCATTTTCATTAGCTTTTGTCCTCCATTCATCTAATGAACTAATATCAATTAGCCACTTTTTTACCAGCGATTTTAAAATCATAGTTGAGTTCTTTAGTTACCCAATTTGCTTTATGTTCTAACTCAAGAGGTAAATGACAAGCTTTTCAATAGACCATTTTATAGGGAGACATTCCCATGGGGTTTTTATAAGCAATTCTATAAGCCCATAAATCATCATCCAACTTCTTAGACCAGTTAATTCTGTATCTATTAATAGTCTTTTGCAAAATTAATTTATTTCTCCATTGCTCAGTTCAACTTGGCGAGTAGACTCAGAATGAGAAAGTGATGCATTTCTATGGTTAACATCATATTTAGCTAGTAGTTTACAAAAAGCACCATGAATAAAATGTGAACCACCATCACTCATTAAATATATAGCGACTCCAAACCTCGAGAAGATAATATCTTTAAGCATTTAAATAGAAGTGTTATGATGAGCACTACTAGTTGGAATAGCTTCTGCCCATTTAGTAACGTAATCAACAACAACTGGAATATGAGTATGCCCATTAGAGGAAGGAAAAGGTCCCATATAATACAAGCCCAAACATCAAATGGTTCAATAGAAAGTGAATATTTCATAGGCATTTCCTGACGTCTACCCATGTTACCAATTATTTGACATTCATCACAGGAAAGGACATGCTTACAAGCATCTTTTAAAAGAGTAGGCCAATAAAAAATGGATTGTAATACCTTGTGGGCAGTTCTATCACCAGCATGGTGTCCTCTGTAAGCTTCGGCGTGGCACTTCCATAGGATGTGTCACTGTTCATGCTCAGGCACAAAACGTCTAATAATACCATCCACTCCTTCTTTATAAAGACGTGGTTCATCCCAGAAGTAATGTCACAAATCATAAAAGAGTTTTTTTCTTTTGTTGATAGGTGAAATTAGGCGGTATATATTTGGTCAGAAGATAATTAGTATACACTTCATATCAAGGAGTACCATGTGAAGTGTTTATAACAGTAATTTGCTCATCAGGAAAACTATTATCAATAAGCAGTGCGTAATCAAGAATATTTTCCATCCTAGACAAGTTATCTACTACAGGTTTTTCAACTCCCTTCCTATCGACGATATGCAAGTCAAACTCTTGAAGTAAAAGCACCCACCTAATAAGTGTAGGTTTAGCATCTTTCTTTTCCATAAGCTATTTTATAGCAGCATGATGAGTGTGAATATTAACTTTGGAATCAACAATGTAAGGTATAAACTTATCACATGCAAACACGACTCATCAAAAGTCCTTCTGAGTGGTAGAGTAATTTCTTTGAGCATTGTCTATGGTTTTACTAGCATAATGAATAATATTCAATTTCTTGTCTACTATTTTCCTTAGAGCAATACCAACGGCATAATCACTAGCATGACACATTATTTCAAAAGGTAGATTCGAAGCTGGTGGTTGTACAAGAGGTGTAGAAATCAATGATTTCTTAAGTATTTCAAAGGCTTCTGCACAATCATCATCAAAAACAAATGGAATAGCTATTTTCAGAAGAATAGTAAGTTGCCTAGAAATGTTTGAGTAATCTTTAATGAAATGCCTATATAAACTAGCATGACCAAGAAAACTTCTTATACCTTTGATATATTCAGTACATGACATTTTCTCTATTGCATCAACTTTAGCTTTGTCTACCTCAATGCACCGTTCAGAAATTTATGCACGAGTACTATACCTTCATTCAGAATAAAGTGGCACTTCTCCCGATTTAAGACAAGATTAGTTTCTTCATATCTCTGCAAAACTCCATCAAGGTTGCTCAACCAATCATCAAAGGAAGTTCCGTAAATGGGAAAATCATCCATGAAAACCTCAACAATCTCTTCACATGAGTCACAGAATATAGCAGTCATGCATCCTTGAAAGATAGCCGGTGCATTAAATAAACTAAAAGGCATACTTCTATAAGCATAGGTTCTAAAAGTACAAGTGAAAGTAGTTTTCTCTTGGTCCTCTTTTGACACGGGTATTTGAGAGAAATCAGACTATCCATCAAAAAAACAAAAATGTGTGTGCTTATATAATCTTTATAACATTTGATCAATAAAAGGCAAGGGGTAATGATCTTTCGTAGTACCTTCATTCAATTTCCTGAAATCAATTACCATCCTATAGCCAGATACTATTCTTTTTGGAATAAGTTCACTTTTATCATTTGGAACAACTTTTATACCTCCTTTCTTAGGAACACAATGAACATGACTTACCCATCTACTATCAGCAATAGGATAAATTATACCTGTCTCCAGAAGCTTTAGTAATTCCGTTCTTACCACTTCCTCCATCTTAGGATTTAAGCAGTGATGATGATCAACAATTGGTTTAGCATCCTATTCCATATTTATGATGTGCTAACATAGGGTGGGGCTTATACCCTTAATATCACCAAGAGTATATCCAATAGAAGCCCTATGCTTTTTCAAAGTTTTGAGTAATCTCTTTTCTTCATGCTCTAAAATTTTAGCACTAATAATAACATGATATGTCTTCTTTTCATCAAGATAAGCATATTTCAAAGTATCATGCAATGTGTTTAACTCAAATACGGGATCTCATTTTGGTGGAGGGGGATCCCCAAAGATATCAATAGGCAAGTTGTGTTTGAGAATATGTGTTTGTCTAAGGAATATATCATCTATCTCATTTCTTTCATTCATATGCATAGCATGCTCATGGTCTAGCATATATTGTTCTAAAGTAACCATAGGAGGCACAACAATAGAAGCAATACCAATTATTTCATCTTTCCTAGGTAACTCTTTCTCATGGGGTTGTCTACCAAATTTAGAGAAATTGAATTCATGAGATTCATTGCCAAAGCTCACTTTAAATTTCTTTGTGGCACAATTAATTTCATCATTGACCATATTCAAGAAAGGTCTACACAATATAAATGCAAAAAATGTATCTTGTTCAGAACCAAGTACTGGGAAGCTAGTGGGGTACTTGAATTTCCCACACAAGACCTCAATGTCTCTAACATTCCCAATTGGTGAGGTAGTATCTCAGTTTACCAGTGTAATACTGACACCTATATCTTCAATCTTAGAGGGTGCTTTTTCATTCATAATTTCTTTATACAATGTAAAAGGTATAGCACTAATACTAGCACCCATATCACATAAAGCAGCAGAGTGGTAACATTAATCATTATGTTGCTTTTCTTTTCAATGACTCGATTAATAAATGGGGTTTGCTGGAAATTAGTGTTGCTAATAGGAAGTTTACTTGGTGTAACAACCAGGAACATCCCATTTACGCACGATTGATAGAGTATTTGTTTCTCCCTCTTGGGATGCTTTGTACCCTCTTTCGGTGTTAAGGGCCCTCCCAAGAATTGGGAGTGATCATAGCCCTCTACTGCTAGATACTATGGCCAGGAGAATTACATCTCCAAATTTATTTAGATTTGAAAAGTGGTGGTTGGATCAACCTGATTTTAAAAGTATAGTTGAAACTACGTGGAAGGCTCCAGTTTTGGAGAGAGATGCTATTGATGTTTGGATCTCTAAGTCTAAACGTCTTAGGAAAAAAATCAAGGGTTGGAGTGTGAATATTGAGGCTGCCATTAAGAAAAACAAGAGGGAATTAATTCAAGAATTTGATATCTTGGATGTTTTTGCGGAAACTGATCGTCTTACCGTTGAGGATAAAACTCGCATGAAGGATATCGAATCTGAGTTGGAAAGTATTATGCGGAAACAGAAAACTGCCTTGTGGCAGAGGTCGAGAGATCGTAGAATTGGAGATGGGGATAAAAATAATGCTTATTTTCATGCTTTAGCAAATCATAGGAACCGCAAAAACCATTTGACGGAGTTGATTTGTGAGAATGGAGCAGTATATACCACTGAGGCAATGCTGGGTGTAGCAACATCCTTTTACAAAAGTCTGTTTTGCCATGAAGAGAGGCACAATATTCATCTTGGCCCTTCCTTTTGGGGGGAAGATGAGTTGACCACTCATACTGAAAATGATTGTCTCCAAAAGAACATATCAGAGATGGAAATTAGAGAGGCCATCTTTGGTTCTTATGCCAATGGTGCCCTGGCCCTGATGGACTATCCTTTCTGTTCTATCACACCTTCTGGGAGATAATTAAAACTGACTTCATGGCTCTGGTGAGAGATTTTGAAAATGGTAAGCCGAACATATATAGACTAAACTTTGACCTTATCATTTTGATTCCGAAAGTGCCTAATGCCAAGACTGTGAAAAAGTTCAGACCTATCAGTTTGGGTAACAGTGCGGTTAATTCTTTTCTAAAGTTCTTACTAATAGGTTATCTCCTATTAGTAACAGGTTAATTTCTCCTAATCAAACTGCTTTTATTAAAGGGAGGTACATCCTTGAGAGTGTTGTGTTAGCTCATGAAGTAATTCATGAGGTGAAAATCTAATACTCCATGACTGATTCTCAAGTTGGATTATGAAAAAGCATATGATCGGGTGAGCTGGGAGTTCCTGTTTGAGGTGCTAGAATCTTGGGGTTTTGGCCCCAAATGGATTCCTTGGATCAAAAGTCTACTGTTTCAATGTACTTTTCGTGTACGGATTAATGATACAACTAGCCCTTACTTTGTAGGGGGTAAAGGTCTCAAGTAGGGGGACCCCATATCCCTGCTTCTATTTAACTTGGCTGCTGATGTATTTTCTAAAATGCTTACCAAAGCTTCCCACCAAGGATTAATTTCGGGGCTACTAAGAAATGTGGTCCGAGGAGGGATTATTAGTCTTCAATATGTGGATGATACACTCCTCTTTTTAGAGGATTCCTATGAGAAAGCGAGAAATTTTAAATGGATTCTATCTTGCTTTGAAAACCTCTCGGGTATGAAAATCAATTTCATAAAAGTGACATCATCATTATTAACATGGATGAGGACACCGGAAGGGTATGTGCCCAAATTTTCCGTTGTGTAAGTGCATCTAGTGCCACTTAGTGATTTTGGTGGTTTGAAGACTTGTAGGTTAAGTATCTAATGTGTTTATGAGTGTACACAGGATCTATAAGTCACTGAGGAGTTTGAGATATTTGATGAATATCGACCCCTAAAAATGTATATCTTCGGTTGAAGAAATTGGTTTGAAGCTAAAGAATTGAATCGCGACGAATCTGCGATGAAATTGATATTCCTCATGAAGATATTGAAATTGAGGAATTCGGTGTGTCCTGAAGAAAATCATTCTGAAGACTTTGAAGAATGAAGATTTACTCTTTCTGTTTTGTTTTCTTCACACTTGAGTAATAGGAACACCGTACTGTTAAAGGGGGTCGAAGTTACACTTTGGAATGAATTTCCTCATGATGCTCAACCCAAGCCTAATCCTACCAAAAGCCTCAAGTGAGGAATACGAGTGACATGAGGACTCTCACAGTTGAGGGTTCCGACCGCTTCGATAGCCACGCCACATCATTGGTCTTATCCACACCAACGGTCATATTATTTAAGGGCATTAGTGTCAAATCATGTCGGGATCCTACGAGGCTATAAATAGCCTCCCCCACAACCATTAGCTGGTTGGCTGCTCCGTTAGAAACTGACACTTGTCATAAGACCAACCCAATTCCTGAGAGTCTTCGAGAGTAATTCATCAGTGAGGAAATACCCCATACACCGAAACCACAAACCTAGAACCAAGTGATTGAGCATCACTGAAGAAGTTGTTCCTGTGTGGGACTGAAGGCTTTTACCTTTGAGGACTGTGCATCCTCCAGACGGTTAGGCGTCATGGTCTAGAGCAATCCAACAGTCAATTGTGGATCGCCGGGTGACCAAGTTTATGAGGGTTTGGAAATCTGCCCTGAAGACTTACCACGAGTGTTGGGCGAGGACTGTGTGTTCTTAGCCCAAGGAGAATACGGTAGGGACTGTGTGTCCCGGGACTGTGTGTCTTTTGGTTTCAATACCAAGCCGCTCCAAACCAGATGTACAACTGTCACAGTAGTTGGAACTAGGTCATCAACTACTATCTTCGCTGTGAAACGGGTTCTAAGCCATAGGAATCCTTTCAGTGTTGACGACTTTCAGTGTGTCGGGACCCCGATCCTAAGCCATAGGAATCTAGCCTGTAACACATCGCATCTCTTTGCGGTCTCACGCATGGTTAACCCCATGGTTGTAGCCTTACCTTAGCCGGGATCGTTTGCGCCTTTTGACTCACGTATGCAATTGTGTCGCTAGCAATCCAATGACAAAGAACCCGGATCGACATGTCTAGTCATAAACCAAAGTGTCAGTTCCGCACAGGGACAGGCATACATGACCCAGCAAAGTAGGTGTCGGTCACCAACGAAAGTAGACGAGTCGTAGCAAGCTACAAGGACTCCATTACATCGCGTGACATTTCCCCAAAGGGGACATACACAGCAGCTAAGAAGGACACACGCCGGTCAACCAATGTGTCCGGAGAAGTAGCGAGCTACCATGGCTCGTTGGATCACAAAAGGGCATTTCCCTGTAAGGAATGCTACTAAAGTCTACGGCTAGGTAATCGAACCCCATACATATCAAGTACGACACACGTACGCATGGCATACTGATATGTATAGATACATCGATGGCATCACAACATAACCATAAACATACAAGCTTTATTTAAAAGGCTCGGAAGAGCCACAAACATAATATTACACAGTAGGGGTCTCACGACCCATCATAACAGTCATTCAAGTTACAAGCCAGCGGAAGTAGATAAACTGTCTGAGTAGAGACAGATGAAACTAGAAGGCACATGGCATGACTATACTACAGACCCACCCTAGGGCCAGATTGTAGCTCGGATACCAGCTACTCGTCGTCGTCGATGTCTAGGAAGAACCCTCCATTAGGGTCATTAACAACCTGTGCAACAAATTATTAAGCAAACATGAGTACAGAGGTACTCAGCAAGACTTTAGGATAACTATCTACTCATGCAATGTATCAATCAGGAATTGTGGGGTTTCATGCGGAAAGCCAGCATTTGACTCGTGGCTAGACAACTTGCATTTTAAAACAATTTTTGACAACTTGATTTCTCACACACGAGTCCACTAACACCACAACAATACTCCATCGTGGAATCATTCCGTCTCCATACGGAAATGCCGTCCACGACACTCACGCTTATCTTGACAATTTTGTGAGTAGCCATTGAAGTTATCTATGAACAACATATGTCTCCAAGTAGTCCATATCCGCGGACGCGGCTATTCGAATAGATCATAACCCTGCAGGGGTGTACTTCGTCACACACGCTCTCGCCACTTATTGCCATGTGCACGTCATGCACCTCGGCAACCTTCAAGCGGAAGCCCAGCGAGGGAGTTGGCCACGACCGTTAACCACACTAATACTTAGTCCAGGTCTATCGCCTATCTGAGGGTAACCCGCACGGAAGTGTGGCCGAGGTTTCCGCCACGGCCCCAAACGATGTGCGCAGGGTTCCCAAGCCCACCATCCGGGTGCCACTTGGTACACCGTGCCACTGCCTACCGCATCACGGCCCACCTCTCAGGTCAGCGCTATGCACGGCCTCTAGCATGACTATAAACACCAGAAACTACATGCAACTCCTGGACCGTGTACTAAGCGATTAATAAGTCGAGAGGGTCAATTAAGTATCCCAACGTGTGGTAGTATCTAGTATTGGATTACATACACGGAACTCAGTTCCTAAGGACGGTTCCAATGAAACAACCAGCCATGTACTCCTACATAGCCTTTCACCGGTACCTTTACCAAATCAGGTTCAACACACAACCTTTACTTACTGAACACATTCTCACAATTATGTTCATCTCCCAGATGACAGACCATACATGCATAGCAGGATAAGGCACTTCATGGCTCAAGCATCTACCAGGTATGCTAGGTTGCAAGGTTTAGCTATTTACTGTGACAAAGACAGGTCATGCAAAGGAAGTGGGTTCAACTAACGTGGCAAAAGCATTTGAAGCATTTGATCCTAATGCAATAAGTAAGTGCAGGAGCGAGAACATGGGATTTATCAGGATGATCAAAATGGTTGCTTGCCTTGTTGCTCAGAGGAGGGACAATATCCGTCAGTCGGATATTCAATTGAATCCGGAGGAGCGGAGCCTACCGAAAGAAATGGCAACAATCAATAACAATCATGTGCAACAAGATGATGCATGAGCATGGCATCAGGATGCAAGGTGGTATGCTAATATAGCTAACATTTATTAGGTTTGAAGTTGATTTGAATCAGATTCAAATATCACTTCAAACGAGGTATTCTCGAATACCATTTTAATTGATTCGACCTGATGCTCAAATCAACTTGTTTTTAACATGCATGTAAATGATATGTTAAGTTGTTGGTTGTGATTGAACAATGTTTGATCATAGTATTTGAAGTAGAATTCAAATGATTTTCAAATTCCATCTCTATAGCGTTTATAAAATTTAACTTATTCATTATTCTACATGTTTAGTCCAGTAACATTTTCAAACATGTTTGAAAATGACATATTCAGATTCCTTGGATTTTTCTGATACTTTTTCATATATAAATTATTTTCATTGGAGTTACAAATTAATTTCTATGATTTTTAGAAGTTTTGGCATTTTTCTAGAATTCTATTAAATCAGAAATCCACTTATTGCGTCAGCATGGCATCAGCAGGTCCAACTGGTCGTTGAAAGTCAAACCTGACCAGTGGGACCCACTGGTCAGTGACTCTGGTCAGTTTTAGATTAGTTTTAAACTTAATTAGCTAATTAACAGCACTGGACCCACATGTCAGTGACTTATTAGTTTAATTGATTTTATTTTTATTAATCCAAAACATCCAGAGGCTGGCCCCACGCGTCAGTAGCTCAGGCCAGCCGAGATCCACCAGCGGCGAGGTCGTCCTCTCCGGCGGTGAGCCTCCGGCGACACCAGAGAGGGTGGAGGGCATCGGAAACTCGTCTCTGACGACCAAACGCACGGCGGAGACCACAGGGAGATCGGCCACTCGACGACACGCTCGATGGGGCAAACCGAGGGGCTGGGGTGGCCGGATTCGACGCCAGCGACGAGCTCGGCGGCGACCAAAGCTCGGCCATCATCGAGGTCATCAGAAACAGGGTCAAATCGCGCGGGGCTGGGCTTCTAAAGCATCTACGCGACGGCCTGAAGCTGCTAGTGGCCTCAGATGGACCAACCCTTCACCGGAGGGCTACCGGCGACGAGCTGCAGCGGCGGTCCTCGTCGGGCTCCGGTGGAACTAGGCCTAGAGGAAGAGATCGACGGGGAAAGCTTGGGGGAAAGCTGCACAAGCTCACCGGGAGTGCAGTGGTGGCGCTAGCTTGCTCGGGGAGGCGCTGGCGGCCGAAGCTTGAAGACGACGGTGCCGTGGGCATTGCAGGGCTCGGGGGACCTTCGGCTTCTGCAGGGATGACCAGCTCGTCGAGGCGGAGCGAATGGGGCACTCGGGGGATAGAACTAGTGGCTAGTGGCACGGGCAGCTCGAGCTTGAGCTTCTGTCAATGGCGGTAGTGGGGGAGGAAGAAACCGAGAGGAGAGGGGGAAAATGGAGCGCGGGAATGGATAGGCCAGAGCTCGGGGAGGTTATCCCTGCTGTCGCGCTGTCCTGGGGAGCTCTGGAGCGTGCCACGGCGAAGCAGGAGGTGGAGGAGACGTCGTGGGTGTTCGCTCCTCTGCCAGAAGGCAGGAGGAAGAAGACGCCCCTGCCCCTGGTGGGCTGGGCCTCCTCAGGGCGACAGTAAGCTTTTGTCCATGTTTTTTCCTTTTTATTTCTGTTTTGCTAACTATTTGATTTGCTATTTATTTCAGCTCGAAAATAGATTACAAAAAATATTTTGACCACACCAGAATATTTGTTGGAATATATCTAACCATTCCTGAAGTTTTCAACATTTTTTGAAAACTTAAAGTGTTTGAATTCAAATTTAAACTTGAATCCAGTAGCTTTTTGCATTTAAATAAAATGCCAAAAGTGTTATGAAAATAGTTCTCTTCACTACTTATTTGCTTCCATGAATTATCAGAAAAGTTGAACTTTTCTTGAGGCCATTTTGGGTTCATTGATTTGAACAAGTTTAGAATTTCTTTGAATTTGAGAAGTGGCTAGGGTTTTGAGTTTTTCTTCACCACTTGCTTTGTTCTTGTTGAAATTTTCTTGGATGCAATGCAAAGAAGATATGAGCACAATGTTATACTAGATTAGGGTTTCAGGGATGTGACACAGTGTTACTGTTTGAAGAATTTCTCTGAAATTCCTCAACCCCAAATTCTTCACGCTAGTTAATCCTCATCTGTTTTCTGCGTGCTTGGTCACTGTGCAATCTGTTTTCACATTCCTCACACTGAAAAACTGTTGTTGTGAAACTTTGCACTTCTGATCCTTTATTGTTTCCGCTGTAAGTTAGTCATCAGTGAGGAATTTCTTCAAAAGGAATTTCCTCAGTGATGAAATTTTAAAAATCTCCTATTCACCCCCCTCTAGTCGATATAACGCACTTTCAATTGGTATTAGAGCAAGGTACTCCCTTGTTCTGTGTGATTTTGGTTTAACCACCTGGAGTTTTAGTTATGTCGACTGCAGGCATGTTTAAGGTTACCGCAGCATGTCCTACTTTCGAAGGAAATAACTTTCCCTTCTAGAAGAACAAGATGCAAATGCATCTACAAGCTATTGATAATGATGTCTGGTATATTGTGGAACATGGCGTCCCCATCATCTCTGCTAGTGTCTCTGCTGCTGATGTGAAGAAATTCAAGCCACTTGATTCTCAAGCGAAGAATATCATCTCTGGCCATCTGAGCCCAGGCCTGTTTGGAAGAGTGAGTGCTTTGGGCTCAGCAACACTCATCTGGGAGAGACTATGCAAAGTGAATGAAGGAGTATCAACCCAGCGTGACTCTCGTGTTGATATTCTTCGCAATCTCTTCAATCGCTTCAAGAGGCATGACAATGAAAGCTGCCAAGATACCTTTGATCGCCTCACTGACATATCAAATGAACTGCAAGCACAGGGAGCTCGAGACATTACTGATCACGAAGTTGTGAAGAAACTTCTAAGATCTTTGGATTCTTCATTTGATACTTTAGTTCTGATGATTCAAGAAAGACCAGACTACAAGATGCTTGATCCAGCTGATATACTCGAAAGACTCAATACTCATGAATTCTAGCTAGAAGAAAAGAAAGATCTATATGGACCAAGCTATTCTAGACCACGTGCACTGAAAGCTAGAGCAATTTCCTCATCTGAAGAAGAAGATTCGAATGATAGCATTGGTGACCCTGAAGAATTTGTACAGGAGCTTGCAATGCTCGTGAGGAAATTTCAGAGGTTTACACGACGTGGCAAGTTTGGTAAATCTTCAAGAAGAGACATGAGGAAATCAGAATCTTCATCTGAGGACTACAAGAAAAGAGCCTGCCACAAATGCAAGAAATCAGGTCATTACATTGCTGACTGTCCCCGTTGGGGAAAGGAATCAAAGAAGAAGAAATACAAGGACGACAGTTCTGATGACTCGAAGAAGAGAAGAAATCTACAAACTCCTCATGTTCAAAGCCCTCATCGCACAAGAAGACTAGTTTGAGAAAGGCTCGGGCACTTATTGGCAAGGAAATGGATCCCGAGGCCGAATCAGAGGAATGTGATGAAGAAGAGGGTTCTCATGAAGACTCAGAATCCGGAAGGCCAGTCTTGCACTTGCAACCACTTTCGTCAGCAAGTCAATCTTCAACCTTGAAGAAGATGATAACACCATCCATACTGATGACTATGTTGATGACTTCACACCAACCTATTGCTTCATGGCAAAAGGTTCAAAGGTACTGAATGATGCTTCCTCCTCTGATTCAAGTGACTATGAACCTCATGATTATAAAAAACCCAGTTACAGTAAACTTGCTATCATTGCCACTAAAAACAAACTGCCCTGGAAAAGCTTCACAAACTGCTAGATAGAAGTGATGATCTGTTGAATGCTGAAATGAATCTTACCCAAATCGTCACTAAAGATGTGAAAAGTCTTCAGTCTAGATTTGATAATCTTCAAGATCGTTATGATACACTCCTCGCTGATCATGAGAAACTTTCCTATGAATTTCTTCAAAGGAAGCTTGATCTAGAGAAGCTGAGGATTTCTCATGATGCTCTTCGTATGGAAAATGTATCATTACTAGATCTACAGATCAGTGCTGCTCAAGCTGAATTCATTCCTCCATGTCTTAAATGCATTGAATGCGAAACTGCCAATTCTTCACCAGAATCATCAAATACTTCTATTGCTACAAATTCTTCAATTGCACCTGTAGTGTCTATTTCCTCACTTGAGGAAAACACAAATGTTACTGATGAAAATGCAGGGTTGAAGGAATTGTATGTGACAGGCATATACAAAAGCCTCAAAGGACATCAAACCCTTTGTGATGTGCTCAGAAAGTAGATCTTGAACAGGAACCCGAGGAAAGAAGGAATTGCCTTTGAGAGGAAATTAAATGCTGATGGATCTTATTGGAAACCTGAGCAGTATCCCAAAACCTCATGGGTTGCTGCTACTGGTCCTCCTTTTGATCCATCCAATCTAACTGGCTTTTCATTTGAATTATCCTATTCCTCAGATGAGTCATTTGACTCCAACTATAAACTGTTCAAAAATCAATCTGGTGAAGTATTTGCTCGATATGTTGGAACTAACTGCAGGAATGGTCCTCCCTTGAGGAAAATCTGGGTTCCCAAAAGCTGTCTTGAAAATCTTCAGGTGAATGTCCTCATGACACCACCGATGAAGAATCTGAACCCCAGATCAAATTCCTCATGAGGACCAAAGTCTTCAAGAGGATCAAAATCCTCAACTGGTCAAAATTATGCTCGTACCAGTGCTAATGCGTCTAACATGCAGGGAAACTACAAGGAATATGAATATGAGCGTTACTCTTCAAATCATTATGTTCATAAGTCCTCAAACCAGTTCTCTGCATATTCATATGAGTACTTTAACCCCCCTACTGTTAAGAGAAGTGCATTAGCTTCAATGCCACCTTTCTCATATGGTGCTCGCAGGATGATGAATGCTTTCCCACCCCTTCAGATGTGGGTGGTGAAAAAATCAAACTAATCACTTCTGCACGTCAGGTCTCCAGATGAAAATCATCATCTGAAGAATTTGCTGGAGACCTGAGGAAATGTTTGATAGGACACAAGCTAATATTGATGAAATAGAAATATTTCACACATCCTTATAATTCTGTTGTGATGAAATTCTTATCTGATGAAATTGATATCATATTCTTCAAATCTGAAGCATATGAGATGGTAAGTTGTACTAATTCATCTGCATGATGATAAACCCAAGAATACTGAGTGGGTTCTTGATAGTGGCTGCACACATCACATGACTGGTGATAAAAGCTTGCTGATGAATATGCCACTAACTCCATCACCTCTGAAGGAAATCACATATGCTGACAAAGGTAAAAGCAAGGTATTGGGACTTGGCAAAGTGGCTATTTCCAAGGATAGGCATATGGACAAAGTGATGCTTGTTGAATCCCTTGGTTTTAACCTCATGTCAGTCTCGATGCTTTGTGATCTTGATATGATTGTTATCTTTGGTAGATATAGATGTGTAGTCATCATGGAATCTGAGAGATCCAAAGTCTTCGAAGGTGTAAGAAGAGGGGATTTGTGCATTGTTGATTTCTCTACAGGTCCTCAACCAGCCACTTGCTTACTAGCAAAAACCTCAGAAGGATGGCTGTGGCACCGAAGACTAGGTCATGCAGGCATGAGGAATTTGCACACGCCCGCGAAGAAGACGCATGTCATCGGCATCGAATCAGTCAAATTCCTCAAGGATCATCTCTACCGTGCATGTGAATCTGGGAAAATGACCAGATCCAAGCATCCCTCGAAGACTATCATGACCACTACACGTCCCTTCGAATTGCTTCATATGGATCTATTTGGACCTACTCACTATGCCACACTAACCAATGCAACATCTTTATATGGCTTCGTCATAGTTGATGATTATTCCAGATATACATGGGTGCATATCATCGTATATAAAACTGAAGTGCAGGAAGTCTTCAAACGTTTTTCTTCAAGGGCCTCGACAAACTTTGGCATCAAGATCAAACATATGAGGAGTGATAATGGAACAGAGTTCAAAAACACTGGTCTTGATGATTATCTTGATGAACTTGGTATTACTCACGAATTATCTGCTCGTTATACTCCTCAGCAGTACAGTGTCGTCGAAAGGAAGAAAAGAACTCTAGTTGAGATGGCAAGAACTATGCTTGAAGAATATCAGACTCCTCATCGCTTTTGGCCTGAAGCAATCAACACTGCATGCCATATCATCAACAGGGTATATCTTCACAAATTCCTCAAGAAAACCTCATATGAACTCCTCACTTATAAGAAACCCAATGTAAGTTATTTCAAAGTCTTCGGTGCAAAATGTTGGATTAGAGATCCTCACCATAGCTCAAAATTTGCACCTAAGGCACATGAGGGTTTTATGCTCGGTTATGGAAAGGACTCGCACACCTACAGAGTCTTCTACAACTATCACAACAAAGTTGTTGAGACTGTAGATGTGCGGTTCGATGAAACTAATGGCTCGCAAAGAGAGCAATTGCCTTTTGGTCCAGATAAGTTGTCTCCTGAGGAAGCAATAAAGCTCAAACCTACTGAAGACATTGTTCCCACTGAGGAAATTGATGAAGAAACCATCCCTATCACTGATGAAAATCAAGAAGATGCTCTTGAAGAAATTGCTCCAGAACCATTTCCTTAGCCCAGACGAAATCCTCAACCAGCTCATTCGAGGATTGTAAATGAAGTAGCACTTGAAAAAATCCTCAAGGACATCAACGCGCCAGGTCCTCTCACTCGCTCAAAAGCTTCACACTTAGTTAACTTTCGTGGGCATTTTTCCTTTGTATCTATCACAGAACCCTCAAAAGTTGCTACGGCTTTCTTGGAACCGGAGTGGATCCAAGCTGTGCAAGACGAACTTCTTCAATTCAAGTTGAATGACATATGGGAGCTAGTCAAACGACCAGATCCTCGCAAGCACAACATCATCGGAACAAAGTGGATTTTCCGAAACAAGCAAGATGAGGATGGTCAAGTGGTGAGGAATAAGGCACGACTCGTAGCCCAAGGCTACACTCAGGTTGAAGGAATAGATTTCGATGAAACTTTTGCACCTGTTGCTAGACTTGAAGCTATTCGAATACTACTTGCTTATGCTAATTATCATAACATCATCTTATATCAAATGGATGTGAAAAGTGCATTCCTCAATGGTAAGCTTGAGGAAGAAGTATATGTTGCTCAGCCCCGAGGTTTTGACGATCCAAAGAATCCAGACAAAGTCTTCAGACTCAAAAAGGCGCTCTATGGTCTCAAGCAAGTCCCTCGGGCATGGTATGACACATTGAAGGAATTCCTCATGAAGAAAGGCTTCAAACCTGGTTCACTCGATCCAACTCTTTTCACTAAATCCTATAATAATGAGCTATTTGTGTGCCAAATATATGTCGACGATATCAAATTTGGCTGTACTGACAAACAATACAGTGATGAATTTGCTTACATGATGAGTGAAGAATATCATATGTCTATGATGGGGGAGCTAAAATTCTTCTTAGGTCTTCAAATTCGTCAACAACGCAATGGAATCTTCATAACACAGGAGAAATACCTCAAGGATGTTCTGAGGAAATTCGACATGCATGAATGCAAAGGTGCCAAGACTCCAATGCCTACCAACGGGCACCTCGGCACTGATGAAAATGGTAAAGAATTCGATCAGCAAGTATATCGCTCTATGATTGGCTCTTTATTGTATCTATGTGCATCTAGGCCAGATATAATGCTTAGTGTTTGCATGTGTGCACGTTTTCAAGAAAAACCGAAGGAATCACACCATAAGGCTGTGAAGCATATTCTTCGATACTTGGCTCACACACCAACACTAGGATTATGGTATCCCAAGGGCTCAAATCCTCATCTGGTAGGGTATTCTGATTTTGACTATGCTGGTGACCGTGTGGATCGCAAGTCAACTTCTGGTACATGCCATTTCCTCGGAATATCACTAGTTTGCTGGTCCTCAAAGAAGCAGAACTGTGTATCACTCTCCATTGCCGAAGCTGAGTACAATGTTGCTGGTTCATGCTGTGCTCAATTACTATGGATGAAGCAAACCCTCAAGGACTACAACATCAACATGAAGAATGTGCCTCTGTACCGCGACAATGAGAGTGCAATCAAGATTGCATACAACACAATACAACACTCGAAGACTAAACACATCCAGATTCGTCATCATTTTCTTCGGGACCATGTCCTCAAGGGCAATATCATCATCGACCATGTGAAGACTGATGATCAACTGGCAGATATCTTCACTAAGCCCTTGGATGAGAAAAGGTTTTGCAACTTGCGGTGTGAGCTAAATATCTTAGAATCTTCAAATGTTTTGTAAAAAACATGCACACATCCTAACACTTATGCAAAATTGATGACTTAGATGTGCCACACATGATGAATCGATTTTCTTCAACTGATGAAGAGTATCACTCTGAATGTGAAGAAATCAACGAAGAAATTGATTCTCACGGCCCTATGACAATTGTACGCGGCGTCTGTAATGAACATTCTTATATGGTGGGTCATGGCACCGCCCAACGCGAAATTCCTCAAGTTGATTTTCTTCAAAGTTCCATTTCCACAAAACTTGTTTTTCTTCAAAATAGTTTTTCTTCATTGTGACGATTTATCACAAAATCCTCAAGTTAGTCAAATCTTCGAAAAACACTTGATGACTTTCGTTTAACTAAATAGATTGTGATTTCAAGTCCTCAACAGCATTCACTTATAGCTATTTCTTCAAGTTGATATTTCATCTAAGTGAATGTGATCGGACCCTACTTTCCCTCTATGCTATTCTCATCCAGTCCATTCAATTCTTCATATGCGTTCTACTTGAAACTTTGTTCAAAATCCTCACCGCGTCCTTGTCAGCTGATGATTTTATAACAAAATCCTCAAATCTTCAAAAATGTTTCTTTAATGCACAGTAACTAAACCCCACTTCCCACGTTTGGATAACCACGATCTCCACTATCTCCACCGCCTTGCAAGGGCTGTTTGGTCCGAATTCTTCGCGCCAACAGTAACTGTCTGGCTATAAATATGTCCTTATCCCCCTCGGCAAACACTTCTTCGCTCCATCGTTCTCCTACTACAGCAAAAGCCCCGAACCCTAGCGCCACCGCTGGAAGTCTCGTCACGGCGAAGAAGAGCTTCACTGCGTCGACTTTTCCGTCGCCGAAACCACGCCGGAGTGAGACCATCTTCGTCCACCACCGCCGTAGACGTCCTCTGCTGATCGGTTAGGGCGCATTGGACACGCACCGAAGAGCTTCTCCCGACAACTTTCATATGTTCTTCGTGCGCGCCATCTAGGGTAAATAAAAACCCTATTTTTACAGCAAGTTAGATCTACTATTTTACATCTGAGATGTGAAATCTGTTTTTCCTCAAGAATCCATATGCATCTGATTCCTCAAACACTGCCTATCACCACACTATTGATGAACTTCACTAAGCATCTAAGATTTTCACGAGATTCCTCAATTGTGCGAATTTTCGGATCTGTACAACTCTGGAACCCAAGAACAGTATGCTTAGGCAAATTCCTCAACCACTGGTTAAATTCCTCAACTGTCAAACTTTTTTATTTTCTTCAAATCTGAGAACGCATATGACCTCTCCAAATTCCTTCCAACTATACTCTGTTCACACGTACACACATGTTAGCTGATGAATCTCTCGGTTCTCATCACATTAACTCATTTGCAGCGTTTCTTGAAGAATATCTTCAAGTCTCATCAGAATCCTCAAGAGTTCAATCTCATCAGCAAAATCCTTAGCTGAAGAAAATGGAGGATGACAGGAAACAGAAGGGAGGCAAGAAACTTGAGCAGAATACAGCTTTGGATATCCCTGAGGATATTTACTTGGACTATTGCACACCTGATGAAAATGAAACAATGGACAAGAGAAAGATTCGGCTTCAGAAGATAGAACGCCGATGGGCTAAGGAATGGAAGGAATACAGATTTGTCACTGCCAAGTATGCGAAGAAATTCGCTCTGAAGCCTCCTGGCAAACGGGTTCCACTTGAGGCTCATCAAGTAGCACATCCCTCAAGCCTCTAGACCCTTGATGACTATCCTGATGAAAATGATAAGCACTTGGCTAAGCTTAAGTAGCAGGAAGATGTTGCGCTGAGGAAATACAATGAATCATCTGCTGCAGCTTCAACTGCAGCTACTTCATCTGCAGCTGAGACCTCTGGTTGGACAATTCCTCAACAGAAGTCTGTGCCGTCAAAACCAAAGGCTTCAAAGCCTCAATAGAAACCAGCTTTGGCATCATCTACAAAACCCTCAGTGCTAAAACCATCAGCGCCAAAATCCTTAGCGTCACCACAAGTTTCAAAACCAAAATTGTAGCCAGTCATGAAGCCACTGCCCGCTACCTCCAGCTCCTCACTCCCACCTGCAACCAGCTCGGAGACAAAGTCTTCACCACCTCCTGTGAAGACTCAGGTGTCTGCTGAAAGAGGAACACAACCAAGCCCCAGCAAAATCATCACAGTCCCGTATACATCACAGGGTAGTGATGAATATGATGATGAAACCCTGCAAGCTATAATCAGAAACACGTAGGAGAGGGTAGCTCAAGCTTCTCGTAGCGCCATTCCTTTGGCCATGGACCCCAAGGTCCTCCTAGACTACATAAACATCTGGTATGAGGACCCCAACACTCCGCTTGATGATTTGAAACTTCCCCCTAGCATCAGCCACATGGTGGCAACATTCATCAATGAGGCCAAGTGGAAGGAGGAGTGTCGTGGGTATAAGTCTGACAGTAGATGTGTAGGGTACGAAAGGATGGGCAGAGCCTTAGCTATGGCGAGGTTGTATGAGTTCAGGCCCCTCTGCGGTGCAGGTAAAAGCCCTACGTCTCAGTGCTCTTCGGAGCTTAGTGTCGAGTGGAATATAGGATTACAGTAAATGCCAATCCCTGCACCAGTGGGGAAGGGCAGCTTCTATAGAGTGCGCTGCCCTTCACAACGGCCCGGTGGACAAGGGTGGAGTAGTGGCGAATAAATGCCTATGTTACAGGTAACGTATGCCTTAAATGCTAATAATGGTTTATGAAAACGTATGATCGTTGCCCTCCTGGGAGGTTACTGTTGGAATTATGCCCTAGAGGCAATAATAAATGTATAGTTATTATTATAATTCCTGTATCAAGATAATAGTTTATTATCCATGCTATAATTGTATTGAATGAAGACTCATTTACATGTGTGGATACATAGACAAAACACCGTCCCTAGCATGCCTCTAGTTGGCTAGCTAGTTGATCGATGATAGTCAGTGTCTTCTGATTATGAACAAGGTGTTGTTTCTTGATAACTGGATCACGTCATTGGGAGAATCACGTGATGGACTAGACCCAAACTAATAGACGTAGCATGTTGATCGTGTCATTTTGTTGCTACTGTTTTCTGCGTGTCAAGTATTTATTCCTATGACCATGAGATCATATAACTCACTGACACCGGAGGAATGCTTTGTGTGTATCAAACGTCGCAACGTAACTGGGTGACTATAAAGATGCTCTAGAGGTATCTCCGAAGGTGTTAGTTGAGTTAGTATGGATCAAGACTGGGATTTGTCACTCCGTGTGACGGAGAGGTATCTCGGGGCCCACTCAGTAATACAACATCACACATAAGCCTTGCAAGCAATGTAACTTAGTGTAAGTTGCGGGATCTTGTATTACGGAACGAGTAAAGAGACTTGCCGGTAAACGAGATTGAAATAGGTATGCGGATACTGACGATCGAATCTCGGGCAAGTAACATACCGAAGGACAAAGGGAATGACATACGGGATTATACGAATCCTTGGCACTGAGGTTCAAACGATAAAGATCTTCGTAGAATATGTAGGATCCAATATGGGCATCCAGGTCCCGCTGTTGGATATTGACCGAGGAGTCTCTCGGGTCATGCCTACATAGTTCTCGAACCCGCAGGGTCTGCACACTTAAGGTTCGACGTTGTTTTATGCGTATTTGAGTTATATGGTTGGTTACCGAATGTTGTTCGGAGTCCCGGATGAGATCACGGACGTCACGAGGGTTTCCGGAATGGTCCGGAAACAAAGATTGATATATAGGATGACCTCATTTGATTACCGGAAGGTTTTCGGAGTTGCCGGGAATGTACCGGGAATGACGAATGGGTTCGGGGAGTTCACCGGAGGGGGGCAACCCAATCCGGGGAAGCCCATAGGTATTTGTGGGGGTCACACCAGCCCTTAGTGGGCTGGTGGGACAGCCCACCAAATCCTATGCGCCAAAGAAGAAAAATCAAAGGAAGAAAGAAAAAAAGAGGAAGAAGTGGGAAGGGGGAAGGACTCCCTCCCACCAAACCAAGTAGGACTCGGTTTGGGGGGGGGAGAGTCCTCCCCCCTGGCTCGGCCGACCCCTTGGGGTTCCCTTGGACCCCAAGGCAAGGTCCCCCTCCCTCCTCCTATATATATGGGGCTTTTAGGGCAGATTTGAGATGACTTTCTCACGGCTGCCCGACCACATACCTCCATAGTTTTTCCTCTAGATCGTGTTTCCGCGGAGCTCGGGCGGAGCCCTGCTGAGACAAGATCATCACCAACCTCCGGAGCGCCGTCACGCTGCCGGAGAACTCTTCTACCTCTCCGTCTCTCTTGCTGGATCAAGAAGGCCGAGATCATCGTCGAGCTGTACGTGTGCTGAATGCGGAGGTGCCGTCCGTTCGGTACTAGATCGTGGGACTGATCGCGGGATTGTTCGCGGGGCGGATCGAGGGACGTGAGGACGTTCCACTACATCAACCGCGATCTCTAATCGCTTCTGCTGTATGATCTACAAGGGTACGTAGATCACTCATCCCCTCTCGTAGATGGACATCACCATGATAGGTCTTCGTGCGCGTAGGAAAAATTTTGTTTCCCATGCGACGTTCCCCAACAGTGGCATCCTGAGCTAGGTTCATGCGTAGATGTCTTCTCGAGTAGAACACAAAAGGTTTTGTGGGCGGTGATGTGCGTTTTGCTGCCCTCCTTAGTCTTTTCTTGATTCCGCGGTATTGTTGGATTGAAGCGGCTTGGACCGACATTACTCGTACGCTTACGAGAGACTGGTTTCATCGTTACGAGTAACCCCCTTTGCTCAAAGATGACTGGCAAGTGACGGTTTCTCCAACTTTAGTTGAATCGGATTTGACCGAGGAGGTCCTTGGATGAGGTTAAATAGAAACTCATATATCTCCGTTGTGGTGTTTGCGTAAGTAAGATGCGATCCTACTAGATACCCTTGGTCACCACGTAAAACATGCAAGAACAAAATTAGAGGACGTCTAACTTGTTTTTGCAAGGTATGATTATGATGTGATATGGCCAATGATGTGATGTGATATATTGGATGTATGAGATGATCATGTTGTAATAGAAATATCGACTTGCACGTCGATGGTACGGCAACCGGCAGGAGCCATAGGGTTGTCTTTATACTAACATATGTGCTTGCAGATGCGTTTACTATTTTGCTAGGATGTAGCTTTAGTAGTGATAGCATAAGTAGCACGACAACCCCGATGGCGACACGTTGATGGAGATCATGATGATGGAGATCATGGTGTGGCGCCGGTGACAAGAAGATCGTGCCGGTGCTTTGGTGATGGAGATCAAGAAGCACGTGACGATGGCCATATCATGTCACTTATGAATTGCATGTGATGTTAATCCTTTTATGCACCTTATTTTGCTTAGAACGACGGTAGCATTATGAGGTGATCTCTCACTAAAATTTCAAGACGAAATTGTGTTCTCCCCGACTGTGCACCATTGCTACAGTTCGTCGTTTCGAGACACCACGTGATGATCGGGTGTGATAGACTCAACATTCACTTACAACGGGTGCAAAACAGTTGCGCACGCGGAACACTCGGGTTAAGCTTGACGAGCCTAGCATGTGCAGACATGGCGTCGGAACACATGAGACCGAAAGGTCGATCATGAATCATATAGATGATATGATTAGCATAGGGATGCTTACCACTAAAACTACTCCCGACTCACGTGATGATCGGACTTGGGATAGTGTAGGTGGATCATGAACCACTCAAATGACTAGAGAGATGTACTTTTTTAGTGGGAGTTTAGCATGTAATTTGATTAAGTTGAACTCTAATTATCTTGAACATAGTCTAAGTCCACTTTGAATATATTTGTGTTGTAGATCATGGCTCACGCAAGTGTCATCCTCAATTTTAATACGTTCCTAGAGAAAGCTAAGTTGAAAGATGATGGAAGCAACTTTGTAGACTGGGCTCGTAATCTTAAGCTAATCTTACAAGCTGGAAAGAAGGATTATGTCCTTAATGCTGCGCTAGGAGATGAACCACCCGCTACGGTTGATCAGGATGTTAAGAACGCTTGGTTAGCGCGTAAGGAGGACTACTCAATAGTTCAATGTGCAGTCTTGTATGGCTTAGAACCGGGACTTCAACGTCGCTTTGAGCGTCATGGAGCATTTGAGATGTTCCAGGAGTTGAAGTTCATCTTTCAGAAGAACGCCCGGATCGAGAGGTATGAGACCTCCGATAAATTCTATGCTTGCAAGATGGAGGAAAACTCGTCTGTCAGTGAACATGTGCTCAAAATGTCTGGGTACTCAAACCGTCTAGCTGAACTGGGGATTGAACTCCCGCAAGAAGCTATCACTGACAGAATCCTCCAATCACTGCCGCCAAGCTATAAAAGCTTCGTGTTGAACTACAACATGCAAGGGATGAACAAGTCTCCCGGCGAGTTGTTTGCGATGCTGAAAGTCGCAGAGTTTGAACTCCGTAAAGAGCATCAAGTGTTGATGGTGAGCAAGACCACTAGTTTCAAGAGAAACGGCAAAGGCAAGAAGGGCAATTCGAAGAAGAGCGGCAAGCCTGTTGCCAATCCGCCGAAGAAACCCAAGGCTGGACCTAAGCCTGAAACAGAGTGCTTCTATTGCAAGGGTATGGGTCACTGGAAGCACAATTGCCCCAAGTATCTGGCAGATAAGAAGGTGGGCAAAGAAAAATCAGGTATATTTGATATACATGTTATTGATGTGTACTTAACCAGCTCTCGTAGTAGTGCCTGGGTATTCGATACCGGTTCTGTTGCTCACATTTGCAACTCGAAGCAGGAACTGCGGAATAGACGGAGGCTGGCGAAAGACGAAGTGACCATGCGCGTAGGAAACGGTTCCAAGGTTGATGCAATCGCCGTCGGCACCGTGTCACTTCAACTACCATCGGGATTAGTGATGAACTTAAATCATTGTTATTTAGTGCCTGCGTTGAGCATGAACATTATATCTGGATCTTGTTTATTGCGAGACGGTTACTCTTTTAAGTCTGAGAATAATGGTTGTTCTATTTCTATGAGTAACATCTTTTATGGTCATGCACCGAATGTGAGAGGATTGTTCATATTGAATCTCGATAGCGATACGCATATACATAACATTGAGACCAAAAGAGTTAGAGTAAACAATGATAGCGCCATATTTTTGTGGCACTGCCGCTTGGGTCATATTGGTGTAAAGCGCATGAAGAAACTCCATGCTAATGGACTTTTGGAGTCACTTGACTTTGATTCACTTGACACTTGCGAACCATGCCTCATGGGCAAGATGACTAAAACTCCGTTCTCCGGAACAATGGAGCGTGCAAGTGACTTATTGGAAATCATACATACCGATGTGTGTGGTCCGATGAGCGTGGAGGCACGTGGCGGATATCGTTATTTTCTCACCTTCACTGACGATTTGAGTAGATATGGTTATGTCTACTTAATGAAGCACAAGTGTGAAACATTTGAAAAGTTCAAGCAATTTCGGAGTGAAGTAGAAAATCATCGTAACAAGAAGATCAAGTTCCTACGGTCTGATCGTGGGGGTGAATATCTGAGTTTCGAGTTTGGTACTCACTTAAGACAATGTGGAATTGTTTCGCAGTTAACACCGCCTGGAACACCACAGCGTAATGGTGTGTCCGAACGTCGTAATCGTACTTTATTAGAAATGGTGCGATCTATGATGTCTCTTACTGATTTGCCGTTATCGTTTTGGGGTTATGCATTAGAAACAACTGCATTCACTTTAAATAGGGCACCATTGAAATCCGTTGAGACGACACCATACGAACTGTGGTATGGCAAAAGGCCAAAGTTGTCGTTTCTTAAAGTTTGGGGATGTGATGCTTATGTCAAAAAGCTTCAGCCTGAAAAGCTGGAACCCAAAGCGGAAAAGTGCGTCTTCATAGGCTACCCAAAAGAGACAGTTGGGTACACCTTCTATCTCAAATCCGAGGGCAAAGTGTTTGTTGCTAAAAACGGAACTTTTCTCGAGAAGGAGTTTCTCTCGAGAGAATTGAGTGGGAGGAAGATAGAACTTGACGAGGTTGTCGAACCTCTCATCCCTCTGGATGGTGGCACAGGGCAAGGGGAAACCCCTGTGATTGCGACGCCGGTTGAGGAGGAAGTTAATGATGATGATCATGAAACTCCAATTCAAGTTTCTCTTGAACCACGCAGGTCGACGAGATCACGCGCTGCTCCAGAGTGGTACGGTAATCCCGTCTTGACAATCATGTTGTTAGACAACAATGAACCTGCAAATTATGAAGAAGCAATGGTGGGCCCAGATTCCAACAAATGGCTAGAAGCCATGAAATCCGAGATAGGATCCATGTATGAGAACAAGGTATGGACTTTGGAGATACTACCTGAGGGCCGCAAGGCTATTCAGAACAAATGGATCTTTAAGAAGAAGACGGACGCTGACGGTAATGTGACCGTTTATAAAGCTCGACTTGTGGCAAAGGGTTTTTCACAAGTTCCAGGAATTGACTACGATGAGACTTTCTCTCCCGTAGCGATGCTTAAGTCCGTCAGAATCATGTTAGCAATAGCTGCATTTTTCGATTATGAAATTTGGCAGATGGATGTCAAAACGGCGTTCCTTAACGGTTTCCTTAAGGAAGAGTTGTATATGATGCAACCCGAAGGTTTTGTCGATCCTAAAAATGCTGACAAGGTGTGCAAGCTCCAGCGATCCATTTATGTACTGGTGCAAGCATCTCGGAGTTGGAACAAACGCTTTGATGAGGTGATCAAAGCATTTGGTTTTATACAAGTGGTTGGAGAATCTTGTATTTACAAGAAAGTGAGTGGGAGCTCTGTGGCGTTTCTAATATTGTATGTGGATGACATATTACTGATTGGAAACAACGTAGAGCTTTTGGAGAGCATAAAAGGTTACTTGAATAAAAGTTTCTCTATGAAGGACCTAGGAGAAGCTGCTTACATTCTAGGCATTAAGATCTATAGGGATAGATCAAAACGCCTGATAGGACTTTCACAAAGCACATACCTTGATAAAGTTTTGAAGAGGTTCAAAATGGAACAATCCAAGAAAGGGTTCTTGCCAGTGTTACAAGGTACGAGATTGAGTAAGACTCAGTGCCCAGCAACTGATGAAGATAGAGAGCATATGCGCTCCGTCCCCTATGCTTCAGCCATAGGCTCTATCATGTATGCGATGCTGTGCACTAGACCGGATGTTAGCCTGGCCATAAGTATGGCAGGCAGGTTCCAGAGTAATCCAGGAGTGGATCACTGGACAGCGGTCAAGAATATCCTAAAGTACCTGAAAAGGACTAAGGAGATGTTTCTCGTGTATGGAGGTGACGAAGAGCTCGCCGTAAAAGGTTACGTCGACGCAAGCTTTAACACAGATCCGGACGACTCTAAGTCGCAAACCGGATACGTATTTATTCTTAATGGGGGTGCAGTAAGCTGGTGCAGTTCCAAGCAAAGCGTCGTAGCAGATTCTACATGTGAAGCGGAATACATGGCTGCCTCGGAGGCGGCTAAGGAGGGTGTCTGGATGAAGCAGTTCATGACGGATCTTGGAGTGGTGCCAAGTGCACTGGATCCAATAACCTTGTTCTGTGACAACACTGGTGCCATTGCCTTAGCAAAGGAACCAAGGTTTCACAAGAAGACCAGACACATCAAACGACGCTTCAACCTCATCCGCGACTACGTCGAGGAGGAGGACGTAAATATATGCAAAGTGCACACGGATCTGAATGTAGCAGACCCGCTGACTAAGCCTCTTCCACGGCCAAAACATGATCGACACCAGAACTGTATGGGTGTTAGATTTATTACAATGTAATTCACATGGTGATGTGAGGGCTAGATTATAGACTCTAGTGCAAGTGGGAGACTGTTGGAATTATGCCCTAGAGGCAATAATAAATGTATAGTTATTATTATAATTCCTGTATCAAGATAATAGTTTATTATCCATGCTATAATTGTATTGAATGAAGACTCATTTACATGTGTGGATACATAGACAAAACACCGTCCCTAGCATGCCTCTAGTTGGCTAGCTAGTTGATCGATGATAGTCAGTGTCTTCTGATTATGAACAAGGTGTTGTTGCTTGATAACTGGATCACGTCATTGGGAGAATCACGTGATGGACTAGACCCAAACTAATAGACGTAGCATGTTGATCGTGTCATTTTGTTGCTACTGTTTTCTGCGTGTCAAGTATTTATTCCTATGACCATGAGATCATATAACTCACTGACACCGGAGGAATGCTTTGTGTGTATCAAACGTCGCAACGTAACTGGGTGACTATAAAGATGCTCTAGAGGTATCTCCGAAGGTGTTAGTTGAGTTAGTATGGATCAAGACTGGGATTTGTCACTCCGTGTGACGGAGAGGTATCTCGGGGCCCACTCGGTAATACAACATCACACATAAGCCTTGCAAGCAATGTAACTTAGTGTAAGTTGCGGGATCTTGTATTACGGAACGAGTAAAGAGACTTGCCGGTAAACGAGATTGAAATAGGTATGCGGATACTGACGATCGAATCTCGGGCAAGTAACATACCGAAGGACAAAGGGAATGACATACGGGATTATACGAATCCTTGGCACTGAGGTTCAAACGATAAAGATCTTCGTAGAATATGTAGGATCCAATATGGGCATCCAGGTCCCGCTGTTGGATATTGACCGAGGAGTCTCTCGGGTCATGCCTACATAGTTCTCGAACCCGCAGGGTCTGCACACTTAAGGTTCGACGTTGTTTTATGCGTATTTGAGTTATATGGTTGGTTACCGAATGTTGTTCGGAGTCCCGGATGATATCACGGACGTCACGAGGGTTTCCGGAATGGTCCGGAAACGAAGATTGATATATAGGATGACCTCATTTGATTACCGGAAGGTTTTCGGAGTTGCCGGGAATGTACCGGGAATGACGAATGGGTTCCGGGAGTTCACCGGAGGGGGGCAACCCAATCCGGGGAAGCCCATAGGTATTTGTGGGGGTCACACCAGCCCTTAGTGGGCTGGTGGGACAGCCCACCAAATCCTATGCGCCAAAGAAGAAAAATCAAAGGAAGAAAGAAAAAAAGAGGAAGAAGTGGGAAGGGGGAAGGACTCCCTCCCACCAAACCAAGTAGGACTCGGTTTGGGGGGGGGAGAGTCCTCCCCCCTGGCTCGGCCGACCCCTTGGGGTTCCCTTGGACCCCAAGGCAAGGTCCCCCTCCCTCCTCCTATATATATGGGGCTTTTAGGGCAGATTTGAGATGACTTTCTCACGGCTGCCCGACCACATACCTCCATAGTTTTTCCTCTAGATCGTGTTTCCGCGGAGCTCGGGCGGAGCCCTGCTGAGACAAGATCATCACCAACCTCCGGAGCGCCGTCACGCTGCCGGAGAACTCGTCTACCTCTCCGTCTCTCTTGCTGGATCAAGAAGGCCGAGATCATCGTCGAGCTGTACGTGTGCTGAACGCGGAGGTGCCGTCCGTTCGGTACTAGATCGTGGGACTGATCGCGGGATTGTTCGCGGGGCGGATCGAGGGACGTGAGGACGTTCCACTACATCAACCGCGATCTCTAATCGCTTCTGCTGTACGATCTACAAGGGTACGTAGATCACTCATCCCCTCTCGTAGATGGACATCACCATGATAGGTCTTCGTGCGCGTAGGAAAATTTTTGTTTCCCATGCGACGTTCCCCAACAGTTACGATGTACAGAGTGGAATTCAGTCGGTACGATAAATATGCTCCGAATGCTCATCACCGACTGGATGGTGGGGGGTCCTTAGTTCAGTCGGAACTATCTAAGGGCCTTGCCCTCTATGAAGGGTAGTCCTTGGGTAGGACCTATAGGGCAGGCCTATGACCCTACCCTGGGACTATAACCCCATCATTAGTCCCCGAATGGATCGGGGTTGGAACGACGAAATGGTGCCTGGAGTACGGACCCGACTGGTATGGATGTGACTTTGGCGTTGTTTGCCTCGATCCATTTTATCCTTTCGACCAGTGATCCGAGTGAATATACCAGTGAAACGAACCGTCAGGGACCGAGTGCTTCCGCGGAATCTTTCGATGTGACCGGTCAAACTGAAAGCGGCGGATTTTCTGGGATCTTCAAATTTCGGTTGTCGCGCGCTCAGCGGGCATGTCGACATCGTCATCGAGTAGTTTCTGCCGCCTCAATTACCGTGCCTTTATCTTCTCCACTAATATCACAGCAGCCGGTCGGGGGATAAGATTTCGGGGCCACCTGTTAGTGACCCAGTCGGAACCTTATTTAAGCCTCTCCGGCGGGGGTTTCTTGTTGCGCTGCCCTTGTTACTCGCACTCGCCTCACTTCTCCCGTAGCTCCCTGCGCGTTCCAAGCCTCTTCCTTCCTCTCCTCCTCTGCGGATCTGCTGCCTTCACCATGACGAAGGGGCAGACGAGCAAGCTCGAGTCGCAGAAGAAGAAGTAGAAGGCGTCGGCTCCTGCTCAGCGGCGACAGCGAGCATTATCGGCGGGTTGGATCCAGGGGGATTTCCTCCCCTCCACGGTGATGGCGGATGACCTGCTGGAGCTGGTGGAGTAAGGCATGATTGCCAACAAGTCGTGGAGGTTGCCGGCGGAGGGCGAGACAGAGCCGGCACCGCAGGAGGGAGAGCGCGTCTTGCTGCTCAGCCACGTGTAAAGGGTCTTCTCCTTGCCTCCCCACCCCTTCTTTAGAGGTATTATGAATCACTTCGGGGCGCAGCTCCATCATTTTCCTCCCAACGCGATAGCCAATCTCGCCGCATTCGTCAGTCTATGCAAGTGCTTTATTGGATGTCCCCCCATTGGGGGCTCTTTAAGTACATCTTCTCCGCTAGGTCTCAGACTGTCAAAAAGCTTAGCCAGTCAGACGATAAAACCCATCTCCTCCAGCTCTGCGGGGGCTTAGGTTTCCAAAAGAAAACAAAGAGTAGCTACCCCCCCTCTCCAGCTGTCCGAGTCAGTTAGGAACTGGCAGTCGACCTGGTTCTACTGCGAGGACATAGCTTGTCCGAATGCCGCGACTGGGTTGCCGCCCTTTAGCCTAGACCGTCCGGCCCCTCCCAGGCAGCTTGCACTCTCAAAGTTGGAAAAGATCCAGATCCAACCTCTGGTCGACGCGCTGATAGTTGTCGTCAGCAAGGGAGTCACCCGCATAGATTTGCTGGAGACTTTTCTGGCTCGGTGCATCCAGCCGCTGCAAGCCCGACACCACGCCATGTGGCACTACGTGGGGCCCGAGGATTCCACTCGGACTCATCCAGAGTGCATGAGCGGGGAGACCGTGACAGCGTGGGTCCGTGGCATTACAGGCGCATGTGACAACCCCCAAGGAGCCCGGCGAGTGAGGCCCTTCCGCACCGACAATCCTCCTCCGAATGAGGTGACTGCATCTTGTCGAGTGCCTTCAATCTTCTTAGATCTATCCCTTTTCTTGTGTCGCCGCCTGGTGTCTGACGTTGTCGACTGTATTTTGTGCAGGAGTGGACCAACTGGCACTCTCCTGTCTCGAACGGGAATCCCGCTGAGGAAGAGGAGGGCAGCCAGGAGGGCAGCGTGGATAGCGCCTAGTACGTCTCCGACAATGGGGAAACGGAGGAGGAGTCTGGAGAGGAGGAGGGCGAGGTTGGGGAGCAGAGCTCGCCACCTCCACTATCAGAGCCTCGAACTAAGCGCTGTCACGAACCCGCGGCTCCGCCGGCTCCTCCAGCAGCTCCTAGTGCTCCGCCTGCTTCTCCCATGGCGCCGAGTGCTCCGCCAGCTCCTCCCGTGGCTCTGAGTGCTCGGAGCGTGAAGAGCACCAGGGACGCTGCTGCCGAGCCCACGGACCAACCGTCCAAGGTGGCCAAACCGAGTAGGTCCAAGCCTCGGAAAGCTTTGCCTCGGATGAGGATCGCTGTTCCAGTTGCCTCAGCGTAAGTGTCTTGTTCTCCCATCTTCTTTCAGTATTTCATTGAACTCATGCTTATCGGCCGAGTGGATTTTATTCAACAGAGCTGCTACCTCCGCCACCTCTCTGCCGCGCCAAGACGATGATCCCATGGATACGGATAACGCTGCCACATCCCAGCAAGGTACGTTGTGACGACTCCGAGAGTTTGCATTATTGTTTCGCGAGTGCTACCTTTAATCTTGCCCTTATTCTGTAACCTCATGTTGTTCAGTCGGGCTTCCTTCGGAGGTGATTCATCTAGAGGAGGACGACCAAAGGGGATCAGGGCCAACTTTGGCGCCTGTCCTTGAGGTTGTTCCATCTGCTGCTGCTCCCACCACGGACGCGCCGCCGACCGAGACGATGTCGCCGACTGAGGCGGTGCCCCTCGCGGCGGAACCGACTGGAGCGGGACTTGGGATGCCCAAGGAGTCTTCTGTCGTGCGAGGTCTGTCGACCGTCTAGTACGACGCCGACACCTCCCGGAAGACCAAGTGGGAGACGCCAAGGAGGACATGGTGCAAGTGGAGTTGATGGTGGGTGATGCCAAGGGAGCGTACGACTCCATCGCGTCTTTGTCCAAGAGAAGCCTGGAGCTCCGGGACGATATCCGAGTAAGTGCGCTAGTAAGTGTTTAAGTGATATACTCGGATACAGTAGGATTATTTTGCAGTGGGTTCACTCCGAGTGAAGGCACTGGGTGTAGTCCCCGAGACTTCCGTCGAGTGCTTGCACTGGCAGTTGTCTTTATATGCATTTTCAGTTATCTGAGCATATCAGAGCTGGTCTGCCCGAATATTACCAGTGGGGGCACTCGGAGTGCATCCAGTGGATGTAGTCCCCGAGAGTAGTGTTACTCAGGTCGGGTAATAGCATTCTCGTAGATTTGTCTGTTTGTCATGTAGCTCAATAGGGCCTGCGAGTTCGAGCTTCATATCACTCGGGTCACTCTTAGTGAACCCACTGGGTGTAGTCCCCGAGACCGCTGTTGAGTGCTTGCATTGGTAGGGGTCTGAAGAACTTTGAGCTTTGTTTGTTTTCCTTGTTGACGGGGATATAGCCCTAGGGTAGGGTCATAGGTCTGACCAATACGTCCTACCTAAGGGCACCTCATTATTAGTTTAAGGACTACAAGGAAAATTCCTACTGGATCGTGACAACATCTAATCCACTCGGTATGGATCATCTCAGACAAGTACATTCCATCCACTCGGATGACAGTCAACCACTCGGCCGTATGACTCACTCGGTCATGCAAATACCAATAGTCGGCAAGACATCAGTAGTGGGCTGGCATTATGGCATCAATGCCCCATCTTGTAACATAAGAGGTGAGGAGGTGGCGCACTCTATATAAGCCACCCCCTCCACATAGCTGGGGCTAGTTTTTCTTCTCCCTCGGCGGGCTCATTCTTTCCCTCGAGCTCTGTCTCTCTCTCTACACCATGTAACTCATGTCCATGGCAGATAAAACAAAGCCTCTCCGGAGCACGAGACGTAGGGTTGTTATCTCCACTGTGAGAGGCCCGAACTCGCTAAAACCACCGTGTCACCCATGTGCATCTTGATAGATCATGCCCCGTTATTCTACCACCTTTCTATTGTCGGAATCGTTACCACGACAGTTGGCACCCACCGTGGGGCATGGCGTCTATCGAACCATGATGCAGATGGTTTTTTCATTCATCTATATCTAATTTCCTGTTCATGTAGTTCATACGGCTCATCTTCACAGCGAGTATTGATTTATCAGGAGAAAAAAGGAGGAGATAAGATACATCTTTATTTGCCATCGTGGAGGCGCGGGACTGATCGGCAAACGCAGAGCTCCTTCGCCTAGTCGTTCAGCCAACGATGGCTTCCACTTCACGGAAGCACTGGCCTGGCGGGCAGTGCAGGGCTCCTCCGACCGGTCGCCTGCCAGACGGCGGCCTTCATGCCACGGGTCTTCCCCAGCCGATCGCCTGATCGATGGCGGCGTCCGCGCCGTGAAGCTCTTCATCCCGGTCATCCGGTAGATAGTGAGCTCCATGGTGGAAACGCACCTCCCGCTGGTGTTCACCGATGCTGCCGGCTCGATGACAGCCCCCATTGGGAACACATCCTTCCGGCGTCGCCTGCACAAGCACACAGCAGGGCAATCAATTGCATGCCAAAAATAGTCCATGGAAGATGGAAACTCCCGTCGCATGCAGAATCGGTTTTAGCTATTTCTTAATTACCACTAATCAAGGCCTCTTGCATGCAGGTCATACGCTCAGATTTTAGACGTGGGCATCTCCATCAATGCATCATTAAGCACCCATAAAAGCAAGCGTTGGCGAGTCCTCTCAGGCACGAGGCCCTGGCGGTTCTTCCATCCGACGCAAATCGTTATCTGACAACGGGGACGATGGGGTCAGTAGCACACCGCCGTAGCCGGAAACTGGCTAGGCATGACGGTGCATCTCCCTCTGATCAGCTGCTCCATCTGCATCGTGTCGAGTCCTTGCTTCAATCGCGGAAGCCGCCGGTGAGCAGTCGGTGCCAGGGAAAGGAGCGCATCACACCTCGTCGTCATCAACCGCCTTGTCTATGACGCCGCCTTCGAGCCTTCACGCACGAACATCGACGCCGTCGCCCCGTCGCCGTCATGCACGTGGAGGAAGCCGCTGTCGTCACCCCCTCGTCGTCACCGACCTAGGCACAGCCGACTGCGCCTCGTCTGCACCTTCGCCGTTAAGACTTCACGCGCGGCTACCGCCCCGTGTTTTCGGCCGCTTGGCATGCAGCTACCTCCATAGTTGAGGCTCGGTCCCGGCGCGCCTGTGTCGCAGGCGCGTAGAGTTTCTTCCTTCGACACCAGTCACCGGCAAGGTCACCCGGCCATCCCGCGCACCTCCACTCGGTGAGGCGCGTCGTCATCACTCGACAGCTCCGCGTGCCGTCACTCTCCTGGGGACTCCTTCGTCACTCGGCTGCTCCGCGCGTCGTCACTCGGCTGGACGCTCCTTCATCACTCGGCAGCTTCGTGCACCATCACTCGGTTGGACGCTCCTTCGTCACTCGGCTGCTCCGCACGCTGTTACTCTATTGGATGTGTCGTCATCACTCGGCAGCTCTGTGCATCGCCAGTCGGCGAGACACGCCATCGTCACTCTGCTGGCCGCGTCGTCATCACTCGACAGCTTCGCGCGCCGTCACTCGGCTGAAGACTCCTTCATCACTCAGTTGCTCTGCGCGCCATCTCACGGCCGGCCCGTGCGTCGCCACTCAGCTAGACGCGTCTTCATCGCTTGACCGCTCAACACGTCGCCACTCAGCCGGACGTGTCTACTTAGCTCGATCGCCCCGCGCGTCGTGAGACAGCTAAGTCATTTTTCATAGATTGCATTCTATTAAATAATCGTTTCTGCATTACGGAATGTTAAGTAAGTCACACATGACGTTTACTTGGAGGCCACACCACCGAGTGTACCTCTGCACTCGGTTGTTTATTTTCATGACGGAGCACTTCACTTCCGCTTCATTTGGGTCCAGAACTCAAACGAGTTCAGCCGGATCCTTCACTCTTTTAGACTCTTGCTAGTTCTGAACCTGCAAGCACCTGGCACACCCAGTGGGTGTCTATGGGTGTTATTTACACAAACTATTTTAGAAAAGATCATATTACTTTGATAATTTTTTATGCTGGCTTGTGCTATTTTTCATACACAGGTTACTCGACGCATCCGTGCGCCATCCTCGTCGCTGCTCAGGCTCAGTCACCGGAATGATCATTCATGCGTTTTCACGTGTTCGGAAGCCCTTTCAATGACGTAGTGGACACGGCCGCCCCGCGTGCCGTCGGTGGGTCGGACGCCTCCTGGACATACATCACTTGGTCGCCCCGCACGTTGCCACTCAGCTAGAATCGTCTACCTCACTCGGATGCCATGCGCATCGCCACTCCGTGTGGCACATCTTCATCATTCGGCTGCCCCGCGCGCCACCGCTCAGCTTAGCTGTGATTCACTATCACCTAAGTTAAAAACAACTCCGAGTGCGGACATGCTCCACACTCGGGGGCTTAGCTGCGACTCCGTATCGCCTAAGTTAAAAACAACTCCGAGTACGGACATGCTCCACACTTGGGGACTTGGCTGCGACTCCGTATCGCCTAAGTTAAAAACAACTCTGAGTGCGGACATGCTCCACACTCGGGGGCTTAGCTGCGACTCCGTATCGCCTAAGTTAAAAACAACTCTGAGTGCGGACATGCTCCACACTCGGGGGCTTAGCTGCGACTCCGTATCGCCTAAGTTAAAACCAACTCCGAGTGCGGACATGCTCCACACTTGGGGACTTAGCTGCGACCCCGTATCGCCTAAGTTAAAAACAACTCCGAGTGCGGACATGCTCCACACTCGGGGGCTTAGCTGCGACTCCGTATCTCCTAAGTTAAAAACAACTCCGAGTGCGGACATGCTCCACACTCGGGGACTTAGCTGCGACTCCGTATCGCCTAAGTTAAAAACAACTCCGAGTGCGGACATGCTCCACACCCGGGGACTTAGCTTCGACTCCGTATCGCCTAAGTTAAAAACAACCTTGAGTGCGGACATGCTTCACACTCGGGGGCTTAGCTGCGACTCCGTATCGCCTAAGTTAAAAACAATTCCGAGTGCAGACATGCTACACTCACGCAGGCTTAGTTGCGACTCTGTATCGCCTAAGTTAAAACTACTCCGAGTACAGACACGCTCCACACTCGGGAACTTAGCTGCGACCCCGTATCGCCTAAGTTAAAAAATACACTCGGAGACTTGACTTTGATCCAGAAATCATATAATGCAGATTCAACAAACATTCAACATGACAAGCACTAGAAGTCTTAAACCCTCTGCCAGACTCATCTAGTCCAACAGAGGCTCGGGGACTACACCCAGTGGGTGCACTGAGCGTGCCCCCATAGGAAGAGAAATTTAAAAAAGAAACATTCTGCTTGGTCAGGTCCACCAACAACATCCAAGTTCAACAGATTCAACAGATTCCAACCGACTACCAGTAGTCAGTCAGAGTCTTAAGATCATGTTGGTCACTCGGATCTACTTCAATTCTTAAGTTCACTCGGACGTAGTACTCAGCGAAATTGATCAGGGCGAATGATGAAGACTTCAATCAACGCATAATTTTGCAAGGCCCTGAAGCACGTTCAAGTTCGGTCTGCTGCTACAAGATTTACATCGACACCTTCACCACTCGGACCCTGATCCATTCGGGGGCTAATGACGGGGATATAGCACTCTGACCAATACGTCCTACCCAAGGGCACCTCATTATTAGTTTAAGGACTACAAGGAAAATTCCTACTGGATTGTGACAACATCTAATCCACTCGGTACGGATCCACTCAGACAAGTACATTCCATCCACTCGGATGATAGTCAACCACTCGGCCGCATGACTCACTCGGTCATGCAAATACCAACAGTCGGCAAGACATTTGTAGTGGGCTCACATTATGGCATCAATGCCCCATCTTGTAACATAAGAGGTGAGGAGGTGGCGCACTCTATATAAGCCACCCCCCTGCACATAGCTGGGGGCTAGTTTTTCTTCTCCCTCGGCGGGCTCATTCTTTCCCTCGAGCTCTGGCTCTCTCTCTACACCATGTAACTCATGTCCATGATAGATAAAACAAAGCCTCTCCGGAGCACGAGACATAGGGTTGTTATCTCCACTGTGAGAGGCCCGAACTCGCTAAAACCATCGTGTCACCCATGTGCATCTTGATAGGTCATGCTCCGTTATCCTACCCCCTTTCTATTGTCGGAATCGTTACCACGACAAGCAGCAAGCCAAACATGCCAAAGTTGCTAAGCTCAAGAAGGAGAAATTCCTCAAGAAGAATCTCCTCAACTTGACGCCAGATGCACTGGTGTCAACACAGGCTGAGTTGAAGACTTTGACAGATATGTACTCCAAGCTATCTAATCGTCAGAGTCTCAAAAGCAGTTTCATCAAATTTACCACTAAAGCTGTTGACGACTACAACAAGAAGGCTGCCCCTCCAGTACGAACTCCTCAGCCTCTGATTGAAGAGCCAGCCGATGAATCTCCTCAAGCTGATGAAGCTCCTCAAGCTAAGGAAATACCCCAAGAAAGTCGTGTGGATGTACCGTCTATTGAAGAAATCACCACGGAAAATCCAGCTGATGCATCTTCTACAGCTGGTAAGACTGCCCCTGACCCAACTACTGCTTCAAAGCAAGCTGATGACTCTGTTCCAGGTGGTTCCTCAAAGCGAGCTGATGAATCTAATGAGAAAACACCTTCACCAAAAGCTTCAAAGGTGAAGAAGATGACTCCGTCTGCATCAGACGTGAAGAAGACAAGGGCTGCTGAGAAGGAAGCCAAAAAGAGAAAGGCCTCCTCAGCAGAAGAAAACACAGAGGCCAAGCGCCTTAAAGCGCTTGAAGAAAATGCTCCACTGGACCGTGTGCCCCTCAACATCACACCATCTTATGACATGGTCACTTTTGAAGACCAGGAGAAAGGGCCAAATGAGGAAATGAAGGATGCCGCATCTGAGGAACACACCGAGGAAGAAATTCGTATTGACGACAGTCCTCAGCCCTCCATTCCTCAGGAAGACATTGCACAAGGATCAGCTGTACCATCTGATGAATCTGCCTCTGTCACCAAGCAAGCTGAGGAAGGACAAAGTGAAATTCCTCAAGCTGATGAAATTCAGAGTCCTGAGAAAAATCCTCAAGTTGAGGATCTGGCTGACCCAACTCCTTCTACTGAGCAAGATCTTCACACTGAGGCTCAGAATGCACCTATTCCTTCTCCGGAGCAGAACCCTCAACAGGACACTCGAGTTGATGAAATTCCTCAGCCTGATGCCCAGCCAGATCTCATTTCGCAAAATGAAGCACAACATGAGCATGCTCCTCAGCCTGAAGCCCAAGCTGATGAAATTCCTTACCCTGAGGAGAATGCTGAGGAAAATGCACCAGACCAAGACAATGCTTTCGTCGTGCTCAACCCAGAGACTACAATTGTTGCCTCCCCTCTAGTTTCACAGAAAAATCTTCAGCCAATGCAGCGTCAGCCATTCTCCAAGCGACCAAAGTTTCAAAAGGAGAACTTCTTTGAAGAACGCATGTACTTCATTGGATATAATCCCTATGACAAGCCTCAAATCAGACATCTGAAGTTTTGGACAAGGACATAGCTGAATTACTATGCCTCTGTGCTGTGTGGAAGAAATAAGATATTCCAGCACAGGCATATTCCTCACGTTGAACTTGAAGCAATACCATGCCTGGCTCCAGTCCTCAATGTCCTTCATGAAGCTGGACTGCTACCAATGTGCTCGGACATCTTTGATTGGAACAGTGAACTCATTCTTCAGTTTTATGCCACTCTTTATATATCTGGCGATCCTGAAGACATTAACTCCTGGGTGTTTGACTGGATGACGCAAAACACTCACTACAAAGCTCCTGCTACTGAGCTACTGCGTGAATTGCCAGTATCAATTCCCTCAGAGGAGGTTGTGAAGCTTTATGGTGAGCGTGAGCTGCCCAACGGGGTGATGGAAGTCCTCATGAAGCGTTTGGCTAAAGGGCAACAACCGAGAAAAACCTTCCTCGTCCACGAGCTCAAATATACACCAAGGTCTGTTTACAGAATCCTCTGCAGTGTTCTTGCGCCGATAAAAGGCCATGATGATGAAGAATATGTTGTAGGCGTCATGAAGAATATCCTCTTCAACATCGTTCACGGTATTCCTATCAACATCCATGATTTCTTCTTGAGGACTTTGGCCGACAATGCCATGTGTCCATTTGATCACAAGATATATGCCCCATGGATCATGAGATTCATCAGGACAAGGAGATGCATCAACTTCCATGCTGATTTCAACAACCATGTTGGTTATATGCCTCCTATCAGGGTCAACAAGAAGACTTTTGAGCCAGTTGAAGGAAAAGGCAAGTCAGTTATTGATGAAGGTCGTAGGCCCTTTGATGGCCAGTTCAGAGAGCCGGAAGCATATTCTTCATGGGACGATACTGAGACTCACCCTCAAAGCCCTGTTGCTCCTCGCGTGCTGAATACAAGAGAGCTTCTCCTCAGTCTTCACCAGAAGGTGGATTGCAATCACAAGTGGGTCAAACGCCAGTTCGGCGCCATTGTGAAAACCCTCACTGAAACACAGAACTCTGTGAAGCTTAACCATCACTATCTGCATGAGGTTTTTGATCGCACCTGGGCTACACTTGCTCATCTGAAGACTCAAACAGAACTTGAAGAATTGGAGTTCGAGCGTGACTTTGACTGGCCGTGGCCACCCAAGAAGAAGTTCAGGCCAATTCCAGTTCCTGACCTTGAAGACAGCTCCTTTTCTTCATTCCGCACTGCGGAATCGGATGAAGAAAAGCACGACACTACCACCGGTCCAAGGAAGAAGACTACTCCCAAGAAGCACCATGCATCTTCATCAACCGCCAAGAAGTGAAGTCTTCACGGGCCTTAGTCCTCAGTTTGTCCCTTTTTGTCACTTGATGACAAAGGGGGAGAAACTTGAGATTTAGTCTTCAAGCGAGATATTTTGGGGCTTATGAACTATATTTAAGTTACAAACTCTTGGCTCTTCTGAGGTTTCTATGTAATGAGTTGTAACTTAAGCCCGATGGTACTCTGACGCTTTTGAACGTTTTTCTTCGCATGCTTATTCCTCAATTTTTTATGCACGCATGCTGAAATTCGTCAGATACCATTTGTCATCATACATCCTCAATTTCTTCATACTATATGTCATATGTATGCATGATTTACAAGACTCAGGGGGAGATCTCCATGATATAAATCATCAATGTGCATTTGCTATGAAAAGCAAAATCCTCAAGATATGCACATCATCAGGGGGAGTCTCTCTGAATCTTGATTTCAAATTCCTCAAATGAGTATTTAAACTTCATATTTTTATCCCTCTTGATGACTTAACCTAATTGTCATCAACCACAAAAAGGGGGAGATTGTAAGTGCATCTAGTGCCCCTTAGTGATTTTGGTGGTTTGAAGACTTATAGGTTAAGTATCTAATGTGTTTATGAGTGTACACAAGATCTATAAGTCACTGAGGAGTTTGAGATATTTGATGAATATCGACCCCTAAAAATGTATATCTTCGGTTGAAGAAATTGGCCTGAAGCTGAAGAATTGGATCGCGAAGAATCTGCGATGAAATTGATATTCCTCATGAAGATATTGAAATTGAGGAATTCGGTGTGTCCTGAAGAAAATCATTCTGAAGACTTTGAAGCATGAAGATTTACTCTTTCTGTTTTGTTTTCTTCACACTTGAGTAATAGGAACACCGTACTGTTAAAGGGGGTCGAAGTTACACTTTGGAATGAATTTCCTCATGATGCTCAACCCAAGCCTAATCCTACCAAAAGCCTCAAGTGAGGAATATGAGTGACATGAGGACTCTCATAGTTGAGGGTTCCGACCGCTTCGATAGCCATGCCACATCATTGGTCTTATCCACACCAACGGTCATATTATTTAAGGGCATTAGTGTCAAATCATGTCGGGATGCTCCCAGGATATAAATAGCCACCCCCCACAACCATTAGCTGGTTGGCTGCTCCGTTAGAAACTGACACTTTTCATAAGAGCAACCCAATTCCACAGAGTCTTCGAGAGTAATTCATCAGTGAGGAAATACCCCATACACCAAAACCACAAACCTAGAACCAACTGATTGAGCATCATCGAAGAAGTTGTTCCTGTGTGGGACTGAAGCCTTTTACCTTAGAGGACTGTGCATTCTCCAGACGGTTAGGCGTCATGGTCTAGAGCAATCCAGCAGTCAATTGTGGATCGCCGGGTGACCAAGTTTGTGAGGGTTTGGAAGTCTGGCCTGAAGACTTACCACGAGTGTTGGGTGAGGACTGTGTGTTCTTAGCCCAAGGAGAATACGGTAGGGACTGTGTGTCTCGGGACTGTGTGTCTTTTGGTTTCAATACCAAGCCGCTCCAAACCAGATGTACAACTATCACAACAGTTGGAACTGGGTCATCAACTACTGTCTTTGCTGTGAAACGGGTTCTAATTCCTCAACTCCTTACATTCCTCAGATTATGTGTTGATGAATTTCACTGTTACTGTTTGAAGAATTTGTTGAAGACTTTCTCTAAAATTCCTCAACCCCAAATTCTTCACGCTAGTTAATCCTCATCTGTTTTCTGTGTGCCTGCTCACTGTGCAATCTGTTTTCACATTCCTCACACTGAAAAACTGTTGTTGTGAAACTTTGCACTTCTGATCCTTTACTGTTTCCGCTGTAAGTTAGTCATCAGTGAGGAATTTCCTCAAAAGGAATTTCCTCAGTGATGAAATTTTAAAAATCTCCTATTCACCCCCCCCTCTAGTCGATATAACGCACTTTCATGTTGTAACTTAGGTTCTTTCCCGATCAAATATCTGGGAGTGCCTCTGCACTATGATAAACTTAGAAGAGAAGATCTTCAACCATTAATAGACAAAATTATTATGGGTATTTCTGGTTGGCTCGGGAGGTATTTGACTTATAAGGGCAAGATTATTTTGTTGTGTGCTTGTATTGTTAGCATTCCTGCATTTCTGATGGCAGTTATGAAATTCCCAAAATGGGCTATAAATGCTATTAATTCTCAGATGGCACATTTCATGTGGGGTAACATGGGAGATCACCATAAATATCACTTAGCCCATTGGGGTTTTGTCTCCAGGAAAAATGAGTTTTGTGGTTTGGGGATTGCAAATATTAGAGAATATAATATGGTTTTGCTAGCATCATGGGGCAAGATATTCTTTAATGATAATGATAGTGATTGGAAGAAGTTACTGGCCTACAAGTATAATGTCTCTAGTCCAAACATATTCTGGTCCAGGCAACAGGGGGCTCTCCCTTTTGGAAGAGTGTAACCTAGGCTTTAGAAGCTACGAGGAATTTCTATCACTAGAAGATTGGTAATGGTGATAGTATTAGATTCTGGCATGACACTTGGGCTGGGGATTGTTACGTGAAGGTGAGATTTTGGGAATTATTTGAAATATGCAATCAGCAGGACTGTGTTGTGTCTCAGGTTTGGATGGAACATCCCTTAGACTTTCCTTTAGAAGGTGTTAATAGTAGAGTTATGACTAGCTCGGATGACCAGATTGATCACATTAAAAAGTTTCCCATGTCTAGATCACCTGATAGGCCAATCTGGATGTTAGAGTCTAATGGTTTATATTCAGAAAGGTCCTTTTATAAGTGTATCAATTTTGAAGGAGTGGTCTCTCCTTTTGGAGACAATTTATGGAAAATTATGTGTCCTCAAAATATACATGTGTTCCTATGGCTTTGTCTCTATAACAAGATTTTAACTAGGGACAATATAGCCAAGAGGAAAACTTTGGACAATCTAACATGTTTGTTCTGCAAGGAGGTTGAATCTGTGCAACATTTGTTCTTTCACTGTATTAACGCTGGTAGTTTGTGGTTTGTCATTTCTACTTTTTTCAATATTAGTAGCATTCAGTGCATTGATGATGTATCTTCCTTGTGGAAATTAAACAAAAGGAGACCTATGCTTAATTTGATTGTTGATGCCTCCTTGTTGAGTATTTGGACTCTGAGAAATGAATTTTGCTTCCAGGGACGCACGTGGAGATTTTGGGCTACGCTCTTGTCAAACTAAGACGGACTTTGCAACAGTGGATGGTTCTGTGCGACAATGCTCAAACGGTCGTCCTGAAGAGGTTCATCTTGTTGTTGGACAAGCATCGAGGGGAGCCTCTAAGGATTGCGTGGATCCAAGCCGCTGGCTAGTTCATTTTCTTTGCTTGGTTTTAATATAGAAGATTTAAGCCAGTTTCAAGTTTGATGTGGCTATGTTATATGTGTTGGTAGTAAGGTGCTTATAGCATGGGAGCTTTTCAAGACATGTCTGTTTAGGTCATGCCTGTGGTTGCTGGGTGGAGTAGGTGGTTTCTTCTTTGCTGTTGGTAGGGCAAGGCTATGGCTGCTTCGTTTCAATAAAATGAGGCAGGGGGGAAACCCCTTTTATTCAAAAAAAATTTTAACACAAACAACATGCATGGCTACTACTGGTTTGTTTTTATCTAGCTTGTCCTGCTCATTTCTAACGGGCTTTGTAATTCTAGAAGCTTCAACATAGAAGTAAATAACATGCCCATAAATATTATCAACTAAGAGATCTTTAACTATAGAAATATTAGGTTCCACATTTATTTGTTCACAACGCTTGGGTGTTCTAACATAAGTTTTATTAACCGTAGTTGCAGCTTTAGCACGTTCGCTAATCCTAACACGAAAAGGTGGTTTCTCAATATAAGCAATAGATACAACTGGATCGACATGGTAAACAATTGCTTCCTCTTTATCTTTAAATGGTACCTATAATACTTTTTCAATAGGTGGATTATGTTTGAATAACTTCTCATTGGGGATATCAACATGAGTAGCAAATGATGGACATAATGTAGCTACTATCTCGGAGTCAAGCCCGTATTTATTGCAAAACTTATGAAAAGTATAGGTTTCCATAAAAGATTTAACACAATCAAACTTAAGCTTTATACGTGGCTCTTTACCTTTGCCAAGTTCCCAATCTTCGGAGTTGCGTTTACTTATTTCCAGAAGATCCAATTTGAATTCAATAGTCTTTTTCATATAAGAACCAGTAGAAGAAGAATAGAGTTGCATTTGATCATCATGAGAAAGCCGAGCATAAAAAATTGTATAATCATTTCTCTCGAGAGCTCATGATTGGGGCAGGTGTGCATCATAGATTTAAGGCTGTCCCAAGGTTGAGCGATGTTTTCTCCTTCGCGAGGCTAACAATTATAAATAAAATTCCGTTCACGATGAATTAGATGCATAGGATAAAACTTATGATGAAATTCCAGCTTCAAGCGATTCCACTCCCATGATCCAATATCATCCATTAACGTGTACCACATTAATATTATCCCTCCAAAGATACAGGGATAATTTTATTCTTAACTTTGTTTCCGCGCAAACCTGCAAGCTTAACTAATCCACAAACCTCACAGACATATATCAAGTGGTAATCAGGATGAGTTGTACCATCATAAGCATTAGCTATCAGGTTCTCTAGCATGCCCAAAGGAGTCTTATAGTAAATATTTTCAGTACGTTTAGTAGGTTGAGGAACAAATACTTCATCTTCCGTTCGAGTTGAAGTGCCCCGAACAAGCCACTCCAAGGGTGACCGTCCATAGTGACAAGCAAGAGTAGAATTCAGCATGTGCCGAAAATGTTTCCTTTCCAATTTACACTTACCAAAGGCGCTTCGCTCCCCGACAACGATGCCATAAAAGAGTCTTGATGAATCACAAGTATAGGGTATCAATCGCAGTCCTTTCGATAAGTAAGAGTGTTGAACCAAACAATGAGCAGAAGGAAATGATAAGCAGTTTTCAGCAAGTTATTATCTGCATGTGCTATAAGTAAAACTGACACACAATTTTGTACCAAGATAATTCGTAACAAGTGACAAGTAACAATAGTACTTTATAGCAAAGGAAAGGCCTCAGAGTACTCTTATATAAAGCAAACGCTCCCAACGACACATGGGAATTACTGTCTACTCATGTTCATCATGTTGAGTTGATTCACATTCGTTACTTTGATGATTTGATATGTGGGTGGAACAATGATAAGGTGATGTTCTTACTTGAACAAGAAACCCACTTATGATTACCCTCTCTCGCAAGCATCCGCAATTACAAAATAATAAGTAAGATAAATCTAACCATAGCATAAAACATATTGATTCAAATCATCCCCTTACGGAGCAAAGAATAAACTCGGGTTTAAGCATTTGTCACTCTCGCAACCCATGATCTAATTGTTACTTCACAATGCCTTCCCTTGGTCCCATAACATGGTGAAGTGTTGTGTAGTCGACGTTCACACGACACCACTGAGAGAAGCAACAACATACATCATCAAAATATCGAACGGATACCAACTTCAAATGATTACTTATAACAAGAATTCTCCCACGTCCTTAAGAACAATAGTAACTACTCACACCTCATCAACATGTTCAAGATGAAAGGTATAATAATATTAATTTAAGGATCGGAACATAATATCTTCCACCAAGTAATCCAACAAGCATCAACTACGAGATGTAATCAATACTACTAGTAACCCACAAGTACCAATCTGAGGTTTTGAGGCAAAGATTGAATACAAGAGATGAACTAGGGTTTGGAGATGAGATGGTGTTGGTGAAGGTGTTGATCAAGATTGATTCTCCCATGAAGGAGGAAGCGCTGGTGATGATGATGGCTTTGGTTTCCCCCTCCCGGAGAGGAATTCCTCCGACAAAATCTCTCCGCGAGAGAGCAAAAGGGCCTCTGCCCAGGTTTCCGCCTCGATACGAAGGCGCTTCATCCCGAAAGCATCCTTATGATTTTTTATAGGTCAAAACACACTATATAGGAGAATATGGGGGTCGGGAGACCTGCTGGTGGACCACGAGATAAGACGTCGCACCCTCTTGGCTCGTTCCCACGTGTGTCCTCTTTGGTATATTTTTGGCCCAATAATTCTTAAATATTTCATAAAAAATCTACGTGAAATTTAAGGTCATCTGGTGTCTAGTGATTTTTCACCCTTTTTCTTGGTTTTTAGGTCCATAATTTTAGTTTCTTGTAATTTCCCTCTTTGTGGTGTACCTTGCATATTCGGAGAGTGACGACATAGGAATTGTATGGTATTAAGAAATAATATTATAGATAATAATAAGAATCCATGATGCATAATGGACTTATCACGCACGTACGAATTTACTTGGAGCGATAGGGTAATACAACATATAGGTAGGTATGGTGGACTCATTGGTCACAATTTCGGTTTAGGAGTTTGGATTCGCAAACTGTATTCCCACTTAGTACAAGTGAAGGCTAGCAATAGATTGAGAAGCAACCATTTAGAGAGCGAAAGCGGTCATAATCTTGCATTGAGAATATTTAGCATCGAACATTAGCATGAGTAGGATATGGAGACTCTGAATTTGAATATCATGAAGGATGTATTGGTTTTGAATCAACTACATGTTTTCCCATGGGCCAAGTCAAGCCGCTCGAATTACTGAGAGAGAAATACCATATTACCATAGCACATCACAACCATTTTAATGCATGTTGACACATGAGATAAATCATTATCCACTCCTAGATATGTATGCATGGCATGAGCAACTATAATCCCTAACTATCATCATAAACATGTTTACTCATAGTATGCTGAAACAAGATCGGACGAGCTTTTTTTTACAAAAATGGAAAACAAGAAGAGTTCATACTAGCTTCCTTTACCACGACCACTTCATCAAATATCGTCATCATTGCCTTCACTTGCACGATGAAATGATTTGAAAATAATAATAGTTCAAGTGTGTCATGGACTAAGCTAAAATCTGCGAAACAATTTATACAAAGGAGAAGACAAGGTAATTTTGGCTCTTTTGTTAAATCAGCATTAATGCATATGAGAGCCATTCATCATTTTCATTGTCATCTTCTCCTTTCAATGACTCAATAAAAGTGAAAGAAATTCAGGTAAACACACTAAAATATTTTGGAGTTTTGATTTTTTTGAAGAAAGCGAATAAACAAAGGAAAAACAAAAAGTAGAAAAACTATTTACACGGGAAAGCTCCCAACAAGCAAGAGAAACCTTCTTGGGTTTTCTTTTAGTACAACAAACTAACTAAACTAGAAAGAATAACCAAATAGAAGTGAGAGATATTTTTGGATTTTTAAAGTTCTTTAAACACACAAGAAGAAAAATAAAACTAAGCATGAATATACAATGAAAGAGGATGAACACCAACAATTGACGTTAAGTGTGTGAACATGAATGTAATGTCACGTACTCCCCCAAGCTTAGGCCTTTAGCACCTTAGGTAAAAAGTAACTAGTGGGCGTATATTGATTTCAAAGTTTTTGCTAAACGAGTGGCGTAAATACCACCATGTATCTTTCCCCCTTGTCCGATTACAGAGCAGGCGGCATGCAACAATAGCTCCTAAGATGAATGTATCATCTCCATATAATGCACAGTGCAAGATAGCAAGGGTGGGGGCACTAAGACCACCACCCTCCTCCATAGCAAACATTTCCTATATCTAAAGCAAAATAGTGCATTGCAGGAGAATGCAAACTAGTGGCTCTAGCGCTTGATACACCCCTAGTTTCACCCATAGTTAAGGTAAGGAGGAAGTCTTCAAACTCCTCCGGTTTAGGAACATGTAATTCCCCGTCAAAGGGAATCAAACATATTTGGCACAATTGGGTGAATGATATTTCAAAGTGTTCACCACATAGATTAAAGCATACCATGGGACTATCGAGCCTATGTAGGAAATAGAAATTTTGCACAAAGAAATTTGCAAGGAGATTGTATTGAACACACTCACGTGCAGGAATTTGATTAACCCCATATTTGCAATGAATTTATGAATTTGTGGTAGAAACCCACTTCGGTCCTGAATGGTGTATGTGGCCATTCGCATGGCCTAACCTCCATGTGGGGAGGGAGGTGGATTTCTTGGTCCTGGACATTCCCCACAACTCCCTTGGGACTCCGTGTCGAAGAACTCTCCCTAAAGATATTCATCTTCCTAAGAACAAACTTTTGAAAATTTTGGGCCACAAAATTATGTCAATACAAATTTGTAAGATTGGTAGCAACTACTCATATAGATGCCTAGAGGCCATATCAAGCATTCATACTACTTGGAACTCAAAGAATTCAACACGTAAGCTCATTTTCAGTAGCACCAAGTGCAGCAAAATATGCAAAATATAATACACTAAAGCAAAAACTAATTGGAGCAATGGAAGAGTCACATACCAAGGAGCAATCCCTCAAAATAGTTTCGCAAACTGAGTTCCAAGCAAAATTATCGAAAATCTCAGGTCTGTGAGTAAGAACACGAGAGCGAGAGCAAACAGGAATTTTTATAGAGGTAGGAGAACGAGTGGGTTGAAGAGATAAGTGGGTAAGTACGTGTGGGGCACCCAAGCCATTAGGGCGTACCCAGGTGGGGTGGTCGCTGCCTGTTGGCTTGGCACCAACAGGTGCACACCCCATGGGTGTTGTCATGACCAGAAATTTTCAAATACTCTAGAAAAAATCATCTAAAAGTTTTCTCGCATTCTGAGACTTTTATTTTTGGGTCAGTTTTATTGCTCGGGAAATTCAGAAAGGGGATAATCTTGCCCTTTTATTTTATTTAACTATGAATAATAGAGAGTAAACTAATGGTACAAAAACTTGCACTTACTAAATTCATCACCCACATGTCTTTCGAAAAGGATCTATTAATAAGGTTGACAAAGTCTTATTAATAGTCATTTATGGTTGACATGAAACCAAAGAATTTTCATATAACACGAAGTTACCTCAATGGGGATTTGCATATCTCCAACAATAAGAATATCATATTTCTTATTGGCACTAGGAAGAGGAAATTTAGACCCTCCAAAAGTGATTGTGGCAATTGGCTCAATGAAATTAATATTATTTATCAAAACTAGTTTCTTCGGAAAATGCATGGTATGTTGTTTGCCATTGACATGAAAAGTAAACATGCTTTTATTGCAATCAAGAACAGCCCCTGCAGTATTGAAAAGTGGTCTACCAAGGATAATGGACATGTTGTCGTCCTCGAGTATCTCAAGAATAACAAAGTCTATTAAGATAGTAACATTTGCGACCACAACACGAGCCTCCTCATACTAGAATTGAAGCAGTGGTGATCAGATTCGGAGCCAGAAACCCCATTCACCAACATGAGCTTGATGTCTTCTCCTTGAACTGCTCTTGTTGTATTTGTTCTTTTTCTCCGATTCCTTGCCTCTCCGTGTGTGTCTTCGTTCATAGTAATCTTCCCTACTCCATCTCTCTCTGCGAGGTGACTCATCTCTTGAGCTCCGTCTTCGAGGTGACACTTCTCTTCTTTTGTAGGGAGCCAAGCACACATTTGAGTAGTGTTCGGGCTTCCCACAATTGTAGCAGTTTCAGTCACGACTGGACCAACGCTTCTCATCATGTCTTGAACTTGAACTTCTAAGTATCTTCTTGATGATGAATTTTTCGGTTATCTCTTCGCTTCCGAAGCCAACAATATCATTGTTGATGAGAGCTAGCCTAGAGTACATTTTCAGCGACACCTTCATCATCCTTCATCTTGAACTTGTCAAGCTGACTTTGAAGCACATCCAACTTAGATTCTCTGACAGAATCAGTACCTTCGTGCATATCAACCAAAGTATCCCAAATTTCTTTTGCATTCTCAAGACGACTGATTTTGTTGAACTCTTCGATGCAAAGGCAGTTGAAGATGATGTCGTAGGCTTGAGCATTGAGTTGCAAAATCTTCAGTTCATCAGTCGTCGCATCACGATTAGGTTCATGTCCTTCTCCAAAGAAGTTACCTTGCACACCAACACGAATAACAGCCCAAACATGAGGATTAAATCCAAGAATATGCATTTTTATGTTATGCTTCCAACTAGCAAAATTAGTGCCATCGAAATATGGACCTCTACGGAGATAATTTCCCTCACTAGACGCCATACTCTCCTAGGTTGTGAAACCAATGCAATGGAGAACAATGCTCTCATACCACTTGTAGGATCGAAAGTATGTATAGAAGGGGAATTACACTACTTTCGATTCTACAAGATAAATTTTTTGCCTTTTCCCAATTTTAGTTGAGAGGCAGATTTGGCAGTTATAGCAAGTCAAGTACACCCTACACATGCAGTTCTAAGAGTATAGCAGCGGAATGTAAAACAAGCAACTGTAAAGTAAAGGAGTAAGGTAGGGAGATCAGATGCATGAGTTTGACACGGAGATTTTTGGCATGGTTCCGATAGGTGGTGCTATGGTACGTCCATGTTAGTGGAGACTTCAACCCATGGAGGGTAACGGCTGCGAGAGTCCACGGAGGGCTCCACCCACAAAGGGCCCACGAAGAAGCGGCCTTGTCTATTCCACCACGGCTTCCACCCACAAAGGACTAGCCTTACTCATGGTATATCTTCATTAAGTAGGCGATCTCCTTACCCTTACAAACATCTTGGTTGCACTCCACAACAAGAAGTAGGAGGCTCCCAAGCAACACCTAACTAATCGAGGAGGCACCATCCTCCAAAAGGAAATAGATGGGGTGGATCAATGAACTCGTTGCTCTTGTGCTTATAAAGATAGTCTACTCAACACAAAAATAACTCTCTCACAGAATATGCATGGGTAGGAGAGATTGATTTGGTGGAAAGCAGTTTGGGGAGGCTAGAGATCAAGTTTCAAATGGTTGGATTGCAATATCTTGGTCTCAACACATGAGTAGGTGGTTCTCTCTTAAAAATGGATCTAGCAATGAAGTTTTTGTTCTGAATGCTTCTCCCACGAGTGAGAGGTGGGTGACGAGTATATATAGGTAGCACATAAAATCCAACCGTTACACCTTAAGTGGAAAAATCGGTGACACTGAAGTTACAAACTCAGTGGTACCGATTAGCACAAAAGACAGAACTTTTGAATCTCGGCGAGACCGATATACATAAGTCAGTGGCACCGAGACAGTGGCTAACGGTGAGATGACCAAACTCGGTGGCACCGATACTCAAACTCGTAGATTCCGATTTTATGTATCTTGGCAACAGAATGTTGGTCACACTAAACTTGGTAGCACTGATATGAATTCGGTTGCACCGATTTGGTAGAAATGGCTAGGGTTTCTGTCTGAGGTCAAACACGGTGGGTCCTAAATATGAAAGTTGGTGACACCGAATTTGAGTATGTGAAAATTGAAAGAAAAAGATAGGTGGGAAAATTACCGAGTATTTTGGTGGCTAACTTTGAGAACTTTGAGCGATCAGTTCATTTTACTACCTCACCCCCTTTTAATAGTATTGGCTTTCCTATGGACTCAGAAGTGATTTCTCGCAATATAAAATAAAGAGTCTTCTAGCTTGAAGCTTGATCCAATATTATTCCTTTCTTGCATCAAGGGGCATCTCCACATAAGCCTTTGGCGATAGCAACTTTTGAACTTTTCTGAGATATACTTGGAAAACATATTAATCCAACAATGCATATGTTGTGATCAAATATCAAAACCACCCTAGGGAGCAATTGTGCTTTGACAATCCCCTTTTTCCGCCGATTGCAAGGATTAAACTTGGTAGTCATAGGTAAATAAAAAATGATAATAACATGCAATTTGTAGTTTTGGTATTAAGTAGGAAATATGGACCCGAGGCCCATATCGTTCACTAGAGGCGTCTCTCTCATAAGCATAATATGGTGGATAGAGAAATTACACATGGGAAAATGATACAAAAGCGCATAGTTATGATTCTGATTCTTCATGGCATAATTCATATATATGCATTGCATGTGTAAGTAAATCGTTCTTACTGATGCCTATTGTTGACACCAGATTTTGACACGGAAGAAACATTATTAAGATGGATTCAAATGAAGAAGTGCTCTATATGAAAAAGTTATGTAGTATTGACATCAACATCCTTGAAGCATGTGCCATCGCTATTTGATTTCATCTCGAAGGCCGAAACTATGCTCAAAGTGCTGAGATTTCATATTCAGAGTACTGTTCGGCCGATTAAGCCTCCAAGACGACCTCGTATTAAAAACTGTTTAACACGGATTGCCTTTGTCTAGTTCAAACGATCTAATTGGATATAAAAGTAATATTAATCTGATATCATTTAAAAAATTTATAGCTATCACAATCCGGTCTTACCACGAGGAACAATGTGGCGTGAGGGATCACACAACCACCTAAGTGATGTATGATGGGTCACACAAGTTGTTCGGCCCTCAAGACAAACCCTAATGGAAAAAACTTACAACATGAAAATTTTTTGTATCGTTGAGCCAATAAATTGTGATATATATAACACCTTAATCTGAGGTGGTATGCAATCTCGAGAGGTAAACAAGATCAGGCTGAAGTTTCGGTCGGTAAATCCAAGAGCAGGCAAAGAGGTTGACGGCCGTGGGAAAAACATGCCGGGGAAGAGATACCTGACAAAGAGATTGCCGGATGAAATGCTTGACGATTGAAAGCTTGTCGGCTGAGTGGAAAATATCAATCTTAGTCAATCCGACCCTAAGTTAAAGATGGGTTCACACAATTATCTAGATGGACTCGTATGGAGAAGTGTTCTACACAAAAATTGTGTGTATTGTCAAAACAATGAAGTTCGATTTTTTGGAGTCACATAATTTGAGATAATATACAGCCTGCAAAATCTCTACAAAACTCAAACAGTCTAGTCAGCCATAGGACTAAATCCGACTGGAAGTTAAAGATGACCTCGTGCAGTATTCAAGATGGCCTTATTTGGAAAAGTGATCAACATAAGAATTGTTTGTATCGTTGAAACAATTTCTTTGGATATAAAAATGTCTTGGCCGGTGGTCATATGCAGATTTTGTAGCCCGTGCAAGGAGCAAGACAGAAGTGTGGGCCAGATTCGTGTTGAATCCGAGTTAGACTAGAGCTAGGACTCTAGGACGTGAATTGATATAATTTCCTTGTAAGGAAAGCCGAGATGAATCCTTTGCTTATATGAGAAGTCCAGTTGCCTCTTATAAATAATGGAGGTGATGGCCGATTAAAACAACACACAATCAAACAAATCAATCTATACTACTTTTTCATCTACATTTTATCTCTCGATCATTTTCTCTCTCCCGTTCTTCGTTGTTCCTCAAGTTTAAGAGCTGCAAATCATGAGGCTCTAGGGACGAGCGCATCAACCTAGGGCAGCCCATAGCTAACACACTCCCTGATGGGTTCCTTTCCGGACATGTGGAGTTTCGGGTCTGCAAAAGCGTGTGCCGGTCGTCTTGTTTATCGGGCTGCCGAACAGACCTCCTTCTATGTGAGCATTGGTGCATCAACCCTGGCATCGAGGGTGCAAGGTGATGTGTTCACGTTTTGACAAACTTTTTGGCGACTCCGCTGAGGACTACAGATCAATCATCATCATCAACTGTCATGTATAACCTTCCTAATCCATGTGAGGTAGACGTCGATCCATCATTAATCCCAAACTTGATGAAATATTGGCTGATCATCTCCAAGCGTATGAGGAGTACAAAAAGGTGCACGAAGAAAAGGAGTTGCAGGAGTTCCTTGGAAGATTCAAGAAGGATCTCCAAGGAAATATCATTCCGATTGGAGAAATCAAGTTCTTCTCTTCTTCTTCTTCTCTTCTTCTTCTTCTCTTCTTCTTCTTCTCTTCTTCTTCTTCTATCTTTTCATTTTGCCTATTTCTTCTCCTCTTCTCCTCTTGTTGGAGCTAAATTACCTAATTATGTATTTTTTGAGCTAAATGTTCCAATTATGTCATTTTAGAGGAAAACAAGCTAAGTATATAATATTCATGAGCTAACCAAGGTTCTTGTGCCATTTTGAGATTATTATGGTATTTTGGAGCTAAATGGGCTAATTATGTCATTGTTGGGTTAATTAAAGCAAGGATAATATGAAAGAGGAGAAGAAAGAGGAGGAGGAGGAGAAGAAGAAGAAATCAAGAAGAAGGAGGAGGAGGAGGAGAAGGATAGAAGGTCCTTGGCCTTCTCCTCCTCCTCCTCCTCCTCCTCCTCCTTCTCCTTCTTCTCTTCTTCTTCTTCTTCTTCTTCTTTCTTTTCATTTTTCCTATTTCTTCTCCTCTTCTCCTCTTGCTGGAGCTAAATTACCTAATTATGTCTTTTTTGAGCTAAATGGGCTAATTATCCCATTTTAGAGGAAAACAAGCTAAGTATATAATATTAATGAGCTAACCAAGGTTCTTATGCCATTTTGAGCTTATTATGGTATTTTGGAGCTAAATGGACTAATTAATTCCAAAAAACTAAATACCAAACATGTGATCTTCTTTTTGTCTTCTCCTCCTCCTATTCTTCTTCTTCTTCTTCCTATTCTTCTTCTTCTTCTTCTTCTTCTTCTCCTCCTCCTCCTCCTCTTCTCCTCTTCTCCTCCTCCTCCTCTTCTTCTTCTTCCTATTCCTCTTCTCCTCTTCTCCTCCTCCTTCTCCTCTTCTTCTCCTCCTCCTATTCTTCTTCTTCTTCTTCTCCTCCTCCTCCTCCTCTTCTCCTCTTCTCCTCCTCCTCCTCTTCTTCTTCTTCCTATTCTTTCTAGTAAGCTAACTAACTAACTAACCTAACTAACCAAGCTAACTAAACCTATCGCTAAACCTAGATAGCACTAAACAGCAAAAAAAACAGAATCTACCACTAAGTAACTAAAAAATAATCTAGCTACCACTAAATAACAAAACAAAATCTACCACTAAACTACCTACTAAATCTACTAATTAACTAACTAAATCTACCAACTAACTAAACTACCACTAAAACTACTAATTAACTAACCTACCAACTAAACTATATATGCCAAAACAACTACAATAACAACAACAACTACAATAACAAGAACAACTACTACAACAACAATAAAAAAATCATGCCGGTAGTTGTAATCTAATTCCAAAGAACTAAATACCAAAAAATAAAAAATCAAGGGGGCGGGGGTGGATGGGCTTACCGGCAGTGGGGCTGCGGGGGTGGCGCCGAGGCCTGCGGGGCAGTGGCTGGGCCGGCGGCGCCGGCAGTGGGGCTGCGGGGGCGGCACCAGGGGCGCCGGGGGTGGGGCAGCGGGGGCGTACCAGGGGCACCACGGGGCGCCGACGGTGGGGCTTGAGGGGCGGCACGACAGGGCGTCGGGGGGTTGTGGGGCTTCGGGGCGGCACCAGGGGCACCGGGGCGGCGCCGGGGGTGGCCGGGCAACAGTGGTGGCGGCGTTGGGCGTCGGGGGAGGAGAGAGAGAGGGAGGGGCCGTTTGAGGGAGAGAGAGCGCCGCGGTGGGGGCGAGACAACCGTTACTAGATTCAAGACCTTTACCGTCTGCTGGCACACGGCAAAGGGGTCTATACGCTTTGCCGTCTGCCTCTGGCATCTTTTCTGTCAGCCAGCAGACGGCAAAGAAGGGAGTAGGTTGACCTAAGGTTCCCCCGGCCAGATGAGCTTCTTTGCCGTCTGCTGGCGCCTTCTTTGCCGTCTGCCGCGGACGGCAAAGAGCTGACTGCTGGCAAAGACCTTCTTTGCCATCAGCGAGTTCTTTGCCGCCAGTTTTGCTGAAGCTGATGGCAAAGAGTGTCTTTGCCGTCAGCTAGCAGACGGCAAAGAATAGGCAGACGGCAAAATCTCTGATTCCAGTAGTGTGAGTACCACTTTTTCTCCTGAGTAGTGTGCTGAGATTGAGAGTCGTACTACTAATGGTAACAATCTGCTCTATAAACTTTTTATATGGAATACTAATGCTTAGAAAAATATGCCTCAATCATCTACTCGTAATATTAGTGTACCTACTAGCATAGAAATCCCTAATCTGTATTTACATATTTTATCGGTGCCTCCCATGCCGATGAAATATTATCATGCTCAAATAAATTATATTGTGGCTGCACCATTAATCCTAACATGAGGACGCCAAGTTCGGTGGCAAAGCCTAACCAAGCATTACTTGTAGGTGCAAACGTTGCTAGTCTACTGCCAAACTATGGTTTGGCATACATGCCACAATTCCAACCTGCAACTAGTAATCCTACTCATCCTATGTCACTTCAGCAAACTTCATCATCTACTACTAATGTTTCTCTTGCTAATTTCAGAGAGGAAACGGCTAAGATGCTTCGAAGGTGTTGAATTACCTAGGAATCGGATTTATCAAAATCGTATTCTGGGTACTTTGATGCAATCTAGTGCCCTCCATGATATAAAATTCCATATTTTGTTAAGTTTAATGGAGAGGGCACAAAAACCACATGTGAGCATGTTAGGCAATACTTATCTCACTTAGGTGAAGCATGTTCACTAAATGAATTGAAAGTTCGTTTATTTCCATTGTCCTTAACTGGTACCGCACTTTCATGGTTTTGTTCTTTAGCACATGGTTCTATCTGTGTGTGGTCGGAGCTAGAATAGAAATTTCATGATCAATTTTATAGAGGCGATAATGAACTTAAGTTATCACATATTACATCAGTTAAGCGGAAGCATGATGAACCGGTCTCCGATTACTTCAAGAGATTTAGAGATACAAAAAACCAATATTATAGTTTGGTGATAACTGAGAGAGACTTGGTAGAGCTTGTGCTTAATGGTTTGACAACTCACATAAGAGAAAAGCTAGAAGGCTATGAGTTTTTTAGTATCAACCAAGTCTTGCAAAATCCTTTGGCTTGGGAAAGCTGAAGCAAAGATCTTAAAGAACTGCATAGATATAAAAATAATCATCCGAAGATGAATATGGTGAATATGATAGTGATCACTTGGACGATGAGGGTGATATTTATGCTACTGAATTTGTTTGGCCCTCAAAGGCCAAACCATTTACTTGCAGTTATCTCAAACATATTCATAAGAATCGTGATGAAGAGATGAAGTTTAATTTTAACATTGCTAAGTGTGATAAAATATTTGATACCTTGTTGCATGCTAAGATTATCAGAATATCGCATACTTTACCGTCATTTGAGGAGCTAAAACGGTGTCCTTATTGCAAGTATCATAATTGTTTTCTCATGCTACTAACAATTGCAATGTTTTTTGATGAGAGATACAATCGGCCATTAATGACGGACAATTGAACTCTTCTGACATGCAAGTTGATAAACAACCCTTTCCTATGAACACCATGGATATGGAGGGGAAGAAGCTGATCATTCAACCAGAGGTAGCCGAATCTGCTAATAAGTCCAATGTTGTCATAGGTGAGCCCAAGAAAAGCAAGGAGGGAGACAATGTCTTGGACAGACAAGTTTTGCTTGACAAATAGCCCCATGGGAAGGAGATAATTAAGATCACCGTCAGTAATCCTACACTCGGGGGGGGGGGGGGGAATCACAAGTGCAAGAGAACACTCATGACAAATTTGTTAACCCAAGACTCCAAAGGTTGGCAAGTGGAAGACAAATGAACCTAAAGTGTAGCACAAGACAAGCCAGCTTTTTGATATGTTGTTTTCCAGATGTGCCAATCAAGTGGCCGGTTCTAGCTCTAAGCGGTCATCATATTTCAAACGTTCGAGATCACCTCCAAGGAAATAATTTCAGCATCATGCAAGACCATACGGATCATGGGCACTAGGACATTGGATGGAGCCACCCTCTTATGCGCCATACCACGTGGGAAACTTCAATGCAGGATGGGGGCAGCCCCCAATGTCCCCTTATGCATTTCATCCAGGGTGGGCACAATCAAGAAGGCTCATTCGTGGGAGGCTTTCTTACCGCATACGAGGTTGTTTTAACAATGGTGTCAATCAGCCAATGCAAGGTAACCAAAAGAGGGTCATCAATCAAGTGTGGCGTGCTAAGTCACCTAGTGTTGCTGCAGTCGAGTCAAGAAAAGGCAAGGGAAAAATCAATGCTGACTCACTCATCTTGGGCACCAAAAGATTCACCATACAGCGGTCGGTTGTGCATTGCAACACAAATGAGCCAATACTTGCTATCGCGCCAAAGAAGGCGGCTAATGACCATGAAGCAAGCACTAGCCAAGCAAATCCACGAGACCCTAAATACACACAGCCGAAGTGGTGTCCTCCAGGGCTAACAAAGACACAACATAGGAATTTATAGAGGTCGAGGAATCAAGAGATGGCAGATCAGGAGGCCGAGAAACAAAGAGATAAATTGTTCAATGACACTCGGCCCATGGTACCTACAAAACAAGTGTGGAATCCTAAACAAATACAAGATGCAGCGGCTTCTACATCTATCAAAGCAAAACCTATACCACTAAAAGAGGATGATGCAGCTATGACATTGTCTTCGTCACCTATTACTTCCTCTTCACTCGAACATATTTCAGATTCCGTGGACGCCCCGAGGAGGAAGATGATATGTTGGACTATGGGTCTACACCGGTTCATGAAGATATGTATATCAATACGGTGTATTATTTACCCACTGAGTTTCATGTTGTAAATGAAGAAGGAGAAGTGGCTCAGCTAGATTTTGGTCCTATAAATGCTATCTTCGAGAAGCCAAAAAAGTCAGTGATGCACTTGAAACCATTGTACCTTAGAGGTCAAATTGATGGGTCACCGCTTGCTCAAATTCTTGTTGATAGTGGTGCTATGGTGAATATTATGCCTTATTCGGTCTTCAAGAAGTTGGGCCTTCCCGATGAAGAGTTGATAAAGACCAATATGGTGCTTAATGGATTTGAAGGCAAAGAGAAAATTGAAGACAAAGGTGTGATGTATGTGGAGGATACAACCGGAAGAAAAACTTAGGCTATTGTATTCTTTGTCGCCGAGGTGCAAGGTAACTACAATGTGATTTTAGGTTGTGATTGGGTTCATGCAAACCAGTGCATGCCATCTACTATGCACCAGTTTTTAATTCAGTGGTTGGTGACGAAGTGGAAGTCATTCATGTGAATAATTCGAATTGTGTTTCGTTGGCCGATGCATCGGCAGATTGGCAACATCCCAATGCTACTTGCTTGATGGGGTGTGACCTAACAGAGTTCTATTTTCTAAGCACTACAAAGAATGGTTTTGTTCCCATCTCTTTAAAGCTGGTTGGTGGCAATCGACTCCAAAGTATAATGTATTTAAATGGATCCTAATTCTGAGTGGTTACAAAAGTGAATTGCAGAATATCGGTCCAATGCGAAGGATATGTGTGAGTCTATAGAAGAGTTAGATGAAATGGATAAAATTGGACAAGGTTTTACATCAGCCGATCCATTAGAAGAGATAGATATAGGATATGGTTCAATTCCTAGGCCGAAATCAGTAAACAAAAACTTAAGAGCCGATCATAAAGCTAAGTTGATCGAGTTGTTGAAAGAATATGTTTGCTGCTTTGCATGGGAATATCATGAGATGCTTGGTTTAAACCGAGATCTAGTGGAGAACTGATTACCTATCAAGGCCTATTTTAGACCTTACAAGCAACTGGCCAGAAAGTTTATTCAAAAAACATACGATCGGATCAAAGAAGAGATCGGTCGTTTGCTTAAAGCTAATTTTATTAGACCTTGTGGGTATGTCGAGTGGATTTCTAACATTGTACCCGTGGAGAAGAAAGGTTCCGGCAAGTTGAGGGTGTGCATTGATTTCATAGATTTGAATAGAGCTACACCGAAAGAAGAGTATCCCATGCCCATAGCTGATATGCTTGTCAATGATGCTTTTGGACATAAAGTCATTAGTTTTATTGATGGTAATGCGGTGTATAGCCAAATTTTTATGCCGAAATGGGCTGATATGTCTCCAATGTATCCATAATAATTGACTGTTCCATGTTGATATATTATCATTCTAGGATACTTTTTCCTTATTTCTTTAGCAATTTATATTATTTTTGAGCACTAACTGATACGTCTCCGTCGTATCTACTTTTTCGAACTCTTTTGTCCTTGTTTTGGACTCTAATTTGCATGATTTCAATGGAACTAACCCGGACTGACGCTGTTTTCAGCATAATTGCCATGGTGTTGTTTTTGTGCAGAAATAAAAGTTCTCGGAACGTCCTAAAACTTTACAGAGATTTTTTTTGGAATAAAAGAAAAATACCTGCGCAAAGATCCACCGGAGGGGGCGTGCCAGTGGGCCACAAGCCCACAAGCCACGTCCACCCCCTATGGTCGCGCCGTGCAGGCTTGTGGGGCCGACGCAGCACCACCGCCCCCAATCTCAGCTCTATATCTTCCGTTTCGCCTGGAAAAAATCAAATAAAAGGTTTCATCGCGTTTTGCGATACGGAGGCGCCGCCACATCCTGTTCTTCATCTGGAGGGCAGATCTGGAGTGTGTTTTGGGGAAATCGTCGCCATCGTCATCATCAACCTTTCTCCATCGACAATTCCATGATGCTCTTTATCGTTCGTGAGTAATCTCATCGTAGCCTTGCTGGACGGTGATGAGTTGGATGAGATCTATCATGTAATCGAGTTAGTCTTTGACGGGGATTGATCCCTAGTATCCACTATGTTCTAGATTGATGTTGCTACTACTTGGCTATGCTTAATGCTTGTCACTAGGGCTCGAGTGTCGTGATTTCAGATCCGAACCTATTATGTTGTCGCCAATATATGTGTGTTTTAGATCCTATCTTGCAAGTTGTAGTCACCTACTATGTGTTATGACCCGGCAACCCCGGAGTGACAATAGCCGGAACCACTCCCGGAGATGACCATAGTATGAGGAGTTCATGTATTCACCGCGTGTTAATGCGTTGGTCCGGTTCTTTATTAAAAGGAGAACCTTAATATCCCGTAGTTTCCATTAGGACCCCGCTGCCATGGGAGGGATGGACAATAGATGTCATGCAAGTTCTTTTCCCTAAGCACGTATGACTACATACATAATACATGCCTACATTAGATTGACGAACGGGAGCTAGCCACATATCTCTCTGTGTTATAGCTGTTACATGATGAATCACATCCGTCACACTCATCCATCACCGATCCACTGCCTACGAGTCTTTTACTACTGGTCCTCGCTACGTTACTTTGCCTAGGCTTGTCCCTTGCTACAAGAGGGATTGGGCCAATTTGTTGTTGTCACTATTGCTGTTACTTTGTTGCTGCTGCTACTACTGTTCCTTGCTACTCTGCTGTTACTTGTTGCAAGACTTTGTTGGCGTTAACATCCCATCAACAAGGCTTTTTCTAGCGTCGTTGCCCGGGATTGTCAAAGCTTTTTCTGGTGTCGTTGCTATCATACTACCTTCCTACTGATACTTTGCTTGCAGACACTAATCTTTCAGGTGTGGTTGAATTGAAAACTCAACTTCTAATACTTGAGAATATCCTTTAGCTTCCCCTTGTGAGCGAATCAATAAATTTGGGTTGAATACTCTACCCTCGAAAACTACTGCGATCCCATATGTTTGTGGGACATCACTAACCTATTGACCCAATGCCCAGTGCAATTGATGTTTTGTGCATGTTTTTCACTTTTCAGATTTTCAATATCAAACAAAGTCCAATTGACCTGAAACATCTTGGAGATTTTTTGGACCAAAAGAAGACCAAGGAGTATCGAAAGAAGGCTAGGGGCCACCCGAGGGCCCCACAAGCCAACACGGCGCGTTTTGGGGGTGCCCTGATGGCTTGTAGGACCCTCGAGGCTCTCCAGACTCTGTTCTCACGCTTATAAATTCTCATATATCCCAAAAATCCTAGAGGCAGTCCTGAAATACATTTTATGCCATCGCAAGTCTGTGTTCCAACAGGAGGCCATCTGGAGCTCCGTTTCGGCACCCTGTCGGAGGGGGTCAATCATGGAGGGGCTCTTCATCAACATTGCTACCCTCATGATGATATGTGATTAGTTCACCGTAGTCCTACGGGTCCATGTGTGGGGACCCCGACTTACTAGTAGAGAATCGCCGTGCTCAGTCATCCCAGAGATCAATGCTCACCGAACACAGATACCGAATAAAGGAGTCTTACATCCAAGTACCGATTATTACAACACATGACCGAAGGATCAAGTTCACAAGACAGGGCGTAAGGCCAAATCACTCGGATACACTAATAGCGGAAAACAAAGGGCTAAGCGGGTGCCCATGCCATCCAGCCTACACCGACATGCATTCTGACTTGGAAGCGTCCTAGTTCGCAGGGGCGTGTCCGAAGACGTACTCATCTCCAAACTCCGGTCCCTCCATGTCTGGTCAATAACATAACTAGTGGCAAGCCAATGAGTACTTTGAATGTACTCCCAAACAGCCCATGATAATATCAACGAAAGTGAAGGATAACAATATAATGCATCTTTAGTGTAACTCATCTGGGTGGAACGATCATGAATATGCATCAAGTTAAAGAATTACTCTTGAAGAACAGGTTACAGATATCATTATATCTGTCGAGGGCTGAACCATCCGGGTTCACCCTATATGCCAAGTCATCGAACTTGGTCATATCATTGCTATCATAGAAACACCTTTCTCAACACCACACACACACACACTTTGGTTTATGCGGAAACAACTGGACGTAGTTTAAGAAGGATTACCCAACTGTCCTTGACCGTGGACATGGCTATTCGAATAGTTTACACTCTACAGAGGTAGTACGCTGGACCCACGAGATCCGGGAAACTTCCCTGTCATCCAAGACTCACGGTATATCACATGCCCTAGGTAAGTACCCGATCAATGCCTTTCCCCTCACGATACTAGACAAAGAGATCCACTCGATTGGTACCCATCCCACATGTTGTACGTCTTACGAGTACCAACTCTGGACAGTACCAACCATGCGGGGACCAACGGTGTGACTGGAACTCATAAAAATGGCATAGTCGTCCTACCCGGCACGACCCCATCACGAGAGTGACCACACATCACTCCCGCCACTAGTAATGTGGCTCTTTGCTAGCACCGACCAGAGTAATTAACATAGCCCCGTCCCATAAGGGTAACATGGTCGTACTGGTAAGGTTGGGACGGTCGACACATCATAAATCTATTCCCATTTCCGAAACCATACTCACACAAATACCAGGTGCATCACTTCACCAAAAGTGACCACCTACTCATCATCACCCTCGGGCATTAGTGGCACCCAACGGGGTTTTAGTAAACTCTTGCTTTATGTCATTAACATGCTCATGATAATACTACTTCTATCTTTACTTGTCAACATCGTACTAGCATGACCCTCAAAGGGTATAGTCAAGCTCAATGAAGGTGCTCCGGGGGAGCCTTCGGTAAAATCATATCAAATGATTACCAGCGCTTATGATCATATGCAACGGAAATACTTGCTATTTTAACATGCAAAGTAACATATGCTCAGTCATGGTCAAAGGGCTGCTTGCCTTGTTGAGCTAAGTATCCGGGGTCTTCGAGGTCTTCCGCTCCGATTCCCGCGTCACACGGATTTTCTATCGTCGATAAAACAGTAAATAAGAAATAGCTCACACAGAAACAGTCCAAAAACTCATTTTAAAAATGTTCTCTATTACTCATAAATCTAAGGTATCATTTTAAAAATATTTTCCTTAATTTTCCTTGAAGGAATATTTTTGAAATCAACCAAACAGAAGAAAAACTATTTCAATTTAATCCTTTTTATTAATATGAAATAGAATAGTTGTTGGAACAATTCCTCCAAACATAACATTAAATACTACACATTTTTAGAATAACAGTAGAAGAATCATATTTTTACACTTGTTAAATGTTTTTAGAAAAATCTTTAGAAACCAGGGTTAAAAACAAAAGAAAAACTTGCTAACTCTCGGCCTGGCTCGGCCCAGAGCTGGGCTGGCCCATGGCTAGCCGACAGCCTGCCCACGCGCGCGCGCCGTCAGGTTTGAACCTGACGCGCGGGGCCCTGCGGTCAGCGGCCGAGGTCAGCGCTGGGGAGGAGGCTGGGCCACCCACAGGTGGGGCACACCTGTTGGGGCCGTCTCCTACCTCTGGCCAGAGAGGAGGAGGAGGACGCCGACGAGGTTGCCAACGCGCTCATGGCCCAACGAGCACATGAATGGGTTCGCATTGTTGTCACCTACATGCTGGTGGTCGAAACAACGACGGGGAGGCAGGGGTTCGCCGGCGACGAGGAGGCCGTGGTGGAGGAGTTTTGGGAGGTGGTCGAAGGGGTAGCTAGAGACACGGAAAAGCTCGGGCGATTTGGGGGTAAGCTTCTTGGGATCGAGAGGGTTAGTTTGGTGGGTCGAGGGGCACAGGAGCCATCGTGTAGACGGAGATAGACTGGAGCTCCAAGGCGGAGGGGCCTCGGTCAATCTCGAGAACCGGGGCTCTGCTGGTTTGCTGGGGTGGCTAGGGAGGTACTAGTGATCGTCGTGAAGCTATCTGAGGGGTGCTGGAGCAAGGGGGAGGGCTATTTATAGGCCCGCGATGGTGAGCAGATTCGGGAGCGCCGGTGACTCGTGGCGTGCATGGGGGTGCACAGAGAGGCTGGGGTCGAAACCACGGTCTCAGGACGTGGTTTTGGACTACCCGAACCATCTGCAGCAGAGAGAGAGAGGGCGGAGTCGAGCATTCGTGGCCACACAACTTTGGCTGGTTCTGGTGCGCGCTGGCACGCGGCGCGCGAGCTCTAGCGCGGGAGAGGAGGGGCCCTGTGGCTTGCTCGACGCAGAAGGGTTCTCGGGGAAGAGGTTGGACATCTCGGGGGAGGCTGGAACTGGCCAAGGGCGTCCCCCCACCTCGATGACTCCCTGTAGCGCGCAAGAGCGCAGTTTTGGCACGCCACGGCATGCTGGTGCGCTCTAAGGCACTTTGGACGTGTCTAGCATGTCCTGGCACTGGCTGGGGGTGTGGCTAGCCGTTTGGTTCTTGTGGGATCTTCGGCTGGTCAAGGGAAGCAAGAAATACTAGTGCTGTCAGTCATGGACTGAGATCTAAATTGGGTTTTTTGGCCTTTCCACTTTGAACGAGTGAGGGGCGAGTTGACTGGGGTTAGACACAGGTGTTGGCCACTTAATCTATGAGTTCGAAGCAAAGAGGTTTGGTTTAGCTATGGCTAAGGTGGCTTTTTCCTATCTGTCAGAAGGTGTTCGACAGTGGCTTAAGGTGGTTGCACCCCACCACTGGTGCTGCAACTTAACAGGTTTGGGTTTGGTGGTAAACTATGGAGTTTCACCAATTTTGAGCTCCAAAGGACAAGTTTAGCTTTGTAAACTTGAAAACACTCCAATATGACCAGATCGGTCCCTTCCAAAGGGAGTGTGGGCGAACTAAGTCCCACAAATGCCTTTTTTGGTGTGGAACCCTCATTTGAGGTATTAGGCACTCCTACAAAGTTTTAGCATCATTGGACAAGCTTTGCTATGTAGAGTTGCTCTTACTTCACTCTGGACATACAGGGTTTTTGGGTTATTTGGGGTCCTTATTCACCTTTGATCAAAGTGAAACTTTATGTGGACACCAAACAAGGCTTGGGGATATCACTGGAATTTTCTAGGAATTTATTGAGAATATTTCCTTTGGAAATATTTCAAAATGCCAAAACAGACAGAAATATCTTTTATAGTTTTAATCAATAAATATAATATAAAATGGGTTTTAAAATCCTATGTATGGAAAATATATGTCCTTCTGATCATCTCTAAATTTAATCATATTTTTCTAAAGCTGAAAAGTATTTTTCCATGTTGGAATACTAGTTCTGGCCTTAGAAATGGACAGGTTATTTAACTAGGAAAATAATCACAAAAATAAATATTTTTGTGGTTTTGAAATATAAAGATAGGTTAAAATGAGATTACCAAATATGAATAGAAGCACTGCTTGCTATCAAGGACATGTAGTGCAACTTAAGGTAGGTTTTACCTTCGTCAAAAATAAGCAAGGGTTTTTGGAAATCAGTATAATACCAAAGACTTTAGGGTTTAATCCTCACATGATCAAGCATACAAGCATACAATGTCAATCATGGCACTCACAACATTAGTTTTGAAAAAGTTTTAACAAGCTCAGAATTTCACAATACAGACAAGTGATAGCAAAAACAGGGTGTGACAGACCTATCCCCCTTACAAGAATCTCGTCCCCGAGATTCCTAAGCTAGGTGCTAAAAAGGTGTGGAAACTCAGATCGAAGATAGCCTTCACGCTCCCGTGTAGCTTCGTCTTCGGTGTGGTTGCTCCATTGAACTTTTAAATACTTGATAGTGCAGCTCCTGGCGCATCTTTCTGCTTCGTCCAGTATGTGAATGGGCCTCTCGCGGTAGATGAGATCAGACTGAAGGTCAATGGCCTGGTGATCAATGTCCTTGTAAGGATCGGAACGACTCAGCGCTTGGAGACACTTCCGAAGTTGTGACACGTGGAAAATTTTGTGCACACCCGAAAGTTCCGGAGGTAACTCCAACTGATAAGCGACCTCTCCACGCCTTGTTGTGATCTTAAATGTCCCAATGAACCTTGGAGCGAGTTTCCCCTTAACGTGGAAACACTTGGTTCCCTTGAGAGGTGTGACACGGAGGTACACAAGGTCTCCGAGATTGAACTCCACATCCCTGCGGCGAGAGTCCGCATAACTCTTTTGTCGTGACTTGGCTGCTTTCCGATTTTCTTGGACTAGTTGCACCTTCTCTTCTGCCCTGTGCAAAACTTCTTGTCCGAAAATTAGCCCGTCTCTGGTATCAGACCAGTTGAGCGGGGTGCGGCATTTCCGTCCGTACAGTACTTCGAACGGGGCCATCTGGAGACTGGACTGGTAGCTTTTGTTGTATGAAAACTCAGTGAATGGCAGACAGTATTCCCATTTGGCTCCGTGCCCTAGGATGCATGCGCGGAGCATATCTTCGAGTATCTTGTTCACCCTTTCCGTTTGTCCTCCCGTCTGCGGGTGGAAGGTGGTGCTAAAAGAGAGCTTGGTACCGAGGGCCTCTTGAAGTTTCCTCCAAAACCTTGAGGTGAACTGCGTGCCTTGGTCAGATACAATCTCCTTGGGAACTCCATGAAGGCTTACTATGCGGTCGATATAGATACTAGCCAACTTGTTCCCGTCATATGTGGTGTTGAAAGGGATGAAATGGGCCACTTTGGTCAAATGGTCGACAACAACCCATATCGAGTTATGGCCCTTGCTAGACTTTGGTAAGCCGGTAATAAAATCCATCCCTACCTTGTCCCACTTCCATTCCGGCACCTTGAGAGCTTGTAACAGACCTGCGGGTCGCTGATGCTCAGCCTTAACTTGCTGGCACACAACGCACTTGGCCACATACGTCGCAATCTCCCTCTTCATGCCGTGCCACCAGAATTTTCCTCGGATATCTTGATACATCTTGGTACCACCGGGGTGAATGGAGTAGGGTGTATCATGTGCTTCCCATAGGATTAGATCCTTGAGTTCAGCCTTGTTGGGTACGCACAAACTTTTCCCAAACCACACCACTCCTTGATCATCCTCCAAGAATCCTGGGGCCTTGCCTTCTTGAATCTTCTTCTTTATACCTTCAATGCTCTTGTGACCCTTCTAGGCTCCCTTGATGTCGTCTTCTAGCGTTGGTTTGACTTCGAGGTTATCTAGGAATCCAGATTTCACTAGTTCCAACCCGAAGTTCTCCAATTCTTCATATAAGGCGGGCTGCCTTTCCTTAAGCATGACGTTTAAGGTGTTGGTCTTCCGGCTCAAGGCATCAGCCACTACGTTAGCCTTACCGGGGTGATATTGAATGCTAAGGTCGTAGTCCTTGATTAACTCCAACCATCTCCGTTGCCTCATATTCGATTCCGTTTGGGTGAAGATATACTTTAGACTCTTTTGGTCGGTGTATATTTCACATCGTTTCCCAGAAGGTAATGTCGCCATGTCTTCAGAGCATGCAATACTGCTGCCAACTCGAGATCATGGGTGGCATAGTTTTCCTCATGTGGCGTAGTTGCCGTGACAAGTATGCCACGACTCTGCCATCCTGCATTAGAACCCCACCTAGCCCGGTCCTTGAGGCATCGCAATATATCATGGACTCCTTGCTGATATCTGGAGTGGCCAATACAGGGGCGGTGGTTAGCCTCTTCTTCTACTCTTGGAAGCTTGCTTCACATTCCGGCGTCCATTCGAACTTCTTGCCTTTCTTCAAGAGCAGAGTCATAGGTCGCGCGATGCGGGAGAATCCTTCTACGAACTTGCGGTAATATCCTGCGAGTCCAAGGAAGCTCCTGACTTCCTTCACGTCGATTGGCGATTCCCAGTTGGTTACCGTGGTAATCTTAGAGGGATCAACTGCCAATCCACTTGTTGTCATGGTATGACCCAGGAATCCAACTTCGTTCATCCAAAACTGGCATTTGCTGAACTTGGCATACAGCTGGTGCTCACGAAGCTTCTCCAATACTAACCTCAAGTGTTGCTCATGCTCTTCTTCAGACTTGGAAAAGATTAATATGTCATCAATGAATATGACGACAAACTTGTCCAGGTATTCCATGAAGACCTTATTCTTGAGGTACATGAAGTAAGCTGGGGCATTCGTCAATCCAAAGGACATGACAGTGCATTCGTACAGACCATACCGGGTCACAAATGTCGTCCTCGGTATGTCTTCGGGTCGAATCTTTAGTTGGTAATATCCAGATCGGAGGTCGATCTTGGAGAATACCTTGGCTCCATTTAGCTGGTCGAACAAGTCTTCGGTCTTGAGGAGTGGGTACTTGTTCTTGATCGTGACCTCATTGAGAGAACGGTAATCGACGCAAAGTCGGATTGTCCCATCCTTCTTGGACACGAAGAGAACAGGTGATCCCCAAGGTGACGCACTCGAACGAATAAACCCTTTCCTGAGTTGCTCATCCAGTTGGTTCTTCAACTCCGCTAGCTCTTCGGATCCCATCCTGTAAGGCTTCTTATAGATAGGCCTTGATCCGGGCATGAGTTCGATGATGAACTCGATGTCTCGGTTGGGAGGCATCCCTGGTACCTCATCGGTAAAGACGTCCAGGTATTCACAGACTATTGGCACTCAGTCGAGTCCTTCCTTTGATAGGCTGTTAACTCGTGACACTCGAGTGGGTACTGGCTCAGAGACATACTTGACTTTGACCCCTTGGTCACTTGTCATGGTAATGGCCCTGTTAGCACAGTCCAAGATACTCTTATGCTTGGCCAACCAGTCCATACCGAGAATTACTTCTAGGCCTTGCGACTTAAGCACAATGAGATCCGCTGAGAAGCTCGTCACATTGATAACTATCTAGGCCTTCCTACACCCTAGGTTGATCCTCAAAACTGCTCCCGGGGTTTGAATTGCCATATGCCCACGAAGCAAGGTAGGTTCTAGACCACACTTTCCCACAAACTTTTGCGTAACAAAGGAATGCGAAGCACCACAATCAAACAATATTGTTGCTGGGGTAGAGTTGACGAGGAACGTACCCAGAATGCAGTCCGCGTCTTCCTGTGCCTCTTCTACGGAAATATGATTAATCCGCCCCTTGCTGTGATACTGCTGATTACGGGGAGCTTGGTTCCTGCATGGTGATCCTTGGCCTAGATTTGGCGCATTGGGGCGCAGAGCATCTGGTTTTCTTGTTGGGGCACTGCCTGGAATAGTGCCTTGTTTGTCCACACCCGAAACAGGTAACTTGCGTTGGAAGGTTGGTCTTGCCCCCACCGTTGTTTGGCGGAGTGCTTGCTGGCTTGGTGTTGACTTGTTGCTGAGGTTGGTAATTCTGGCGAATTGTCGGATGCTTGTATTGTTGCTGCTGATAGTTGGGTCTTGCCGGGGCTGACTGCCATGGTCGTGGTTTCGAGCTAATCGGACCTCCACTACCCATTAGCTTGCGCTTACGGGTGTCGTCCATTGCACGACGCTTGTCTTCCAACATAAGAGCCTTATTAACCAGGTCACTGAAGGTCCAGCATTCACAAACAACCAGCTAATACTGGAGTGACTGTTGCAGTCCTTCCATAAAGCGTTCCACTTTGGCAGCCTCAGTGCTGACGTCTTCAGGTGCGTATCTTGATAGGAGGTTGAACTTCTGCAAATACTCCTTGACAGATCCACTGCCTTGCCTTAAGGCTCAGAATTACCGCTTCTTAATGGTCATCATTCCTGGAGGAATGTGAGCATCGTGGAATCCATTCTTGAACACGGCCCAAGTGATGACTTGCCTGGCTCGCATGATCTGAAATCCATCCGACCAGGCTCTGGTTGTGCCTCCGAGACAGTGGGTTGCATAGAGGACTTTCTCGTCGTCATCAGTGCACTTGACCAGCGCGAGAAGGTCTTCAATAGTGCGGATCCAGTCATCGACATCCAAGGGTTCAGTCATCTCCGTGAATATGGGTGGCGTAGTCCGCATAAAATCAGAGAGAGTTGAGCGACCGTTGCCATTCCCGTTCTGCGGCGGGTGGTTTACCAAGGTTTGAGCCAGCTGCCGAATAGCGGCATTGTTGGCTTGACGCTCCTCTCGAAGAGCTTGAAGGAACTGAGCCATGGTCAAGCTTTCAGGGGGAGGTAGTGGCGGTGGAACATCGTCTTGCTGCGTGTGGTGATCTCCAGCTTGAGCTTCCCCTCCGGTTCCCTGCTGTTGTCCTGAAGAGGCACAGCAGGGGTTGTCGAAGGTGCTGTTGCGAGTTGCATTCACCATCCTGTCAGGGGAGCAGACAGGTCAATTTTTGCCAAATTGGTTGTACTCGAAAGGGATGACGTTCTAGTAACGAGGGGGTCTGGTGTCGTGCTAGTGTGCAAGATTTTTTTATGACAATGGTTTTGAAAGGAACTATTGCATTTAAAACAAGTGATGTAGTCGCTCACAAGCTGCATAAGGCAGAATGTGACTTGCATCCAACAGGTTCACACAACGTCCGGGGTCATAAAATACTCATACAAGAACTCCTACGCTCGGTACATCCTACGCTGCTAAGTGATCGACTGCGCAGTCTCATAAGCCGGCTCTGTGGGATCTTCGTCTTCATCTTCCTCTCTATCTTCATCTTCATTAGTGCTTCCCTTCCTTGAGGGAGTAGGGGAAGGAAGAGGACCATCTCGATGTCTCTTGGTTGGCGAGGTAGTGAAGAGTTCGGTGTATTCTCCTGCGGTTAAACGACGACTCTGAAGAGGAACGGCCTGAAGCGGGGGCATTCCTCTTCGGAAAGCAAAGTCAGGTGATATTACGGGTGCTCCTTCTTTCTTCACCTTGCGGTTCTTCATCTTCTCCATACGAAGTAGGTCCTTGACTTGGTGCAGCTCTTGGCAGATCCTACTCGACTCCTTGATCAAAAGATGAGTCAAGGTGTCTGAGGAGAGAGTGAAGTAGGTCTGAAACCGTAATGGCGTCCCGTCCTCAGATGAGGGGTTGAGTGTCCAACTCTCGTCTACCTTATCTTTAACAAAAGGTAGGTGACGAGTAGTTGGCTCGTCCGCCATCTCAGGAAGGATGTCGCGGAGTCGCACGAGTGACTCTCGTGTTGCAGTCTCCACGGCCAACATCAGATCCTCCATGTGTGGCCCTTCAAAGAACCAGCTAGTTGGGGAGTCGTTAGCCTTCACTATCACGTCCACGTGATACTCCTTGGTGTCGGCGTTAACCCAGTGTTCGTGGTAGAGGAAGATGGGCGTGCGACGCACTTGACACTTCTCGAGGCTATCACTCAAAAGCAGAGGAAAGCCCGTTTCCAGAAGCATGTCGGGTACGGCGGCCATCTACAAGGTGTAGAGGAGAGGGTTAGAAATATGTAGTGGGTGCGCTTCTCGGGTCAATCTTATGTGCACTAATCGTTTCGGCTATCGTCCATGCTACCTAAGGCTTCCTTTAGTCAGGATGGCTCTGATACCAGCTCTGTGGGACCCCGACTTACTAGTCAAGAATCGCCGTGCTCAGTGATCCCAGAGATCAATGCTCACCGAACACAGATACCCAATAAAAGAGTCTTACATCTAAGTACCGATTATTACAACACATGACCGAAGGGTCAAATTCACAAGACAGGGCCTAAGGCCAAATCACTCGGATACACTAATAGCGGAAAACAAAGGGCTAAGCGGGTTCTCATGCCATCCAACCTACACTGACAGGCATTCTGACTTGGAAGTGTCCTAGTTCGCAAGGGCGTCTCCGAAGACGTACTCATCTCCAAACTCCGGTCCGTCCATGTCTGGTCAATAACATAATTAGTGGCAAGCCAATGAGTACTTTGAATGTACTCCCAAACAGCCCATGATAATATCAACGAAAGTGAAGGATAACAATATAATGCATCTTTAGTGTAACTCATCTGGGTGGAACGATCATGAATATGCATCAAGTTAAAGAATTACTCTTGAAGAACAGGTTACAGATATCATTATATCTGTCGAGGGCTGAACCATCCGGGTTCACCCTATATGCCAAGTCACCGAACTTGGTCATATCATTGCTATCATAGCAACACCTTTCTCAACACCACACACACACACACTTTGGTTTACGCGGAAACAACTGGACATAGTTTAAGAAGGATTACCCAATTGTCCTTGACCGTGGACACGGCTATTCGAATAGTTTACACTCTGGAGAGGTAGTACACTGGACCCACGAGATCCGGGAAACTTCTGTGTCATTCACGACTCGCGGTATATCACATACCCGAGGTAAGTACCCTATCAATGCCTTTCCCCTGACGATACTAGACAAAGAGATCCACTCGAGTGGTACCCAGCCCACATGTTGTACGCCTTACGAGCACTAACTCTGGATAGTACCAACCGTACGAGGACCAACGGTGTGACTGGAACTCATAAAAATGGCATAGTTGTCCTACCCGGCACGACCCCATCACGAGAGTGACCACACATCACTCCCGCCACTAGTAATGTGGCTCTTTGCTAGCACCGACCAGAGTAATTAACATAGCCCCGTCCCATAAGGGGTAACGTGGTCGTACTGGTAAGGTTGGGACGGTCGACACATCATAAACCTATTCCCATTTCCAAAACCATACTCACACAAATACCGGGTGCATCACTTCACCAAAAGTGACCACCTACTCATCATCAACCTCGGGCATTAGTGGCACCCGACGAGGTTTTAGTAAAGTCTTGCTTTATGTCATTAACATGCTCATGATAATACTACTTCTATCTTTACTTGTCAACATGGTACTAGCATGACCCTCAAGGGGTAGAGTCAAGCTCAATGTAGGAGCTCCGGGGGAGCCTTCGGTAAAATCATATCAAATGATTACCGACGCTTATGATCATATGCAACAGAAATACTTACTATTTTAACATGCAAAGTAACATATGCTCAGTCATGGTCAAAGGGTTGCTTGCCTTGGTCAGCTAAGTATCCGGGGTCTTCGAGGTCTTCCGATCTGATTCCCTCATCACACGGATTTTCTATCGTTGATAAAACAGTAAATAAGAAATAGCTCACACAGAAACAGTCCACAAAGTCATTTTAAAAATGTTCTCTATTACTGATAAATCTAAGGTATCATTTAAAAAATATTTTCCTTAATTTTCCTTGAAGGAATATTTTTGAAATCAACCAAACAGAAGCAAAACTATTTCAATTTAATCATTTTTTATTAATATAAAATAGAATAGTTGTTGGAAAAATTCCTCCAAACATAATATTAAATACCACACATTTTTAGAAGAATAACAGTGGAAGAATCATATTTTTACACTGGTTAAATGTTTTTATAAAAATCTTTAGAAACAAAGGTTAAAAATAAAAGAAAAACTGGCTAACTCCCGGCCTGGCTCGGCCCAGAGCGGGGCTGGCCCATGGCCAGCCGACAGCCTGCCCAGGCGCGCGCGCCATCAGGTTTGAACCTGACGCGCGGGGCCCTGCGATCAGTGGCCGAGGTCAGCGCGGGGGAGGAGGCTGGGCCACCGACAGGTGGGGCACACCTGTCGGGGTCGTCTCCTACCTCTTGCCAGAGAGGAGGAGGAGGACCCGACGAGGTTGCCGATGCGCTCATCCCCAGCGAGCACATGAATGGGTTTGCCTTGTTGTCGCCTACCTACTGGTGGTCGAAACAATGATGGGGGGGCAGGGGTTCGCCGGCGACGAGGAGGCCGTGGCGGAGGAGTTTTGGGAGGTGGTCTAGGGGGTGGCTAGAGACACAGAAAAGCTCGGGCGAGTTGGGGGTAAGCTTCCTGGGATCGAGAGGGTTAGTTCGGTGTGTCGAGGGGCGCCGGAGCCGTCGTGTAGCCGGAGATCGACTGGAGCTCCGAGGCAGAGGGGCTCGGTCGATCTCGAGCACCAGGGCTCTGCTGGTTTACTCGGGTGGCTAGGGAGGTACTAGTGATCGTGGTGAAGCTATCTGAGGGTCCTGGAGCGAGGGGGAGCTCTATTTATAGGCCCGCGACGGTGAGCAGATTCGGGAGCACCGGTGACTCACCGTGGCACGCATGGGGTGCAGTGGGAGGCTGGGGTCGAAACCACGGTCTCAGGACGTAGTTTTGGACTACCCGAACCATCTGCAGCAGAGAGAGAGGGGGGGAGTCGAGCATTCGTGGCCGCGCAACCTTGGTCGATTCTGGTGCGCACGGGCACGCGTCGCGCGAGTTCTAGCGCGGGAGGGGTGGGGCCCTGAGGCTTGCTCGATGCAGAAGGGTTCTCGGGGAAGAGGTTGGACATCTCGGGGGAGGCTGGAACTGGTCGAGGGCGTCGCCCCCACCTCGATGACTCCCTGGAGCGCGCCCAGAGTGCAGTTTTGGCATGCCACGGCATGCTGGTGCGCTCTGAGGCACTTTGGACGTGTCTAGCATGTCCTGGCACTAGCTGGGGGTGTGCCTAGCCATTTGGTTCTTGTGGGAGCTTCGACTGGTCAAGGGAGGCAAGAAATACTGGTGCTGTCAGTCATGAACTGAGATCTAAATTGGGGTTTTTGGCCTTTCCACTTTGAACCAGTGAGGGGCCAGTTGACTAGGGTTAGACACAGGTGCAGGCCGCTTAATCTATGAGTTTGAAGCAAAGGGGTTTGGTTTAGTTGTGTCTAAGGTGGCTTTTTCCTTTCTGTGAGAAGGTGTTCGACAGTGGCTTAAGGTGGTTTCACCCCACCATTGGTGCTGCAACTTAACAGGTTTGGGTTTGGTGGTAAACCATGGAGTTTCACCAATTTTGAGCTCAAAAGGATAAGTTTAGCTTTGTAAACTTGAAAACACTCCAATATGACCAGATATGTCCCTTCCAAAGAGAGTGTGGGCAAACTAAGTCCCACAAATCCCACTTTTTGTGTGGAACCCTCATTTGAGGTATTAGGCACTCCTGCAAAGCTTTGGCATCATTGGAAAACTTTGCTATGTAGGGTTGCTCTAACTTGATTCTGGACAGACAGGGTTTTTGGGTTATTTGGGGTCCTTATTCACCTTTGATCAAAGTGAAACTTTAGGTGGACACCAAACAAGGCTTAGGGATATCACTGGAATTTTCTAGGAATTTATTGAGAATATTTCCTTTGGAAATATTTCAAAATGCCCAAACAGACAAAAATATCTTTTATAGTTTTAATCAATAAATATAATATAAAATGGAATTTAAAATCTTATGTATGGAAAATATATGTCCTTCTGATCATCTCTAAATCTAATCAGATTTTTCTAAAGCATAAAAGTATTTTTCCATGTTGGAATACCAGTTCTGGCCTTAAAAATGGACAGGTTATTTAATTAGGAAAACAATCACAAAAATAATTATTTTTGTGGTTTTGAAATCTAAAGATAGGTTAAAATCAGATTACTAAATATGAATAGAAGCACTGCTTGCTATCAAGGACATGTAGTGCAACTTAAGGTAGGTTTTACCTTCGTCAAAAATAAGCAAGGGTTTTTGGAAATCAGTATAATACCAAAGACTTTAGGGTTTAATCCTCACATGATCAAGCATACAAGCATACAATGTCAATCATGGCACTCACAACATTAGTTTTGAAAAAGTTTTAACAAGCTCAGAATTTCACAATACAGACAAGTGATAGCAAAAACAGGGTTTATTCATATCGCTTCACTTTACTTTGTCTACATCATGTTAATGTTTTCCAGGCATTACTCTGCTTTACTTAATACTCTCCATGGTGGACAGCGGTCAATGAGTGGAGTAATAGTAATAGGTGCACGCACAAGTTGGCCTATTTGTTTGTTGATGTGCTTCCTATATACACATGATCATGTCGTGAATATCGCATAACTCTCCGCTTTTTTATCAATTTTCCAACAATAATTTGTTTATCCATCGTATGTTGTTTTCATGAGAGATGCCACTAGGAAAAACTATGGCACCGGGGTCTATTCACCACATATTTACAAAACCGTCAATATCTTGCTTCCATTTACTTGTTTTAATTTTATTTTGCAATTTACAATTATCTACACATCTCGTTTGCTTGCAAATAACGAGACCAAGGGGATTGAATACCCTCTTGCTCGCGTTGGGTGCAAGTTGTTTGTTCTTTTGTCCAAAGCCGCTGAAGACGGTTGTTGTTGATATTCCTGTTGGTTCGATACACCTTGGTTTCATAACTCATGGAAATACTTACCCATGTTGTGATGTGATACACTGTTCGTCTTCCAGGAAAACCCAACGCACATCACAAGTATCACGAAGGATTTCTGGCGCCATTGCGAGGGAATATCATCACCAACTACCAAGTAAGTTCACATGAATTTTCATTCACTTGTTCCTCTTTTTAGTTTATGGCATATTTAGTTTGTCTCATAAAAAATAAAAATACAAAAATATTTATCTTTGTTTGTCACTAGCTTACTTATTTGCTTGCTTTACTCTCTAGTTTACTTGTCATGCTTGTTACTTTACTTGCTCGTCACCATGTCTCAAGATACTACTAAGTTCTATGACTTCTCAAATACTAATAATGATGATTTTATTATTACTCCTATATCACCCGCCACTAGTGTGGAGGCTTTTGATATTAATGTTGCATTGCTGAATCTTGTCATGAAAGATCAATTTTCGGGAAGTCCTAATGAGGATCCCGCGTCATATCTTAATACGTTTGTCGAACTTTGTGATATGCAAAATAAAAAGTATATGAATAATAACATTTTGAAATTAAAATTGTTTCCTTTTTCACTAAGAGATAAAGCTAAAGCTTGGTTTTCATCTTTACCACGTAATAGTATTGGAACATGGGATAAGTGTAAAGATGTTTTTATTGCCAAGTATTTTCCTCGTGCTAAGATCATCTCCCTTAGAAATAAAATAATGAATTTTAAACAGCATGATCAAGAACATGTTGCACAAGCTTGGGAGCGAATAAAATTGATGATAAGTAATGCCCCACTCATGGTTTAAACTTGTGGATGGTTATCAAAAACTTCTATGCTGGACTAAACGTTGTGTATAGATATCTTCTAGATTCTGCTCCACATGGTACCTTTATGGATGTGACCTTAGGAGAGGCTAGAAAACTTTTGGACAACATCATGACTAATTATTCTCAATGGAATACCGAGAGAGCTCCAACTCGTAAAAATGTAAATTATGGTGAAGAAATCCCTACATTGGGTGAAAAAGTGGATGCTCTTATGAATTTGGTTGCTATTAAAAAAATTCATGTTAATCCCAATGATATTCCCTTGACTACTTTGATTGAGAAAAATAATGATGCTATTGATGTGAACTTTGTCTCGCGAAATAATTTCAATAACAATGCTTATAGAGGTAATTTCAATTCTAGGTCGTATCCCGGTAATTCCTCAAACAACTATGGAAATTCTTATGAAAATTATTTAGAAAATTATAATATTATACCCTCTCATCTTCAGGACACAAATAAGGAATTCATTAATTGTGAAAATATTTTCAATACTATGGTAGAAGAAAATTTGCATCTTGTTTGTACTTTGGCTAAAAACATGGATAGAATTGCTCTTGATGTAGAAACTCTTAAAAGTAGAGCTTTGCCTCCTAATCATGATTTTAATGATACTATTAAATCTATCCAAGTTTATTTTAATGAAAGTAAGGAGAGGACCACTAAGTTGAAAGCTAAGCGGGAATTCCTAGAAAAAGCTCTTCCACCCGGCTTTTACCAGAATCATGATGAAGATCTTAAAATGATTGGTACATATCCTATTGAATATTTGTTTACTTCTATGAATGTTAATGATAAAGGTACTGGATATTTCAACTCTAGTTAAGGAGCGTCCCGTTTGCTTGGAGGGTGATGATTTTGAAGCTAAAACTGAAAAGGTGGGTTTGGAGAGGTCAAAACTTTAACTAGTGATATGCCCACTATCTTGGATGACAAGTACTTTACTTATGTTAATTTGTATTTAGTAGAATGTATTTCCTTTCTGCAATCCATTATTAGGTTACTCAACGCTTATGAACAAAACAAAGCTTTTACTCAACATACAGTACAAGTTATGGTAAAAGCTTATGATGAGAAACTTGAGCTTGAAGTTTCTATTCCTAGAAAGTTGCATATTGGGTGGGAACATACTATCATTATTAAGACAAATAAATATGAATGCAATGCTTTGTGTGACCTTGGTTCTATTGTTTCAACTATACCTAAATCTTTACGTGATATGCTTGGTCTCACTAATATTAAAGAGTGTTCCTTAAACTTGCATCTTGCAAATTCTACCATTAATAAACCCTTAGGTAGAATTAATGATGTTCTTATCATTGCAAGTAAAAATTATGTGCCTGTAGATTTTATTGTTCTTGATATTGGTTGCAATCCTACTTGCCCCATTATACTTGGAAGACCCTTCTCATGAACTATAGGTGCAATCATTGGCATCAAAGAGGGGACCATAAGGTTCCAATTGCCATTAAATAAGGGAATGTAACACTTCTCTAGAACTAGAATTAGACCACCTTATGAATCAATCATGAGAGCGACTTATGGGTGGAGTTTCAAAGATGACAACACTTGAAACTATGCAATATGCCTAGCTAGGGGCGTAAAACAATAGCGCTTGTTGGGAGACAACCCAATAGTTATCTTTATTTTTGTTTCTTATTTTATGTTTATTTGTGATAGGATAATTTTTGCTATTGTAATGATTGTGTTTTTATGTTTTAGTTAGTGTTTGATCCAAGTAAAGCCTTTGGAATGATTTGTATGATGACTAGAATTGATATTGTGCAAAAATAGAAACTTTGACGTCGAGTGCTGAATTTCTATGATTTCATTAGAACGTCCTGTTAAGATTATTTTTGGACATGGTACTGATATACAAATTGTTCAGGTTGTCCTAATTTTTCTGATTTTTTTAGCTACATAAGTATGGCAATTAAATGTATCTTTACATACTATTCGATTTTAGGGAGATTATGTTTTTGCTTGCATAGTTTGCTTGTTTTGATTATGGTATGGATTGTATCGGGAGCATAAGCCATGGAGGATAAAAAATACAGTACCTTATGATGAAATAAAATAATAATAAACTTATAACAGCACATAAAGTATTTTAGATGTTGCTTATACTAACGGATCTCACGAAGTTTTGTTAAGTTTTATGTGATTGAAGTTTTCAAGTTTTCGATATTATCCCGATGGACAAAGGAATGAGGAGCATCAAAATCCTAAGCTTGGGGATGCCCTAGGCACCCAAGGTAATATTCTAGGAAGACTCAAGTATCTAAGCTTGGGGATTCCCCGGAAGGCATCCCCTCTTTCATCTCAATCCATCGATATGTCCCTTAGAGCTACATTTTTATTCATCACATTATATGAGTTTTGCTTGGACCATCGTTTGCTTTGTTTACTTTTACTTTCAGTTTGCCACAAACATCATTTTCTGGATACACCTATTGGAGAGAGACACACCATCATCATAATTTATTAGAATACTCTATGTGCTTCACTTATATCTTTTGAGCTTAGCAGTTTCTCTAGTACTTTACTTGTATCTTTTTGAGCACAATGGCGTGTAGATTTTATAGAAATATTATTCTCTCATTATTCACGTATATTTGTTTGAGATATAAACAAATAGTGATGGTAATTCGCATGGGCCATAAGACTAGACCCAAAATAATAGGTGTTCAATGAGTGATAATTAATACCATCATGTAGCACATATAGATAAGTTATGGGTTAGAATGCTCGGTTTGTATATTCCGATGACGGGCTTCCGCAAATGCCTGAGGTCTTCATGAGCAAGCACGTTGGATGCACACCCCACTTAGCTTCACTTGAGCTTTCATATAATTATAGCTCTATTGTAAGTGCATCTAGTGCCCGTTAGTGATTTTGGTGGTTTGAAGACTTATAGGTTAAGACACCGATATGTTTGTGAGTGTACACATGCTCTATAAGTCGGTGAGGAGTTTGAGTTACCAATGAATATTGACCCCTAAAAATGTATGTCTTCGGTTGAAGACTTTGGTCTTTCCTTGAAGACTTTGATCGCGAAGAAATTGCGATGAAATTGATATTCCTAATGAAGATATTAAAGATGAGGAATTCGATGTGTCCTGAAGAAAACACTCTGAAGACTTTGAAGCATGAAGATATATTCTTTCTGTTTCATTTTCTTTATGCTTGAGTCATAGGAACACCATACTCTTAAAGGGGGTCGAGGTAAAACTATGGAATGATTTTCCTCATGATGCTCAACCCAAGCCTAAATCTACCAAAGCCACATAGTGAGGAATATGAGAGACATGAGGACTTTCACAGTTGAAAGTTATGACTGTTGTCTTGCCACGCGCCACCTCACTGATCTTATCCACCGAATGGTCACAATATTTAAGGGCATTTATGTCAAATCATGTCGGGATGCTCCCAGGTTATAAATAGCCCCCCCCCCCCCACAACCACTTGCTGGTTGGCTGCTCCGATAGAAACTGACACTTGTCATTTAGAGCAACCCAAATTCCTCAGAGTCTTTGAGAGAAAATCATCAAGTGAGGAAATACACGAAACACCAAACCCAAACCAAAAACCAAAGTGATTGAGCATCACTCAAGAAGTTGTTCCCATGTGGAACTGACACTTGTTACCTTTGAGGACTGTGTATCTTCCAAACGGTTAGGCGTCATGGTCTGGAGCATCCAGCGGCCAATTGTGGATAGACGGGTGACCGAGTTTGTGAGGGTTTGGAAGTCTGCCCTGAAGACTTACCACGAGTGTTGGGCGAGGACTGTGTGTCCTTAGCTCAAGGAGAATACGGTAGGGATTGTGTGTCCCGGGACTGTGTGTCCTTTTGGTTTCAATACCAAGCCGCTTCCAACCAGACGTACAACTATCACAGCAGTTGGAACTGGGTCATCAACAACTGTCTTCATCGAGCTACGGGTTATATTTCTTCAACTCTTTCACTTTCTCAATTGTATGTTGAAGACTTTCATTTGTACTGCTTGAAGAATTTGTCTGAAGATTTTCTCTGAATTTCCTCAACCTCAAATTCTTCATTTGAGTTAATCTTCACCTACTTACTCTGTACTTGCGACATGTGAAAACCGAATCTCAGAAATCTCATTGAGTACTTTGCTGTAGTCATTTTGGCACACGAGATCCTGTACTATTTCCACTGCACTCAGCTCATGACTGAGGACTTTCCTCACAAGGAATTTCCTTAGTGATGAAATTATACAAATCTCCTATTCACCCCCCCCCTCTAGTGGATATAACGCACTTTCAATTGCTATCAGAGCAAGGTACTCCCTTGTTTTGTCTGATTTTGGTTTAACCGCCCGGAGTTTTAGTTATGTCGACCGCGGATACGATCAACGTTACTGCAGGATGTCCTGGCTTCGAAGGAAAGGACTTCCCTTACTGAAAGACCAAGTTGAGATGCATCTTCAAGCTATTGACAGTGATCTCTGGTATATTGTGGAAAATGTATTCCCTCCATCACACCTACTATCTCTGTCACTGATGTGACGAAGTTCAAGCAACTTGACTCGCAAGCGAAGAATATCATTTGTTACCATTTGAGCAAAGGTCGGTATGGCAGAGTGAGTGCTCTGGGCACACCTAAGCTTATTTGGAATAGGCTGTCCAAAGTCAACGAGGGAGTCTCAACACAACATGACTCTCATGTCGATGCTCTTCGCAATGTCTTCAATCGCTTCAAGAGGCTTGACAATGGAAGCTGCCAAGATACCTTTGATCGCCTCACTGACATCTCAAATGAACTGCAAGCACTATGAGCTAGAGACATCACTCACCATGAAGTTGTGAAGAAACTTCTAAGATCTCTTGATCCATCATTTGACACACTTGTTCTGATGATTCAAGAACGAAGAGACTACAAGATGCTTGATCCTGCTCATATACTTGAGAGACGCAATACACATGAATTCCAACAAGAAGAAAAGAGAGATTTGTATCGACCAAGCTACTCAAGACCTCATGCGCTGAAGGCCAAGGCTATTTCCTCATCTGAAGAAGAAGACTCGGATTGCAGCATTGGTGACCCTGAAGAACTTGGACAAGAATTGCAATGCTCGCGAGGAAATTCCAGAAGTTCAAAAAGCCTGGCTAGTTTTGTAAATCTTCAAGCAGACATATGAGGAAATCAAAATCTTCATCTGAGGACTACAAGAAAAGAACTTGCCACAAATGCAAGAAATCTAGTCACCACATTGCTGACTATCCATGCTGGGTGAAAGAATCAAGGAAGAATAAATACAAGGATGAAAGTTCTGATGACTCGAAGAAAAAGAAGAAATCTTCAAAATCCTCATCTTCAAAGTCCTCATCACACAAGAAGACCAGTTTCAGAAAGGCTCGGGCACTCATCGGCAAGGAAATGGATTCTGAAGAAGAATCTGAGGAATGTGATGAAGAGGAAGGTTCTGAAGAGGAGTCAGAGTCTGGTGTGGCAAGTCTTGCACTAGCTACCACATTCGTCAGCAAGTCAATCTTCAACCTTGAAGAAGATGACAATGTTACCTACACTGATGAATATGTTGATGACTTCGCTCCAACCTATTGCTTCATGGCAAAAGGTTCAAAGGTACCAAACCATACTTCCTCCTCTGATTCTAGTGACTGTGAACCTGATGATTATCAAAAACCCAGTTACTATAAACTTGCAAACATTGCACTAAGCAACAAAGTGCCATTGAAAAGATTCAAAAACTGCTAGACAGAAGCGATGATCTGTTGAACGATGAAATGAATCGTACTCAAGTCCTCACTGAAGATGTGAAAAGTCTTCAGTCTAGATTTGACAGTCTTCGAGATCGTTATGGCACACTCTTCGCTGATCATTGATACGTCCCAAACGTATCTATAATTTCTCCTTGTTCCATGATCTTTTGGGTGACATTGTTATATGTTTTGCTACACTTTTATATCATTTTACACATATTTGGACTAACCTACTAACTCAGTGCACCCAGTGCCAGTTTCTGTGTGCTGATGTCTATTTTGCATGGGCTTTTAACCAATTTTCTAAAGCCCGAAAAATTCCAGGAAAAAAATATAAAAAATCAGCAAAACAGAAGCTTCCAGATCAACGAAGATGGGCCAGAGGGGGGCCAGGGGCTGCCCAGGCGCAGTCAGGCCCTAGGCCGCGCCAGGAGGCCGCCTGGGTGGGCCCCACCTCCTTTGGTGCCCTCCTTTGGCCTATATTTAGACTTCCGAAAGGAAACTCTTCCACAACTTCCAGAATCGCGAATTTCTCCATCGTTTCGCCGTCGCAACGCTTCCGAGATCGGGAGCGTCAGCAGACCTCTTCCCGACACCCTACCGGAGGGAGGATTGACCTCCGGGAGCTTCTCCACCACCATGGACGCTTCATGGACGTGCCGTGAGTAGTCATCCTTGGACCATGGATCTATGACCAATAGCTATGTGATGTGTTCTCTCCAATCTTGTGCTTCAATGGTTAGTCCTTGTGAGCTGCCCTACATGATCAAGGCATCTATATAATTCTCTTGCTATTGATATGATTGGTTTGTTGGGATCCGATGGAGTATGAGATTATGTTCAGATTTTTATGAGTTATATATTTGATTATCCTTTTATATTATGTTCCTTAGTGATTCATGCATGTTCTCCATTACTATTTATTGCTTTGGCCGAGTAGTAGATTGTAACTCCAAGAGGGAGCGTATGCATGATTGTGGGTTCATGCCCCTCGATGTCTAGCTTGAGTGACAGAAACATGAGACTAAGGGATTTGATGTTTCCACCATGGAGAAAACAACGGTGCTTGTGACCACGGTTGCAAGGATTGTTTACCTTACGCGTAGTGTGTTAATGCAGTTGTTCGTTGCTTTGAGATTACACTTTGGGTGGGGCTCGCAACTTAATACCGGCGAGATGTTCTGGATAGATATCTCAAGGTGGATGGTTAGTAAGTATATGCTAATGAATAAACGGTCTACTTGTCTTGGCGTACTGCCTATTACTATTGAACCTCTAACTATCAAGTAGCATAATTAGCATTGCGGTGCGTTCATAATTCTGTCAATTGCCCAACTGTGATTTTTTTACCCAAGCATAGTTGTTTATCGTCCTTTGGGAGAGAGACATCACTAGTGAACACCATGTGACTCCGGTCCATATCACCATCATTATTTACACCTCCGTCATTTACCGTTTTCATTTACTTTTCTGTTCCAATCACTATTACCTTCCCGCTTGTGTTTTTCTCCTTTGCAAACTACAAGGCCGGAGGGATTGACAACCTCTGTGTACTCATTGGGAGAAAATTTATTTGTTGTGTGTGCAGGTCCACGTCTTCTGCTAGACAGGGGCGGGGGACACCTACTTGTTGATCCTAGGAGTCCTACTGGTTTGATAAACCTTACAGTTCCTGTGTGAGGGAAAACTTGCTGCTGACTACATCTCAACCTTCCACTTGGGGTAACCAACGAGGTGCGAGAAGTATATACATCATCGCGTCATCAATCATGAGAAACTTTCCTATGAATTTCTTCAAAGGAAGCTTGATCTTGAGAAGTTGAGAATGTCTCATGATGATCTTCGAATGGAAAATGATCCATTGCTTGCTCAACAGATCAGTACCGATCAGGTTGAATTCATTCCACGAAGTTTGAAATGCATCGAGCGTGAAACTACTCATTCTTCACCAGAATCATCAAATGCTTCTACCACTACAAATTCTTCAACTGTTCCAGCGGCATCAAATTCTTCACTTGAGGAAACCACAAATGCTACTGACGAAAATGCAGGGTTGAAGGAATTGTATGTGACAGGCATATACAAAAGTCTCAAAGGGCATCAAACCCTTTGCGATGTGCTCAAAAAGCAGATTCTAAACAGGAACCCGAGGAAAGAAGGCATTGACTTTGAGAGGAAATTGAATGCCGATGGATCATACTTGAAACCTGAGCAGTACCCCAAAACCTCATGGGTTGCTGCTAAAGGCCCTCCCGTCGATCTATCCACCCAAACAAGCTTTGCATGTGAAATATCCTATTCCTCTGTTGAGTCATTTTACTCCAACTATAAACTGTTCAAAAACCAATCTTGTGAAATATTTGATCGATATGTTGGAACAAACTGTAGGAATGGACCACCCCTGAGGAAAATCTGGGTCCCCAAAAGTTGCTTGGAAAATCTTTAGGTGAATGTCCTCATGACACCACTTGTGAAGAACCAAAACCCTAGATCAAATTCCTCAGGTGGACAAAGTCTTCACGAGGATCAAATTCCTCAAATGGTCAATATTATGCTTGTACTCGCACCTATACTTCTGATATGCAGGGAAACTACAAGGGACATGAATATGAACGTTATTCCTCAAATCATTATGTTCATAAGTCCTCAAAGAATTTATGTGCCTATTCATTTGAGTACTCTAACCCCCTACTGTGAAAAGAAGTGCATTAGCTTCAATGCCTCCATTCTCATATGGTGCTCGGAGTATGATGAACTCTTTGCCACCCCTTCAGATGTGGGTGGTGAAGAAATTGAACTAATCACTTTTGCAGGTCAGGTCTCTAGATGAAAGTCGTCATTTAAAGAATTTGCTGGAGACCTGAGGAAATTACTTGATTGGACGCAAGCTAAAAATGATGAAATGATAACATTTCACATGTCCTCAAATTTATTGTTTATGATGAAATTCTTCTCTGATGAAATTGATATCATATTCTTCAAGTCTGAAGCATATGAGATGGTAAGCTGTACTAATTCATCTGCAGGATGACAAACCCAAGAATACAGAGTGGGTTCTTCATAGTGTTGCACAAATCACATGACTGGTGATAAAAGCTTGTTGATGAATATGACATTGACTCCATCACCACTGAAGAAAATCACTTACATTGATAAAGGTAGAAGCAAGGTATTGGGACTTGGTAAAGTGGCTATCTCCAAGGACCGGCACATGGACAATGTCATGCTTGTCGAATCCCTTGGGTTTAACCTCATGTCAGTCTCAATGCTTTGTGATCTTGATATGATTGTCATATTTGGAAAATATAGATGTGTAGTAATCATGGACTCTGACAAATCCAAAGTCTTCGAAGGCTTTAGGAGAGGAGATTTGTATATTGTTGATTTCTCCACAGGTCCTCAACCAACCACATGCTTACTGGTAAAAACCTTAGAAGGTTGGCTATGGCATCAACGACTTGGTCATGCAGGCATGAGGAATTTGCACACATTGGCGAAGAAGAAGCATGTCATTGGCATCGAATCCATCAAATTTCTCAAGGACCATCTCTGCGGTGCTTATGAGTCTGGAAAAATAACCAGATCCAAACACTCCTCGAAGACAATCATGACAACTACTCGTCCGTTTGAATTGCTTCACATGGATCTATTTGGACCTACTCATTTTGCCACTCTAACCAACGCAACATCATTATATGGCTTTGTCATCGTTGATGACTACTCTCTCTATACTTGGGTACACATCATTCTGTATAAAACTGAAGTGCAGAAAGTCTTCAAATGATTTTCCTCAAGGGCCTCGACGAACTTCGGCATCAAGATCAAACACATCAGGAGTGATAATGGGATAGAATTCAAAAATACTGGTCTTGATGATTATCTTGATGAACTTGGTATTACTCACGAGTTGTCTGCTACTTATACTCCTCAACACAATGGAGTCGTTGAACGCAAGAACAGGACTCTGGTTGAAATGGCACGGACTATGCTTGAAGAATATCAGACTCCTCATCGCTTCTGGCCTGAAGCAATCAACACTGCTTGCCACATCATTAACCGGGTATATCTTCACAAATTCCTCAAGAAAAGCTCATATGAACTCCTCACTAACAAGAAACCCAATGTAAGTTATTTCAAAGTCTTCGGTGCAAGATGCTGGATTAGAGATCCTCACCATAGCTCAAAGTTTGCACTTAAAGCACATGAGGGTTTTATGCTTGGTTACGGAGAAGACTCGCACACCTACAGAATCTTCAACACCTATCACACCAAGGTTGTTGAAACTGTAGATGTGTGGTTCGATGAAACTAATGGCTCGCAAAGAGAGCAACTACCTCCTGTGCCAGATAAATTATCTCCAGAGGAAGCCATCAAGCTCAAGGCAACAGAAGATATCGTTCCTACTGAGGAACAACCCCTTGTTGAAGAAGTTGTTCCCAACACAGAGGAAATTCAAGCACGTGCACTTGAGGAAAATTCTACAGATCAATTCCTCAGCCTAATCAAAGTCTTCAACATGTTCATCTAGGGATTGCTAATGAAGTGGAACTTGACAAAATCCTCGATGACATCAATGCGCCAGGTCCTCTCACTCGCTCAAAAGCTTCACATTTAGTTAACTTTTGTGGGAATTCCTCTTTTGTGTCTATCACAGAACCCTCAAATGTTGTTGAAACCTTCATGGAACTTGAGTGGATTCAGGCCATGCAAGATGAACTTCTTCAGTTCAAGCTAAATGACGTGTGGGAACTCGTCAAAAGACCAGATCCTCGCAAGCACAATATCATCGGCACCAAGTGGATCTACCGAAACAAGCAAGATGAGGATGGTCAGGTTCTGAGAAACAAGGCATGGCTTGTAGCCCAAGGCTACACACAGGTTGAAGGAATTGACTTCGATGAAACTTGTCCACCTGTTGCTAGACTTGAAGCTATTCGAATATTACTTGCTTATGCTAACCATCACAATATTACTCTATATCAAATGGATGTGAAAAGTGCATTCCTCAATGGTAAGCTTGAGGAACAAGTATATGTTGCTCAGCCTCAAGGTTTTGAAGACCCGATGTATCCTGACAAAGTCTTCAGACTCAAAAAGGCACTCTATGGCGTCAAGCAAGCCCCTCGGGCGTGGTACGGTACATTGAAGGAATTCCTCATGAAGAAAGGCTTCAAAACCGGTTCACTTGATCCAACTCTTTCCACAAAATCCTATGACAATGAACTATTTTTGTGCCAAATATATGTCGACGACATTATTTTTGGTTGTACTGACAAATGTTACAGTGATGAATTTGCCTAAATGATGGTTGAAGAATATCAAATGTCTATGATGGGGGAGCTGAAATTCTTCTTAGGTCTGCAAATTCGTCAACAGCACAACGGCATCTTCATATCTCAGGAGAAATACCTCAAGGACGTTCTGAGGAAATTCGGCATGCATGAATGCAAAGGCGTCGAGATCCCTATGCCTACCAACGGCCAACTCTGCGCTGACGAAAATGGTAAAGATTTCGATCAGCGGGTATATCGTTCTATGATTGGCTCTTTATTGTACCTATGTGCATCTAGGCCAAATATTATGCTTAGTGTTTGCATGTGTGCTCGCTTTCAAGAAAAACCAAAGGAATCACACCATAAGGCTTTGAAACATAGTCTTCGATATCTAGCTCACACACCAACACTAGGATTATGGTACCCCAAGGGCTCAAATCTTCACCTCGTTGGATATTCTTATTCTGATTATGCTGGTGACCATGTGGGTCACAAGTCAACATCAGGCACATGCCATTTCCTTGGAAGATCATTAGTCTGCTGGTCCTCAAAGAAGCAAAACTGTGTATCACTCTCCACTTCTGAAGCTGAATACATTGTTGCTGGATCTTGCTGTGCTCAACTGCTATGGATGAATCGAACCCTCAGAGACTACGGCATCAACATGAAGAATGTGCCCCTCTACTGTGACAATGAGAGTGCAATCAAGATCGCCTACAACCTAGTACAACACTCGTAGACCAAGCACATCCAAATTCGTCATCATTTTCTTCTGACCATGTTCTCAAGGGCAATATCATCATCAACCATGTGAAGACTGACGATCAACTGGCAGATATCTTCACAAAGCCCTTGGATTAGAGAAGGTTTGCAAGTTGCAGTGTGAGCTAAATATCCTAGAATCTTCGAATGTCTTGTAAACATGCACACATCCTAACACTTATGCAAAATTGATGACTTAGATGTGCAACACAAAAAGTAATGATTTTCTTCAATCAATGAAGAATATCACTCTAAGTGTGAAGAAACTAATGAAGAATTTGGTTCTCAGGGCCCTACGACAATTATACGCGGCGCTTGAAATCATCATTCTTATATGGTGGGTCACGTCACCACCCAATTATGAAATTCTTCAAGTTGGAAATTCTTCAATCTGAGACTTTGTCAGAAAAATGTCAAATTTTCAAAGTCTTCAAAATCTTCAAATTCTTCAGATTCTTGAAAAAAAATGTGATGATCTTGATTTGAATATATATAAAGAGCTTTCAATGTCCTCAGCAGCATTCACTTATTGCTCAGTCTTCAATTTGATATTTCCTCTAAGTGAAGGTGATTGGACCAGACTCCCCTCTATGCTAAGTTCAACCCAGTCTATTCTCAATTCTTCATATGCATTCTGTTTGACACTTATTCAAAATCCTCATTGAGTCCTTGTCAGCTGAGGACTTTGCAAGAAATCCTCAAAATTCAAATTTTATTTTTAAAACGTTACCACAGTAACCACGCCCACTACTCTCGTTCGGATAACCATGATCTCCACCGCTTCGATCGTGGGTACCGCGTGTCATGCGGAGACGAAGGGGCAAGGCAGTTTGGTCCAAAATTTTCAACCCGGACCGTTTTTACGTGATCTATAAATAAGCCCTTACCTCCCTCAGTCAAAACTCTTCTCTTCCTCTCGACCTCTCCGCTCGAGCTCAAACCCTAGCGCCGCCGCTAGCATCTTCGTCGCCGGTGAGGAAAAGCTTCACTACCTTTCCCTCGCCGTCACCGGACTCACGCCGACTGCGGAACATCTCCCTCTATCGATGTGGTAGTTGTCTTCAGTCGCCAAGTTAGGGCACTAAAGATCTGGACCGAAGAACTTCTTCTTTTTACTGCATCAGTTCATCGTGTTCTCCGCACAGGGTAATTAAATTCCTATTTTACTGCCCATGTTGATCTCTTAATTCTCTTTAGATTCGTGAAATCAGTTTTTCCTCGGAAATTCTCTCGGTTGTGCACACCCACGTCTAGAACACTTGATGAATTTCACTAAGTCACTAAAATTCTTCACGAGATTCCTCAAGTGTGTAAATTTTCGAATCTACACAACTCTGGAACCCAAGATCAGAATGCTTATTCAAATTCCTCAACTCACTGGTCAAATTCCTCAACTTTAGTAATTCTTCAATTTCCTCAAATCTGAGAACGCATATGACCTCTCCAAATTCTTTGCACCTATACTCCGTTCACAGGTACAAAATGTCAGTTCATGAATCACTGGGTTCTCATCAACTTAACTCATTTGCAGAATTTCTAGAAGAAACATTACATGTGTCCTGAGAATCATCAAGAATACAAATTCCTAGGCAAAAGACTCAGCTGAAGAAAATGGAGGAAGAACGGAAATAGAAAGGTAGCAAGAAGCTGGAAAAAACACTGCCTTTGAGATCCCTAAGGATATCTATGTTGAGTACTTCACGTGAGATGAAGAAATCTATGGCAAAGAAACTATGGCAAAACGCAAGATAAGACTTCAGAAGATTGAACGCAGATGGGCAAAGAAGTGGAAAGAGTACACATATGTCACTCCAAAATATGCTAAGAAGTTTCCCTCAAGCCTCCCTGCAAAAGATTGCCATGGGGAGATGAACAAGCAGGTCATCCCTCAAGCGTAGCCACTATTGAGGATTACCCTGATGAAAGAGACAAATATTTTTCTAAACTATAGAAAAAGGCTAAAGCTGTTGTGACGAAATTCAATGAGGACTCTGCTGCTGCAGCTACTGCTGCCACTTCTTCAACTGTTGAGGCCTCTGCTACTGAAATTCCTCAGAAGAAGGCTCTGCTGAAGAGACCAAGTCTCAAGCCAAAAGCCTCAACTGCTGCATCAAAAGAGAAATTTCCTCAGAAAGTTGCAACAACTGCAAAATCCTCAACTTCTGCAAAGTCTTCACCTCCTCCACAAAAGCAGCTCAGTAATCTTCAAACTGAAAACCCAAGTTCCTCCGTGCCCTCTGCTATCCCACAGACAACACCGCCAGAAATTGATACCTTGACAGAGGTTGGGCTTGCGTTGGTTCTTTCCTTGAAGAGGAAAGGGTGATGCAGCATAGGAGCAGTAAGTATTTCCCTCAGTTGGAGAACCAAGGTATCGATCCAGAAGGAGGGTCTCGTCAAGTCCAGAGTACCTGCGCAAACACAAACAAGCTTGCACCCAACGCTTCAAAGGGGTTGTCAATACCTTCAAGATTGTTTGCAAAGTGAGATCTGAAGGCGGAAAGTGCAACGAAGTAAAAAGTGTAAGGCTGAAAATATGGTGTGGAGTAGACCCTGGGGGCCATAGTGTTCACTAGAGGCTTCTCTCAAAATAGCAAGTATTACGGTGGGTGAACAAATTACTGTCGAGCAATTGATAGAACTGCGCAAAGTCATGACGATATCTAAGGCAATGATCATGCATATAGGCATCACGTCCGAGACAAGTAGATCGATACTTTCTGCATCTACTACTATTACTCCACACATCGACCGCTATCCAGCATGCATCTAGTGTATTGAGTTCATGACGAATAGAGTAACGCTTTAAGCAAGATGACATGATGTAGAGGGATAATCTCAAACCAATGATGAAAACCCCATCTTTTTACCCTTGATGGCTACAACATGATGTGTGCCTCGCTACCCCTTCTGTCACTGGGTGAGGTCAACACGCGGTATGAACCCAAAACCAAGCACTTCTCCCATTGCAAGAATCATATATCTAGTTGGCCACACAAAACCCGCAACTCGAAGAGAATTACAAGGATATGAAATCATGCATAAGAGATATCAGAAGAAACTCAAATAAGATTCATAGATAATCTGATCATAAATCCACAATTCATCGGATCTCGACAAACACACCGCAAAAGAAGATTACATCAGATAGATCTCCATGAAGATCTTGGAGAACTTTGTATTGAAGATCCAAGAGAGAAGAAGCCATCTAGTTACTAACTATGGACCTGTAGGTCTATGGTGAACTACTCATGCATCATCGGAGAGGTCATGGTGTTGATGAAGAAGCCCTCCGTGTCCGAATCCCCCCTCCGGCAGGGCACCAGAAAGTGCCCCAGATGGGATCTTGCGGAGACACAAGCTTGCGGCGGCGGAAAAGTGATTGCGATGATCTCTTGATTTTTTCTGGAATTTATGGGAATATATAGGCGAAAGACCTAGGTCAGGGGACGTCCAGGGGGCCCACAAGCCTGGATGGCACCCCCCTGGCCGCGGGGTGGGGGCTTGTGGGGCCCCTAGGGCTCCCCTGCCTTGGCTCCCAAGTTCCCCGATCTTCTTCCGTTCCAAAAAAAATCTTTTCTGGGATTTTCTTCCGTTTGGATTCTGTTTCAAAATCTCCTCTGAAAGGGGTCAAAAACATGAGAAAAAACATGAACCGGCACTTGGCACTGAGTTAATAAGTTAGTCCCAAAAAAATATACAAAAGGCATGCGAAACATCCAAAGTTTGACAAGATAATAGCATGAAACCATCAAAAATTATAGATACGTTGGAGACGTATCAAGCATCCCCAAGCTTAACTCCTGCTCGTCCTCGAGTAGGGAAGTGATAAAAGAATGAATTTTTGATGTGGAATGCTACCTAGCATAGTTTTCCTTTGCAACTTCTTTCACGTGACATGAATGTTCAGATCTGTAAGATTCAAAACAATAGTTTGCTATTGACATGAAAACAGTAATACTTCAAGCAAACTAGCAAAGTAATCATGAACTTTCAAAAAAACAAGGCCAAAGAAAGTTATCCCTACAAAATCATATAGTCTGGCTATGCTCCATCATCCTCACACAACTAATGTAAATCATGCACAACACCGGAATTGGCCAAGTAATTGTTTTCGCACTCTTACTTTGTCAAACTTTTTATAACTATCACGCAATACATGAGCGCGAGCCATGGATATAGCACTATAGGTGGAATAGAGTGTGGTGGTGGTTATGAGACAAAAAGGAGGAGATGGTTACATTGACTCGGCGTATCAATAGGCTATGAAGATGCCCATTAATAGGTATCAATGTGAATGAGTAGGGATTGCCATACAAAGGATGCACTAGAGCTATAAGTATGTGAAACCTCAAAAGGAAAACTAGTGGGTGTGCATCCAACTTGCTTGCTCACGAAGACATAGGGCAATTTTGAGGAAGCCCATCATTGGAATATACAAGCCAAAATATATAATGAAGATTCCCACTAGCATATGGTAGTAACAAAGCAAGAAGCACTCAATCATGAAGAACATAGTGCTATCACGAAGCACAAGTGTGGAAAAAAGATGGTAGCATTGTCCCTTCTCTCTTTTTCTCTCTCTCTCTTTTTATTTGGGCTCTTAGGCCTCTTTTTTTCTTTTATTTTCTCTTTTTTTTGTTTTTGGGCTCTTTGGCCTCTTTTTTATTATTATTTCCTCACATGGGACAATGCTCTAATAATGATGATCATCACACTTTTATTTACTCATAGCTCAAAGATCACAATGATGATGACTCCATAGGAAATGCCTCCAGCAGTGTACCGGGATGTGCAACGATCTAGCATGGCGTATGACGTTGAAACATCTCGCTAGCTATCTTACGATCATGCAATGGCAATAAGAGAGTGACGGCACAAGTCATGAGACGGAATGGTGGGAGTTGCATGGCAATATATCTCGGAATGGCTATGAAAATGCCATAGTAGGTAGATATGGTGGCTGTTTTGAGGAAGGAATTTGGTGGGTTGTGCACCGGCGAGAATTGCGTGGCACTAGAGAGGCTAGCAATGGTGGAAGGTGAAAGCGCATCCATACCATGGGCTCACATTAGTCATGAAGAACTCACATACTTATTGCGAAAGTTTTCATTAGTAATCGAAACAAAGTGCTAAACGCATACTCCGAGGGGAAGGTTTGGTAGGTGTAAACCATCGCACGATCCCGACCTCAACACAAAGGATGACAATCAATAGATAAATTATGCTCTGACTTCCTAACATAGCGGTTCACCATACGTGCATGCTACGGGAATCACTAACTTCAACACAAGTATTTCTAGATTCACAACACCCTACTAACATAACTCTTAATATTACCAAATCCAAGTCTCAAAACTATTTGAGAGAAATCAAGACTTATCTTTCTACTCAATGCACATGAAGATGGAGGTTTTTGCATCCTCTTTGGGTACCTATCACATTTGGGACTACTTTCATAGCATAAGCCAACTACCAAATCACGCACCGCCGTTCTCTAAAAGATATAAGTGAAACACATAGAGCAAAAGTATCTAGCTCAAAAGATATAAATGAAGCACTATGAGCATTCTAGCAAAATCACGATGAGTGCATGTCTCTCTCTCTCAAAAATGTGTGCAGCAAGGATGATTGTGACACAACAAAAATAAAAGACTCCTAAGATACAAGATGCTCCAAGCAAAACACATATCATGTGGTGAATAAAAATATAGCTCCAAGTAATGTTACCGATGGATTGAAGATGAAAGAGGGGATGCCTTCCCGGGGCATCCCCAAGCTTAGGCTTTTTGGTGTCCTTCAATTTGGCTTGGGATGCCTTGGGCATCCCCAAGCTTGAGCTCTTTCCACTCATTATCTCTTTGTCCATGAGAACATCACCCAAAACTTGAAAACTTCACAACACAAAACTTAAACAGAAACTTGTCATAACATTAGTACAAGAAAACAAACTACCACTTCTTTTGGTACTGTAGAAAACTTGAATTCTATCTATATTGATGATGGGCTACTGTATTTTCGTTTTTCCATGGCTAGTACCCCCCGATGCTAACCATAGTTTCATCAAAACAAGCAACCAACTCAACAAAAACAGAATCTGTCAAAAACAGACCAGTCTGTAGCAATCTGTATACTTCGTATAATTCTGGTACCTCAAAAAAGTGAAAAATTACTACGGCCTGGGAAAAAAGCATATCAATCAGTAGCAAAAAGAATCAACTCAAAACCTCTTTCTTAATAAAAATGAAAAATCATCTCGTGAGCGGAAAGTTTTTGTCTTTTTCCAGCAGGATCAAACAACCATTACCAAGACTAGTCATGAAGGCTTTGCTTTGCTCAAACACAAAAAGAAACACAAAAAACAAAATCACAACAGAATTGTGATGGTGTGGACGCAACAAAACAGAAAGAAAAAGATAAATTCATTGGGTTGCCTCCCAACAAGTGCTATTGTTTAACGCCCTTAGCTAGGCATTGATAATTCAATGATGCTCACACAAAAGACAAGAATTGAAGCACAACGAGAGCATCATAAAGCATGTGAAAATCACATCTAAGTCTAACATACTTTCTATGCATAGGCTTTTTATAGGAAAACAGATTGTCAAGACAATCAATAGTTTCCATATGCAAGGAAGAAGAAAGAGACAATAGCAATCTCCACATAACGAGAGGTAAATTGGTAACATGAAAGTCTCTACCACAATATTTTCCTCTCTCATAGCAATTACATGTGGGATCATAATCAAATTCAACAATGTAGCTATCACAAAGGATATTCTTTTCATGATCCACATGCATGCAAAGTTGACGCTCTTCAAAAATAGTGGGATTATCATCAACTAAAGTCATGACTCCTCCAAACCCACTTTCAATATTATTGCAAATATCATTGCAACAAGTAGTGGACAAAGCAAAACTAGCATCCCCAAGCTTAGGATTTTGCATATTTTTAGCATGATTGTCATTAATACAATTAATAATGAAATCATTGCAATCATGCTTTTCATTCAAAGAGCCCTCGTGCATCATTTCATAAATTTCTTCATCACGATTTTTTCAAATTCATGCATCTCAAAGAAAACTCCAAAGAGAAAGTCAAGTGCACTCAACTCACTAGCAATTGGATCAACATAATTGGATCTCTTAAAGAGATTAGCAAGTGGGTGAGGATCCATATCACTAGATTTTCAGCAAGCGAAGATGCAAGCATATTAAGGCACATAGCACACAAGCAACGGAAAGCAAGCGAAGGAAAAGGGCGAACGAAAAAGGCAAACGAAGAAAAGGGCAAATTGGTGAAGTGGGGGAGAGGAAAACGAGGGGCAACTGGCAAACAAAGTAAATGCAAGAGATGAGTTTGCGACACCTACTTGGATGAGTTCTTGACTTGATCTTCCTCCCCGGCAACGGCGCCAGAAATTCTTCTGCTATCCCATAGACAACAGCGCCAGAAATTGACACGTTGACAGAACTCGGCTTCCGTTGGTTCTTCCCTCGAAGAGGAAAGGGTGATGCAACACAGGAGCAGTAAGTACTTCCCTCAGTTTGAGAACCAAGGTATCGATCCAGAAGGAGGGTCTCGTCAAGTCCAGAGTACCTGCGCAAACACAAACAAGCTTGCACCCAACGCTTCAAAGGGGTTGTCAATCCCTTCAAGATTGTTTGCAAAGTGAGATCTGAAGGCGGAAAGTGCAACGAAGTAAAAAGCGTAAGGCTGAAAATATGGTGTGGAGTAGACCCTGGGGGCCATAGTGTTCACTAGTGGCTTCTCTCAAAATAGCAAGTATTACGGTGGGTGAACAAATTACTGTCGAGCAATTGATTGAACCACGCAAAGTCATGACAATATCTAAGGCAATGATCATGCATATAGGCATCACGTCCGAGACAAGTAGACCGATACTTTCTGCATCTAGTACAATTACTCCACACATCGACCGCTATCCAGCATGCATCTAGTGTATTGAGTTCATGACGAATAGAGTAACGCTTTAAGAAAGATGACACGGGGTAGAGGGATAATCTCAAACCAATGATGAAAACCCCATCTTTTTACCCTTGATGGCAACAACACGATACGTGCCTTGCTACCCCTTCTGTCACTGGGTGAGGTCACCGCACGGTATGAACCCAAAACCAAGCACTTCTACCATTGCAAGAATCATAGATCTAGTTGGCCAGACAAAACCCACAACTCGAAGAGAATTACAAGGATATGAAATCATGCATAAGAGAGATCAGAAGAAACTCAAATAAGATTCATAGATAATATGATCATAAATCCACAATTCATCGGATCTCGACAAACACACCACAAAAGAAGATTACATCGGATAGATCTCCATGAAGATCATGGAGAACTTTGTATTGAAGATCCAAGAGAGAGAAGAAGCCATCTAGTTACTAACTATGGACCCGTAGGTTTATGGTGAACTACTCACCATCATCGGAGAGGTCATGGTGTTGGTGAAGAAGCCCTCTATGTCAGAATCCCCCCTCCGGCAGGGCACCAGAACGTGCCCCAGATGGGATCTTGCGGAGACAGAAGCTTGCGGTGGCAGAAAAGTGATTGCGATGATCTCCTGATTTTTTCTGGAATTTATGGAAATATATAGGCGGAAGACCTAGGTCACGGGACGTCCAGGGGGCCCACAAGCCTGGATGGCGCGGCCCCCCTTGGTCGCGGGGTGGGGGCTTGTGGGGCCCCTGGGGCTCCCCTGCCTTGGCTCCCAAGTTCCCCAATCTTCTTCCGTTCCAAAAAAAATCTTTTTGGGGATTTTCTTTCGTTTGGACTCCGTTTCAAAATCTCCTCTGAAAGGGGTCAAAAACATGGAAAAAACAGGAACTGGCACTTGGCACTGAGTTAATAAGTTAGTCCCAAAAAAGTATATAAAAGGCATGCAAAACATCCAAAGTTTGACAAGATAATAGCATGAAACCATCAAAAATTATAGATACGTTGGAGACGTATCACCATCTGCCACTGGCTCTGCATCAAAATCTTCACCAAGTCTGTTGAAGACTAAGATGAATGATGGTAGAGGAACCAGACCTAGCCCTAGCAAAGTCGCCAACATTCCTTCTGCATCAGAAGGAAGTGAAGAGTATGATGATGAAACTCTTCAAGCCATCATCAGAAACAAGCACGAAAGAGGTGCACAAGCCACTCGTAGCACCATTCCTCTCGCGCTAGATCCGAAGGAATTTCTAAACTTCATTGGTCTTTGGCATGAGGATCCAAACACTCCAATTGATGATTTGAAGCTTCCTCCTGGAGTCAGCCACATGATTGACTTTCATCAATGAAGCTAAATGGAAGGATCAACAAGCCAAACAAGCTAGGTTTGCCAAGATCAAAAAGGAGAAATTCTTGAAGCGGAACCTCCTCACCTTATCCCCTGAGAAACTTGTTTCTACTCAGGCTGAGCTGAAGACTCTCACAGACATATATACAAGTCTTCATGCAGATCAAAAGGGCGCCAAAGTACAATTCGTCAAAGCCGCAACTACACCAGTTGATGAATACAACAACAGAATTGCCGCTCCTAAGCAGCAAACAAAACCTCAGCCAAGCCATATTGTGCAAACGGCTGAGGGTGATGAAAATGAAGAACCAGCAGCTGAAGAAATTTCTCAGAATATTCCGGCTGAAGAATCTGACAGGACTGACACTGATGACGCAGTGCCTGAACAAAATGTTCCTTCACCTAAGTCTTCAAAGGTGAAGAAAATGACTCCTCCGTCTGCAGCAAATGTGAAGAAAATCAAAGCTGCTGAAAGGAAGCTAAGAAGCAAAAAGCTTCAATTGCTTCAGAATCATCAGAAGCAAAACATCTGAAGACTATGCCTTCAGAGTCTCCATCAGTCCTAGTGGATGCTACTCCTTTAAATGTAGCACCATTGTATATGATTGTTCCATTCAATGAGGAATACATCATTCTAGAAGAGGATGAAGAAATGGCAGATAACCGCTCTCGTCCATCCACACCGATGGATAAGGAAATTCAAGTTGATTATATTCCTCAAACCACAACACCTCCAATAACTGGTGAAGAAAAGGAGGGTGATGAAGAAATTGGATGCAGCACACCTGTGATCCATGATGAGTTCTGGGAAGAGACTCATCAAACTCACCAAGATCAGCTCAAATTCCTCAGACTCCTGCAGCCACGCGGGTTCTGACTCACTCTGATGAAAAGAGATCACAAGAGGAATCAGCACAAGATTGAGAATTAGCTGCATCACCTGAAGAAAATACAGCACCAAAAACTGCAACTGCTTCCTCGGATCAGGAAATTCCTCAAGCTGAAGAAAACGCTTCAGCCTAAAACGCTGAAACTGCAATTGTCGTGGTAAACCCTGAAACTGCAATTGTGGTGGCAACATCTCCTCAAGAGCATAATCTTCAACCAAAGCCTCATCATCCCTTCTCCAAGAGGCCGAAGTTTCAGAAGGAAACATTCTATGATGAACGAGTACTTCACAGAAGAAATCCCTATGACAAGCTTCGCATCACGCACAGAAAGTTTTGGACCAGAAATCAACTCAACTACTATGCTTCTGTGCTCTATGGAAGAAAGAAGATATTTCATCACACTCATATTCCTTACTGTGACATGGAGGAAATACCTTGCTTCACCCCAGTCCTCAATGTTCTTCACGAAGCAGGGCTACTGCCATTATGTACAAATATCGGTGACTGCAATACTGATATAATTCTTCATTTCTATGCCACACTTCATATCTCACATGCCCCCAAATACATCAACACATGGGTCTTGGACTGGATGACTCAACACACTCATTATAAAGCTCCAGCCACACAATTGCTTCGAGCTCTTCCAATGTCAATTCCTTCAGAAGATGTAGTCAGGATGTATGATGAAGGGGAACTACAAGACAAGCTCATGGAAGTCCTCATGAAGCCTTTGGCCAAGGGCCAACCTCCAAGGACTAGATTTCTGGTGAAGGATCTGAAGTATGACTCCAAAACTGTCTATAGGACGTTGTCATACTCCTTCACACCTATCAAAGGGCATGACAACGAAGAAGATGTCGTAGGCATCATGAAGAATATCTTGTTCAACGTAATTCGTGGCATCTCTATGAATCTACATGATTTCTTCTTGAGGAATTTGGATGACAATGCTTTGTCACCATATGAGTTGAAGATTTATGCTCCTTATATCATGAGATTCATCAAGAACAGATCTGGCATCAACTACCAAGCTAACTTTCAAAATCATCTCGGATATTTGTCGCCTATCAAAGTCATCAAAGAATCATTTGAACCAGTTGAAGGCAAAGGCAAGTATGTGATTGATGAAGGAAATCAGCCTCTGGATGGTCAATTTCGCAAGGCTAACTCTTATTCTTCATATGATGACACAGCCACTCAAAACCCTTCAAGCCCAACTGCCCCAAGGGTGATGACTAACACAGAGCTTCTCCTCAGTCTTCATTAGAAAGTCAATCGCAATCACAAATAGGTGAAATGTTAGTTTGGCGCCATTGTGAAAACCCTCAACGAAACTCAAAATGCAGTGAAGAAAAATCACTATTATCTTCATGAGGTATTTGATCACACCTGGGCCACCTTGGCTCACCTGAAGACTTCTGAGGAACTTGAAGAAATGGAGTTTACTCAAGACTTTGACTAGTCGTGGCCTCCAAAGAAGAAATTCAAGCCTATTCCAGTTCCTGACTTGGAGGACAGTTCAGTTTCTTCATTTCGCAGTGCAGAATTAGATGAAGAATGAGAGGACACTACAACTGGTCCAAGAAACAAGCATGTCTCCAAGGATGCTCCCGCCTCTACATCAACAAAGAAGTGAATTTCTTCAAGGGCGTTAGTCCTCAGCTTTGTCCCTTTTTGTCACTTGATGACAAAAGGGGAGAAATCTGAGAGTTAGACTTCAAGCGGGATTCATTATGGGCTTATAAACTTTATTAAGTTACAAACTCTTGGTTCTTCTGAAGTTTTTGATGTAATGAGTTGTAACTTAAGCCTGATGGTGTTCTAACTCTTTTGAACGTTTTTCCTCGTATGCTTATTCCTCAAAGTTTAGTAATGCAGGCATGCTGAAATTTGTCAGACACCATTTTTCATCATGCGTTTCTAATTCCTCATACTATATGTCAAATGCATGCATGAATTGCAAGATACAGGGGGATATCTGCATGATATAAATAATCAATGTGCATCTGCTGTTCAAAGAAAATTCCTCAAAATATGCACATGTTCACGGGAGTTTCTATGTATCTTGATTTCAAATTCCTCAAACTCTATACTTACATTCCATATTATTATCCCCGTTGAAAACTTAACCTAATTGTCATCAACCACCAAAAAGGGGGAAATTGTAAGTGCATCTAGTGCCCCTTAGTGATTTTGGTGGTTAGAAGACTTATAGGTTAAGAGACTGATATGTTCGTGAGTGAACACAGGCTCTATAAATCGCTAAGGAGTTTGAGTTATCCGATGAATATCGACCCCTAAAAATGTAAGTCTTCGGCTGAAGACTTTGGTCTTTCCTTGAAGACTTTGATCACGAAGAAATTGTGATGAAATTGAAATTCCTCATGAAGATACTAAAGATGAGGAATTCGGTGTGTCCTGAAGAAAACACCGTGAAGACTTTGAAGCGTGAAGATTTATTATTTCTGTTTCACTTTCTTTACACTTGAGTCATAGGAACACCATACTATTAAAGGGGGTCGAGGTAAAACTACGAAATGATTTTCTTCATGATGCTCAGCCCAAGCCTAAATCTACAAAACACTCAAAGTGAGGAATATGAGGGACATGAGGACTTTCACAGTTGAAACTTCCGATAGTTGTCGCGCCATGTGCCACCTCAATGATCTTATCCACCCAACAGTCATATTATTTAAGGGCATTGATGTCAAATTATGTCGGGATGCTCCCAAGCTATAAATAGCCCCCCAGCCACTTGTTGGTTGGCTGCTCCGAGAGAAACTCACAATTTTCATTTAGAGCAACCCAAATTCCTCAGAGTCTTCGAGAGAAAATCATCAAGTGAGGAAATACCCCAAACACCAAACCCAAACCAAAAACCAAAGTGATTGAGCATCACTGAAGAAGTTGTTCCTGTGTGGAACCAACGCTTGTTACCTTTCAGGACTGTGTATCCTCCAGATGGTTAGGCGTCATGTTCTAGAGCATCCAGCAGTCAATTGTGGATAGCCGGGTAACCGAGTTTGTGAGGGTTTGGCAGTCTGCCCTGAATACGTACCACGAGTGTTGGGTGAGGACTGTGTGTCCTTAGCTCAAGGAGATTACAGTAGGGACTATGTGTCCCGGGACTGTGCGTCCTTTTGGTTTCAATACCAAGCCGCTCCGAACCAGACGTACAACTATCACAGCAGTTGGAACTGGCTCATCAACAACTGTCTTCCTCGAGCTACAGGTTCTATTTCTTAAACTCTTTCATTTCCTCAATTGTATGTTGAAGACTTTCATCTGTAGTGCTTGAAGAATTAGTCTGAATATTTTCTCTGAATATCCTCAACCTCAAATTCTTCACTTGAGTTAATCTTCACCTGCTTACTGTGTACTTGCGACCTGTGCAAACAGAATCTCACAAATCTCATTGAGTACTTTGTTGTAGTCATTTTTGCACACCTCATCATGTACTATTTCTGCTGCACTCAGCTCATGACTAAGGACTTTCCTCACAAGGAATTTCCTCAATGATGAAATTATAAAAATATCCTATTCACCCCCACTCTAGTCGATATAACGCACTTTCATCTATGCTACCTCTTGAGCTTGCGTTGGTTTTCCCTTGAAGAGGAAATGGTGATGTAGTGAAGTAGATAACTATTTCCCTCAGTTAGTTCAGAACCAAGGTATCAATCCATTAGGAGGAACAAGCAAGGCCCCAATAGTAGTACCTACAAAAATAATCAAACACTTGCACCCAACGCTATAAAGGGGTTGTTAATCCCTTGAGAGTTATTTGCAATGATGAGATCTGATCGAGATAGATATAAAAGATTACGGAAACAAAAGTAAATAAATTGCTGCAAACTATTTTTGGTATTTTTGGTTTATAGATCTGAAAATATAATATGGAAAATAGACCTGGGGGCCATAGGTTTCACTAATGGCTTCTCTCATAAAGGAAAATAGTATGGTGGGTGAACAAATTAATGTCGAGCAATTGATAGAAAAGCGAATAACTATGAAGATATCCAAGGCAATGATTATGCAAATAGGCATCACGTCCATGTCAAGTAGACCGAAACGATTATGCATCTACTACTATTACTCCACACATCGACCGACTCCTGCATGCATCTACAGTATTAAGTTCATGAAGAACAAAGTAAGGCATTAAGTAAGATGACATGATGTAAAGGGATAAACTCAAGCAATATGATGAAAACCCCATCTTTTTATCCTAGCTGGCAAAAATACAATACGTGCCTCGCTACCCATGCTTTGTCACTGGGTGAGGACACCGCAAGATTGAACCCAAAACTAAGCACTTCTCCCATTGCAAGAATTACCAATCTAGTAGGCTAAACCAAACCAATAATTCGAAGAGACTCGCAAAGATATGAAATCATGCATATAAGAATTCAGAAGAAACTCAAATAATATTCATAGATAATCTGAACATAAAATCACAATTCAACGGATCTCGACAAACACACCGCAAAAGAGTATTACATCGGATAGATCTCCATGAAGATCATGAAGAACATGGTATTGAAGATCAAAGAGAGAGAGAAGAAGCCATCTAGCGACTAGCTATGGACCCGTACGTCTGTGATGAACTACTCACACATCATCGGAGGGGCAATGGAGTTGATGTAGATGCCCTCCGTGATCAATTCCCTATGTGATATATTACCGGAGAAGGCTCCCAGATTGGATATCATGGGAACAGAGGCTCCCGGCGGCGTAAAACTATTTTTGTGTCTCTTTTTGGCGATACGGGAATATTTGGGAATTCACATGCCAAAGAATAGGGTTAGGAGGCCTGCACGGGACTCACAAGCCAAGGGCGCGACCACCCACTGCCCCCCCCCCCCCGGCATGCCCTGTAGGCTTGTGGCCTCCCGGCAAGTGCCCTACCCCCTAGTCTCATGGGTGTATTCTGGTCCAAGAAAAATATTTCCAGAGATTTTGTTCCGTTTGGACTCAGTTTAATATTCCTTATCTGTAATACTCAAAAAGGTGGAAAAAACAGAAACTGGCACTAGGCTCTAGATTCATAGGTTAGTCCCAAAAATAATATAAAACAGCATATAAATGCATATAAAAAATCCAAAACAAATAATAAAATAGCATCGAACAATCAAAAATTACAGATACGTTTGAGACGTATCAAGCATCCCCAAGCTTAATTCATGCTCGTCCTCGAGTAGGTAAATGATAAAAACATGATTTTTTATGTGGAATGCTACCTAACATATTTATCCATCTAATATTCACTTATTGTGGCATGAATAGTCAGATCCATAATATTCAAAAAAAAAAGTCTAATATTGACATAAAAACAATAATACTTCAAGCATAGTAATAAGGTAATTGCTTCCTTTCAGAATGACATGGTCTTAGAAAGTTATCCCTACAAAATCATATGGTCTAGCTATGCTCCATCTTCACCACCCAAAGTATCTAAATCATGCACAACCCCGATGAAAATCAAGCAATTGTTTCACACTTTGTATGTTCTCAAACCTTTTCAACTCTCACAAATACATGAGCGTGAGCCATGGATATAGAACTATAGGTGGAATAGAGTGTGGTGGAGGTTGGAAAAAGAAAGGAAGAAGATAGTCTCACATCAACTAGGCATATCAACTGACTATGGAGCTGCCCATCAATAGATATTAATGTGAGTGAGTAGGGATTGCCATGCAACAAATGCACTAGATCTATAACTGTATGAAAACTCAAAAAGAAAACTAAGTGGTTGTGCAAAATATGTAATTCCACTAGTTATATGAAAGTGAGAATATAGGAGAGTCTCTATGAAGAACATGGTGCTATATTGAAGCACAAGCGTGGAAAGAGATAGTTGCATTGTCCCTTCTCTCTTTCTCTCATTTTTTTCCTTTTTTTCTCTTTTTCCTTTTTTGGATGGACTTCTTTGGCCCCTTTTAGTTTTTTATGGGCTTCGCTGGCCTCTTTTATTTTTTGTAAAGTCCGGAGACTCATCCCAACTTGTGAGGGAATCATAGCTTCCATCATCCTTTTCTAACATGGGACAATGCTCTAATAATGCAAATCATCACACTTTTATTTACATACAACTCAAAAGATTACAACTCCATATCTAGAACAAAGTATGACTCTATAATAAATATGGAAGTGATGGTGTGTGTCATAAAAATGAGACAGTAGTGTTGCATGGCAATATATCTCGAAATGGCTATGAAAATACCATAATAGGTAGATATGGTGGTTGTTTTGAGGAAAATATATGATGGCTGTTTTGAGGAAGGTGGGTTTAATGTACTGGGGAAAGTTGCACGGCACTAGAGAGGCTAGCAAAGGTGGAAGAGTGAGAGTGCGTATAATCCATGAAGTTAACATTAGTCATAAAGAACTCACATACTTATTGCAAAAGCCTAATAGTTATCGTAGAAAAGTATTAGACGCATGCTCCTAGGGGGAGGGTTGGTAGGAGTTAACCATCGCATGATCCCGACCTCCACAGGAAGGTTGACAATCATTAAAAAAATCATGCTCCGACTTCATCACATAATAGTTCATCATACGTGCATGCTACGGGAATCACAAGCTTTAGCACAAGTATTTCTTCTTATTCACAATTACTTACTAGCATGACTCTCATATTACCATCTTCATATCTCAAAACTATATGCAAGGAATCAAACTTCTCATCATATCCAATGCACTTAATATGAAGGTTTTTATTATATCCCTCTTGGATGCCTATTATATTAGGACTAAATCCACAGCCTAAACCAATTACCATATTGTTTAAAGAACTCTCATAATAATATAAGGGAGGTATGAGAGTTTTAATAATTTCTATAAAACACAACACCGTCATGCTCTAAAATATATAAGTGAAGTACTAGAGCAACATTGCCTAGCTCAAAAGATATAAGTGAACCACAAAGAGTATTTTAATAAATTCATGATTCAGCATGTCTCTCTCTCAAAAGATGTGTGCGGAAAGGATGATTTTGGAAAACTAAAAATTAAAGACGCATATCATACAAGACACTCCAAGCAAAACACATATCATGTGGTGAATAAAAATATAGCCTCAAGTAAATTTACCGATGGATTGAAGACGAAAGAGGGGATGCCTTTCGGGACATCCCCAAGCTTAGGCTCTTTGGTATCCTTGAGTATGGATTGGGGTGCCTTAGGCATCCCCAATCTTAGGCTCTTGCCAAACCTTATTGCGTAGTCCATCAAATCTTTACCCAAAACTTGAAAACTTCACAAGACAAAACTCCACAAAAAAACTCATGAGATCCGTTAGTATAAGAAAAATAAATCACCACTTTAGGTACTATTGTGAACTCATTATTTATTCATATTGATTTAATATTTACTATATAGCAACTTATCCATGGTTCATACCCCCCTATACAGCCCATAGATTCACCAAAATAAGCAAACAACACAAAGAAAACAGAATCTGTCAAAAACAGAACAGTCTGTAGCAATCTGTTTTACTTTGGATACTTCTGTGACTCCAAAACTTCTGAAAATTAGGATGATCTGGGAAATTTCTAAACCAATCTTGTGTAAAACATTCAAAAAATAAGCATGTCCCAGTGAATTTATAAAATTCCTGGACTGAGAGCGAAAATTTCTATTTTTCAGCAAAATCAACTTGCAAACACCGTAGACCATCCCAAAGGTCTTACTTGGATCAAACACTAATTAAAACAAGAAAACACAATTATTACAGAGGTAATAATGTGTGCATAACTCAAAAACAAAAGCAACAAAAAGCATAAAAATAAAATTGGGTTGCCTCCCAACAAGCGCCTATTATTTAACGCCCCTAGCTAGGCATAATGCAACAAATCTAGTTATTGCCATAGTAGTCAGGGAGATTATCAATGATATTTTCATACTCCCTTCTTTCAGCCGCAAGTTTCCTTTGTGGCAAGAAAAAGTAATCAAAAAGGCTGAATTTAATAGGATAAGTATCATTAAGATCAAGTGCCGGAGGAATAGGTTCCTCCTTCGGCCCTCTATAGTGTATGATCAATTCATCATTGTAGGCTTTGCTTTGGCGGAAGGTCATAAGTCTATCTCTTAGTATGAACTCTAATCCATTATTTTGTACTCCCTCTATCCCAAAATAAGTGACGCAAATTTAGTACTAAGTTAGTACAAATTTTATACTAAAGTAGCGACGTTTATTTTGGGACGAAGGGAGTATAACGAAATCATCATTGAGTTGAGAAATTTTATCAACCAAAACCTCAATAGGAATCCTTTTTCTCAAATTTTCATTATAAGTCACATAATCCGGGGACTGCAATCTCATTATTTCTTCTTGGTTAAAAAGGATCTCCTAAATGGGGGGACATCCTCCATTAATTTTATAATGAGAAAAAAATTCACTAGCCTCTTTCATAATGAATCTAAACTCATGGGCTAGAAATATAGTGGCGGCACGCTTAATAGAAGCAAGATGAATATTAGAGAACTCAAGAAAAATCCTTTGTATGCAAGGATGCATATGAACAAATTGTCTCTCAAGTTCAATTATTAGTAGTGTTATGGCGTCCGCAAGACTATTAGTTTTATTGAGGATAGACCCTCCTAAAGTAGGTAGAATAGTAGCACAAGTAAACAAATCATTATTAACCCCTTTTCCAATGATATTGCCACTACCTATGCTGAGTTTTTTTGTATGGATGATAGTAGGTTCTTTATGGGAGTCATTACTTTCTTGAAAACTATTACTATCCTTTTCAATGTAAACCTCCCCCGATTCAGACATGGTGGCAACGGATAGATCTAGCACACAAGCAAGCAGACAAAAAGACAAATGAAAAAAGGGCGATTAAAAAGGCAAATCTTTTTGGTATTTTCTTAAAATCGTTTTAGAAGTGGGGGAGAGGAAAACGAGAGGCAAATGGGAAATAAAGTAAATGCAAGAGATGAGTTTGTGATGGGTACTTGGTAGGCGTGATCTTGCTATGTATCCTCCCGAGCAACGGCACCAGAAATCCTTCTTGCTACCTATTGAGCTTGCGTTGGTTTTCCCTTGAAGAGGAAAGGGTGATGCAGCGGAGTAGATAAGTATTTCCCTCAGTTTGTTGAAAACCAAGGTATCAATCCAGTAGGACGAACAAGCAAGGCCCCAATAGTAGTGCCTATACAAATAATCAAACACTTGCACCCAACGTATAAAGGGGTTGTCAATCCCTTCAGAGCTATTTGCAAGGATGAGATCTGATAGAGATAGATATAAAAGATTGCGGAAACAAAAGTAAATAAATTGTACCAAAGTATTTTAGTACTTTTGGTTTATAGATCTGAAAATATAATATGGAAAATAGACCCGGGGGCCATAGGTTTCACTAGAGGCTTCTCTCATAAAGGAAAATAGTACGGTGGGTGAACAAATTACTGTCAAGCAATTGATAGAAAAGCGAATAATTATAAAGATATCGAAGGCAATAATTATGAATATAGGCATCATGTCCATGTCAAGTAGACCGAAACGGTTCTGCATCTACTACTATTACTCCACACATCGACCGACTCCTACCTGCATCTAAAGTATTAAGTTCATGAAGATCGAAGTAAGGCATTAAGTAAGATGACATGATGTACGGGGATAAAATCAAGCAATATGATGAAAACACCATCTTTTTATCCTCGATGGCAACAATACAATACGTGCCTCTCTACCCCTACTTTTTCACTCGGTGAGGACACCGCAAAATTGAACCCAAAACTAAGCACTTCTCCCATTGCAAGAATTACCAATCTAGTTGGCCAAACCAAACCAATAATTCAAAGAGACTTGCAAAGATATGAAATCGTGCATATAAGAATTCAGAAGAAACTCAAATAATATTCATAGATAATCTGAAAATAAACTCACAATTCATCGGATCTCGACAAACACATCGCAAAAGAGTATTATATCAGATAGATCTCCATGAAGATCATGAAGAACATGGTATTGAAGATCAAAGAGAGATAAGAAGCCATCTAGCTACTAGCTATGGACCCGTAGGTCTGTGATGAACTACTCACACATCATCGGAGGGGCAATGGAGTTGATGTAGATGCCATCCGTGATAAATTCCCTCTCCGGAAGATTACCGGAAAAGGCTCCCAGATTGAATCTCACGGGAACTGAGGCTCCCGGTGGTGTAAAAGTATTTTCGTGTCTCTTTTTGGTGATACGGGATATTTGGGAATTTATAGGCCAAACAATAGGGTTAGGAGGCCTACAGGGGACCCACAAGCGAGGGGGCGCGACCACCCCCAGGGCGGGCCCTGCAGGCTTGTGGCCTCCCGGCATGTGCCATGCCCCCTACTCCAAGTCTCATGGGTGTCTTCTAGTCCAAGAAAAATCTTTCCGCAAATTTTTTCCGTTTGGACTCTTTTAAATATTATTTATCTGCAATACTCAAAAACGTGGAAAAACATAAACTGGCACTAGGCTCTAGATTAATAGGTTAGTCCAAAAATAATATAAATCAGCATATAAATGCATATGGAACATCCAAAATAGATAATATAATAGCATGGAACAATAAAAAATTATAGATACGTTGGAGACATATCACTCTAGTGCATCATTTGCATGGCAATCCCTACTCCTTGCTTCGATATCTATCGACGGGCATCTCCATAGCCTAGATGATGTGAGACTATCTTCTCCACTTTTTACCCCTTTAATACCTAACAGCATATTATATTCCACCTATATGCTATGTCGAATGGTTCACACTCATGTATTGCGTGAAGAATAAAAAGTTGATGCATATTGAAAAGTATGATCCAATTGTCTCACTTGGGCACCATGGTGCTTGAAATTTGTATTAATGTGGTGAAGATGGAGCCATGCCTTGCTAATATAATAAGATGAATGGGGGTAAAACAATCTTTATACTTTGAAAGATTAATGATTTTGTTGCTTATAATTATAATTATTCTATGTTAATTTGCCAATTCATCGTTTCTCAATGAGCATACAAGCACAAGGTTACATAATGGGTAGCATGTCACATCAAAAATTCTGTTTTTGTCATTTACCTACTCGAGGACGAGCGGGAATTAAGCTTGGGGATGCTTGACAAGTCTCCAACATATCTATAATTTTTTATTATTTCATGATGATATATTATCATTCTAGGATACTTTTGGGGTATTTATTTACTAATTTATATTATTTTGGAGCACTAACCTATTGACCCGGTGCCCATTGCCACTTGTTGTTTTGTGCATGTTTTTCAGTTTTCAGGTTTTCAATACCAAACAAAGTCAATTTACGTGAAACTTTTTGGTGATTTTTTCTAGACCAAAAGAAGACCAAGATGTATCGGAAGAACGATGGGGGCCACCCGAGGGCCCCACAAGGCAACCTAGTGTGGCCTAGGGGGCGACGTCCTCATGGCTTCTGGGCCCCTCGAGGCTCTCCCAACTCCGTTCTCTAGCTTATAAATTCGCATATATCCCAAAAACCTAGAGGTAGTCCCGAAACACTTTTTACGCCGCCACAAGTCTTTGTCCCAACGGGAGGCCATCTGGAGGTCTGTTCTGGCACCCTGCCGGAGGGGGAATCAATCACGGAGGGCCTCTTCATCAACCTTGTAGCCCTCGTGACGATGTGTGAGTAGTTCACCATAGACCTACAGGTTCATGGCTAGTACCTAGATGGCAATCTCTCTCTCTTGATCTTTAATACAATGATCACCGCATCTTTGCTTTGATCCATATGATGTAATCCTTTTGTGCGGTGTGTTTGTTGGGACCGACGAACTATGGTATTATGTTTAGATTATTCATGATAAATATTTGAGTCTTCTCTCAATTCTAATATGATTCTTATGTGCATGACTATGACAACTTCTTAATTATCTCTGATCTACTTAAATAGTAGGCAAAGGGGATGATGAGCATGGAGGGTGGCCGCGCTAGCTCCTGCTTCGCGCTGGCATCCTCCCCCTTGCTTCCCCGCGCCAGCAAGACCCCCTCTCTCCCTTATCTCCTCCTCCTCTCTCTCCATTTCCCCCTCACCTCTCTCCTTTTCCTCCTGCCGCCATTAATGAGCACTGCTCGAGCTCGCCACCAATGCCTCTCCGGCCATAGCGAAGCCCCCCGAGCAGCCCATCGACTCCGCCTCCCCAAGAAGCTCCTCCACACCGAAGGAATTGAGCCGCAACCCCCTAAAGTGTCGCTGACATCGTCGTCTTCAACCTCCGGTCGCCGGAGCTTGTCGTCGCGATTTGCCGGCTAGAGAGCCTCCCCGAGCTTGTCGTTGGCCCCAACCTCCTCGTGGTGAGCCACCGGTTCCATTCCCCTCTCCCCGTGGCATGTCCCTCGCCGTAGCCATCGCCCCCTTGCTAAGCAAGCACCACCGTCGCTGAATCTCGCCGCCGGCGATGCTTCGGTCCACCCTAGCCCCTAAGATGCTTATTTTCATACTCGCGGGTGAGGGGCCGATCCATTCTGCCCCTCCGCACTTTGATTGGTCACCGGAGCCGTGATTACGGCGAGCCTCCATCGCCCTGATGGTCGCCGGCATCGACCTTGCCAGCCTGAGCCACTGCCATGTGGGCCTGGTCGGTCAGGGATTAGCTTAGGCACTAATTAACCCCCCCCCCCCCACACACACACATAGACACTGACAGTGGGCCCCAACGCCTCCAAATTACGAATTAAAGTTAAATTAAACTCTATTAAGTAGATGGGGCACTGACATGTGGACCCCACACGTAGGGTTGACTTTGACCAGATCACTTGACCTACTTACGCAATGCTGACGCACAGCTGACGCAATAAATGGTTTTCTGATATAAAAATAATTCTACAAAAATAGCAAAACTTCAAAAAATCATAGAAATTAAATTATAACACGGATGAAAATTATTTATATATGAAAAATTATCAGAAAAATGCAAGGAATCCAATAGTACCATTTTCATGCTTGTTTGAGAAATTTAAACTTGTTGAATAGGAAAATTACACAATAGGCATATAAATGCTTATGTTTGGAGTTTGGAAATGATCTATGTTGATCAAATAAACCCCAATTAACTTGTGATCACTTGCATTAGGTAAAACCAGCATCATGTTAACATGCCATGCTCATGCATCATTGTGAAGCATTTGTCGTGCTTAATTTGTTCTCTGTTGATCTTGTTGATAGACCTTAAGAGATGTAGTTATCACCGACATCGAAGGACAGCTGAGTTCTTCTGATCAATAGGCAAGCAAACCCCCCTTGAGCATTCCGATACAACCCCACTCTCTCGCTCTTGCTCTCATTTTAATGCATTAGGACATAATGATTCAACTGCTACTTATGTTACGGTAGATGAACCCATTCCTTTGCATGACCTGTCTTTGTCATAGTAAATAGCTAAACCAAGAAACCTAGCATATCTGGTACATGCTTGAGCCATGATGTGACATTACCCTGATATGCTTTCTATGCTTAGAGTTGAGCTGGTCCGATCATCTGGATGATGAATTGGAATGATCATGTCCTACTGATGAGAGTTAAGTGTGTGAACCTGTTTTGGTAAAGGTAGCGATGACAGGCCATGTAGGAGTACATGGTGGGTTATCTCGTTGATACCGCACTTAGGACCTGAGATGTTGTGTTAGTGTTCCAAGATTAGATACTATCGCACATTGGGTTCTGGTAACTCGACCCCTCTCGGCCTATTAACTACTTTGTTCTCAGTCCAGGAGTTGCAGTAGTTCAAAACATTCATAGGTTGTGGCACGGCCTGCTAAGTGGATGAACGGTCCAATCGGGATCGGCTTGGGGCCATGCTCACATCGTTTGAGGCCATATTGGAAACAATCGGCCGAACTTACATTATGGGTTCCGACTCAGATAGGCGACTGCCTTGGGCGTGAGTCATTGTAGGTTAACGTCCGTGGCCAACTCCCTCGCTGGGCTTCCGCTTGAAGGTTGCCGAGGTGCTTGTTTTTATGTGCACATGGCGATAAGTGGCGGGAGCATGTGTGACGAAGTACACCCCTGCAGGGTAATTATCTATTCGAATAGCCGCGTCCTTGGATATGGACTATTTGGATACTTACATGGTTCGTAGATAACTTTAACGGATACTTTAAAATGGTCAAGATAAGTGTGAGTGCTATGGATGGCCTTCTCGTAGGATGACGAGACAGGATCCATGGTGGTGTCTTGATGTGGTGGATATGTGGACTCGTGTGCGCTCTCTCGTAGGGAGACGAGAGAGGTATAAAACATTGTTGTAGTTTAAGTTAGCCAAATGTCAAAGCTGGCTTTTCTGCAGGAAACCCCACAACCCCGTTCATTGATACATGATGCATATGTAGTTAGTTCTGATGTAAGTATTGTTGAGTACCTTCGTACTCACTGTTGCTCATTTTCATTTTTGCAGAAATAGACGTTGTTCTCTCTACATTTTTTCTGTTGATGTTAACATCGATGGAATAGCTTGGGAACCCAGATAGTGGTATGGCTCCTATGGTAGGGTCATTGTAGCTTTTCAGGCTCTTCCAGCCTCTTTTAATAGATGTATCTACCCAGACATGTAACTTCCGCTTGATGCTTGTATGCTCTGAATGTTGGGTCATGTGACCCCTCTATTTGTAACATTATACTATGTTGGCTCTTCGGAGCCTATTAAATAATGATGAGTCATAGAGTTATGTTGTGATGCCATTGTTCTATCTACACATATCATGCATATTGTGTGTATGATTGAAATGCATTGGTATGTGTGGGATTCGACTCCTAGTTGTGTGCCTGTAGTAGTACTCTTTACAGGGAAATGCCTCTTTGTGCTTCCTCGTGGTAGCTTGCTACTGCTCCGGACACATTGGTTGACCGGCATGTATCCTTCTTATCTGATGTGTCTGTCCCCTCGGGGAAGTGTCACGTGGTGTAATGGAGTCCTTATGGCTTGCTACGACTCGTCTACACACATTGTTGACCGACACCTGCTTTGCTGGGTTATGTATGCGTGTCCCTGTATGGATGTACCACTTGGGTTCATAACTAGTCATGTCGACTCGGGTTCTCTGACATATGATTGCTCGCGACATAGTCATATACGTGAGCCCAAAGGCGCAAACGGTCCCGGCCTAGGTAAGGTGGCAGCCGTGGGGATTACCGTGCGTGAGGCTACAAAGTGATATGATGTGTTACAAGCTGGGATTGTATGGCTTAGGATTGGGGTCCCGACAACGTTGGTATCAGAGCATGACTGTCTGTAGGATTACCAAGCCAAACTGGTCGATGTTGAGTCTAGTAACACTATAGTTATATAAGGAAATTTATTGTGGAAAGGGAACGTAGATTCTTTTTACTTCTTTCCTCAAGTCACTCTATTATGAGTCACCCTTTTCTCTTCTACGGGGATTAAGGACTATGATTCTTACCTATCTTCTAGGATGACGAGTTACTGAACCATGGACTTATAGGATGGTAGGGTGTCAATTTTGTTTCCATCCATTTTGTAGAAGTGCTGCCTATGTTCTTGCTGCACCTTGAACCCATGATGTTGAGTTGTTATGTTGCCCAAATCTCTTGCAGGTTGACTCATATTTCATGCCGGTACAGCCGTTATGCTTTCCGATTTTCCCTAGGATTGTGGTGTTTTAGCGTTCTTCCTTGAACCTGAACCCTGGTTGTTTCCTTCAGGATATCGCCGGTAATCCAGAATTCTGCTGGTCATGGTCTGAACCATGGAGATGGTAGGGATGAAGAAGGTCCTCGAGATCCGTCTTTGATGACACAGGTTATGTTAGAAGTTGAGAGGAACAAGTGTGCCACCAACCGTCTATTGGAGCACATTGTGAAGAATACAGCCCATCAGTGGAATGAGCTAGTATCGATCAGACTTCATCAAATTGAATCCGCCTACCTTCCATCATTCTAATGAGCCACTAGATGCAGATGATTGGCTCCGAAGTATCAACAACAAGCTGTGTTATGCAAACGTGGCTGAAGGAGACAAGGTTACTTATGCCACATATCACCTTGAAGGTTCTGCTAGCCTATGGTGGGAGAACTTTGAGGCCATGCGTCCTGCAAGTCAAGTTACTTCATGGAAGGAGTTCTGTGAAGCTTTTCGTGAGCATCATATTCCGCAGGCCCTCATAGATCGGAAGCAAGAGGAGTTTTGCAATTTGTCTCAAGACAAGATGGATGTGGTTGCTTATAGTTGTGAGTTTGGACGCCTCGCGCGTTTTGCACCAGAAAGAGTATCCATAAATGCCAAGAAGCAAGATAGATTCAGGAAAGGTCTTAACCCAAAGCTTCGCCATGATCTCAGTCTGCACGAGTTCATCAGTTTCGAGGTTCTTGTGAACAAAGCCATCCAAGCATAAACAAGCAGAATGATCTACGAGGAATCTCGCAAGCACAACCGTGATGTTGGATCATCTTCAATTTCTATGTCTCAGAAGCACAGGATATGGATCCCGAATGCAGCTCTTCCTCCGAGATATGTACCGAGGGCATCCTATGTGGCGCCTCGTTTGCCGATGCCAAGTGTTCCCCAAAACAACCTCATCAACCAAGTGTTCAACCCATATCCACATCCTATTTATGGAGCATGCTTCAAGTGCAGCTGGCCAGGACACTATTCAAGGGATTGTCCTCTGCGTGGTTATGTTCCACCCCCATCAGGAATGGGTGTTGTTCGTTGCAAGTCGCCAACAAAGAAGCTTAATGAAAGGTTAGTTGCTCTAACTCGTGGATGTGTGCACCATATATCTACAGAAGAAGCTCAAGATGATGATGATGTCGTGCTTAAGACGCTTCTTGTCAATTCTCATCGAGCTTCAGTCCTATTTGACTCAGGAGCATCCCACTCCTTCATCTCTAAACGTTATGCCTCCTTGCATAACATTGCTTTCGAAGATATGCCCATCCCATTAGTAATTCAGGCTCCAGGTTCCAAATGGCAAACTAATGCAGTAAGCCATGGGAACCAAATCCTTGTCAATGGTTTAGTATTCCTTGCTTCTCTGATAGCCCTCAAGACTTCAGATATCAATATCATTTTGGGGATGGACTGGATGTTAGCTCATCATGCCAAAATTGATTGTTTCTCTAGGACTGTTCAGCTTACCCATCCTTATGGCTAGATAGTCAATGTCTCGTCTCATAGTTCAAAACGCCAGATATATGCCCTCAATGCCAATCCTCTTCCAGACCTTGAAAACATCCCGGTAGTCTGTGACTTCTCGCATGTCTTTCCAGAGGAACTGCCAGGTGTTCCACCTGACAGAGAAGTAGAGTTTGTCATAGAACTTGTTCCAGGAACCGCTCCAATTGCTAGAAGGCCCTATAAGATGTCTCCCCAAGAATTAGATGAGCTTAAGATCCAACTCGATGAATCTTTGAAGAAAGGTTTCATCTGTCCTAGTTCTTCTACTTGGGCTTGTCATGTCCTCTTCGTCAAGAAGAAGGATGGTACGTATCGGATGGTTATAGATTATCGACCGGTTAATCTGGTTACGATAAACAACAAATATCCGCTAACCAAGAACAACGATTTGTATGATCAGCTTGCTGGATCTGCAGTCTTTTCCAAGATGGATTTGAGATTAGGTTATCATCAAATCAAAATTAGGAACGGGGACATTCCTAAGACAGCCTTTGTCACTCGTTATGGCCAATACGAGTACACCGTCATGTCCTTCGGTCTAACGAATGCCCCAGCCACCTTCTCTCTCTTAATGAATTCGATCTTGATGGAGTACTTGGACAAATTCGTCGTGGTTTACCTCGATGATATTCTGATTTACTCGAAGAACGAAGAAGAACATGACGAGCATCTTAGGATGGTACTGATGAAACTTCGAGAGCACCGCCTTTACGCCAAATTCTCTAAATATCAATTCTGGTTGCCAGAAGTGACCTATCTAGGCCACGTAATTTCTGTGAAGGGTATTGTTGTCAATCACGAGAGAGTTCAGGCCATTCTTGATTGGAATCCACCTGAATCGGTGAAGCAAGTTAGGAGTTTCCTTGGCTTAGCGAGCTATTGTCGCCATTTCGTTGAGAACTTCTCCAAAGTTGCCAAACCTCTAACTTAACTCCTCAAGAAAGATAAGAAGTTTGAGTGGACCCCATAGTGTGAGGAAAGTTTTCAGGAGTGGAAAAGACGACTGACTACTGCCCCGGTACTTGTGCCCCCGGATTTCACATAGAACTTTATTATCTTCTGTGATGCCTCGCGTCAAGGACTTGTATGCATTCTTATGCAAGATAGTCATGTGATTGCCTACGCATCTCGATAGTTGCGTCCACATCAGGAGAATTATCCAACACATGATCTAGAACTTGCTGATGTAGTTTATGCACTGTTAACCTGGCGATATTACCTTCTGGGTAATCGTTGCAAAATATACACTCATCACTAGAGTCTCAAGTATATATTCACCCAACCGGATTTGAATCTCAGGCAAATACGTTGGGTTGAGTTGATCACGGACTATGACTTAGGAATATCTTACACCCCAGGCAAAGCCAATGTAATGGCTGATGCACTAAGTCGTAAATCCTATTGTAACAACCTCATGTTGCTACAAAGTCAACCACTTCTCCATGAGGAATTTTGTAAGATTAATCTTGAGATTGTTCCTCAAGGATTCCTTTCCACCTTGGTGGCGAAACCGACTCTTGAGGATCAGATCATAGAAGCTCAGAAACATGATACGGGAATTTCCCGGATCAAGAGCAGCGTTGCCAAAGGAGTTGCTGGTCGTTTCTTGGTAAATGATAAAGGTGTTGTATTCTTTGAGAGTCGTTTAATGGTTCCCAAGAAGGAACAACTTCGAGAATTGATCCTCAAGGAAGCTCATGAATCTCCTCTCACGATTCATCCTGGTAGTACTAAGATGTATTAGGACCTACGCCAGAGGTTCTGGTGGATCCGGATGAAGAGAGAAATCGCTCAATTTATGGCTAACTGTGATGTTTGTCGTCGCGTTAAGGCAAAGCATCAAAGGCCTACTGGCACCCTTCAGCCCTTGGCTATTCCCGAGTGGAAGCGGGACAAGGTCGGTATGGATTTCATCACCGGCTTTCCAAAGACTAAGAAAGGGAATGATGTCATCTTCGTGGTCATCGATCGTCTTTCGAAAGTTGCTCATTTTCTTCCAGTTCGAGAGAGTATAACTGCTAGTCAGTTAGCAGACCTATATATTTCTCGAATAGTTTCTCTTCATGGTGTTCCTCTGGAAATCAATTCACACCGTGGAAGTCTTTTCACCTCTCTATTTTGGGAAAGTTACCAAAATGCTAGGGGAACTCATCTCTCCTTTAGCACTGCTTATCACCCTCAGTCAAGTGGTCAAGTAGAAAGAGTTAATCAAATCCTCGAAGATATGCTCAGAGCTTGTGTTATCTCATTCGGAATAAACTAGGAGAAATGTCTTCCATTCGCTGAATTTGCTTATAACAAAAGTTTCCAATCTAGTCTGGGCAAAGCTCCTTTCGAAGTTATGTATGGACGAAGATGTCGAACGCCATTAAACTGGTCAGAAACCGGTGAAAGACAATTCTTTGGACCGGATATCATTCGTGAGAATTTAAAAACTGCCCAATCTCGTTAAAAGAGCCAATATGATCATCGTCATAAGGAAGTAAGTTATGAAGTTGACGAGAAGGCTTACTTTCAGGTTTCACCTCTCAAGGGTACCCATCGTTTCGGTATCAAAGGCAAATTGGCTCCTCATTACATTGGTCCCTTCCGCATTCTTGCTAAATGAGGAGAATTTGCCTACCAATTGGAACTGCCCCCTCAGCTTTCCAACGTTCATGATGGGTTCCACGTTTCTCAACTCAGGCATGGCTTCAAGGATCTTATCCGCGAAGTGGACCACGAAACGCTTGATCTCCAAGATGACCTTTCATATCAAGAATATCTCGTTCCTATTCTTGATGAAACCGAGCGTAGCACTCGACAACGCAACATCAAGTTTCTCAAGGTTCAGTGGTCTCATCATTCCGAGGGTGAAGCAACCTCGGAGCACGAACATCGTCTTCGGCTTGAGTACCCCGATCTCTTCCCGACTACGCCTGAATCTCGGGACGAGATTCTTGTTTAGTGGTGGTGCATTGTCACAGCCCTAGTTCTACTTGGCTTGCCAAGCATTCATGCATGCATATTTAAATTCTTTTAAATTTGAAATGGGGAAGTGATCAAGCCTCATGAACCAAAAAAATTGAAATATGCAACATAAAAATTGCTTCAAATAGTTGGAAATCCTTGGTTTTCCAATAAATTATTGGCATGATATAAAAATGTCGACCAATATTTTTGGATCACAGAAACATTTATTTTGGACTTTTGATTTAATCAAAAATTTATTTGCAATGGAATTATATTTGCTATATATAAAATATAGTTTCATAAACTATGAAAATAATTGTGTGGCATTGGATAATTATCTTATGTCACATAAAAATATTTTAGGGTTTTATAAAAATGGTTTGATTCAATTTTCAAATCCAAACAAATGTCAGAAAAAGAAATAAAAGAAACAAAATAAAAAAAGAACAGAAGCTTACCTGGCGCCAAGGGGCAGGCCGAGCCCACCACGGGCTCCCCTCTCATCTTCCTCTTCCTGCCAGTAGGAAGAGGGGAAGATGAGCACGGCGGCTGGCCGCGCCAGCTCCTGCTTCGCGTTGGCAACCTCCCCCTTGCCTCCCCGCGCCAGCAAGACCCCCTCTCTCCCTTATCTCCTCCTCCCCTCTCCATTTCCCCCTCACCTCTCTCCTTTTCCTCCTGCCGCCATTAACAAGATCTGCTCGAGCTCGCCACCGACGCCTCTCCGGCCACAGCGAAGCCCCCCGAGCAGCCCATCCACTCCGCCTCCCCGAGCAGCTCCTCCACGCCTAAGGAATCGAGTCATAGCCCCCTAAAGCATCGCCGCCATCGTCGTCTTCAACCTCCGTCGCCGGAGCTCGTCGTCGCGATTCGCCGGCTAGAGAGCCTCCCCGAGCTTGCCGTTGGCCCCAACCTCCTTGTGGTGAGCCACCGGTTCCATTCCCCTCTCCCCGTGGCCTGTCCCTCGCCGTAGCCGTCGCCCCCTTGCTCACCGAGCGCCGCCACCGCTGGATCTCGCTGCCGGCGATACTCCAGTACACCCCAGCCCCTAAGATGCTTATTTTCAGACTCGCGGGTGAGGGGCCGATCCATTTCGTCCCTCCGCATGTCGATTGGTCACCGGAGCCGCGATTTCGGCGAGCCTCCGTCGCCCTAATGGTCGCCGGCGTCGACCTCGCCGGCCTGAGCCACTGCCATGTGGGCCTGGCCGGTCAGGGATTAGCTTAGGCACTAATTAATCCCCCTACAGACACTGACAGTGGGCCCCAACGCCTCCAAATTAGGAACTAAAGTCAAATTAAACTGTGTTAAGTAGATGTGACACTGACGTGTGGACCCCACACGTCAGGGTTGACTTTGACCAGGTCAGTTGACCTCCTGACGCAGAGCTGACACAATAAATGGTTTTCTGATATAAAAATAATTCCAGAAAAATAGCAAAACTTCAAAAATTCATAGAAATTAAATTATAACTTGGATGAAAATAATTTATATATGGAAAATTATTAGAAAAATGCGATGAATCCAATGGTACCATTTTCATGCATGTTTGAACAATTTAAACTTGCTGAATAGGCCAATTACACAATAGGCATATAAATGCTTATGTTTGGAGTTTCGAAATGATCTATGTTGATCAAATAAATCCCAATTAACTTGTGATCACTTGCATTAGGTAAAACCAGCATCATGTTAACATGCCATGCTCATGCATCATTGTGAAGCATTTGTCGTGCTTAATTTGTTCTCTGTTGATCTTGTTGATAGACCTTAAGAGATGTAGTTATCACCGACATCGAAGGACAGCTGAGTTCTTCTGATCGACAGGCAAGCAAACCCCCCTTGAGCATTCCGATACAATCCCACTCTCTCGCACTTGCTCTCATTTTAATGCATTAGGACATAATGATTCAACCTCTACTTATGTTACGGTAGATGAACCCATTCATTTGCATGACCTATCTTTGTCACAGTAAATAGCTAAACCAAGCAACCTAGCATATCTGGTAGATGCTTGAGCCATGTTGTGCCATTACCCTCATATGCTTGCTATGCTTAGAGTTGAGCTAGTCCGATCATCTGTATGATGAATTGGAATGATCATGTCCTACTGATGAGAGTTAAGTGTGTGAACCTGTTTTGGTAAAGGTAGCGATGAGAGGCCATGTAGGAGTACATGGTGGGTTGTCTCATTGATACCGCACTTAGGACCTGAGATCTTGTGTTAGTGTTCCAAGATTAGATACTACCGCACATTCGGTTCCGGTTACTTGACCCCTCTCGGCCTATTAACTACTCTGTTCTCAGTCCAGGAGTTGCAGTAGTTCGAAACGTTCATAGATTGTGGCACGACCTGCTAAGTGGATCAACGGTCCAATCGGGACCGGCTTGGGGCCCTGCTCACATCGTTTGAGGCCATATTGGAAACCTTGGCCGGACTTCCATTATGGGTTCCAACTCAGATAGGCGACTGCCTTGGGCATGAGTCATTGTAGGTTAACGTCCGTGGTCGACTCCCTCGTTGGGCTTCCGCTTGAAAGTTTCTGAGGTGCTTGTTTTTATGTGCACATGACAATAAGTGGCGGGATCATGTGTGACAAAGTACACCCCTTCAGGGTAATTATCTATTCGAATAGCCGCGTCCTCGGATATGGACTATTTGGATGTTTACTGTTGGAAATATGCCCTAGAGGCAATAATAAATTAGTTATTATTATATTTCCTTGTTCATAATAATCGTTTATTATCCATGCTAGAATTGTATTGATTGGAAACTCAAATAGATGTGTGGATACATAGACAACACACTGTCCCTAGTGAGCCTCTAGTTGACTAGTTTGTTGATCAAAGATGGTCAAGGTTTCCTGGCCATAGGCAAGTGCTGTCACTTGATAACAAGATCACATCATTAGGAGAATCATGTGATGGACAAGACCCAAATTATAAACATAGCATATTGATCGTGTCGTTTTATTGCTATTGTTTTCTGTGTGTCAAGTATTTATTCCTATGACCATGAGATCATATAACTCACTAGCACCGGAGGAATAACTTGTGTGCATCAAATGTCACAACCTAACTGGGTGACTATAAAGGTGATCTGCAGGTATCTCCGAAGGTGCCCGTTGAGTTAGTATGGATCAAGACTCGGATTTGTCACTCCGTGTGATGGAGAGGTATCTCGGGGCCCACTCGGTAATACAACATCACACACAAGCCTTGCAAGCAATGTGACTAAGTGTAAGTCATGGGATCTTGTATTACGGAATGAGTAAAGAGACATGCCGGTAACAATATTGAAATAGGTATGCGGATACCGACTATCGAATCTCGGGCAAGTAACATACCGAAGGACAAAGGGAATGACATACGGGATTATATGAATCCTTGACACTGAGGTTCAACCGATAAGATCTTCGGAGAATATGTAGCATCCAATATGGGAATCCAGGTCCCGCTATTGGATATTGACCGAGAAGTACCTCTTGGCATGTCTACATAGTTCTCGAACCCGCAGGATCTGCACACTTAAGGTTCGATGATGTTTTAGTATAGTTGAGTTATATGTGTGGTTAACGAATGTTGTTCGGAGTCCCGGATGAGATCACAAACGTCACGAGGGTTTCCGGAATGGTCCAGAAACGAAAATTGATATATAGGATGGTTTCATTTGGTTACCGGAAGGTATTCGCGCATTACCAGCATTGTACTGGGAGTGACGAATGGGTTCCGGAAGTTCACCGGGAGGGGGGCAACCCACCCGGAGAGAGCCCAATGGATTTAGGGTGGCGCACCAGCCCTTAGTGGGCTGGTGGGACAGCCCAAGAAGGCCTTGGCGCCAAGATGAGAAAAAACAAAGAGAAAAAAAAGGAGGTGGGAAGGAAGAGAAGGACTCCACTTTCCAATCCTAATTGGAGTTGGATTCCTCCTCTCCTCTTGGCCGGGCGCACCCTTGAGGGCTTGGCCCTCAAGGCAAGCCTCCTCCCCCTCCCTCCTATATATAGTGGTGATTTAGGGCTGATTTGAAACAACTTTTGTCACGTGCAACTTAGATCTAAACACCATAGTTCTTCCTCTAGATCGTATTTCTGCGGAGCTCAGGCGGAGCCCTGCAGGAGTAGATCGTCACCACTACTGGACCGCCGTCACGTTGCCGAAGAACTCATCTACTTATCCGTCTTGCTTGCTGGATCAAGAAGGCCAAGATCATCGTCGAGTTGTACGTGTGGTGAACGCGGAGGTGTCGTCCGTTCGGCACTAGATCGGAACGGATCGTGGGACGGATCGCGGGACGGTTCGTGGGGTGGTTCGAGGGACGTGAACACGTTCCACTGCATCAACCGCGTTTCTTAACGCTTCATGCTGTGCGATTTACAAGGGTATGTAGAAACAAATCTCCTCTCATAGATGGACATCACCATGATTGGTCTTCGTGTGCGTAGGAAATATTTTGTTTCCCAAGCAATGTTCCCAACAGTGGTATCACAGCTAGGTTCATGCGTAGATGTTATCTCGAGTTGAACACAAAGGGTTTCGTGGGCGGTGATGTTCGATTTGCTTCCCTCCTTAGTATTTTCTAGATTTGGCGGTATTGTTGGATTGAAGCGGCCCGGACCAACATTATTCGTACGCTTACGAAAGACCGGTTTCATCATTGACATGCAACCTCGTTGCATAAAGATGACTGGCGGGTGTTGGTTTCTTAAACTTTAGTTGAATTGGTTTTGACCAAGGCGGTCCTTGGAGAGGTTAAATAGCAATTTTCACATCTCCGTTATGGTTTTTGCATAAGTAAGATGCGATCAAACTAGATACCCATAGCAGCCACATAGAACATGCAACAACAAATTAGAGGACGTCTAAATTGTTTTTGCAGGGTATGCTTGTGATATGATATGGCCAATGACGTGATGTGATATATTGGATGTATGAGATGATCATGCTGTAATAGTTAATATCGACTTGCACGTTGATGCTATGGCAACCGGCAGGAGCCATAGGGTTGTCTTTAAACTAACGTTCGTGTTTGCAGATGCGTTTACTATATTGCTAGGACGTAGCTTTAGTAGTAATAGCATAAGTAGCACGACAACCTGAATGGCGACACGTTGATGGAGATCATGGTGTGGCGCTGGTGACAAGAAGATCACGTCGGTGCTTGAGTGATGGAGATCAAGAAGCACAAGATGATGGTCATATCATGTCACTTATGAATTGCATGTGATGTTAAACCTTTTATGCACCTTATTTTTCTTAGAACGATGGTAGCATTATGAGGTGATCTCTCACTAAAATTTCAAGACGAAATTGTGTTCTCCCTGACTGTGCACCGTTGCTACAGTTCGTCGTTTCGAGACACCACGTGATGATCGGGTGTGATAGACTCAACGTTCACATACAATGGGTGCAAAACAATTGCGCACGCGGAACACTCGGGTTAAACTTGACGAGCCTAGCATGTGCATACATGGCCTCGGAACACATGAGACCGAAAGGTCGAGCATGAATCGTATAGTTGATATGATTAGCATAGCGATGCTTACCACTGAAACTATTCTCAACTCACGTGATGATCGGACTTGAGTTAGTGGATTTGGATCATGTACCACTCAAATGACTAGAGAGATGTACTTTTTGAGTGGGAGTTCTTAAGTAATATGATTAATTGAACTAATTATCATGAACATAGTCTAATAGTGTTTGCGAATTATGATGTAGCTTGCACTATAGCTCTACTGTTTTTATATGTTCCTAGAGAAAATTTAGTTGTAAGTTGATAGTAGCAACTTTGTGGACTGAGTCCGTAAAGCTGAGGATTGTCATCATTGTTGCGCAGAAGGCTTATGTCCTTAATGCACCACTCGGTGTGCTGCACCTCGAGCATCGTATGTGGATGTTGCGAACATCTGACATACACGTTTTTTTATGACTACGTGATAGGTCAGTGTGTAATACTTAATGGCTTAGAAGCAAGGCGCCGAAGATGTTTTGAAACATCGCGGAACATAAGAGATGTTCTAAGAGATGAAATTGAGATTTCATGCTCGTGCCGTTGTTGAGAGGTAAGAGACCTCCGACAAGATTCTTTGTCTACAAAGTAAAGGAGAAAAGCTCAATCGTTGAACGCGTACTCAGATTGCCTGAGTGCAACAATCGCTTGAATCAAGTGGGAGTTAATCTTCCAGATGAGATAGTGATGGTTCTCCAAAGTCACTGCCACCAAGTTGCTAGAGGTTCGTGATGAACTATAAACATATCAAGGATATATATGATGATCCTTGAGCGATTCGCAATATTTGACACCGCGAAAGTAGAAATCAAGAAGGAGCATCAACTGTTGATGGTTAGTAAAACCACTAGTTTCAAGAAGGGCAAGGGCTAGAAGGGATACTTCATGAAACGGCAAACCAGTTGCTACTCCAATGAAGAAACCCAAGATTGAACCCAAACCCGAGACTAAGTGCTTCTGTTATGAGGGGAACGGTCACTGAGGCAGAGCTACCCTAGATACTTGGTAGATAATAAGGCAGGCAAAGTCGACAGAAGTATATTTGATATACATCACTACAGGAATCAGCTTCTTTGCCGTCTGCCATCATAGACGGCAAAGACTAAATCCCGGACGGCAAAGACAAAACAACAGACGTCAAAGAATCTCACGGCCGGCAAAATTTCTGCGTCAGCCTACGACGGCATAGGACCTTCTTTGCCGTCTGTCCCCCCAAAGCGGACGGCAAAGCTCTTTGCCGTCAGCTTTCCTTAGGAGCAGTCGGCAAAGTGCTCAAGACAGCAACCGATAGGCGTTGCCTTCGTTAGGGGTTAACGGAGGCTTTGCCGTCTGCCTCCCCCTTATTCTTTGACGTCTGCCTCCCCCTTATTCTTTGCCGTCTGCTCCCCCTTACTCTTTGTCGTCTGCCTCCTCCTCCTCCTCCCCTCCACTCTTTGTCGTATGCCTCCTCCTCCCCCCTCCTCTGTGCCCTCTTCTTTGTCGTCTGCCCACCCTGGAGGTAGATGGCAAAGAGCCTATATAGACACCCCAGGATGCACAGATGGGTGCCATGTGGCACCTTTGCCATCTGCCAGCTGATGGCACAGGTCTTTGTCATCAGCTGGCAGACGGCAAAGAGCCCATATAGTACCTGTTTTTTTTTGTTTTATATTATTTCACAGCACATATATATATATATATATATTATATCACATTTATATAATTCACAACACATATATGATATAAAGTTCACCACACATATACTTGCCAACACATATATATAATTCACCACACATATATGATATACATATAAATCAATGTACATCCCCATATATCGAAAGAACCAACATACAAAGTATTGCACTGTTTATCCATATATACATATACATATAGTTCGACATTGTTCATCAACTCAAATGAAAACTAGATGATATACATATAAACTTCATCCATCGACATTGTTCAACTCCATGAATGCCAACTTCCATGCATGTAGTATATCCAATTTGCAAAAATGTGTATAAGAAATTCAGAAGAAAAACAAAATAAGATGTTTTCAGCTAATTATGTCATTTTTAACGGAAAACAAGCTAAGAATATAATATTCATGAGCTAACCAAGGTTCTTATGCCATTTTTAGCTTATTATTGCATTTTGGAGCAGAATGGGTTAATTAAAGCAATAATAATATGAAAGAGGAGAAGAAAGAGGAGGAGGAGGAGAAGAAGAAGAAATCAAGAAGAAGGAGGAGAAGGAGGAGGAGGAGAAGGACTAGAAGGTCCTTAGCCTTCTCCTTCTCCTCCTCCTCCTCCTCCTTCTCCTTCTTCTCTTCTTCTTATTCTTCTTTCTTTTCATTTTTCCTATTTCTTCTCCTCTTCTCCTCTTGTTGGAGCTAAATTACCTAATTATGTCTTTTTGGAGATAAATGGGCTAATTATCCCATTTTAGAGGAAAACAAGCTAAGTATATAATATTCATGAGCTAACCAAGGTTCTTACGCCATTTTGAGCTTATTATGGTATTTTGGAGCTAAATGGGCTAATTATGTCATTGTTGGGGAAATTAAAGCAAGGATAAAATGAAATAGGAGAAGAAACATGAGGAGGAGGAGAAGAAGAATAAATCAAGAAGAAGGAGGAGAAGGAGGAGGAGAAGGACTAGAAGGTCCTTGGCCTTCTCCTTCTCCTCCTCCTCCTCCTCCTTCTCCTTATTCTCTTCTTCTTCTTCTTCTTCTTCTTCTTTCTTTTCATTTTTTCCTATTTATTCTCCTCTTTTTGGAGCTAAATTACCTAATTATGTCTTTTTGGAGCTAAATGGGCTAATTATCCCATTTTAGAGGAAAACAAGCTAAGTATACAATATTCATGAGCTAACCAAGGTTCTTATGCCATTTTGAGCTTATTATGGTATTTTGGAGCTAAATGGGCTAATTATGTCATTGTTGGGGAAATTAAAGCAAGTATAATATGAAAGAGGAGAAGAAATAGGAGGAGGAGAAGAAGAAGAAGAAACCAAGAAGAAGGAGGAGAAGGAGGAGGAGGAGAAGGACTAGAAGGTCCTTGGCCTTCTCCTTCTCCTCCTCCTCCTCCTCCTCCTTCTCCTTCTTCTCTTCTTCTTCTTCTTCTTTCTTTTCATTTTTCCTATTTCTTCTCCTCTTCTCCTCTTGTTGGAGCTAAATTACCTAATTATGTATTTTTGGAGCTAAATGGGCTAATTATCCCATTTTATAGGAAAACAAGCTAAGTATATAATATTCATGACCTAACCAAGGTTCTTATGCCATTTTGAGCTTATTATGGAATTTTGGAGCTAAATGGGCTAATTATGTCATTGTTGGGGGAAATTAAAGCAAGGATAATATGAAAGAGGAGAATAAATAGCAGGAGGATAAGAAGAAGAAGAAATCAAGAAGAAGGAGGAGAAGGAGGAGAAGGACTAGAAGGTCCTTGGCCTTCTCCTTCTCCTCCTCCTCCTCCTCCTTCTCCTTCTTCTCTTCTTCTTCTTCTTTCTTTTCATTTTTCCTATTTCTTCTCCTCTTGTCCTCTTGTTGGATCTAAATTACCTAATTATGTCTTTTTGGAGCTAAATGGGCTAATTATCTCATTTTAGAGGAAAACAAGCTAAGTATATAATATTCATGAGCTAACCAAGGTTTTTATGCCATTTTGAGCTTATTCTGGTATTTTGGAGCTAAATGGGCTAATTATGTCATTGTTAGGGAAATTAAAGCAAGTATAATATGAAAGAGGAGAAGAAATAGGAGGAGGGGGAGAAGAAGAAGAAATCAAGAAGAAGGAGGAGAAGGAGGGGGAGAAGGACTAGAAGGTCCTTAGCCTTCTCCTTCTACTCCTCCTCCTCCTCCTTCTCCATCTTCTCTTCTTCTTCTTCTTCTTCTTCTTCTTTCTTTTCATTTTTCCTATTTCTTCTCCTCTTTTCCTCTTGTTGGAGCTAAATTACCTAATTATGTCTTTTTGGATCTAAATGGGCTAATTATCCCATTTTAGAGCAAAACAAGCTAAGTATATAATATTCATGAGCTAAGCAAGGTTCTTATGCCATTTTGAGCTTATTATGGTATTTTGGAGCTAAATGGGCTAATTATGTCATTGTTGGGGAAATTAAAGCAAGGATAATATGAAAGAGGAGAAGAAATAGGAGGAGTAGGAGAAGAAGAAGAAATCAAGAAGAAGGAGGAGAACGAGGAGAAGGAGGAGGAGGAGAAGGACTAGAAGGTCCTTGGCCTTCTCCTTCTCCTCCTCCTCCTCCTTCTCCTTCTTCTCTTCTTCTTCCTCTTCTTTCTTTTCATTTTTCCTATTTATTCTCCTCTTCTCCTCTTGTTGAAGCTAAATTACCTAATTATGTCTTTTTGGAGCTAAATGGGCTAATTATCCCATTTTAGAGGAAAACAAGCTAAGTATATAATATTCATGAGCTAACCAAGGTTCTTATGCCATTTTGAGCTTATTATGGTATTTTGGAGCTAAATGGGCTAATTATGTCATTGTTGGGGAAATTAAAGCAAGGATAATATGGAAGAGGAGAAGAAAGAGGAGGAGTTGGAGAAGAAGAAGAAATCAAGAAGAAGGAGGAGAAGGAGGAGGAGGAGAAGGACTAGAAGGTCCTTGGCCTTCTCCTCCTCCTCCTCATCCTTCTCCTTCTTCTCTTCTTCTTCTTCTTCTTCTTATTTCTTTCTTTGCATTTTTCTTATTTCTTCTCCTCTTGTTGTAGCTAAATTACCTAACTATGTCTTTTTGGAGCTAAATGGGCTAAATATCCCATTTTAGAGGAAAACAAGCTAAGTATATAACATTTATGAGCTAACCAAGGTTCTTATGCCATTTTGAGCTTATTATGGCATTTTGGAGCTAAATGGGCTAATTATGTCATTGTTGGGGAAATTAAAGCAAGGATAATATGAAAGGGGAGAAGAAAGAGGAGGAGGAGAAGAAGAAGAAAAAATCAAGAAGAAGGAGGAGAAGGAGGAGAAGGAGGAGGAGGAGGAGAAGGACTAGAAGGTCCTTGGCCTTCTCCTCCTTCTCCTCCTCCTCCTCCTGCTCCTCCTCCTTCTCCTTATTCTCTTCTTCTTCTTCTTCTTTCTTTTCATTTTTCCTATTTCTTCTCCTCTTCTTGCTAAATTACCTAGTTATGTCTTTTTGGAGCTAAATGGGCTAATTATCTCATTTTAGAGGAAAACAAGCTAAGTATATAATATTCATGAGCTAACAAAGGTTCTTATGCCATTTTGAGGTTATTATGGCATTTTGGAGCTAAATGGGCTAATTATGTCTTTTTGGCGAAATTAAAGCAAGGATAATATGAAAGAGGAGAATAAAGAGGAGGAGGAGGAGAAGAAGAAGAAATCAAGAAGAAGGAGGAGAAGGAGGAGGAGGAGAAGGACTAGAAGGTCCTTGGCCTTCTCCTCCTTCTCCTCCTCCTCCTCCTCCTCCTCCTACTTCTCCTTCTCCTTCTCCTTCTTCTTTCTTTTCATTTTTCCTATTTCTTCTCCTCTTCTCCTCTTCTTGGAGCTAAATTACCTAATTATGTCTTTTTGGAGCTAAATGGGCTAATTATCTCATTTTGGAGGAAAACAAGCTAAGTATATAATATTCATGAGCTAACCAAGGTTCTTATGCCATTTTGAGGTTATTATGGCATTTTGGAGCTAAATGGGCTAATTATGTGTTTTTGGGGAAATTAAAGCAAGGATAATATGAAAGAGGAGAAGAGAAACTTACCGTAGTGGTCATCAAGGAGGAGAAACACCACGGTTGCTCGCGACGGCTTCGTTTGGAGACGGTTGCCCTGGAGAAGGGTCGTGCGATGCCGCTCGGGAGTTATTCTGTAGAAAAGATATTTTGCAATGTCTCAGTTAGCATGATGACACTCAATTATTAATACTAGTTTATAATGAAACTCACCGTGCCAATCGAAGAGAAGACGGGCATCGGCGGAGGCACTTGACCGCTCTTCTCGCACAGACCCTGAAGAGTGGGTCGTATTAGTTAGTAATGAAGCAGACATTACACACATGATTTGGCTAATGTGAAAAAAACATACCACAAAAAGTTCATACAGGGCCCGTTGACCCGCCTCATTCCGGGCCCTCTCCTCCTCAATCAATCGTGTCGTGGTCTGGCCCCTCTCATCAAGAGCAGCCTGAAGAGCAGCCTGGCTTGCCAATCTCTCTTTCTCAAGAGCAGCCTGGTTTGCCGCTCTCTCTTTCTGAAGAGCAGCCTGAAACACCATTCCTCGTTACCACAGTAATGATCTATGGTGACACACATAATGAAATGGACGAAAGTGTTCTTAGTCCGTACAACTAACCTCGATGGCAAGTTCGACTGGCCGTGGACGACGCATTATCTCAGGACAGCTGCTCGACTGGCGCGCCTTGATCTCCGGAAGAGTGAGTGGACAAAGTATTATCCCATCTCCAATGGCTATCGAGCCATGGGGCCTCCCGCCACCAGATATCATCACCAGCTCTGGATCCAAAGGTTCCTGGCTAGGGTTAAAGTCATAACCTTTCGTGGCCTTCCCCGCGTCCCTGTATGCCATGAGCTTCTGGTGGGATGATATGTTGGTGAAGTTATTGGGATCATCCAGGTCAGACTCAGAGAATGCCTTCGCCTTCTTGTACGAGGCAGTATGGGCCATGCCATAAAGGTCGTACAAGTGTGGCATCTCCATCTTATTGTGATGCGCCTAAAAGAGAGGAACAAAATATTAGCATCAAGAATGAATTGCATGAATCATGAAGCAAATCACATACCCAGTTTCGTCCAAACTGAAGTAAGTTGGTGCTGCCTTGATGATGTGGCACACCAACCATTTGGCTACGCCGATCCTTCGCATTCTCGTGGACGGCTCGCCAGCTGCCTGTGCACCACTCATCAACCAACGCCTCCCAACAATCCATCTTATCCGCACACCATCTCGGGGGCACCTATAAGTTATTAGAAAGAATTTTCAGCGCTACGCCTATGAATGAAATCAAGAAAACTACGCAGAAGGACTTAAGAATAGGTAATTACCTTCATGTATTGCTCCTTCTTCAGAAACTTTCCGCGGCAATCCTTCTTCTACTTCTAAATACCACACGTGGTGTAGTAATCTCGAATAGCCTGCGGCCGAGCCTCGTGGCGTAAGTTCTGTAGTAACCGCCTACACTCGGCCTCGAGAACCCTGGCCGCCTCCTCCTCATATCCATCCTCACACCTATAGAAGGTTTGCAATCAAACGTGAAAACACCGATTAGTACAATAATTAGCTATATTGTTAATTTTAGATTCTGTAAAAGGATAATTTACCCAAAAGCTCTTGATCACCATCTCGGCCCTCGTGTGGCACAAGACACCATCTATAATCTCCTCCGGCGGGGCCTGCGCAGCCTGGTACTGCTCCCAGGAAAATCCTAGTGTAGGAACCTCACCCTCACCAGGCAACGTGACAAGCCCCGGGAAATTTGTCCGGCAAAGCACACCAAGGACGGAGTTCGGCCTGCGGACTCCAAGAGGGTGTACCCATCCCCTACAGTATGATAAGGTCAACTCATTAGATATTTGAACAAACTTGAAGGCAAAAGCTAAAAAAAGAGTAAATGTACTTACCTATCTCCTTCAGGTTTAATCACCGGCCTCTGCTCGCGGGTAGCCGGCGCGACCGGGAGACGTGTACTACCACGCTTGTACACGGTGGCCCCGTCCATTTGCACATCGCCCTCACTATCCGCAAGCTCATCCCCGCCATCCCCGCCCCCTGAGCCACCCGGACCCTCGGTCCAATCCGGCAACTCGGTACGATCCGGCCAGGTCTCCCATCCGGGCCTCTCCGCATCGGGTGAAGCCTCCGGAACTGTAGTCTCCTCCGGCTGCTCCTGGGCCGAATGCACCTCGACCCGAGGCTGCTCCTGGACCGGAGTCTCATGGGACGTATGCCCGTCAACAACAGGCTCCTGGAACGGAGTCCTCGTAGCCTCCTCCGCAAACGGGTCGACCATACTAGTCCTATGCTCGGGTGAATGAGCTGGTGGTGGTGGCGAGGACGACTCAACAGTCCTCCTAGATCTTCCGCGGCCACCACCTCTCCCTGTGCCCTTCCCCTTCTTCCCTACCCGACCAGCACCTCTCCCAGTGGGCAATGCCGCCGACGAAGAAGAACCCACGGGTGGTGTCGACAGACTGTCTGCCAAGGCTCTACGGAGAGATAGGGGTGGAAGGGAAGTACCACCCCTCGTGCGGGGCGCGTGGGAAGAACCCGTTGAGTGATCTGGACCAGCGCCCACCATCTTTCCACACCTGGTGACCTGCCATGATAAAGATTAAAAGAAATTAGTACAACATAAAAAAATTGAATAACTGACATGAATAATAATATGTACATGAATAATAAAGATTAAAATATATATAATTTAAGTTGTGAATCTTACAAACTAATAATCATCATCAATAAATGCATCATCATCATCACTATCACGCATGTCTTCATGAATGACATGCTCGTCGGGTTCAACGGCGTGAAGTTGTGAAAGGCCTTCCTTTAATCGTTGAAGCATTGACAGGTCATCCGCATCAGTAACCTCTACGAGTTCCAAGTCTTCTGGTTCCGGCTCAGGGCTTGAGTCGGATTCATTGTCGTTGTCTACTTCCATGTTCTTGGGTGAAGCACGGCGGTTCTTGAAACATTTCTTGGAAATACATGTTTCTTGGAAGAATTCTCCATCATATGTGTCTGGGTTAATGTGGGATTCATAATGCTGTTCATTTGAGAGAGGTGGTCTGACATGTGGCGGCACTTCAGAAACAACATACCAACCTTCCAGATTCTTATCCGTTTGGCATGCCCACGCTAGATAGAAAACTTGTGTCGCCTGTTGAGCCGTAATATAGACATCGGGAACATCTAAATGGGTGTTTGGATTGATTTCGACTAGTCCTATATGTTCATAAGTCCTTCTAGTCTTTTTCGGCTGGAACCAATAACATTTGAAGACTACGACGTTCGGTGGGTTTTCACCATAGAATTGAAGTTCATAAATTGCTTCAACTCTTCCATAATACTCGATAACACCTTCGCCTATAGCAGAGACACCACAATTTGTAGATTTCTGGTCGGGCATAGATAGCTCTTTGCCAAAGGTACGAAAGAGATACCCGTTGATGTTGTATTTCTCAAATGAACGGACCTTATAGTCAAAACAATTAGCGACTTGTCTCAATTCGGCGTCCATAGACTCTGAATTAGCCTACAAGTTTAATATGAAACGGTTGTTGCATTAGCGCAAGTTAGACCAAGAATGAAATGGTCCATTATTGATAATTACCGTTTGTTTGAACCAAGAGATGAAACCAGGATAGCCGCCTCCTGTCTTTGACAGAAGCTCATACTCTTCAACGGAATCATTTTCGATCACCGCTCCATCCGAGAATTTGACGACGTAACGGCTGTTTGAAATATCCGGGAATAAGAGCGGTTCAAATGAATTAGAAGTTACGGGAAAATGTGCCGAGAACTCACTCGATGTACGGCCGCACTTCTGTTAGGTTGTTGAAGATATACAACGAAATGTTCCACCATTCTTCGACATCCAACGTTATTGGTTTCGAAGCACCGGCTGGTGCGAGCTTCCCTTTGAATAGGCTGAGGTTGGACCCACCTTTTTTAGGGTCTGCATCATTGTGCCGAGGCTTTGGATTATGCAAATGATGATTTTTGGCTTCGTAGTGTGCTGTCACAAAGTTTGCCACCTCCTCAGTAATGAATGCCTCAGCCATCGATGCTTCAATTCTACGCTTATTTTTACATTTAGCTCGAAGGGTCTTCTGCATCCTCTCAGTTGCATAGCACCAACGATCTTGCACGGGCCCACCCAATCTTGCCTCGGTCGATAGATGTAAAATCAAATGCTGCATTGGATTAAAGAAGCCCGGTGGAAAGATCTTCTCTAACTTGCACAACAACTCTGGTGCAAACTCCTCCATGTCTTCTACCATGCCAGGCGACAATTCTTTCGCACAAAGAACACGGAAGAAATAACTCAGCTCCGCCAGTACTAGCCATTCATCCTCAGGAATAAAGCCACGTAACATCACCGGCATTACCCGCTCTAGCCATATGTGCCAATCATGACTCCTGAGACCAAAGATTTTTAATTTTTCAAGACTCTCTCCCCTCTTTAGATTCGCTGCATACCCATCGGGGAACATCAAGTGCATTTTGACCCACAAGATAATTTCCCTCATAGCTGGCCTTCCAAGATTGAACCAGGCCTTTGGCTTCGACCACTTCTGCTTTCCTTTGCCTTCTCGCATGTTTTGTAACGGTCTATGACATAGTGTCTCTTGATCAACTCTAGCCTCAATATTATCCTTTGTCTTCCCATCTATGTCGAACAATGTACCAAAAATAGCCTCTCCGATATTCTTTTCAGTGTGCATCATGTCGATATTGTGTGGAAGAAGGCCTTTGAAGTAAGGCAGATCCCAGAAGCATGGCTTGTGAGTCCAGGCGTGTTTTGAATTATACCCCTTGAAATACCCTGGACGCTCTGGATCAGGCTCGAGGGCGTTTAACTGATCCAGGATCTGTTGGCCTGTGAACGCAGGTGGTGCCAAGTTTTTGACAACTTTACCTTTCGTAAAGTTCTTCTTGTCTTTTCTGAACTGATGGTCACGATCCAGGAACTGTCTATGCAAGTCAAAGCAAGAATACTTCCGACCCTCCTGCAACCAATGAAACTGAAGAGCTTCCTTGCATTGGGGGCACGGGAACCTTCCATGAACACACCATCCAGAGAATAGCGCATACGCTGGCAAGTCATGCATAGAGTACATGTACCACACATGCATTTTGAAGTTTTCTTTTCTAGCGACATCGTATGTCTTGACCCCATTATCCCAAGCTTCTTCCAATTCATCCTTAAGCGGTTGCAGGTACACATTCATATTCTTCCCCGGATAATTTGGCCCTGGAATTATCAACGTCAGAAATATGTTCTTTCTTTGCATAATCTGGCCGGGGGGGATTGAGTGGAATGACAAATACAGGCCAACAACTGTATTGGGTTGTCGTCATGCCGAAGGGATTAAAACCATCTGTGGCGGCGCAGACTCGAGGATTCCTTGGATCTGCCGCTTTATCCTGATGCAATCCATCAAAATGTTTCCACGCTTCCCCATCCGATGTGTGTACCATCATCTTATTCCCATCCGCATCTAGTTCGGTTCTTTTGCCCAATTTGTGCCATGTCATCTGTCTGGTTGTGTCTTCGACCATGAAAAGACGTTTAAGTCTTGGTACGATTGGCATGTACCGAAGAACACTAACTGCGATTTTGGTCTGCCTCTTCTCACCCATACCATTGTCTACCACAAGATACCTGCAAGACTCGCAATTGGGACAATAGTCCAAGTGTGCATACTCCTTCCTAAATAAGACACATCCTTTCTCACATGCATCTATCTGCTTATAGGGCATCTTAAGTACACAAAGTATTTTGTCCGACTGGTACAGGTTTGCAGGCATGACATGACCTTTGGGTAGGAAACGTCCAAATAGTGTCATCATCGCATCGTAGCATTCTCTTCCCAAGTTGAACTGAGCCTTCAGAGCCATTACTTGTGCAATTGCATCCAGCTGACAGAGCTCAGTGTGCTCATGGAGAGGACGTTTTGAAGACTCCAACATTTCATAAAAGGCCTTTGCAGATTCCTCCATCTCATCTTCCGAATCCCGAGCATCATCAAAGTCTTGCACCATGTCTTCGATCCCGGTACCATGCTCGTCCGTGCGACAACGGACCACCTCTGCTCTTGTGCGTTGTATAGACTCACCATGAAATGTCCACACCGTATAATTAGGCTTAAAACCCCTCCTCTGCAGGTGTTTAATCATTATAGACTCTGTCGTCTTTTTATAGTTGTCGCATCCAGGATAGGGGCACTAGTTTCTTTCCTGGCCATTTGCGAATGCGGCTTTCACAAATTCCTTTGTTTTTACAAACCATTCTTTCGTCATCTCTTTCTGACTAGGGTGACCGGTATACATCCACGCACGATCACTCATCTTGCGTAGCTACTAAAGACAGAAGAAATATATTTATATATAATTTAGCATTTATATTCATCGGTTAATCAGGTTCGCCATTTTTATTACGTCCAGGCAACCTACACGCTAATAGGTAAAGATAGGTCCTAATCCCACCCGAGTATGTGTAGATTGGGTTCGTTTTCCCATGCTCTGCTCCGGATCCAACGCAAAATTTCGGCAGCACCTCCCCGATGTTCTCCTGATACATGTCTCTGCAATAAACAAAGAGGATGTGCATCCGGAGAACAACACGGAGGCACTGACGAAATTCCGCATCGGATCCAGACCACGGCATACATGAAAACGAAACCAATCTACACATACTCGGACTGTCCATGGATAATGTTGGACAATTTGAAAGGATGGCGGTTATAAATATGCAAAGACATGCATATTTGCAGATGTCGCCCTTTCGAACGGGAGACGCATACTGGTCACGCATACTGATAAATTAATTGAATTACCTAAATCTAGAAAGTTTCATCCGGAAACCGAGCCACAGTAAATGAAGGGGCGGGGAGGAGATGAAATTTGTACTGACCCACGAATGCAGGGGCGGAGCTCGTACAACGCACGGGCAGGTCGTCGCACAGTAGACCTCACAGCGACGAGACAACTATCACATGTAAATTCACCCGATCAACACAAATATTCCAATTATGTCATTTTAGAGGAAAACAAGCTAAGTATATAATATTCATGAGCTAACCAAGGTTCTTATGCCATTTTGAGGTTATTATGGCATTTTGGAGCTAAATGGGCTAATTATGTCATTGTTGGGGAAATTAAAGCAAGGATAATATGAAAGAGGAGAAGAAAGAGGAGGACGAGGAGAAGAAGAAGAAATCAAAAAGAAGGAGGAGAAGGAGGAGAAGGCGGAGGAGGAGAAGAAGGAGAAGGAGGAGAAGGTATTTTTCTTCTCTTCTTCTCTTCTTCTTCTTCTTTCTTTCTTTCTTTTCATTTTTCCTATTTATTCTCCTCTTCTCCTCTTGTTGGAGCTAAATTATCTAATTATGTCTTTTTGGAGCTATATGGGCTAATTATCCCATTTTAGAGGAAAACAAGCTAAGAATGTAATATTCATGAGCTAACCAAGGTTCTTACGCCATTTTGAGCTTATTATGGCATTTTGGAGCTAAATGGGCTAATTATGTCATTGTTGGGGAAATTAAAGCAAGGATATTATGAAAGAGGAGAAGAAAGAGGAGGAGGAGGAGAAGAAGAAGAAATCAAGAAGAAGGAGGAGAAGGAGGAGGAGGAGAAGGACTAGAAGGTCCTTGGCCTTCTCCTCCTCCTCCTCCTCCTCCTTCTCCTTCTTCTCTTCTTCTTCTTCTTCTTCTTCTTTCTTTTCATTTTGCCTATTTCTTCTCCTCTTCTTCTCTTGTTGGAGCTAAATTACCTAATTATGTCTTTTTGGAGCTAAATGGGTTAATTATCCCATTTTAGAGGAAAACAAGCTAAGTATATAATATTCATGAGCTAACCAAGGTTCTTATGCCATTTTGAGCTTATTATGGTATTTTGGAGCTAAATGGGCTAATTATGTCATTGTTGGGGAAATTAAAGCAAGGATAATATGAAAGAGGAGAAGAAAGAGGAGGAGGAGAATAAGAAGAAATCAAGATGAAGGAGGAGAAGGAGGAGGAGGAGAAGGACTAGAAGGTCCTTGGCCTTCTCCTTCTCCTCCTCCTCCTTCTCCTTCTTCTCTTCTCCTTCTTCTCTTCTTCTTCTTCTTCTTCTTCTTCTTCTTTCTTTTCATTTTCCTATTTCTTCTCCTCTTGTTGGAGCTAATTTACCTAATTGTGTCTTTTTGGAGCTAAATGGGCTAATTATCCCATTTTAGAGGAAAACAAGCTAAGTATATAATATTCATGAGCTAACCAAGGTTCTCCTTCTTCTTCTTCTTATTTTCTTTTTTCCTCTTATTCTTATCTTCCTCTCCTATTTTTCTTCTTCTTCTTCTTCTTCTTCTTTCTTCTCCTTCCCTTCCTTTTCCTTCTTCTTCTTTTCCTTCTTCTTCTTATTTTTTTCTTCTCCTTTCTCCTTCTTCTTCTTCTCCTTTCTCCTTCTTCTTCTTCTTCTTCTTTCTCCTTCTTATTCTTCTCCTTTCTCCTTCTTATTCTTCTCCTTTCTCCTTCTTCTTCTTCTCCTTTTCTCCTTTATTAAACAGGAAACTAACCTAACTAAACCTAAACTAAAACTGAACCTAAACTAAACTAAAACTAAGCCAAAACCTCTGTAAAACATATAACTAATTAAACAAAAACTATTTAAAAAAAGAAAGAAAACTAACCGGGGGGAGGAGGGCCATAGGGGGAGGAGGGCCGCAGGGGGAGGAGAGGCCACAGGGGGAGGAGGGCAGCAGGGGGAGGAGGGGCACGATGACGGGCGCGAGAAGGGCGTCGGCGGTGGGGGTGGCGTCGGCGGCGGCGGCGGTGGGGCAGGGAGGCCCGAGGAGGGCACGGCGGCAGTGGTGGTGTCGGGGGTGAGAGAGAGGGGTGTCGGGGTGGAGGAGGGGGCACAGGGCGGCGGTGGAGGAGGGTGCAGGGCGGCCGGGGAGGAGGAGGGGCGCAGGGAGGCGGTGGAGGAGGGTGCAGGGCGGTCGGGGTGGAGGAGGGGGCGCAGGGCGGCGGTGAGGAGGGCGCAGGGCGGCCGGGGAGGAAGAGGGCGCACGGCGGCCGGGGGAGGAGGGCGCACGGCGGCGCAGGGAGGCCGGAGGAGGGCGTGGCGGTGGTGGTGGTGTCGGGGGTGAGAGAGAGGGGAGTCGGGGTGGCCGTTAGGGGGAGAGAGAGGTGCATGGGGGTGGGGCTAACGGCCGTTAGGGGGCACCCTCTTTGCCGTCCGCCTCCCGACGGCAAAGAGCATGCAGGCAGACAGCAAAGAAAGTGGTCGTTAGGTGGGAGAGAGGGGTTGCGGGGTGGGCCGCCCATGCTCTTTGCCGTCTGCCTGCATGCTCTTTGCCGTGAGCTGGCAGACGGCAAAGAGCTGGCTGATGGCAAATAGTACCTTTGGCATCAGCCTGCTCTTTGCCGTCTGGTTTCTGGTAGCTGATGGCAAAGAGGGTCTTTGCCATCACCAGCAGATGGCAAAGAAGCAGCAGATGGCAAATAATTGTTTTCCAGTAGTGCATGATATTGATGTGTACTTTACTAGTACTCCTAGTAGCACGAGGGTATTGGGTATCGGTTCGGTTGCTAAGTGATTAGTGACTCGAAATGAAAGCTACGGTATAAACGGAGACTAGCTAAAGGCGAGGTGATGATACGTGTTGGAAGTGTTTTCAAGGTTGATGTGATCAAACATCGCGCGCTCCCTCTATCATCGGGATTGGTGTTAAACCTAAATAATTTTTATTTGGTGTTTGTGTTGAGCATGAACATGATTGGATCGTGTTTATTGCAATACGATTATTCATTTAAAGAGAATAATAGTTATTCTATTTTCTTGGATAATTACCCTCAATGGTTAACTGAATCTCGATCGTAGTGTTACACATGTTCATAATATTCGTGCCAAAAGATACAAAGTAATAATGATAGTACCACTTAGTTGTGGCACTGCCACTTGACTTATGTTGGTATAAAATGCATGAAGAAGCTCCATGCTGATGGATCTTTGTACTCACTCATTTTTGAAACGTTTGAGACATGCAAACCATACCTGTTGGTATAAATGCATGAAGAAGATCCATAGAGATGGATCGTTTGGACTCACTTGATTTTGAATCACTTGAGACATGCAAATCATGCCACATGAAACAAGAGAGTAACTTGTTGGGAGTAATACATTTTTTATGTGTGTAGTCCAATGAGTGATGAGGGACACACTGGATATCGTTATGTTCTTACTTCACTGACGATTTGAGTAGATACGGGGGTATTTACTTGATGAATCACAAGTCTGAAATATTGAAAAGTTGAAAGCTATTTTAGAGTGAAGATCGTCGTGACAAGAGGATAAACTGTCTACGATATGATCATAGAGATGAATATCTGAGTTGCGAGTTTTGGTACACAGTTAAGACAATGTGGAAATTGTTTTGCAATTCATGCCACCTAGAACACCATAGGGTGATGGTGTGTCCAAACGTCATGGATATGCCCTGTTTTGATATGGTGCATACTATGATGTCTCTTATCGAATTACCACTATCATTTATGGGTTATGCATTAGAGACAACCGCATTCACTATAAATAGGGCACCGCGTGTTTCCATTGAGATGACACAGTATAGACTATGGTTTGGAGAAACTTAAGTTGTCGTTTCTTAAAAGTTTGGGGCTGCGACGCTTATGTGTAAAAGCTTCAGTCTGATAAGCTCAAACCCAAAGCGGATAAATGCATCTTCATAGGATATCCAAAATAGCTAGATACATCTCCTATCTCAGATCCGGAAGCAAAGTGTTTGTTTCTAGAAACGGGTCCTTTCTCGAGGAAAGGTTTCTCTTGAAAGAATTGAGTGGGAGGGTGGTGGAACTTGATGAGGTTAGTGAACCGTCACTTCAACCAGTGTGTAGAAGGGCGCAGGAAGATGTTCCTGTTGCGCCTACACCAATTGAAGTGGAAGTTGATGATGGTGATCATTAAGAGCTTCGGATCAAGTTAATGCAAACCTCGTAGGTCTACAAGGTCACGGACTACTACAGAGTGGTACGGTAACCCTGTCCTGGAGGACATGTTGTTGAACAAACAATGAACCTACGAGCTATGGAGAAGCGATGGTGGGCCCGGATTCTTACAAATGGCTGGAGGCCATAAAATCCGAGAGAGGATCCATGTATAAAGACAAAGTGTAGACTTTGGATGAACTACTTGATGGTAGTAAGACTATTAAGTAAAGATGGATCTTTGAAAGGAAGACAGACGATGGTGGTGAAAAGTCACCATTAAGAAAAGCTCGACTTGCCGCAAAGATGTTTCTGACAAGATCAAAGAGTTGACTATGATGAGACTTTCTCACTCGTAGCGATGCTAAAAGTCTGTTGGAATTATGTTAGTAGTTGCTGCATTATTTATGAAATATTGCACATAGGATGTCAAACATTGTTTCCTCGACGTTTCCTTGAGGAAAGGTTGTATGTGATATAACCCGAAGCTTTTGTGGGTCCTAAGGATGCTAACAAGTATGCAATCTCCAGTGATCCTTCTATGGACTGGTGCAAGCATCTCGGAGTTGGAATATATGCTTTGATGAGATGATCAAAGCTTTTGGGTTTGTACAATGTTTATAAGAAACTTGTATTTCCAAAGAAGTGAGTGGGAGCACTATAGAATTTCTGATAAGTATATGTGGTTGCTATATTGTTAATCGGAAGTAATGTAGAATTTCTCTAAAGCATAAAAGGTTGTTTGAAAGGAGTTTTTCAAAGGAAGACCTGGATAGAGCTACTTGAACATTGAGCATCAAGATCTATAGAGATATATCAAAATGCTAAACAGAACTTTCAAATGAAATGCATGCCTTGAAAAGTTTTTGAAGGAGTTCAAAATAGATCAGCAAAGAAAGAGTTCTTGGTTGTGTTGTAAGGTGTGAATTTGAGTAAGACTCAAAAGCCCGACCTCGGCAGAAGAAAGAGAAAGGACGAATGTCGTCCCCTATGCATTAGCCGTAGACTCTACCGTATGCCATGTTGTGTACCACACCTGATGTGTGCCTTGCCACAAGTCTGTTAAGAGGTACAGAGAGTGATCCAGGATTGAATCACTGAGGAGCAGTCAAAGTTATCCTTAGTAACTAATGGACTAAGGAATTTTTCTCGATTATGGAGGCTATTAAAGAGTTCATCGTAAAGGGTTACGTTGATGCAAGCTTTGACACTAATCCGAATAACTATGAGTTGTAAAACGGATTCGTATAGTAGAGTAGATATTTGGAGTATTTCCGAATAGCATGTAGTAGCAGCATCTATAAGATGACATAAAGATTTGTAAAGCACACATGGATCTGAAAGATTCAGAATCCTTGACTAAAACCTCTCTCACGAGCAAGACGTGATCAAACCCCAGAACTATATGGGTGTTGGATTCGTTAAAATAACATGGTGATGTGAACTAGATTATTGACTCTAGTACAAGTGGGAGACTGTTGGAAATATGCCCTAGAGGCAATAATAAATTAGTTATTATTCTATTTCCTTGTTCATAATAATTGTTTATTATCCATGCTAGAATTGTATTGATTGGAAACTGAAATACACGTGTGGATACATAGACAACACATTGTCCCTAGTGAGCCTCTAGTTGACTAGTTCGTTGATCAAAGATGGTCAAGGTTTCCTGGCCATAGGCAAGTGTTGTCACTTGATAACGGGATCACATCATTAGTAGAATCATGTGATGGACAAGACCTAAATTATAAATGTAGCATATTGATCATGTCGTTTTATTGCTATTGTTTTCTGTGTGTCAAGTATTTATTCCTATGACCGTGATATCATATAACTCACTGGCACCGGAGGAATACCTTGTGTGCATCAAATGTCACAACGTAACTGGGTGACTATAAAGGTGCTCCGCAGGTATCTTCGAAGGTGCCCGTTGAGTTAGTATGGATCAAGACTGAGATTTGTCACTCCGTGTGACGGAGAGGTATCTCAGGGCCCACTCGGTAATACAACATCACACACAAGCCTTGCAAGCAATGTGACTAAATGTAAGTCACGGGATCTTGTATTACGGAACGAGTAAAGAGACATGTCGGTAACGATATTGAAATAGGTATGCGGATACCGACGATCGAATCTCGGGCAAGTAACATACGGAAGGACAAAGGGAATGCCATACGGGATTATATGAATCCTTGACACTGAGGTTCAACCGATAAGATCTTCGGAGAATATGTAGGATCCAATATGGGAATGCAGGTCACGCTATTGGATATTGACCGAGGAGTACCTCAGGGCATGTCTACATAGTTCTCGAACCCGCAGGGTCTGCACACTTAAGGTTCGGTGATGTTTTAGTATAGCTGAGTTATAGGTGTGGTTACCGAATGTTGTTCGGAGTCCCAGATGAGATCACGGACGTCACGAGGGTTTCCGAAATGGTCCGGAAACAAAGATTGATATATAGGATGGTTTCATTTGGTTACCGGAAGGTTTTCGGTCATTACCGGCATTGTACCGGGAGAGACGAATGGGTTCTGGAAGTTCATCGGGAGGGGGGCAACCCACTCGGAGGGAGACCAATGGCTTTAGGGTGGCGCACCAGCCCTTAGTGGGCTGGTGGGACAGCCCAAGATGTCCTTGGCGCCAAGAGAAGAAAAACCAAAGAAAAGGAAAAAAAAGGGGAGGTGGGAAGGAAGAAAAGGACTCCACTTTCCAATCCTAATTGGAGTAGGATTCCTCCTCTCCTCCTGGCCGGCGCACCCTTGAGGGCTTGGCCCTCAAGGCAAGCCTCCTCCCCCTCCCTCCTATATATAGTGGTGATTTAGGGCTGATTTGAAACAACTTTTGCCACGTGCAACTCAGATCTAGACACCATAGTTCTTCCTCTAGATCGTATTTCTGCGGAGCTCAGGCGGAGCCATGCAGGAGTAGATCATCACCACCACCAGAGCGCTGTCACGCTGTCGGAGAACTCATCTACTTCTCTGTCTTGCTTGCTAGATCAAGAAGGCCTAGATCATCATCGAGTTGTACGTGTGTTGAACGCGGAGGTGTCGTTCGTTTGGCACTAGATCGGAATGGATCGTGGGACGGATCGCGGGACGGTTCGTGGGACGGTTCGTGGGGCGGTTCGAGGGACTTGAAGATGTTCCACTACATCAACCGCATTTCTTAACGCTTTCTGATGTGCGATCTACAAGGGTACGTAGATCCAAATCTCCTCTCGTAGATGGACATCACCATGATAGTTCTTCATGTGCGTAGGAAATTTTTTGTTTTCCATGCAACGTTCTCAACACTTATGTGGTTCGTAGATAAATTAAATGGATACTTTAAAATTGTCCTCATAAGTGTGAGTGCTATGGATGGCCTTCTGTAGGATGACGAGAGAGGATCCATGGTGGTGTATTGATGTGGTGGATATGTGGACTCGTGTGCGCTCTCTCGTAGGGAGACGAGAGAGGTATAAAACATTGTTGTAGTTTAGGTTAGCCAAAGGTCAAAGCTAGATTTTCTGCAGTAAACCCCACAACCCCGTTCATTGATACATGATGCATATGTAGTTAGTTCTAATGTAAGTCTTGCTGAGTACCTTCATACTCACTGTTGCTCATTTTCATTTTTGTAGAGATAGACGTTGTTCTCTCTATGTTTTTCTGTTGACGTTAACATCGATGGAATAGCTTGGGAACCCAGATAGTGGTCTGGCTCCTATGGTAGGGTCGTTGTAGCTTTTCAGGCTCTTCCACCCGCTTTTAATAGATGTCTGTACCCAGACATGTAACTTCCGCTTGATGCTTGTATGCTATGAATGTTGGGTCATGTGACCCCTCTGTTTGTAACATTATACTATGTTGGCTCTTCGGAGCCTATTAAATAATGATGAGTCATAGAGTTATGTTGTGATGCCACTGTTCTATCTACACATATGATGCATATTGTGTGTATGTTTGAAATGCATTGGTATGTGTGGGATTCGACTCCTAGTTGTGTGCATGTAGTAGTATTCTTTACAAGGAAATGCCTCTTTAAGCTTCCTCTTGGTAGCTTTCTACTCCTCCGGACACATTGATTGACCGGCATGTATCCTTATTAGGTGTTGTGTCTGTCCCCTCAGGGAAATGTCAGGCGGTGTAATGGAGTCCTTGTAGTTTGCTACGACTCGTCTACACACGTTGTTGACCGACACCTCCTTTGTTGGATTATGTATGCCTGTCTGTGTACAGATGTACCACTTGGGTTCATAACTAGTCATGTCAACCCGGGTTCTGTGACATATGATTGCTGGCGACATAGTCATATACGTGAGCCAAAAGGCGCAAACGGTCCCGGCCAAGGTAAGGTTGCAGCCGTGGGGATTACCGTGCGTGAGGCCACAAAGTGATATGATTTGTTACAAGATGGGATTGTATGGCTTAGGATCGGGGTTCCCACAATGGCTCCCAGGTCTGTTCACCATATATTTACAAAACATTCAATACCTTGCTGCCATTTTCTTATTTTCATTTTATTTTTCAATTTAAATTATCTAAAACTATCTACACATCTCATTTTCTTGCAAATAACGAGACCAGGGGGATTGACAACCCTCTTGCCCGCGTTGGGTCCAGGTTGTTTGTTCTTTTGTGTGCAGCCGCTGAAGACGGTTATTGTTGATATTCCTATTGGTTTGATAAACCTTGGTTTCATAACTGAGGGAAATACTTACCCATGTTGCGTTGTGATAACCTGTTCCTCTTCACGAAAGGCCCAATGCAGATCACAGCTACCAAGGACATGTCCAAAACGGTTTTTCGGTGCCCTGGTTTGCTTGGTTTATTTGAATGGACGATGATGACCTTTGGATTAAAAAATGATGGTGTCACGTATCAAAGAGCTATGAATTTTATTTTTCATGATTTACTTGGTGTTATACTTGAGCTTTATATTGATGATATTGTTGTCAAATCGCATGCTTTTGAATCTCATCTAGCCGATTTGTGTTTAGTCTTTGAAAGAATGAAAAAGTATGGTCTGAAACTGAATCCTTTAAAATCTGCATTCAGCGTGTAGCTGGCAAGTTTTTGGGTTTCATTATTCATTAAAATGGCACAGAGATTGATCCCAAAAAGATAGAAGCTATACAAAATGTGGAAGCTGCAACATGCAAGGGAGATATGCAAAAATTCCTTGGCAACGTTAATTATTTGAGGAGATTCATAGCTAACTTGTTAGGGAAAGTTGATGCATTCACTCATATCCTTCGATTAAAGAATGGTGCCAATTTCATTTGGGGGCAAAACTGCAAGAGGCTTTTGATATGATCAAGAATTATTTGTGCACTCTTCCGGTGATGAAAGCGCCCAAGCATAGGGAGACATTTAAGCTTTACATTGCAACGAAGGAAGGTGTTATTGGTGTTGTTATGACTCAGGAGACCAAAGGAAAAGAGCATTATATTACATATTTCAGGTGATGTTTATTGGATTCCAAGACAAGGTATACATTTATTGAAAAAATATCCCTATGTTTATACTATGCCTGCACAAAACTGAGACATTACCTAGTATCGAGTGTTTGCATAGTAGCTTGTCAAACCGATGTCATTAAGTACATGTTGCATAGACCAATTCTTAGTGGTAGAATTGGTAAATGGGCTTATGCTTTAATTGAATATGATTTGGCCTATGAATCTCTCAAATCCATGAAGGTGCAAATAGTAGCTAATTTTATTGGTGAGCATCGGATTGATGACAAGCATGATGTTGATATAAATCTTGTCTCGTTAGTACCGTGGAGGTTATATTTTGATGCTTCAGTTTGTAACAATGGCCAAGGTGTTGGTGTTGTTTATATATCTCCTCACGGTGCTATTTTTGAAGCCTCATGCCGCTTAGAATATTTTTGCATGAATAATCAAGCCAAATATGTAGCATTGTTATTCAGCCTCGAGATGTTGCTGCTATAGGTACTACACATATTGAGGCTTTTGGTGATTCGTTATTAGTGGTACAACAAATATCCAGAGTTATTGAATGTTTCGATGAATCACTTAATGTTTATCTTGATAAATGTCTAGATATAATTTCTACTTTAGATTATTTTAGCATTGCACATATATATAGACATGACAACTTGAAAGCAAATGACTTGGCACAACAAGCATCCAACTATCATGTTGATCATGGCATGTTTCATATTTCTCAAAAGCCAATGTCTAGCTTTGCCAACATAGGAGAGGCCGAACCGGAACCCTCTACTTCGGTCACTAACAAAGAATCTAGTGAGGTGAAAATCTAGAGTTGAGGAAGCCTGTTATTAATTACTTGTGTGGTTCGAGTAAAAGGGTGGCCATTGTTGTTTGGCGCATGGCTTTCAAATATACGATAAGGCATGATGACCTTTATCGCCGAATAGTTGATGATCTTCTTTTAAAGTGCTTGGACGAATATAAAGCTAGAGTCGCTATGGGAGGGTACATAAAGGTATTTGTGGAACTCATCAGTCGGCTCCCAAGATGAAGTGGTTTGCGACGTGTTGGGTTTTATTGGCCGAGGATGATTAATGATTGCTTCAAATATTATAAAGGATGTGAAGCCTGTCAAAAGTTTGACGATATTCAATTGGCTCATGCTGCCATGTTACATCATATTATCGAATCGTGGACTTTTAGAGGGTGGGGTTTAAACTTCGTTGGAGAAATCCATCCATCTTCCTCAAAGGGGCATCGGCTCGTATTGCTGGCAATCAATTATTTCACTAAATGGTTTGAAGAGGTACCTCTCAAGAACTTGACACATACGGCGGTAATTCAATTCATAATCAAGAACATTATTCATAGACTTGGCATTCCTCAAACAGTAACTACATATCAAGGTTCATCTTTCATGTCACATCAAGTTAGAGAATTTGCCAAATCTTATAAGATAAAGTTGCTCAACTCCTCTTCATATTATGCCGAAGCTAAAGGACAGGTTGAGTCTAGCAATAAAATATTAATCAAGCTCATCAAGAAGAAGATTTAGGATAATCTAAGAAAATGGCATGACCTGTTATCCGAAGTTTTGTGGGCTCATAGAATCTCGAAGCGCGGTGCTACAAAGGTAACTCCTTATGCGCTAGTATAAGGTCAAGATGTCGTTTTGCGAGTGCAAGTGAATTTGAGTGCTTTGAAAGTAGCCAAACGAAATGATTTATGGTGGTGGATTTTTATAACTTGATGATGGAAAGTATTGATGAAGTTGTCAATAAATGTTTGGTTGCTTTAAAGTCCATATAGAGAGACAAATTTAGAGTGGCAGTAGCTTATAATAAAAAGGTCAATTTGAAGAATTTTAAGTTGGCGATCTCGTGTGGAAAATGATCCTGTCGATTAGTTCAATAGGTAGGAAATTCGGGAAGTGGTCTCCAAACTAGGAAGGTCCTTATAAAATTACAAGATTAGTTCTTGGAAACTCTTATTTGGTGGAATCCATTCAAGGGACAATGCTACCTCGAGCTCTCAATGGCAAATATCTGAAAAAATACCACCCGAGTGTGTGGCACGAGACCTAAGTAAGTAATGGCCGGCATACGATTATCGCCCTTAGTATAAACATGGCATATACATGATTATCGCCGTGAGAAGTATAAATGGACGATGGAGTGTTGATATCATCCTTAGAACAAATACACTGCAGATTATTTTTCGACATACAAGCTTTACCGAAAAATAGGGGGGCATGTGTTGACACCAAATTTTGACAGAGAAGAAAACTTTATTAAGATGGATTCAAATAAAGAAGTGCTATATATGAAGAAGTTTCGTAGTGTTGACATGAACATGTTTCAAGTTTGGGCCATCGCTGTCCAGTCTCATCTCGAAGGCTGAAACTATTCTCAAAGTGCTGAGATTTCATATTCAGTGTACTGTTCGACCTATTAAGCCCCCAAGATGACCTCGTATGAAAAAAATGTCCAACACGAATTGTCTTTGTCTCGTCGAAATTATCGATTTCGATACAAAAATCATCTCAATCCGTATGCAAAAGTTATAGCCATCAAAATCCGACCTTACCACGAGGAAAAATGTGACGCGAGGGATCAGACAACCACCTAAGTGATGTCTGATGGGTCCCGTGAGATGTTCAGCCCTCAAGACGACCTCTAATTGAAAATCTTACAACACGAAAAAGTTTTGTCTCATTGAGACGATCTATTTTGACATATATACACACCGTCTATACTAGCACTGAGTGCAGAATAACTACTCTCACATCACTTCCGAGCTCCATGGTTAACGCGAGTGCACTACATCCTTATCAAGCGAGCACTCCAATGTCATCAGAAAAAACTGCATGCGTTTTTTGGGCACTATTTTCGCTCGAGTTTCTAATCTTTTGTCGGAATGAGGCATGTAATATACTGTTGGATTGCTATGGAAAGTGCACAACTTCGTCATGTTGAACACTTTTCGAGATTCGTCGCAGTTTAAGAGCAGTTTTAAAAACAATGGGCGCATGACGGTCTGCAGCAAGTGTATTTCTGAGACTTTTTCATTGGAATGAAGCAAACAATATGGCGTTGGAAATATATCGTCGAGCCACAACTTTTTCATGTAGATTACACTCTCTAATTTCATACAGTTTAAGAGCAGTTTCAAATTTCACGGAATTCTATTTTTCAATATTTTCAATATTTTGGTACGTTTTTCGCTGCAGTTTTTAAAATGTTCGTCGAAACGAGGCGTATGGGCCGGCATTGAAAAGCTTTGGAATAGGCACAACTTTCATATGTTCACCATTTGTTGAGATTCCTCACGGTTTTAAATAACTTTTCAAAAGGTGTCGCTGCCTGTGAGTGGTGGTGAGCGTATTTTCATTTTTTTTTCAAATCACTCGTCGGAAGGATGCAAATGATACGGTATTGGAAAGATATCAACAAGGCGCAACCTTTTCATTTAGAATACACTCACTAATTCATTACAGTTTAAGAGTAGTTTTGAAATTATCGAAATGCGGACATTCTCTTTTTCGTGACATCAAAATCGACGCGTGAACCACATCAAAAAGAAGAACACACTGCATCAAACTGATGACAGCACTGCATAGAACGGGCGAACGAACTTCGTGGTTTGTGTTTATCATTTTTTCTAACTCTTTTTAAGAACGAGAGTGGACCGTAGTGATGAGGGGCAAGTGAACCACATCAATGGAAAAAGAGAAGTGCGACACGAGTCTAAGTGGACCACATGACTCGTTTTATTTTCTTCTAACCTTTATTCACGGAATTAAGTTAACCACATAGTCAATGTTAGTGTACTGAAATATTTTGTAAATGCAGTGCATAATTTCTTTTTGTTTGTTTTGACTCACTTTTTCATGGCACCAAATCGATGAAATGAACTATATCAAACGGAAAACCACATTGTATCAGACGGAAAATCACACTACATCCGATGAACAAACAAACTTCATGATTATTTTAATGCATATTTGTTTAAAATGGAGTGTACTGAAAAGTCCTTTGTAGTAGAGTTTCTTTAAGACAAAGTGCACCACATTTGTTTATCTCCGCACTTAAAAAAACTACATGTGCTGCCTATTCAAATAGTAGGATGTCACAAGTGAATAGTAGGGTGCCTCAAAATGAACTAGACTGTCTCTTTTGGTGACCGCCTCTTTGCTTCTATGTTGGTTGAATGAAATTGAAAAGATAACAAACCAGCGGATGAATTGCTCGTCCGTTGCCACACTAGAGAAGTGCAAACCATCCATTGCGAACATTTCTCGAAGCAAAAAACTTATGCATTTTTGCAACAACAAAAAGCTAAAAAGCAATAGAATTTGCTTCAGTTCGAGAACTATAGTCGCTGGCCAGATCGATGCTTGCGGATGTCTCCATTGTGAAGGAACGACTCGGGAGGGCCGGCTGTGGTCCCGTCTCTCTCGGTGACCGTAGCTCCCGCCCCGCTGAACTGCAAGTCGTGTGACACCAACGCCTGCATGCCCTGCATCCTTCTCCTCTGGACCTGATCTACACCTTTTGTGGACTGCACGTGATGAAGCTCCTCCTCCTCTCAGCTGGGTCTCCTCAAGCTCGCCCGCATCTACCATAAAATGTGGAATGCAACCCCCATTTAGTGGACTGCACTGCCGGCGCCCCCGAGCTGCACTCTCGGTGACTCCGAGCCCAAAGATGCGTGGGGGTCAGCAACTAGCAAAAAAAACACATTGAGTCCAACTAGACAGTAGCATGCACTGCACGCCCGCCGGAGGAGTGGCACACACCAAATTGAACTGCATTTCAACCAGGAGATGAATTTCGCTGGTTGCCCACGCATCAGATTAGCGAACTGCAAGTTACAGACAGTGAAGGAAGAGATGGCTGAGCTTGGATCGGGCGCGTCTCCAATGGATCCACGTGAGAGAAGAGGAGGTAGCCACGTCGGGGTTTAGGCGCAACACCGCATCGGAACGTGGTGGAGGAACGGGGAGGCGAGATTCGCCGGCAACCTCCCCGAGCTCGCCGGATTTGGCGGTTGGTAGTTGGTTGAGGGCGGCGACGCAGATCCGGCGGTGACGTAGAGGCGTGGGAGGAAGGCTGGACATCGAAGCGGAGGTGTGGGAGGACGACGACGCATATCCGGCGGCTAGCCGGCGTGAGGCCCGGCCGGGACGACGATGCGGATGCGGTGCTGGTGGTTGCGGGGCCCGACCGGGACGACAACGCGGAGCCGCATGATCAAGGCTGCGCGGCGGCAGTGTGGATGGGCGACGCCGCGAAGGAAGGCGGGCGGGCTCGCGGTGGCTCGGTAGGGCGGTCGACGGGGAGTATGGCAGCGGGGATCAGGTGACATGCACGTTTGTAATGATTCTGTGTATACTATTCACATCTGAGTTTTTTTTTTTTGTTTCTCGCTGTATGTTTTAAATTTTGATCTGAATTTTTTAAGGGTTATCTTAATATGTGTTGTGAACATGCATGAATTTTTTTTAGATTTTTTCATAATGTTTAAATTTAAATTTTAGCCGCAAGGCACACGGTGACATGCAAACGTGCATGTCACCTGATCCCTATCCGGCAGCGGGAGGAGGAAGTTGGGGAGAATGTGGGAGGAGGACGAGTCCATTGTGGGGAAGTGGGGTAGTGGGCTGCACGCGTGGGGTGGGGTGGGATGTCTTTCTTTTTGCGCTAGTGCTCTGCGCGATGCAGCAAATTCAGCCCGATGTAGCAATTTTTTCAACGGTTGTAACAAAAAAGAATTTGTAGCTTAAAAAATATCTATGTGATCGTAGCAAAAAAAACGAAGTTGATGGTGCGTGGTACCAAAAGTTAAACGCCGGTTGTAACAAATATCTACGTGACCGTGTATGCAACTTTTTTAGTAAACGGTTGCAGCAAAAAATAATGTCGGTTGTAGCAAAAATTAACACGGATGTAGCAAAAGTAAAAAAACACCGATTGTAACGAAAAATCCGATGAACTGGAGTTGCAACCAAACGTATATGCAGTTTTTACTGGACAAATGTAGTAAAAAACGCTTGCATCAAATATGATGTTGGTTGCAACAATTTAAACAAAAAAATGTTGCATGCCAAGTCAGCGGGCGCGCGCGGTAGCGTGCGACTGGCCGAATGGTTCGTTCGGCGCACCGGCCAGAAATGTTTCCCTTCTTTTTGTGTGTCCGTGTTGTTTCGGTGGTGTCAAATAATACTTTTAAATGGTGGTGTCAGATTAATATATCATCTCAATCTAAGGTCGTATGCTACCTCGAGTGGTAAAAACATGATCGCTCAAGTTTTAGTCAGAAAATTTGAGTGAAAAAGCTTGCCCGCAAAGAGGTTGTCGGCCGTGGGAAATTTTGCCGAGGAAGAGTTTCCAGGAAAAGAGCTTGTCGGATGAAAGCTTGCTGGCTGAGTGGGAAATATCAATCTTGGTCAATCTTATCAGTAGATAAAGATGGGCTCAAACGATTATCTAGATTACCTTGTATAGAAAAGTGTTATACACGAAAGTTATGTGTATTGTCAAAACGGTCAAGTTAGATTTTTAAGTCATCATCGTTTTAGATAATATACGGCCTGCAAAATCTCTATAAAACTTGACACCCTAGTCAGTCACACGAACAAAACCCGACTGGATATTAAAGGTGATCTTGTGAAGTATTCAAGATGGCTTTATTTGAAAAAGTGATCCATAGAAGAATTGTTTGTATCATTGAAACCATTGATTTGTATATAAAAATGTCTCAATCAGAGGTCATATGCAGATTCTATAGCCCACACAAGAAGCAAGATAGAAGTTTGGGTCAGATTCGTGTTGAATTCGAGTTAGACTAGAGCTAGGACTCTCGGGCGTGAATTGATGTAGTTTTCTTGTAGAGAAATCCGAGACAAATCATTTGCTTGTATGGTAAGTCTAGTCGCCTCTTATATATAACGGAGGTGACGGATGATTGAAACAATACACAATCGAACAAATCAATCTATACTACTTTTTCATCTACGTTTCGTTTCTCCGTCGTTTTTCTCTCTCTCTCTCGTTCTTTGTTGTTACTCAAGTTTGAGAGCTGCGAATCCCGAGGCTCTAGGGGGTGACCGAATCGATCTAGGGAAGCCCATATCCGCCACACTCCCTGACGGGGTCCTTCCCAGGTGTGCAAGGTTTCGGGTCAGCAGAAGTGCCTGTGGGCTGTCTTGCGTATGCCGATGCCGGTCGGACCTTCTTCGACGTGAGCTGCGGTGCATCACCCCCGTCGTCAAGGGTACGCGGTGATGTATTCATGAGTCAACACCTACTACTGTTACTCCACTCCGATACTGCTATCCAGCATGCATCTCAAAGTATTAAGTTCATAACAACCAGAGTAATCTTGCAGCAAGTTGACAAAATGTAGACAAGAAAAGAGCAATCAATATGTTTAGATCATGTTGTTTTATCCTTAGTAGCAACAATAAAATACTGCCTTGCAACCCCTCCTATCAGAGAATAAGGACACCACAAGATTGAACCAACTGCTATGCACCACTCCCTCCGATGATCTACTCATTTACTTGGCCAAAGAAAACGGGGTAGGAGGATGCTTTTCTTCGTACCCGCCATGGTACACGGATTGCGCTTGGATTTCATGATGGAGGTTGGCCCCAGGGCTAGACATGGGGTTCTCTCCTGCGTCTCCCGCCAAGCCCGTGTATGCCGCGGATTCCGCTCTACCGCGGATTTGGCACGTTTGGCCCTATGCGCGAGGGTATCCTCATCCTCATCCCTGCCAAGAAGATGATCATGCGAAATCGGTCACGGCATCAAAAATGAAGAACTTTGACAACAATTGCGGTGGAAAGACTTGCTATTAAGCCATGAGAATGGATCCCAACTCATATGATGCAAGCGGCGGAGTAAATCTACCCCTCTTCGGAGTTGGTGTGTGGGGTTTGGCGGCAGAATTGGAGCTTCGAGCAGAGGCGAGCCAGGCGAAGAAGTTGGGCTTGACGGGGGGGCTAGGGTCCGCCCCTATAACCCTCTATCACTTGACGGGAGAATATTTGACTTGGAAAAGGCGGGGGGACTCACGACGTGCAACCTCGCGTCCTCTTCCCATGGAGGTTGTCTTCTTCACCTTTGGGGGAGCCCGCGAAGACGCGGGAGCCGCCACTTCCTGGCTGATGTGCTAGCGAGAGAGCCTCCCTGGTTCTGGAGCTTGGGGGCCCGTTTCGAGCCCCTCTTCCTCCACCACCGATCCTTTTGCCTTTTCCACCTCGTCCTCGGTCTGGAGAGCTCGAGCTCCGGTAGACTCCAACCCGACAGCTTCTTTCGCAGGAAGATTCTTGTCTTCCTCTCCGAAAGAGTCGCTTTCTCCAGATTCCTCCTCTCCTTCGTTCATAGAGGTTGTTCCCTTGGCGGCTCTGACCTGTTTATCCTCCGCGATCCGAGCAACAATAAAATCCCTCTCTGCATCACTGGTGGGCATAGTCACGTTATCTTCTTGTTTGGAGGCCCTTTCCTCCAAGCTGGAGACCCACGCCATCTCGTCTTCCAGGGAGGGTAAAGCTCAATCACGCTTGACCCCGGAAGCATCACAATCCAGCATCCACTACAGAATCTGGTTCCTGGTAGAATTAATGTGCAAGGGGACGACCCCTGCCGGCAGATGGAACGGCCCCAGGGCACCAAACAACTGATCGCACAACCAGACATGGCCATAGGTCGCCGGGTGTTCCCGCGCCTGGGTACAGCTGCATCCAGTCGGCAGGGTCATTGAACTCCCAAGCAAACATGTCCCACTTCTGAAGTGGTGCAGTGCGGCACCGAAGGAAGTCGTCGCCTACATGCTGAATAGTAAGCCCGATAGCTTTGAGGTAGGTGACCCTGTTCAGCATTGGGCAAAGATTGTTATGAGAAAGGCCCAAGCTGCTCCAGTCGCTGCCGCACGAGACACAATCAATCCATGCAAAACAGAACTCGGGGGCTTGGTCATCCTTGATCCAACACCAATCGCCCCCACTCTTCCCACTTCCCATGATATTGACCAGGGAGGTATCCCTAGTCCTCCTTCTTTCCCCGGTGAATACAACTAATGTTCCCCGAGCGGTGATTTTTGTCCTCTATCCGGGGGATGAAGCAGTGCGTGAACAAATCTACGTTCGGGGCAACTCCGACAAAGTTCTCGCATAGGTGGGCAAAGATCGCCATGGACGCCATTGCATTGGGCATGAAATCCAGAAGGTGAAATCTATACGTCGCCATCATGGCGCGGAAGAAATCAGAGAAAGGAACTTGATCTTCTTGCTATGATGATTTTCAACTTCACTCTGAAATTGTTTGAACTTTTCAAACGTTTCACACTTGTGCTTCATCAAGTAGATATAGCCATACCTACTCAAATCGTCAGTGAAGGTGAGAAAATAACGATATCCGCCGCGCGCCTCCATGCTCATTGATCCGCACACATCAGTATGTATGATCTCGAACAAGTCACTTGCACACTCCATTGTTCCAAAGAACGGAGTCTTAGTCATCTTGCCCATGAGACACGGTTCACATGTGTCAAGTGATTCAAAATCAAGTGACTCCAAAAGTCCATCAGCATGAAGTTTCTTCATGCGCTTTACACCAATATGACCTAAGCGACAGTGCCACAAGAAAGTGGCGCTATCATTGTTAACTCTACATCTTTTGATCTCGATGTTATGGACATGAGTGTCATCACTATCGAGATTCAATATGAACAAACCCCTCACACTGTGTGCATGACCATAAAAGATATTACTCATATAAATAGAACAATCATTATTATCTGACTTAAATGAGTAGCCGTATCGCAATAAACAAGATCTAGATATAATGTTCATGCTCAACGCAGGCACTAAATAACAATTATTTAAGTTCATCACTAATCCCGGTGGTAACTGAAGTGAGAGCGTGCCGACGACGATCGCATCAACCTTGGAACCATTTCCCACGTGCATCGTCACCTCATCCTTCGCCAGCATTCATTTATTCCGCAGTTCCTGTTTCGAGTTGCAAATGTGAGCAACAGAACCGGTATCAAATACCCACGCACTACTACGAGAGTTGGTGAGGTACACATCAATAACATGTATATCAAATATACCTTGTTTGGCGTTGGCCACCTTCTTATCGGCCAGATACTTGGGGTAGTTGCGCTTCTAGTGACCAGTCCCCTTGTAATAATAGCACTCAGTTTCTGGCTTAGGTCCGACCTTGGGTTTCTTCATCGAAGGGGCAATAACTTTTCCACTCTTCTTGGAGTTACCCTTCTTGCCTTTGCTGTTTTTCTTGAAACTAGCGGGCATTCGTATCAAAGATAAACTTCAACTCCTCGAACATCTTATATGCTCCATGACGTTCAAAACGTCTTTGAAGTCCCAGTTCTAAGCCATACAAAACTGCACATTGAACTAGTGAATAGTCATCCTTACGCGCTTGCCAAGCGTTCAAAACATCTTGGGTCGCCGTAGCGGGTGGTGCATCACCTAGCGTAGCATCAAGCACATATTGCTTTTGGCCACCTGTGAGGATAAGCCTCAGATTTCGAGCCTAGTCAACAAAGTTGCTTCCATCATCTTTCAGCTTAGCTTTCTTAGGAACGTATTAAAATTCAGAGTTGCTACTGCGCGAGCCATTGATCTATAACATAAAATTTTGCAAAGATTACTTAGACTATGTTCAAGACAATTGAGTTTAGTTAATCATATTACTAATAAACTCCCACTCAAATAGGCATCCATCTAGTCATTCGAGTGTCGCATGATCCAAATTCACTAACCCAAGTCTAATCATCACGTGAGTTGAGTATAGTTTCAGCGGTGAACATCTCCATGTTGATCATATCAACTATATGATTCATACTCGATCTTTCGGTCTCTTGTGTTCCGAGGCCATGTCTGTACATGCTAGGCTCGTCAAGTTTAACCCGAGTGTTCCGCGTGTCCAACTGTTTTGCACCCGTTGTATGTGAACGTTAAGTCTATCACACCCGATCATCACATGGTGTCTCGAAACGACGAACTGTAGCAACGGTGCACAGTCGGGGAGAACACAATTTCGTCTTGAAATTTTTGTGAGAGATCACCTCATAATGCTACCATCGTTCTAAGCAAAATAAGGTGCATAAAAGGATTAACATCACATGCAATTCATAAGTGACATGATATGACCATCATCTTGTGCTTCTTTATCTCCATCACTCAAGCACCGACATGATCTTCTTGTCACCAGTGCCATACCATGATCTCCATCACCATGATCTCCATCAACGTGTCGCCATCGAAGTTGTCGTGCTACTTATGCTATTACTACTAAAGCTACGTCCTAGCAATATAGTAAACGCATCTGCAAACACGAACGTTAGTTTAAAGACAACCCTATGGCTCCTGCCGGTTGCCGTAGCATCGACGTGCAAGTCGATATTTAACTATTACAACATGGTCATCTCATACATCCATTATATCATATCATGTCTTTGGCCATATCACATCACAAGCATACCCCTGCAAAACAAGTTAGACGTCATCTAATTTGTTGTTGCATGTATTACGTGGCTGCTATGGGTATCTAGTATGATCGCATCTTACTTACGCAAAGCCACAACGGTGATATGCAAATTGCTATTTAACCTTCTCTAAGGACCACGTCGGTCAAATCCGATGCAACTAAAGTCGAAAAAACAGACACCCGCCAGTCATCTTTATGCAACGAGTTGCATGTTAGTCAATGAAACCGGACTCTCGTAAGTGTACGAGTAAAGTTGGTCTGAGCCGCTTCAATCCAACAATACGTCGAATCAAGAAAAGACTAAGGAGGGCAGCAAATTGAACATTAACACCCACAAACTCTTTTGTATTCTACTCGAGATATCATCTACGCATGAACCTAGCTCATGATTCCAGTGTTGGAATGTTGCATGGGAAACAAAAAAATTCCTACACACACGAAGACCTATCATGGTGATGATCATCTACGAGAGGGAGATTGGATCCGCATACCCTTGTAGATCGCTAAGCGGGAAGCATTAAGCAACACGGTTGATGTAGTGGAATGTCTTCGCAATCCAAATCGTCGCCGTCCCATGATCCACCCCGATCTAGCACCGAACGGACGGCACCTCCGCGTTCAGCACACGTACAGCTCGATGACGATCTCCAGATTCTTGATCTAGCAAGAGAGACAAAGAGGTAGCTGAATTCTCCTGCAGCATGACGGTGTGGCGGTGATGATGGTGGAGCTACTCCAGCAGGGTTTCACCATGCCGTATCGATCTAGCTACGAGGTGTCACGAAGTAGTGGAGGGAGAGAGGGATGCATAAAGTCTTGAGGTGCAAAAACTCTAAAAACCTCCACTATATATAGGAGGAACCAAGGGGTGGGTGGCTTGCCTCCTACTCCAAGGAGGAGGCTTCGGCCGTGGCAAGGAGGGAGGAGTCCTCCTCCAATTAGGTTTGATGGAGGACTCCTTCCTATCTTGTCCACCTCCTTCTTCTTTTTTTCCTTCTTTATTATTGTCTTGGCCGAAATAGACTTATTGGGTTGGCCTCACCAGCCTATTAAGGGCTGGTACGCCACCCATGGTCCTATTTGGTTCTCTCCCGGGTGGGTGGCCCCTCCCGATAAAACCCCGAAACCCATTCGTCACTCCCGGTACTCTACCGGTAATGCCCGAAATCTTTCCAGAAGCCAAATGCAACAATCCTATATATCAATCTTTGTTTTCGGACCATTTCGGAGACACTCATGACGTGTAAGATCTCATGTGGGATTCCGAACAACATTCGGTTACTAACATCAATAATTCAACTATACCAAAAACGTCATCGAACCTTAAGTGTGCAGACCCTGCGGGTTCGAGAACTATGTAGACATGACCGAGACACTCTCCGGTCAATATCCAATAGCAGGACCTGGACGTCCATATTGGATCCTACATACTCTACGAAGATCTTATCGGTTGAACCTCTATGTCAAGGATTCACACAATCCCGTATATCATTCCATTTGTCCTTCGGTATGTTAGTTGCCCGAGATTCGATCGTTGGTATCGCCATACCTATTTCAATCTCGTTACCGGCAAGTCTCTTTACTCGTTCCGTAATACAAGATCCCGTGGCTAACTCTTTAGTCACATTGCTTGCATGGATTGTTTGTGATGTTGTATTACCGAGTGGGCCCCGAGATACCTCTTCGACACATGGAGTGACAAATCCCAGTCTTGATCCATGCTAACTGAACGGACACCTTCGGGGATGCCTATAGAGTATCTTTATAGTCACCTAGTAACGTTGTGAAGTTTGATACACACAAGCTATTCCTCCGGTGTCAGTGAGTTACATGATCTCATGGTCATAGGAATGTATACTTGACATGCAGAAAACAATAACAACAAAATGACACGATCATATGCTATGTTTATAATTTGGGTCTTGTCCATCACATCATTCTCCTAATGATGTGATCCCGTCATCAAGTGACAACACTTGTCTATGGCTAGGAAACCTTAACCATCCTTCACCAACAGGCTAGTCAACTAGAGGCTTACTAGGGACATTGTTTTGTCTATATATCCACACATGCATTTATGTTTCCATTCAATACAATTATAGCATGGATAATAAACGATTATCTTGAAATTGGAAATATAATAATAACTATTTTATTATTTCCTCTAGGTCATATTTCCAATAGGTATCCCTAGTCCTCCTTCTTTCCCCGGTGAATACAACTAACATTCCCCGAGCGGAGATTTTTGGCCTCTATCCGGGGGATGAAGAAGTGCGTGAACAGATCTACGTTCGGAGCAACTCCGACAAAGTTCTCACATAGGTGGGAAAAGATCGCCATGCACTCCATTGCATTGGGCATGAAATACAGAAGGTGAAATCTATACGTCGCTATCATGGCGTACAAGAAATCACAGAAAGGGGGAGAGAGGTCACAGTAAAAGTACGCACAGAAGAAGCGACACGAATCTGGTGGCGTCTTCTCCTTGGGGTTGTCTGACAGAACTGCAGGCGCCCCGTGCCCCTTCGTCTCCCCCCCCTCCGTATTGGCATACCTACCGATCAAGGTATTGCCATCCAGATTCGACAGGAAGAAAACTACATATTTTCGTCGTCACTTATGTGCTTCCTCTATTGTCCTCTTCTTCTCATCAACAGCATGATCCTTCGTCTGAGTCGCTTGTTTTCCCTTCACGGCGGCCACCTTCCGCCCCATCTCGTTTGATCAATGGGAGATTCGGCAATGCTCTTCTAAGGAATGGCGACGACGGAGGTAGTTTTCTTGGCTGGAGAAGGGGGGAGAAAGGCGGAGGGGCGGATGTGAATGAGCAGTGGCCCCTGATAACCCACAAGTGTAGGGGATCGCAACAGTTTTCGAGGGTAGAGTATTCAACCCAAATTTGTTGATTCGCCACAAGGGGAAGCGAAAGAATATTCTCAAGTATTAGCAGCTGAGTTTGTCAGATTCAACCACACCTGAAAGATTAGTGTCTGCAAGCAAAGTATTAGTAGCAAAGTAGTATGATAACAACGGTGTCAGAAACAGATCTGTTGACGGCAGGCTATTCCTAACTGTTGTATCAATGGCGCCAGTAGGTTGCACGTGGACGGGGAACTATTCTTCCTCGGCAACGGTGTCGAAAATGTCTTGCAACAAGTAACAGCAAAGTAGCAAGGAACAGCAGTAGCAGCAGAGTAACAACAGTAGCAACACTAGTAGCAAAGTGTCCCAATCCCTTTTGTAGCAAGGGACAAGCCTGGAAAAAGTAATGTAGCAAGGACCAGTAGTAAAAGACTCGTAGGCAGTGGATCGGTGATGGATGAGTATGACGGATGTGATTAATCATGTAATAGCTATAACACGGAGAGATATGTAACTAGCTCCCGTTCGTCAATCTAATGTAGGCATGTATTCCGTATGTAGTCATACGTGCTTAGGGAAAAGAACTTGCATGACATCTATTGTCCATCCCTCCCGTGGTAGCGGGGTCCTAATGGAAACTATGGGATATTAAGGTTCTCCTTTTAATAAAGAACCGGACCAACGCATTAACACTTGGTGAATACATGAACTCGTCATACTATGGTCATCTCCGGGAGTGGTTCCGGCTATTGTCACTTCGGGGTTGCCGGGTCATAACACATAGTAGGTGACTACAACTTGCAAGATAGGATCTAAAACACACATATATTGGTGACAACATAATAGGTTCATATCTGAAATCATGGCACTCGGGCTCTAGTGACAAGCATTAAGCATAGCCAAGTAGTAGCAACATTTTTTTTGAAAGATCCAGCTTGGAATGCTGGCATATATTAGAACTTAGCAGGTAGGAGAGCGGTTACAGCAAGGCGGGGGAAACGATCATAGGATCAAGGAGAAAAAAAGGGAGAGAAACTTAAAAAGAAAACGAGAGAAAGTTGCGGAGTCGATCCCTCACGGAGGGTCCCAGAAAGGGGGCTCCAAGAAGAACGCTCCAGCTTGTCTCCATAGCTCTACGGTTCTCGTGATTGCGCATCGCAAGTCTTGAATCTGCGCCTACTTGTTTGAGAAGGTGCAACCATTCCTGTGTTTCCAAATCTCCCATAGAATCAGAATGATCATCGTCTTGGTGGCCTTGCGGTGAAGTGGATGTGCCGCCCCGATCATTGCTGTTATCTTCTCGGCTGACCCAGTCTTCATCGCCCATAGGGGAGGGGACAAAGAGGCGCATCCAGCCCTGGAGGCGGCCTCCGTCCAAATCTGCAGCGTCATGGGGCATTCCCAGAACAGATGTACTGATGTCTCCAAGTTCCGGAGGCATAGCTGACAGAAATAGCCGTTTGGCCATCGACGACGTTGCAGACGGTCATTGCACCATAACCTGTTGCGAAGAACTAGCCAACAAAAAATCTTGAGCCTAGGGGGTGCCCAGGTCCTCCATATTAACTTCTTGAAATCGGACGTTAGCCTTCCTTGGAACTGTGCATTGTATGCTGACCTGGCCGAGTATGTTTGTGAGGCCTCAAGGTTCCATGTGATAGTGTCCGCAGTTTCATCGTGGAGTTGCAAATTTCTACCTAGTAGCCATCTGTGGAGCCTAATCGCATCCTCCCAAAGGTGTGAATTGCTTCCATGCGCTAAGTCTGCTACCCAGGTGTTGTCCCGAAGTGCCTCTCGCACTGTTCGTTGCTTCCTCCTCGAGTGCTTGAAAAGGGATGGGAACAGTGTCTTGAGAGAACATGTGCCCGTCCACGAGCAGTGCCAGAAGGATGCCGTTGCGCCGTTGCCTAGGGTGACAGTTGTTGATGCGTTGAAAAGCTCTCTGTCCACCTCGTCGCAGGGAAGATTCATGCCCTGCCAGGCCCTGTCCTTGCTCGTCCATTGCAGCCAAAGCCATCTCAGCCTTAGGGCCCGGCTGAAACGGTTTAGTTCAAGGATGCCAAGTCCCCCATACTCTAAAGGGGAGCAGACTGTGGGCCAATTGACTTTACTCTTGCCTCCCCCTAACTCCCCGTCTTCTTGAGCCCACAAAAAACGGCGTCTAGCTCTATCTATCTCCTCGAAGAATTTCCTCGGCGCCCTTAGCACAGATAATGCGAAAGTGGGTAGAGCTGAGAGGACGTTACGAACTAAGACTCGCCTGCCGGCTATGTTAAGGAGCTTCCCCTTCCATCCCGCTAATCTAGCTCTGATCCTGTCTAAAATGAACTGAACATGGATGAGTCTAAGCCTTGATAAAGTTATCGGCAGGCCTAGGTATGTCAGCGGGAAGGCGACTACTTTCCCTCCGAAGGCAGCTAGGATGTGTTGTAGATCGGCGCCATCACATCTGATCGGAGCAGCTGTTGATTTGGACGGATTGATGAGCAGCCCCGATGCGCGCCCGAAGTCCCGTAGGATAGCCATGAGAACTATGATCTCTTCTGCTGCCGGATTGGCAAAAATGACGGCGTCGTCTGCATATAGGCTAACTCTGAGGGGAATTCCCCTGCCTGGTAGCGGTGCAATTTCTTGCAACTCCGTGGCCTTCTCAAGGAGGCGGTGGAGGGTGTCGATGGCGATGATGAAGAGCAGTGGGGAGAGGGAGTCTCCTTGCCGTAGGCCCCGTTGATGGGTGAAGTAGTCGCCGGTAGTGCCGTTTAGCAAGACGGCCGAAGAGGCCGTGCAGAGCAGCAGGGACACCCAGTCCCGCCAGCGTGCCGGGAAACGTAGTTGCTGCAACACCTCTAGCAGGTACTCCCATGAGACGCTATCGAAAGCTTTGGCAATGTCTATCTTAAGCAGGAGAGCTGGCTGCTTCTTCCTATGCAGCGATCGCACTATATTTTGCACATAGAGGAAACTATCTTGTGTTGATTTGTAACGAAGGAAAGCAGATTGCGCCGGTGAGATTATGGAACTAATCACCGCGGATAGACGCCGGGAGAGGACCTTGGAGATTAGTTTGGCCACCGAATGTATTAGACTAATCGGTCTGTAGTCCTGGATCGCACTCGCACCGTCCTTCTTCGGTAATAGGATTATCAGGGCTGTATTTAACTTGGCGAAGTCTCCTCTAGCCAGATTATAGAAGCTAGAGAATGTTGCCATGATGTCTTCTTTGATTATGTGCCAGCAGGCTCTATAGAAGGTCCCAGAGAATCCATCTGGCCCTGGGGCCTTCTCTGTCGGTGATGGTTTGATCGCCTCCCAGACTTCTTCCTCAGAGAAGGGGTTGTCTAAGCCCCTATTATGGACCGATGGTAGGTTAAAAATCGACCAGTCTACTTGTAGAGATCGCTCTATCCTGCTACCCATGGAAAGTTTGAAGTGGTTGTGAATGGCCTCTTCCTTGTGCTTGTGCTCCGTAAGCAGGTCGCCTCCTACTCGAAGGCAGTGGATAAAATTCTTCCGCTTCCTAGAAGTTGCCTTGGCATGGAAGAACTTGGTGCCCGCGTCTCCTAGCCGGAGCCAGGTTAGCCGAGAGGCCTGTCTCCTACGAGCACGCTCTAATGCCGCGAGACCCAGCAGTCGTAGTTTGAGCAGCTTACGGAGGGCATACTCTGCGTCTGAGAGACGGCGCCTTTCCTGCGCGACATCTAGCCGTAGCACTATCTCTGCCGCCATGTGGAATTGCAGCTTGGCCTGGCTAAAGAAGCTCTTACTCCAGTTCTTGAGCTCTCTTGCAGTCCTCGCCATCTTCATGGCTAGGCGTTGGAATGGACACGATGACCGCTCCGTCCTCTTCCATGCCCGCTCGACCGTAGCATGGAAGCGAGGGAAGCTGGGCCAGAAATTCTCGAATCTGAATAGGGCTGTCCTGGGGGCGGCTGAGGTGTCCGCTAAGACGAGCGGGCAGTGATCTGATGTTGCTGTCGATGCTGCGATGAGTGCTACGGATGGGAAAAAGCATTCCCAGGATGTGTTGCAGAAGAATTTGTCGATGCTCATTAGGGTCGGGTCGTTGCACTCGTTGCTCCACGTGAATCTACGGTTCTTGCATTTGATCTCCTTCAGACCCCTAGCGTCGATGGCTGCTCGGAACCTACCCATCAACCTACGGTTGAGGTTTTTGTTGCTCTTGTCCCGTGCCTCGTAGATGAGGTTGAAGTCGCCATTGATGAGCCAGGGATCGTTTGGTGGTGGCGCCGAGAGAGAGAGTTCCCGAAGGAAAGCGTTCTTTCTCGCGTCGTCCGCCGGACCGTAGACTGTCGAGAGCCAGAAGTCCTGCTCCTGCCCGAGGAAGCTCACTTTGGCTGTAATAGCAAAAATCCCTATGGCATGCGATGAAATTGTGACCAGATCCTTGTCCCAGAGGATCGCCGCGCCTCCACTAGTCCCTATCGCCAGTAGAACTATACATCCTGTAAGCCTAGCGCCCCCTATCTCGCGGACTATTTCCGGCGACCAGGCGGCGATTTTTGTCTCTTGGATGCAAAGAATGGCTGTGCGTTGAGCGGCTGCCAGCTCCCTGACTGCCGCTCTCTTAGATGGATTGTTCAGGCCCCGAACGTTCCAGCACATGATGGGTTGAATTGTGTTATACATCTAAAACACAAATGAAGCTCCGATGATTAGAACATGACGGCCCAGGGCCAACAAGACACACCACCATCAGACATGGTTTGTACCGGCGCCCACCAATAGCACCCAAGATGCACCGACACTGAAGATACATACTCCTACTACTGGCACTACGAACTGGAGAACATACTAGGTAGCAACGGTTGGGGAACGGACGCCATCGGAGACTAATACTAAGGGCAGCTAACATGATCACACTATGGCCTCATCGGCAGCTCCGTCGGGTCCGTTCATACGAGCCATGACCCGCAGCGCCTCGTCGTCCAGGTGAGTCAGCCTCGCAATGACCGAGATGTCCCCGTCTGACAGTGGCTCTTCGAAGCGCTGGAGGAGCGCCTTCGCTACTTCTGTCGTGAGCTTATCACGAGGGCCGAGAAGACCAAGCTCCTTAACGATGCGCAGGGATGCGCGCTGTGCCACCGGAACTGAAGAGCCGATGGCAGCCTACCGCGCACTGGAGCGGGTCGGGGTAGAGGTTGCTCTCGTCTTGGGTGGCGCCGCGGAACGGCGCGCGGGTACAGTAGCAATGAGGGGCTGCTTCTTGGAGTTCCGGAAGAGGCCTCGCGACTCCGGCCCGGCCACTCTCCCGCCGATCTCCAACTCCCTGACGCGTCCTGTGACCGCCCCGAGATGGACCTCAAGAGTGTTGGCTGCTGAGGGGGTGGCCTTGTGGAACTGACCCAGCTCGGATGCCGCAGCCGACAGAGTCGGGCTGAAGGCGTCCAACTCGACAGACTCCCCCGGGGCTTGAAGAAGTGTGGCGTCGACGAAGTCGAGTGGGGCTGCGACTGCTGCCTCCGCGGCGCTGTGGACGTCAGCCGCCAGACCGTCGATGACGACGGATGCCAGGGAGGGTTTCTTCGCGGTCTTGAAGAACTCGTCGACCGGGTCCTTGCCTACTGAGCTGGACCTGCGGGCTAGCTCGGGCTGGCTACCCGCTGCAGCGTCGCCCGTTGGCTTGGCAGACTGCGTCGGGGTTGTCGAGACACTAGGACGTCTCGCCGGGCGCCTAGCCGGCGCTATGCTCCTCCCTGCCCCCGAACGGCGGTCTGAAGACACTCCAGTGCCGCGCCTAGCCGGTGGCGATCTGCTACGGCGGCGCCGAGAAGGCGAAGCGCGAGGGGCGCGTGAGGCGCCGCGGCGCAGAAGGACGTCCTTCCAGGACCTGTGGCCGCCTGCGCCCGAACCGCCCTCGCCGTCCCGGTCCCTTGGACGGCTATCCCTAGGGGCGCCCCTGCACCCGACACTGGCCACAGGAGCGGGAGCCCTACGGGGAGCTCGTTCTCCTCCTTGACCATCTTCCACCCCCAGCGTCCAGGACGCAGGGGCCACGAGGGGGAAGGGAGCACCCTCGTCGTCGGAGCCAGACGACGGCAGCCCGCTGCGGGCGGAGCGGGAGGAGCGCGGAGAGGGCTGCGTCCAATCCTCCACCCTGTCGACGTGGATCAGCATAGAATACTCCGCCGAGGCCGGCGGTGGCGCAACTCTCCTGTATGGCGGGGAGAATCCCTCCATCTCCTCCACCCTGCCGGCTCCGCGAGGGAGGACCCCCAGCGTGTGCGACGTAGGGATGTCCGCCACGTCTCTGGCCCAGACCCAGCAGGCGAAGGTCTTGGTGTGGCCTCGCTCAAGGGTCCGGCTGTCGAGGCGGTCGACGCGCACCCGCCGACCGAGGATTTCCTCCGCCCCCTCCACCGACCAGAAGTGCATGGGGACCTTCTCGATGACGACGCGGACGTGGAGAAGGAGAGAGTCGAACGTGGCGAGGTCATGCTCGTGCCACGGGCTGATGATGAAACAGGCGCCGTCGATCCGGATGGAGCCCCGGCACACGGCGTTCACCTGATGAGCAGGCTGCGTGAAGGTGACGAAGAAGTTCTCGGGGTGGTGAGCCGTGACCCGCAGAGAGTGAGCTGGCACCGAGAGCTGCGCCTCCAGGGCCTTGCCCACAGCCATTGGCGAGGAGATGTTGACCCCGTCAGCTGCGGTGATAGTCACGGCGTGGCTATGGAGGAAGAACACTGCCTGGTCCAGAGCGGGGGAGAGCACCGCCGTGGAACGGCTCTCCCTAGGGCGCCGAGAAGGGTCGAGGTGACGGAGCATGGAGGGAGTCGCCGGAGCCATGGTCGCAGGTGGAGGAGGGAAACGCAGGCGGTCGGACAGCTGAATCGCGCGAGGCGTTGGACCCAGCCTGTCTCTAAGCGAGATGCCTGCCTTTCTGTTACGGGGGCACCTAGAGGCGATGTGCCCTGCTCTCCTACAACTGAGGCAATGAACTGGGTCGCGGCAGGACGCTAAGCGATGGCGCTTGCTGAGACAGCGAAAACAACGACCGGCGAATGGGCTAATATGGAGCGGCGCAGCTTGCGGGTCAGCGGCAGAGTGGACAACGCGGCGGTCGGACCGGCGCGTACCTGGAAGAGACCGGGGGGCCTTGGGGTCCGCCGGTGCCAGGCGCTTTCCCCGCCGAGACACCTCGGTCCAGCCCGGATCCGTTCCCGAAATGGCAACCTCCGCCCCGAGGAGTCGACGATGATGGACTAGACGCGCCGGCCTTGAATGCGCCCGGGCTCCCCCGGGACAGGTGATGGATCTCGCACCCGCGGATCCCGCAGCTCCCATCTCCCGTCCCCCATCGGCGCCGAGGAGGGGGCACGCGGCGGACTGGCGGGTGCCGCGTAGGAGCACTCCCCTCGGAGCAGGATTCGCGGCGCAGGGGCTGGATCCGGCAGAGACCCCCGGGGCGACGCGGGTGTAGCAGGTCGGGCTGGATCCGGCGGCGACGCAGGGGGAGCAGGCGACGGTTCGAGGGGTTCCGCGACGGCGCGCCGCCTGGGGCCAGGGGAGGCCGGGAAAACCGGCGGACCGCCGGGGGAAGGCCCGCCCTGGCCGGTCATAATGGCTTGGTGGGTGGCCGCCGCGGCCGGAGTGTCCTGCGGCGCGGGGAGAGTTGCGGGTTCCCTCGGGCTAGTGTGTGAGTCTAAAGGGGGTAGTAGCAACATCAATCTAGAACATAGTGGATACTAGGGATCAATCTCCGTCAAAACTAACTCGATTACATGATAGATCTCATCCAACTCATCACCGTCCAGCAAGCGTACGATGAGATTACTCACAAACGATGAAGAGCATCATGGAATTGTCGATGGAGGAAGGTTGATGATGATGATGGCGACGATTTCCCCTCTCCGGAGCCCCGAACGGACTCTAGATGTGCCCTCGAGATGAAGAACAGGAGGTGGCGGCGCCTCCGTATCGTAAAACGCAATGAAACCTTCTCTCTGATTTTTTCCGGGCGAGACGGAATAAATAGAGCTGAGTTTGGGGCGGTGGTGCCACATGGGCCCCACAAGCCCTCACGGCACGGCCTAGGGGGTGGCTGCGGCCTGTGGGCTTGTGGCCCACTGGTCCACCTCCTCCGGTGGATCTTTGCACAAGTATTTTTCTTTAATTACAGAAAAATTCTCCGTAAATTTTCAGGACATTCTGAGAGCTTTTTTTTCTGCACAAAAACAACACCATGGCAATTCTGTTGAAAACAGCGTTAGTCCGGGTTAGTTCCATTCAAATCATGCAAATTAGAGTCCAAAACAAGGGCAAAAGAGTTCGGAAAAGTAGATACGACGAAGACGTATCAACTCCCCCAATCTTAAAGCCTTGCTTGTCCTCAAGCAATTCAGTTGACAAACTGAAAGAGACAAAAGAAAAACTTTGACGAACTCTGTTTGATCTTGTTGTTGCAACTATGTCTAACTCATAACCAGAATTTCAGCAAGATCACAATCAAACCACATAAGCAAATGACATCTAGGTCTCACGGTAAACTCATATCAATGGTATAATCAACTAGCGAGCAAATAATAATAAGCCTCAAATGTCAACACTTCAATCAAAACAACATGAAGCAGTACGAACAGATGGTATCTCGCTAGCTCTTTTTGAGACCGCAAAACATAAATGCAGAGCACCTTCAAAGACCAAGGGCTGACTAAACATTGTAATTCATGGCAAGGAAGATCCAGTCATAGTCATACTCAACACAGTTAAAAGCAAAGCATAAAAATGACAGAGGTGCTCTCTAATTGGTGCTTTTGTAAGAGGAGGATGACTCAGCAGGAACATAAATAGACACGCCCTTCGCAGAGGGAAGCATTGATTTGCAGAGGTGCCAAAGCTCAAGCTTTTAAAAACAGAGATAATAATTTTGGGTGGCATGCTTTCATTGTCAACGCAATGACTAAGAGTTCTCAACATCTTCCACGCTACACATGCTATAGGCGGTTCCCAAAGAAAAGTAAAGTTTTGACCCCCCCCCCCCACCACCAATCAATCACACTCCACGGCTAGCCGAATCCTCGGGTACCGTCCATACCAACATCAATCCTGGGGGAGTTTTGTTTGCAATTATCTTTTCGATTTGAGTATGGAACTGGGAATTCCAATTACCGGCCCCTTTCTCGCGAATGATAGTGAATAAACACATAAAGAGGATAACACGCCTAGCATGGAAGATACCAATAGCCCCGTGTCACCACATGAGCGGTTCGGGCATGCAAAACAGATTATTTCTTGAAGGTTTAGAGAGTGGCACATGCAAATTTACTTGGAACGGCAGGTAGAGAGCGCACATAGGTAGGTATGGTGGACTCACATGGAAAAAATTTGGGTTTATGGAAGTGGGTGCACAAGCAGTATTCCAGCTTAGTACAAGTGAAGGCTAGCAAAAGACTGGGAAGCAACCAACAAGAGAGCGACAACGTTCATCAAAATGCAATGAGATTAACTAACATTGAGTGCAAGCATGAGTAGGACATAAATCACCATGAACATGAATATCATAGAGGCTATGTTGATTTTGTTTCAACTACATGCGTGAACATGTGCCAGGTCAAGACACTTGAATCATTCAAAGGAGGATACCATCCTATCATACTACAACACTGTCATCTCAATATTCATGTGGGCATCCAAGACAAACCATTATAAGCTCCTAGCTAAATAAGCATGGCATAAGCAACTATGATCTCTAAGTTGTCATTGCAAACATGTTTCCCTCACAACAAAGCTGAATCAGGCATGATGAGCTAGTCATATTTACAAAAACAAAATAGATTGAGTTCGTACCAGCTTTTCCAGGCTCAGTCACTTCATCATATATCGTCATTATTGCCTTTCACTTGCACGACCGAACGATGTGAACAATAATAAGTGTGCTCGTGCATTGGACTAAAACTAGAATCTGCAGGCAAACACAAAGGAGAAGACAAAGTAATATGGCTCTTTGAAAGCTAAACATGTATGCATGCAAGAGCCACTAAACATTGTAACCAATATCTTCTACCTTGACCCAAAGAAAAAGAAAACCATCTACATGAGAAAGCTCCCAACAAGCAAAAGAATAAAAATAAAATCTTTTTGGGTTTTCTCAAACTAGACAGACACACGAAAAGAAAACAAGAAAAAGAAAATAAAACTAGCGTGGATGATACAGTGGCAAAGTGTGAACACCGGCTAACAAAGTGAAAGCATAAGCAAGAATGTAAAGTCGGTGAGAAAACATACTCCCCCAAGCTTAGGCTTTTGGCCTAACTTGGTCTACTCCCAAGGAGGGAAATAACCAGCTCCGGGGTACTCCGGAGTGGACTGAGGATGCCACTGCTGTGTGAGCTCCTGTGGCTCCCACTGATAAACTGGCGTCTGGTACTCGACTGGTGGCTCGGGCACGGGCACGTGTGGTTGGGCTAAGCCCCAATATGCGTAGATGTGCGAGGGCATAATGATGTACCTGCCTGCATGAAGATTGAACAAAGAAGGAGCAGGCAAAGTAATAGTCTCATGAGTACCCTGACTAAATACCAGGTTATAAATCATCCTTCTATTTATATCTCTATCAAGAAAGTCATGGCGAACCATGCTATCGTAATCTAGATATCTCTCGAGAAGAAGAATCTCTTCTTCCTCCTCCAGTCTAATGGGTATCTCAAAGTGTCTAGCAAGATGAGTAGCATAGATACCTCCATAGACGACACCTTTAGAACGGTTCAGGTTCAACCGTTGAGCTACTATAGCGCCCAAGCTATAAGTTTTATCGTTATAAAGGGCTTCGCACAGGACCGCAAGATCTGGGGAACTAAGTGACCCAGCCTTCCCACGGCCAATCAAACATTTTCCCACAAAAAGTGAGAAATACCGAAGCACGGGAAAATGAATGCTAGCAGCTCTAGTGCAAGACACTCCTCTCTCCTCTCCTACAGCAATCGTACCAATGAAAGCTTCCAAGTCCCATGGACGAGATTCATGAATATCCCCAACAAAAGGCAATTTGCAAACATTGCAAAAATCCTGGAGTGACATGCGCTGGGGGATATCATAAAGTTTGAACTCAACCGTAGGAGGATTCTTCCTCGGATAAAAGTTAAAGCTTTGTATGAATATATTAGTGAGGAGGAGGTATTGCGGACACTTATATTCAACGAAGGCGGTAAGGCCTGCGTTTTCCACCAAGTGATAAAAGTCCTCATAAATTCCAGCGGTGCGTAAGAACACGTCGCTTGGCCATTCGCACGCTCGAACTTCTGTGACTCGAGGGACCAGATACTTAGGCTTATTCTCACTCCCATCATCCTTGGGGTCACGGCTTGACGAGCCTCTTAAGAACCTCCACATCTTTTCCCTTTTCTATCTCTGAAAATTTCTAAAATTTTTAGTGACTTTAAGGAAAAGTGAACAAGGCTCAACAAAACTCGTAGCAACTACTCCCCAAGTGCCTAGAGGCCATATTACGCATCAAAACTACTTGGGACCAGCTAGAATCAGCATGCAAAGCTCAAGAACATGGTCACCAAGGCAGCAAAAATACGCGGAGTATAAGGCACTAGAGCAAAAACTAATTGGACCAATGGAGGAGTCACTTACCAAGGAGTAATTTCCCCAAAACAGTTCGGAGAATGGTGATTTGAGAAAACAGATCAAAAATCCTAGCAAGAGTAGCAAGAACATGGGTTTGAGCTGCGAAACGATTTTTTCTGGATGTAGGAGAAGGATATAAGAGCAAGAATGAGTGGAGGGGTGCATGTGGGCCCCACAAGCTTGGGTGGTGCAGCCAGGGGGGTGCCCGCGCCCCAAGGTCTTGTGGCCCACTGGTGTGGCCCCCAGACAAGCTCTGCGTCTCAGAATTTTTAAAAAATTCCAGAAAAAATCATACTTGATTTTCAGGACGTTCGGAGAACTTTTATTTTCGGGGTACTTTTCTACCGGACGCTAAAACAGAAAACAGGGAAAACTAAACTAAATCTATCATCTTTCTTCTAAGCAACCTAAAGTGTAAGCTTGGAACAGAGGTTTGTGACTCCACGATTCATCCATCTCATGGTCGTCGAAAGAAATCCGTCAATGGGGTTGATCAAATCCCCTCGACAAAACTTTTTCGAATCGCAAAAGAAGACGGAGAATTTTTTAATAGTCACTAGATCACCTCAATGGGGATGTGTGTCTCCCCAACAAGCAAATCATACTTCATCTTGACACGAGGAATAGGGCATTCAAAGCTCCCGATAAGAATCGATGAAGTTTTTTCGATAGCATTGATGCAATGTACTCGATATTGTTTCTTCAGAAAGTGCACCGTATGCTCATTACCGTTGACATGGAAAGTGACATTGCCTTTGTTGCAATCTATAACAGCCCCTGAGGTGTTTAAAAAGGGTCTTCCAAGGATGACCGCCATGGCATCGTCCTCGGGAATATCCAAGATAACAAAGTCTGTTAAGATGGTGACGTTAGCAACCATAACAGGCACATCCTCGCAAATGCCGATAGGGAAAGAAGTTGATTTGTCGGCCATTTGCAGAGAGATTTCAGTGGGTGTCAGCTTATCCAGTTCAAGTCTACGATAAAGAGAAAGAGGCATAACACTAACACCGGCTCCAAGGTCGCATAACACAGTTCTAACGTAGTTGCCTTTAATGGAGCAAGGTATAGTGGGCACACCGGGATCACCTAGTTTCTTAGGAGTTCCACCCTTGAAAGTATAATTAGCAAGCATGGTGGAAATCTCAACCTCAGGCATTGTTGAGGAAATCATTAACTGGTAACTGCTCGGTTGGCTGGTGAGTAGGGGATTAATAGGCTAATCGGCAAGTTAATCGACCATTTAATCCATTAATCGGGCGATTTATCAGTTAATCGGCTACTCGGTTACCCTACGAGTAGGGATTAATCGGCAAGTTAACTGTTTAATTGGATGAATTCTTGAACAGGGACCTCGGGTATCCTCCTGTTATTAGTCACAATATCTTTCATGTACTTAGCATACGGAGACATTTTGAGCATATCTGTCAAACGCATTTGCAGAAAGACAGGTTTGATCATTTGAACGAAGTGCTCAAAATCCTCATCATCCTTTTTCTTGGATGGTTTGGGAGGAAAGGGCATGGGTTTCTGAACCCATGGTTCCCTTTCTTTACCATGCTTCCTAGCAGTGAAGTCATTCTTATCGTATCTCTTAGTCTTAGGCTGTGGGTTATCAATATCGACAGGTTCAATCTCCACATCCTTATCATTGCTAGGTTGAGCATCATCATGAACATCACTATTGATATTATCATTAGGCTCATGTTCATCACCAGATTGTGTTTCAGAATCAGAAACATAGGCATCGTTTGGACTCTCAGGTGTAGCAGCAATAGGGTTGCTAGCGTGCAGGTTCCTATCATCTTTCTTCTTCTTTCTAGGATGACTAGGTGCATGAGTGCTAACTCCTTGAGAATCGTGTTCAACTCTCTTGGGATGACCCTTAGGATACAAAGGTTCCTGGGTCATTCTACCGCCTCTAGTGACGACTCTGATAGAATTGGCATTCAACTCGTTGAGCAAGTCATTCTGAGCTTTAAGTACTTGTTCTACCTGAGTAGTAACCATAGAGGCATGTTTACTCAAAAGTTTAAGATCATTGACATTTCTGTCCACACAAACACTTGAATGACTAAGCATACGAGCATTCTGTTCCAGTTGTCTGCTAACATAATCATTGAAACTCTATTGTTTGGCAACAAAGTTATCAAATTCATCCATGCATAAGCTAGCAGGTTTATCAAAAAGAATATCACTCTCATCAAACCTACGCAGAGAATTTACTTCTACTACCTGTATCGGGTTATCGAGACCATGGATCTCTTCGATAAGTGGTAGATTTTTGACATCTTCAGACTTAATGCCTTTCTCTCGCATAGATTTCTTGGCTTCTTGCGTATCTTCAGGACTGAGGAATAGAATACCTCTTTTCTTCGGAGTTGGCTTAGGAGGTGGTTCGGGAATAGTCCAAGCATTCTCATTGCACAAGATGTTATTCAGTAGAATCTCAGCTTGTTCTACAGTTCGTTCCCTAAAAACACAACTCACACAAATAACTAGGTGGTCTTTGGAAGCATCGGTAAGTCCATTATAGAAGATATCAAGTATTTCATTCTTCTCAAGAGGGTGATCAGGCAAAGCATTTAGTAGCTGGATGAGCCTCCCCAAGCTTGTGGGAGACTCTCTTCTTCAGCTTGAGCAAAGTTGTATATTTCCTGCAAGGCAGCTTGCTTCTTATGGGCAGGGAAATATTTCTCAGAGAAGTAGTAGACCATATCCTGGGGTCTACGCACACAACCAGGAGCAAGAGAAGTGAACCAAGTCTTAGCATCATCCTTTAGCGAGAAAGGAAACAGCTTGAGGATATAGTAGTGGTGGATCTTTTCCTCACTAGTGAATAGGGTGGCTATATCGTGCAGTTTGGTAAGATGGGCTACAACCATTTCAGACTTGTAACAGTGAAAAGGATCAGATTCGACTAGAGTGATTAACTCAGGGTCGACAGAGAATTCATAATCCTTATCGGTCACAAAGATAGGCGAAGTAGCAAACTTCGGGTCGTATTTCATCCTAGTGTTCAGAGATTTTTCTTTCCACTTGCGCAGTAATTTATCAACATCATAGCTATCCTTACATGCAAGAAAGTCCTCAGCTATCTCTCCCTCCATAACATAACGCGTATCAGGCATATCAGGCAATTCAGGCATAGGAGAGCTAATTCTAGCAGGCAAAATAGCAGGTTCTACTTCAATGGCATTAGTAGTTTCATAAGTATCATCACGTCTAGGAGCAACTCTAGCAATTTGTGCATCAAGGAATGCACCTAGTGGCAAAGCAGTATCAAGCATAGCATCATCAGGCATAGTATCAAGCATAGCATCATCAGGCATAGTATCAAGCATAGCATCATCAGGGATAGTATCAAGCATAGCATCATCAGGCATAGTATCAAGCATAGCATCATCAGGGATAGTATCAAGCATAGCATCATCAGGCATAGTATCAAGCATAGCATCATCATAAGCATCATGGGCAGCAGAAGTAGCATCATCAAGCACATGCGACATATCAAGATTTCTAGCAGGAGGTGATGTCGCAAACTTACTCATAACTGAAGGTGAATCAAGTGCAGAGCTAGATGGCAGTTCCTTACCTGTCCTCGTAGTTGAGAACAAGATTTCAGTTCTTGGATCTTTCGGATTCTTCACAGTGACCAGCAGACGTAAATCCCAAGTGACTCAGAGAATATAGCTGTGCCTCCCCGGCAACGGTGCCAGAAAATAGTCTTGATAACCCACAAGTGTAGGGGATCGCAACAGTTTTCGAGGGTAGAGTATTCAACCCAAATTTGTTGATTCGCCACAAGGGGAAGCAAAAGAATATTCTCAAGTATTAGCAGTTGAGTTTGTCAGATTCAACCACACCTGAAAGATTAGTGTCTGCAAGCAAAGTATTAGTAGCAAAGTAGTATGCTAGCAACGGTGTCAGAAACAGATCTTTTGACGGCATGCTATTCCTAACTATTGTATCAATGGCGCCAGTAGGTTGCACGTGGACGGGGAACTATTCTTCCCCGTCAACGGTGTTGAAAAAAATCTTGCAACAAGTAACAGCAAAGTAGCAAGGAATAGCAGTAGCAGCAGAGTAACAGCAGTAGCAAAGTGGCCCAATCCCTTTTGTAGCAAGGGACAAGCCTGGACAAAGTAACATAGCAAGGACCAGTAGTAAAAGACTCGTAGGCAGTGGATCGGTGATGGATGAATATGACGGATGTGATTCATCATGTAACAGCTATAACACGGAGAGATATGTAACCAGCTCCCGTTCGTCAATCTAATGTAGGCATGTATTCCGTATGTAGTCATACATGCTTAGGGAAAAGAACTTGCATGACATCTATTGTCCATCCCTCCCGTGGCAGCGGGGTCCTAATGGAAACTACGGGATATTAAGGTTCTCCTTTTAATAAAGAACCGGATCAACGCATTAACACTTGGTGAATACATGAACTCCTCATACTACAGTCATGTCCGGGAGTGGTTCCGGCTATTGTCACTCCGGGGTTGCCGGGTCATAACACATAGTAGGTGACTACAACTTGCAAGATAGGATCTAAAACACACATATGTTGGCGACAACATAATAGGTTCAGATCTGAAATCATGGCACTCGGGCCCTAATGACAAGCATTAAGCATAGCCAAGTAGTAGCAACATCAATCTAGAACATAGTGGATACTAGGGATCAATCCCCGTCAAAACTAACTCGATTACATGATAGATCTCATCCAACTCATCACCGTCGAGCAAGCCTACGATGAGATTACTCACGAACGATGAAGAGCATCATGGAATTGTCGACGGAGGAAGGTTGATGATGATGATGGCGACGATTTCCCCTCTCCGGAGCCCCGAACAGACTCCAGATCGGCCCTCCAGATGAAGATCAGGAGGTGGCGGCGCCTCCGTATCGTAAAACGTGATGAAACCTTCTCTCTGATTTTTTTCCGGGCGAGACGGAATAAATAGAGCTGAGTTTGGGGGCGGTGGTGCCACGTGGGCCCCACAAGCCCTCACGTCGCGGCCTAGGGGGGTGGCCGCGGCCTGTGGGCTTGTGGCCCACTGGTTCACCTCCTCCCGTGGATCTTTGAGCAGGTATTTTTCTTTAATTCGAGAAAAAATCTCCGTAAATTTTCAGGACATTCTGAGAACTTTTATTTCTGCACAAAAACAACACCATGACAAATCTGCTGAAAACAGCGTTAGTCCGGTTTAGTTCCATTCAAATCATGCAAATTAGAGTCCAAAACAAGGGCAAAAGAGTTCGGAAAAGTAGATACGACGGAGACGTATCAGCCCCTTTGCGGGATCCCTTCTTTATGTATGGGGGCCACACATTGGGGACTGGCTCTTCACTATCGCTACAAGGAACTGCCGTTTATTTACTGGCGGTTCCCCTTTTTTACTCCCCAACGGCTGTTGTTCAACGGCCCCACGTCCTGCGGTAAATGCGCAAATTGGACGTGGGTCGTAGGGGGACAACAGTTTCTCGACCCGTGTCCGTGCATTGAGGGAGCCTAACCCAACATGCCCAGCGCACGTATGGCTTAGGATCGGGGGCTTCTGTCGGGGTACACAAATAGGGGTGTTTGTTTCCCCCTGACTTGTGCACGAAGGATAAGCCGCCGACCCGACAATCTAAGGTTGTCGGGAATACTACCTCTGCATCCAGGCCTGGCCCAGGCCAGAGAAGCTGCTCTACGAGAGGTCAAGGAGTGCATCAAGAAGATCAAGACTCCGACACACGCGACCGCTGATGGCCAACGATGCCGACAAGACCTACACAAGCAACCCAGGACGGGCCCAAGACATGCGAGGAACCCCCGACATCTGTCGGGGGCGAAGGCACACGCATCCTAAAAAATGACCCAGCAAGTCGCCTCCCGGACAAGCGCAGGCCAACCTGCCACCGCTCCACATCATCGCTACATCAATCACTTGTCGATGAGGTATCAATCTCCGATATGGCTAAGTGGCTCTCGCTAGATACGTGGCGATGCGCTAGAAGACATATTACGACCAGTTGACACCTGTCCACAGGCGTGTCAAGACACCAAGCAATGACCAACTAATAGGTGGCAGGTGCTTGCCGTGAACGCACCCTCGCTCGCCACCTAAGACCACATTTATGGTACTTTGTCTTAAGTGACAGAGTTAGGTATGATAGCACTATTAGCTATCTAATCATGTCAGTTTGCCATTGCGGATGCCCCTGAGCTATAAAAGGAGGCCCAAGGCAACCTAGAAAAGGGGTCGGACCCCAGGGGATTAGAACCAAAATATTTGTACGCACGTAATAGCTCTCTGCAGCAACCCTTGCCGGGGCAGAACACCGTGCGAACTTAGTCTTCCCCAATCAGTCCACCAAAGCAAGAGTAGGGTTTTATGCTTCACAGCGGCCCAAACCTGGGTAAACGCCCTGAGTCTCATCATTGTGATGCCTCGTAGTTTCTGCTCTTTGTGCCACACGATCTCCCGCCGAACCACGAAGGGACCAAAGGTCCCATAGGTGATCGAGTGCGCATCTATACCGACAGACAGTCAGTCACCAGCCTCTCTGTTGTTTAAACAAGAGCATCAAGTGGCACCAAAACATGTCAGTTACTTTCATCTTGGGCATAGCCAACCTTATTGGTGGACTTCCTCTGATTTTTAACAATGTAACGAACTTCTCTCCTCGCTGAATTTTCAAAATATTTTAGTGACCATTACAGTAAACTCGTATCCAAAACTCCAAACACTAACATATCATTTTCTTGTGGATAACATATCGCTTATTTGATAGACAACCGAGTCATGAACGGTGCCAAATGAGAAGTTCGACCACTATTGACTCAAGCTTGGAGGTGGTCGAAAGCCAGGCTCTACATGGTCCTAGCACCGCTCTCACACATGGTGTTCGGGCTACTTCCACCAGTGCTCTGTGGGTTGTAGTTCCGTGAGAGCAATGACAGGGAGAACCAGATGATGGACGTCGCCGGTGCTTCACTCGCCTGCATCGCTCTGCCAGCACTCGGGAAGGTTATGGCCACAAAAGAGCCATGACATACTTCAAGACTCATTTACTACCTTGCCATCATCATGAACTTGTTTGGGATGTCGTATGTCGCTGGTGTACTAATCACGAGGCTTCTCGGACACTTTGGCACCATTGATCAAGGTTGTGCATCGGCTCCTCATGCTTCTCTAGCTGTTTTCTCATTTAGGTGGTGCACCTACGACTGCCTAGGCCTCATTCTGAAGTCTTAAGTTTCTCCGAGCAGAGATGGCATAAAAAGAAAAGACACGGCTGAGTTCAAGAGAAAGTGCATGAAGAAGCATCTGAATCTTTTTGAGTTGCTACCTACTGTTTTGTTATAATTCTGGTGTACATTTTAAGTCACTATCTTTTCATGCCAAAATGTGTGATCTTGGTCACTCAAGTTTGTGTGTATGGTGGAATGTTACTATCAGGTATTTTAGAGCAGGAAAAACAACAAGATCAGTCTTTCGTTCATTTTTCTGAGAAAAAGACGCCATTCTTTGGAAGATTGTGAAGAAAACAGCCTCTTGGCTTCTTATCAAATTATTATCAATAGCTTGTGTTATGTTTTGTTTTAAGAAACACGTTAATTTGTACACCTGAAGTTTTTCTATCCTGATATACAACATTTAGCATCAAATCTTTAAATTATCTATTGTTCATCGGTAGTTCCTTCATTTCTTAGTTTTCCATTTTTCTCTTCTGAAGAAAAATAAGTCCCGAAAGCATCTGGCAAAGTTTCCCAACCCGAAGCTAGAAAATATGGGAGGAAAATTGAGCCTAAATCTAATTGCTTTTGAGTACCTTGCAACAAATTTTGTTTATCCCTAATTAGACAAATTTGTTTGCATCCTGAAAGGAAGTAAAACAACTATTTGCTTCCCATCGGCTCAGCTTACAAAGCGACCTTTTTACCAACATAGCCTCCGTGGCCTAGCTTTGGGAGGATTTGATCAAGGGAATGAGGATAGTTTTTTTTAAAATATCACTCAAACATAGTTGGTCCACTCATGATTGATGATAAAATGATAACAAATTTTTAGTTTAAGTAATATTATTTTATATTACAACATTGTTAAACATCTCTCTATAGCCTCTCTTATGTTAGTACATTATTATATTTTTATTTACTTTATTGTTATGTTTTCTTTCTTGAATGGCTTATGTTTTTATCTTTCATATAATAATCATAGTTTTAAATAGCGTGCTACGTCAAATAGCGATGCTTCAGATTAGGTACATCAAGGCTACAATCGACTATTTCATAACTTTAATGGATAATTGTATATGAATACTATGTAGCTAGCGCCATCCTGCTCAAACCATTATAATGGATTATATTAATGCTATAACCAACAATTTAAAACCTTAATAATAATAATACGTGTGCACGTTCATGTTTACTAGTTTATGAAAGACAAAATTGAGAAAATGGCACATCTTTCCTTGGACTTTGCTTCTATAGCACACCTTTCTTTTTATTGGATTATTTAGCACAAGTTTGACCAATAGCTAAAAAAATACCATAAAACTGTTTTCCCCTTCTTTTCCACGTCCAGCCCCACACCTCATTTTGCTAGGACGAATTTGCCCTCACCTCCTATCCCGGGGTATGAAACAATCTACGTGAGACAGAGAACGAAGCCTAGCGCCGCCGCCTTGCCGTGCCTCCTTTCCCGGACTGGTGCCTCACCATTCCTTCCCCCCAGGCATGCTGCCACTTCGACGTGCTTCATCTTGCCGTTGCCTCGTCCTGCTAATCCATCCCGCCGAGGCACATCTTCATTGCCAGTCCTACACAGCAGCCCTGGTCCAGTCACAAGGAGGTGAAAACAAATTTGTTTTTTTGCTGAATTGTGTATAACATTGGTTTTATTTTTTAATGCATGAAATTGATGTATTATGTAGCCATCTTTCTATGGAAACCGGGACTCCCGCTTCTCTATCAAAAGTAGTTGCGAAGGCCGCAAAAAAACTCATGCCAAGGAAGAGAAAATGAGTGTAACATGCCATTTTGTCATCTTGTTATGTCTTTAGTGATGTGCATGAATTTCATGCCACGTATTTAAGAAGTTGATGCTTTTCAAATAAATTCATGTCTTTCAGTGTCTTGTGATTTTGTCGTGTGTGTACTGAAATATTATTGAGTTAAAGCTTTTGGATACAACTTATGAGACAAGGACTCACCCTTCAAATACAAATTTATATCTATTAGTTCTAGATTGTCATGTCAAAATTCCAGTGTCTATTAATTCTAAATTTATTTATATATAAGAGAGGTCATGTCAAAATTTTAGGTGAAAATGCTGCCAAATTTGATTATAGGGAAATTCTATCTAGAAGCGCCGCACCGTGGACATCCGATACAGCGGCTTGTGTGTTCTCTTTCATGGATGCATGCATGCAATGATGTCATCAGATTCGTTTTAAATGATCGAAATTCAAAAACTTTTATCTCTTAAACCGCTAATTCGATCGATGATCCGTTTTCATCGTTGACTTTGTTTCGGCGAAATCTTCAAAACTAGATCCCATGCCGATATGTCTTGACAACATTTTTTTTGCTCATAATTACCACATTTGTTGCACTTACTTGTCATATTAGTAAGTACTTACTTGTTTGATAAAAAATAACTTAATCGCCAAACTTTTAAAAATTGCGTGTAAATATGACATCTTGACGTAATCAAAATGGCAAGCACAAACAACTTTTTTAAGTGATTACACGCAAAAATATGACAACTCAATATATTTAAAACCGATGACCATAAAGAAATCTTTTCTGGTCATCGTTTGTAAATATGACAACTCGGCATAGTTAACTAGCATCTTGACAACCAAGTTTTTGAAAAATTGGCAGCTATGCAATTTTAAACTACTACTAGTAGTACTAGTACTAACCAGATGCATTTAGCTAGTGAATAAGGTCTGTCAACATATGTTTTGTGTCACACACTTTTTCTACCGACTTTCTGTGTGACGCTTTGCTTGCAATGCATATTTTTGTGATGCCATCTGCATATCCTTCTAGCCCACGCTGCCGTGTGCTGCAATATGGATACATGCGGCACATGAGTCACATCGAGAAAAAAATGGCAATTAAGTTATTTTCTTTTGGACAAGTAAGCGTGTAATAATACGACAGGTAAGTCTAAAAATATGGCAATTATGGATGGAGAAAAAAAGTTCTCGAAACATGTCGACATGGGGCCTAGTTTTGAAGATCTCGTCGCGACAAAGCCAACGGTGAAAACGGATTGTCAATTAGATTAACGGTTTCAGAGATAAAACTTTTTAAATTTCAAGTCAATAAAGAGAATCTTGATGACGTCATTGCATGCATGCATGGTAGAGAGATGGAATTAGCCGCCGCATAGAAAGACTAGCATGCGGCGTCGCTCTGTAGTTAAGTCCTTGATTATATCCCTATTAAGAAAACTATATATCATTACATGTTACATCCAAATCTGTATTTTGATTACATCCATACGGACAAACATCTATATCTAGCCATCCACACGTAACAAATTTGTTAGCATGTGTCACTAGTATTTAAGCCATATGCTAACAAAGCTAGCCACCATAGCAACGTTGAGCTACAACTGATGGACCAGCCAGCATGTACAACGAGAACTTCTCGAGCCAGCCAGCACTTCAACAAGCATGTACGTTTGGACGGGGGATGCGCTGCATAGGTACGACCGGCGACAACTGGGGGAGGAGGACCGACAAGGTGGTGGTGCGGGAGAGGAAGCACGGCGAGACGACGGCTCAACGATGACCTCGCACGGTGACTGTGAGGCGGCGGCGTCGGGAGTAAACGGCGCCGTGCTCCCTTCAGAACTGAGGGCAAATCCGTCCTAACCAATATAAGGTGTGTGCCTCGACGTGGTCTAGAAGAAGAAAAAAAATATTTATGATATTTTGTCCTACTATTAGTCAAAGTGTGGTATATAATCCAATAAAAAATAAGGCGTGCTATAGGAGCAAAGTTCCAAAACAGATGTGGCATTTCTTAAGTTGCCCTTCATGAAAGGCGAGTATCCTCGTCTTTGTTTAACAAGTCGCTGCACACGCCCTCTCACACCTTTTCCCGTTATAAAAATAGTGTATCTATTTGAAGCGAGAGAAAAAAAGAACAAGCGACCGTCCCACGTGACGGCATCAGTCCTCAGTCCTCTCCACTCCCCCTCTACCTCGCCGCCTCCGCCGCGCTTGTTCCTCCCAACCCGCGGCACCTCACCCCGACGCTCTGCGTCTCTGCTCTTCCCGAGGTGACGCCCGCTCCCTGCTGCTCTTCCCCGCCGTCCACTCCTCTCCGCACTGCCCTCCCTCGGCGACGACACCAATGTCGGCAGGTATCCGGGGGAAGGGCGACGACATACTGGTGGCCCAGCGGCGATGGTGACGGCTGAGCCGGCGAAGGTAACCATTGTGCGCTGTTTCTGTTCTGTGCCCTGTAGCGGAGAATCTGGCATCGAATCAGGAGAGCCCCGATCTAGATCGACGGGTCGGTCGGGATCGGGGTCAACTAAGAAAAAGCCTAAAAGTTTGCAATTTTGACAGGAATCTCTCCGGCATTAGCTCCGAGCTTCAAGGAATGGGCAGTGTTCTAGCTCTCTCTCTCTGCTGCCTAACCTTGCTACCGAGCTGGGCCTATGGCCTCGGCTCCATGGGATCCATCTCGGTGTCCTACGGCGAGGACGGTCCGGTGTTCTGCGGCCTCAGCTCGGACGGCTCCCACTTGGTCGCCTGCTCCGGCGCGGACGCCTCTGTCGTCTACGGTGCTCCCCTCAGGATCCCCTTCCTCGGCCTCACCGCGGGGGATGGGTTCGCGTGCGGTCTCCTGCTGGATACCAGTCAGCCTTACTGCTGGGGGAGCAACTCATATGTCAAGATCGGGGTGCCGCAACCAATGGTCGAGGGCGTGGAGTATTCTATGCTCAGCGCCGGGGACAACCACCTCTGTGCACTGCGGATGCCTGACAAGGGGATTCCTCACGGTGATACTTCAGTGATAGATTGCTGGGGGTACAACATGACTGCCACACATGTTGTCGCCGGAGCCGTGTCCACCATATCAGCCGGCTCGGTGTTCAATTGTGCCTTGTTTTCACGGAACAGGACAGTCTTCTGCTGGGGTGATGAGACAGTGAGTGGTGTGATTGGGCTAGCGCCGAGGAATGTCAAGTTCCAGTCCATAGGAGCAGGGGGTTACCATGTCTGTGGGGTGCTGGAGAATGCACAAGTCTTCTGCTGGGGAAGGAGCTTGGAGATGCAGCAGGTGTCACCTACCGGTGCTATCGGTGAAGGCGATGTAAGCATAGTGCCCATGGATGCAATGGTCTCCGTAGTCGGCGGACGATTCCATGCTTGCGGCATCAGGAGCCTTGATCACCAAGTAGCTTGCTGGGGTTTCCAACTTCAGAACAGTACATCAGCACCCAAAGGTCTCAGGTTGTATGCAATAGTGGCTGGAGACTACTTTACTTGTGGGGTGCCTGCTGAGACATCCATGAAGCCAAGGTGCTGGGGCAATAGTGGACCATTGGCACTACCAATGGCGGTATCGCCTGGGATTTGTGTATCTGCTGCATGCAGCCCCGGATACTACGAGTATGTTAACCATGGTGAGCTTGGTGGCAGTAAGGCTTGTAAGCCTGGAAACTCTAGACTCTGCTTGCCCTGCAGTGCTGCCTGTCCAGACAACTCGTATGAGTCATCACCCTGCAATGTCACGGCTGACCGTGTGTGCCAGTTTGATTGCTCGAGGTGTGTCTCAGATGAGTGTTGGTCATACTGCACATCCCGGAAGCAGACCAACAACCATAAGTCAATGGATTTTCAGATGCACATTTTTGTGGCAGAGATTGCATTTGCCATCATCTTGATTTTCACAGTGACAGCCATTGCTTGCCTATATGTACGGCACAAGCTTCGAGATTGCCGATGTTCAAAGAGCAAGTTGAGGATGACAAAGAGTACAACATACTCTTTTCGAAAGGATAACATGAAGATCCAGCCTGACGTGGAAGATCTGAAGATCAGGAGAGCTCAGGAATTTTCCTATGAGGAGTTGGAACAAGCAACCGATGGCTTCTCGGAGGATTCACAAGTCGGCAAAGGTAGCTTTTCATGTGTATTCAGGGGCATTCTGAGAGATGGGACAGTCGTTGCTGTGAAGCGTGCAATAAAAGTATCGGATGCGAAGAAAAGCTCAAAGGAGTTCCATACTGAACTTGACCTCCTCTCTAGGCTCAACCATGCACATTTGCTCGACCTACTTGGTTACTGTGAGGATGGCAGCGAGAGGCTCTTGGTTTATGAGTTCATGGCTCATGGATCCCTGTACCAGCATCTGCATGGCAAGGATTCAAACTTGAAGAAGCAACTGAACTGGACCAGGCGGGTTACCATTGCTGTCCAGGCTGCTCGTGGAATAGAGTATTTGCATGGCTATGCTTGCCCACCAGTAATTCACCGAGACATTAAGTCTTCAAACATATTGATTGATGAGGATCACAATGCACGTGTTGCCGACTTTGGTCTATCTATAATGGGCCCTGTAGATAGCGGCACACCACTCTCAGAGCTGCCGGCAGGGACACTTGGGTACCTTGACCCTGAGTACTACCGTCTCCATTACTTGACGACAAAGTCCGATGTCTACAGCTTTGGAGTTGTTCTTCTAGAAATTCTAAGTGGCAGGAAAGCCATTGACATGCAGCTTGAGGAGGGCAATATTGTTGAATGGGCAGCCCCGTTGATCAAAGCTGGGGACATTTCTGGCATCCTTGATCCAGCCTTATCTCCTCCCTCTGACCCGGAGGCTTTGAAGAAGATTGCAGCTGTGGCATGCAAGTGTGTAAGAATGCGAGGCAAAGACCGGCCTTCCATGGACAAGGTGACAACATCTCTAGAGCGTGCACTTGCACTGCTGATGGGCAGCCCATGCATCGAGCAACCCATTCTGCCAACTGAAGTTGTTCTTGGGAGCAGCCGCATGCACAAAAAAGTATCACAGAGGTCATCCAATCAGTCGTGCTCAGAGAATGAGCTCGTTGATGGGGACGACCAGCGGATCGAGTACAGGGCGCCATCTTGGATAACGTTTCCAAGCGTGACCTCGTCGCAGAGGAGGAAATCATCAGCGTCGGAAGCCGACCTGGATGGCCGAACAACCACAGATGGGAGGAATGTCGGGAGCAGCATAGGAGATGGTCTGCGGTCACTGGAGGAAGAGATTGGGCCGGCGTCTCCACAGGAGAACCTGTACTTGCAGCACAACTTCTGATGAAATGCCAAGATCAGCTGAAAACATGGAAACCGTCTGCCGTTTTAAGTTCAGACTTTGTGACCTGTTGCTTTGGCCATTCCGGAGAGAGGATCTAGCTATATAGAGTACGTACTGGAAGGATTTTTAGCATCTGGAGGCATTTCTTTGTAGATTGATTCGGTCGTCCTATAATTGCCACTTGTATTTATAAGTGGAATGGCCACAGTTGATGAGTCCTGTTCTGTAGCTCGCAGATACGTGTAAGTGTGTAGTTGTCTTTCTGTTGTTGGTTTCCCTGCAAATTAGCATAATATTCTCGTCCACCGTGTTAAGCATCTTTTCGCTTTGCGGTGTATGTTTTGCCTGCAAACTAGCATAATATTTTGCCAACTGAGATGCATCTTTGGAGGTCAAATTGCATATCTAGTTTTTTCCCTCTCACATCTATTAAGACTCATTTCATTGCCTGCAAACTGGCATAATATTTTGCCAACTGAGATGCATTTTTGGAGGTCAAATTGCATATCTAGTTTTTTTTCCCCTCTCACATCTATTAAGACTCATTTCATTTTCCTTAAAACATCACTGTTTGTCTGGTGAAGTGTAATTTTCAGTGGTCCGGTTTAGGATTCAGGAGATTGTGGGTGTGTGTCATCTGCCATCATCTGTTTAGGCTGTTGCTTTCGAGATAATGAAGGCAGGCCGTTGAAAATCAGTTAATGTTGCTGACTTTGTCATTATGTTTCTTGCGACTACTTCTTTGGGAAGCAAGACGGTACATCGTATTAAATGGGGTTGCCTTTTCTTTTCTTTTGATTAAAGGCTTGCTGGTTTTGAAACAGTTAAGCAAGCTGGTTTTGCGTTTCCTATGTTTCTGTCGCCCGCAGCAGGATTCAGAATCTTACAATTTGAATTGCTTCCTTCTATCAAAATATGGAGCTCCAGGATTCAGAATCTTACAATTTGAATTGCTTTCTTCTATCAAAATATGGAACTCCATCGGGCTACTCTCGAAAAAGTGATTGCATCAAGGGCCGGCTCTAGGATTTCAAAGGCCCCAGGGCGGACTCCACCAATGGGCCCAATAGAGAGAAAAATCCTATTTGATACATGAATGAATAATTTTTTTGAAGTCATAAAGACTAACAATTTTTCATTAGAATTAAATATCTGATAATATTTCTTGCATGTGTTCCAAACCAAGTATCATAGAAAGCTACAACGCATAAAAATAAAGAGAAATAGCATGCTAACAAACCAGACCTCCAAGCCTCCAGTAATTATGACTTCAGGAGAAATGAGACTTCCGTGCTTTTTCTGAGGCAAAGTCATTCATGACAGTGTCAAGATCAATGTTATCCAAACTATTCTTCTCGATGCAACACATGACCAAACCATTTAGCCTTTCTTGAGACATTGTTGATTACTTGCTTCTGAGTCCCAATAAACTTCTGTACTTGTTTCTCACCACCAATTTATTCATAGCCCCTTTCTGAGTCCCAATAAACTTCTGTACTTGTTTCTTCTTGATTCTTTTTTTTAACAACCAGATAATGTTTCTTAGGCAACATGATTACAATAAAAAGAGAGAGGACACTGGACACTGAACGTTGTAGCAAATGAATGGATGCAGCTGCAGCAAGTGATGTAAAAAGGAAAATAAAATCAGACATTAGATTGATAACAAGAAAAGATTGACTCGCCCAACAGGCATAGTCCCGCAAAGTATTTCAATCTGAGAAGTGAGAATTACCTGTTGTCTGTTGATCTTGATCTCTTCCTGAATCCCGATTTCCCCCTTGTCGACTTTGATCTATCATGTGCCTCCGTCTCCAACTCTCTAGGAGACTATGACCTTGCATGAATTGGGAATTAGGGATCCAAATTTCCAAATTTCAATCAGGCAACTCGGCGGCTGGGCGAGGGCGACTCGCTAGGACTCCGTGCGTGAATCCCTCGACACGAAACGAAGCGTCAACCTTCCGCTGTGTTCAGGCCTTTATTTCCTGACGAGGGCAACTGGTTGTATTGTGCACAGGTTTACTTATGCCTTGCGTGGGCTGGCTGTGCATGTGTGATAGATGGGCATTTTCCTTTTTTTTCCTTTAAATATACACCGTACCAGATTATATGGGCCCCTATTTTGGTCGGGCCCCAGGCCGTCGAACCTCTTGCCCTGGGCCAGAGCCGGCCCTGATTGCATCATTGAGGATCGTTTTCTTGTTTGGTTTTGTGCACGAGCGGTTGCAGCCACACCCGCGGCAAGGCTTGCCGGGAGACTACGGAAGACCACCACGAAGGCATCCAAGTCCAGAAGACTGAAGACCGAAGGCAGGAGCCCCGGCAAAATCCTTGCCGGGGTGGGAGCTAGCGAAGCCCCGACAAGATCCCACTCCAGCGCAGCGACCAGTTGTCCTCGATAGTGTCGAGCAACTTCTGGGGCTGTACAGTGCAGATAGCACGCGTCCCTGCCCCGTGGCGCACAAGGTCTGGGACACCTCACGAAGCATTTAATGCGTCTGCCCTTAGACGCCAGTAACACTGTACTTAGTCGTACGCCCCGTGGGTGCACTGTTTCACTGTGCACCCCGTGGATGTCCTGTGCCACCACTGTTGGTGACTCTTTTAACCTATAAAAGAAGGCCCAGGGCATGTACTTAAGCACTTAGCCATTTCGGAGCTAGCCACTCCCAGACTAGCATAGCTTCCCATACACAACCTCTAGGGTTTTAGAGCCTCAGTACATAGTGGTCGTGCATGACATAACGCTCCTGTAGCTCGAACTCTAGAACACATCAGATATACACACAAAACAGGAGTAGGGTATTACGCTTTTGAACCGAACCGAAAGGGATCGGTTACCTGTTAGCTGCTAGCTCCCTTGCGCTTGGCTGTTAGCTCTGCTCTTGGTGCAACCCTGTCCCCCCGCCGAACCGAAAGGGACCCTCTCGACCCCATTGGTGTCTTGTGCATTCGTTGCCTCGACATCTTTGGCGCGCCAGGTGGAGGAGAGAAGGTGCGCTAACCTAACCTAGCAGTCAGTGCGTCAGTTCCATCATCATCACCATCGTCGCCATGGCTCCCAAGAGAAGGGGTGCAACGGCGGCTGAACCATCTATGTCCGACATGCCTGCGACTGCGCATATAGGCAGCGGTGCGGCCACGGGTGGAGGAGGAGGCGGAGGTCACGAGCCTCCGCGACATGCTGGCAACCCAAGCCAGGTGAACGGTGTCATTTGCAGCCACAATGGCGACCCGCGCGCCGGTGGGTCTAGGGACGGAGCTGCACGGCCCACGGGCGGCGTGGCAAACTCCCAGGACGAAGGGGCACCTTCCAAGGCACCCACACTAGCGCACACGCCGCGACCTTCCCACGCCGCGCGCGAAAAACGGCGTCGCAACGACGGCGGTTACCAGCATCCCCATGCAAGGAACTCTGAGCATCATTCCCAGGATGCACAGGGCCGACATGCATGTCAAGAGGCTGGCAGGAACGACGTGCGGTCGAGGGACCATGGTGGCGCTCCTTCTAACTCTGTTAGAAGTAAGGGCACCTCACGTTCTACTCATCTCACGCCGATGCCTACACCAGTGGAAGGCGGAAGCACTGGCGAGAGCACATATGCTCCTAGACTATCCTTTTGTAGCAGAGAAGCAGGAGGAATGGAGGGCTATGACCCAGAGCCTCGTCGCTCATGCTAACGGCGATGGACCACAATAGGCGGGGCCCTCGAGGCAACCATCCGTCGGGCCAACTCGCACCCATGGTGAGAAGGCTGGGGGCGATGCAACCACGGTGCACTCCCCTCCACAGCAGAAGTGGCGGTCCCCACCTCCACAGATCAACGTCTCCGATGATTCGATGGCGTCGTCCGACCCACGGACTCGCCGCGATCAGCGGCAATTCCTCAAGGAAAGACGCAAAGAATACGCACGTACCAGAATTGAACGACACAGGGAAGCGCGCCGTCAATCTGATAGGTGCGCAGGGCGCACTGCCGACGAGTCCGCGCCAGGGGACCGTGACGACCTGCCTTACGAGGTGGGTTGTCCAGCATTTACTCGTGAGCTGCGGCGAGTCCAGTGGCCCAGCTCCCGCACATTCAAGCCGGAGATCCCGGAAAAGTACGGCGACAAGACTCACCCGTCAGAGTTCCTGAGCATCTACACCATTGCGGTGCAGGATGCCGGGGGCCGCGGCGACAAGATACTGGCCAACTACTTCCCGTTGGTGCTGAAGCCCAACGCTAGGTCGTGGTTGATGCATCTGCCCAAGAACTCCATCTCTTCTTGGGCAGACATGTGCTAGGACTTCGTTGGCGCCTTTACCGGTAGCCATCGAGCTCCTGGCCAGGAAAGTGATCTCCACCTCATTCCCGAGAAGGAAGGCGAGACTTGTTGGAAATATGACCTAGAGGCAATAATAAATTGGTATTATTATATTTCCTTGTTCATGATAATCGTTTATTATCCATGCATGCTAGAATTGTATTGATTGGAAACTCAAATACATGTGTGGATACATAGACAACACATTGTCTCTAGTGAGTAGGGATGGCACCCGCAGGGTATGGGTATGGGTGGAGCTTCCCCATACCCTTACCCATCCCGTCTTATATTACCCATCACCCTTACCCATACCTATCAACGGGTACAATTTTTCCCCATACCCGTTACCCGACAGGGTAGATGGGTACCCGCGGGTAAAATTACCCATATTTGCAAAACATCAATTTAAACAACTTATAGTTATAAAATGCATTGTATCGTATAGTTTACAAATATAGATTTTAACTGCAACACATACTTATAAAACAACATCATATAGTCATAAACAACAACACATAGGCATATACTTTCAATTTATAAAAGATTGACATAGTGTAGATTGTAGAGATAATTTTGAGTTTACATAGATTTTATATGGGTACATGGGTATATGGGTATGGGTTATATGATCCCATACCCGTACCCGTTCTACCCGATGGGTTTCATATTTTTCTATTTATATACCCATGTGTAAGTTTTTATCCCATACCCTTACCCTAATAGGGTTTTTACCCGCAGGGTATGTGGGTAATGGGTACCCATTGCCATCCCTACTAGTGAGCCTCTAGTTTACTAGCTCGTTGATCAAAGATGATCAAGGTTTCCTGGCCATAGACAAGTGTTGTCACTTGATGACGGGGTCACATCACAAGGAGAATGATGTGATGGCAAGACCCAAACTATGAATGTAGCATATGATCGTGTCAGTTTATTGCTACTGTTTTCTGCATGTCAATGTATTTGTTCCTATGACTATGTGATTATGCAACTCCCCGACACCGGAGGAATGCATTGTGTGTATCAAAGGTCGCGACGTAAGTGGGTGACTATAATGGTGATCTACAGGTATCTCCGAAGGTGTCTGTTGGGTTGGCATGGATCAAGACTGGGATTTGTCACTCCATGTGACGGAGAGGTATCTTGGGGCCCACTCGGTAATACAACATCACAACAAGCCTTGCAAGCAATGTGACTAAGGAGTTATTCACGGGATCTTGTATTAAGGAACGAGTAAAGAGACTTGCCGGTAAAGATATTGAACTAGGTATGGAGATACCGACGATCGAATCTCGGGCAAGTAACATACCGAAGGACAAAGGGAACAACATACGGGATTAACTGAATCCTTGACACACAGGTTAAACCGATGGAGATCTTTGTAGAATATGTAGGAGCCAATATGGGCATCCAGGTCCCGCTATTGGTTATTGAACGGGGAGTGTCTTAGGTCATGTCTGTATAGTTCTCGAACCCACAGGGTCTGCACACTTAAGGTTCAGTGACGTTTCGGTATAGTTAAGTTATAGGTGTTGGTGAACGAAGGTTGTTTGGAGTCCCGGATGAGGTCCTGGATGTCACAAGGAGCTCTGGAATGGTCTGGAGGTAAAGACTGATATATAGGAAGTCCTGTTTTGGTCACCGAAAAAGTTTTGGGCTCATCGGTAGTGTACCGGGAGTGTCGAGAGCGCGCTGGGGGACCACCGGGAGGGGTGTGACGACCCAAGAGCCTTATGGGCTGTGAGAGGAGGTGGGCCAGCCCCTGGTGGGCTGGCCGAAGCCTCTCTCAAAATCCCATGAGGTTAGCAGTGGAGATAAAAGGCAAAAGTCCTTTAAAAGGAAAGGAAGGAGGAGTCCTCCCAAAGTAGTCCACCTCCCTTGTGGGAAGGTGGACTCTTCCTTGTAGGGTTCGACCGACCCCTTCTCCTTGGAGTAGGGGCCAAGGCTGCCTCCTCGCCCCTCCTCCTATATATACTAGAGGTTTTGAGGGTTTTTGACACACAGAAATCAGACACGGCTGCCTTTATTTCTCTCTAGATCTGTTTCTCCTCTAGTCTAGTTCGGCGGTGCTTAGGCGAAGCCCTGCTGGATTAGTTCACCACAAGCACCACCACGCCGCCGTGCTGGAGAAGTCAGCTACCTCTCCGCCCCTCTTCCTGGATCAAGAAGGCTGGGGTCGTCATCGAGTTGTACGTGTGCTGAACGCGGAGGTGCCGTCCGTTCGACACTAGATCGGGATGGGATCGGGGGACGAATCGTGATGAGATCGCGGGACGGGCTGTGATTTGGATCGCGAAGATGTCCCACTACATTATATACGCTTCCGCTTAGCGATCTACAAGGGTATGTGGATCCGATCTCCCCTTTCGTAGATGATCATCACCATGATATGTCTTTCGTGTGCGTAGGATAGTTTTTGTTTCCCATGCAACGTTCCCCAACAGTGGTATCAGAGCTAGGTTCATGCGTAGATGGCATCTTGAGTATAACATAAAAGAGTTTGTGGGCGTTGATGTTCAATTTGCTGCCCTCCTTAGTTTTTCTTGATTCGACGGTATTGTTGGATTGAAGCGGCCCAGACCAACTTTACTCGTACGCTTACGAGAGACCGGTTTCATCGACTGACATGCAACTTGTTGCATAAAGATGACTGACGGGTGTCTGTTTCTTCAACTTTAGTTGAATCGGATTTGACCGAGGCGGTCCTTGGAGAAGGTTAAATAGCAATTTGCATATCACCGTTGTGGCTTTGCGTAAGTAAGATGCGATCATTCTAGATACCCATAGCAGCCACGTAAAATTTACAACAACAAATTAGAGGATGTCTAACTTGTTTTTGTAGGGTATGCTTGTGATATGATATGGCAAATGACATGATATGATATATTGGATGTATGAGATGATCATGTTGTAATAGTTAAATATCGACTTGCACGTCGATGCTATGGCAACCGATAAGAGCCATAGGGTTGTCTTTAATTATTTTTGCGCTTGGAGATGCTTTATCGATAGTAGTAGCTTTAGTAGTAAAAACATAGTTAGCGTGACAACCTCGATGGCAGCACAATGATGGAGATCATGGTGTGGCGCCGGTGACTATGGAGATCATGTCTGTGCTTTGGTGATGGAGATCAAGAAGCACAAGTTCATGGCCATATCATGTCACTTATGATTTGCATGTGATGTTAATCCTTTTATGCACCTTGTTTTTCTTAGGACGACGGTAGCATTATAAGGTGAACCCTCACTAAAATTTCAAGATAAAATTGTGTTCTCCCCGACTATGCACCGTTGCGACAGTTCGTCGTTTTGAGACACCATGTGATGATCGGGTGTGATAGACTCAACGTTCACATACAATGGATGCAAAACAGTTGCACACGCGAAACACTCGGGTTAAACTTGACGACCCTAGCATGTACAGACATGGCCTTGGAACACAAGATACCGAAAGGTTGAGCATGAATCATATAGTTGATATGATCAACATGGAGATGTTCACCATTGAAACTATACTCAACTTACGTGATGATCAGACTTGAGTTAGTGAATTTGGATCATGCGACACTCAAATGACTAGAGGGATCTCAATTTGAGTGGGACTTCTTAAGTAATATGATTAATTGAACTCATTATCATGAACATAGTCAAAAGGTCTTTGCAAATTATGTTGTAGCTTGCGATGTAGCTCTACTGTTTTTGATATGTTCCCAGAGAAAATTTAGTTGAAAGATGATGGTAGCAATTATGCGGACTGGGTCCCTAAACTGAGGATTGTCCTCATTGCTGCACAACAGGCTTGTGTCCTTAATGCACCGCTCGGTGTGCTGAACCCCGAACGTCGTTTGTAGATGTTGCGAACATCTCACATACACGTTTTTGATGACTACATGATAATTCAGTTCATAATTCTTAAACAACTTAGAATTAAGGCATCGAAGATGTTTCGAACGTCACGGGACATATGAGATGTTCCAAGAGATGAAATTGAGATTTCAGGCTCGTGCCCGTGTTGAGAGGTATGAGACTTCTGACAAGATTCTTTGTATACAAAGTAAGGGAGAAAAGCTCAATCATTGAGCATGTGCTCAGATTGTCTAAGTACTACAATCGCTTGAATCAAGTGGGAGTTGATCTTCCAGATAAGATAGTAATTGACATAGTTCTCCAAAGTCACTGTCACCAAGCTACAAAGCTTCGTGATGAACTATAACATATCAGGGATAGAGATGATGATCCTTGAGTTATTCATGATGTTTGACACCGCGATGGTAGAAATCAAGTAGGAGCATCAAGTGTTGATGGTTAGTAAAACCACTAGTTTCGAGAAGGGCAAGGGAAATAAGGGATATTTCATGAAACGACAAACCAGTTGCTGCTCTAGGGAAGAGACCCAAGGTTGAACCCAAACCGGAGACTAAGTGCTTCTGTAATGAGGGGAACAGTCACTGAAGAGGAACTACCCTAGATACTTGGTAGATGAGAAGGCTGGCAAAGTCGACAAAAGTATATTGGATATACATGATATTGATGTGTACTGTACTAGTACTCCTAGTAGCACTAGGGTATTAGATACCAGTTTGGCTGCTAAGTATTAGTAACTCAAAATAAAATCTACAAAATAAATGGAGACTAGCTAAATGCAAGGTGACGATAAGTGTTGGAAGTATCTCCAAGGTTGATGTGATCAAACATCGCACGCTCCCTCTACCATCGGGATTAGTGTTAAACCTAAATAATTGTTATTTGATGTTTGCGTTGAGCATAGACATGATTAGATTGTGTTTATCGAAATACGATTATTCATTTAAAGAGAATAATGATTACTCTGTTTATTTGAATAATGCCTTCAATGGTCTTGCACCTAAAATGAATGGTTTATTGAATCTCGATCGTAGTGATACACATGTTCATAATATTGATGCCAAAAGATATAAAGTAGTAATGATAGTACCAATTACTTGTGGCACTGCCACTTGAGTCATATTGGTATAAAACGCATGAAGAAGCTCCATGCTGATGGATCTTTGGACTCACTCGTTTTTGAAAAGTTTGAAACATGCGAACCATGTCTATTGGTATAAACTCATGAAGAAACTCCATGCAGATCGTTTGGACCCACTTGATTTTGAATCACTTGAGACATGCAAATCATACCACATGGGAAAGATGACTGAAGGCCTCGTTTTCAGTGAGATGGAACAAGAAAGTAACTTGTTGGAAGTAATACATTTTGATGTATGCAGTCTAATGAGTGCCGAGGCACGCAATGGATATCATTATGTTCTTAATTCACAGACGATTTGAGTAGATACTAGTATATTTACTTGATGAACACAAGTCTGAATTATTGAAAGGTTCAAGTAATTTCAGAGTGAAGTTGAAGATCGTCGTGACAAGAGGATAAAATGTCTATGATATGATCATAGAGATGAATATGTGAGTTGCGAGTTTGGTACACATTTAAGACAATGTGGAAATTGTTTCACAATGAATGGCACCTGGAACACCATGGTGTGATGGTGTGTCCGAACGTCATAGCCGCACCCTATTTGATATTGTGCATACTATGATGTCTCTTATCGAATTACCACTATATTTTTTGGGCTAGGCATTAGAGACACCCGCATTCACTTTAAATAGGGCACCACGTAATTCCCTTGAGATGACACTGTATGAACTATGGTTTGGAGAAACCTAAGCTGTCGTTTCTTAAAAGTTTGGGGCTGCGACGCTTATGTGAAAAAGTTTCAGTCTGATAAGCTCGAACCCGAAGCGGATAAATGCATCTTCATAGGATATCCAAAACAGTTGGGTATATCTCCTATCTCAGATCCGAAAGCAAAGTGTTTGTTTCTAGAAACGGGCCCTTTCTAAAAGGTTTCTCTCGAAAGAATTGAGTTGGAGGTTGGTGGAAACTTGATAAGGTTATTGAACCGTCGCTTCAACCAGTGTGTAGCAGGGTGCAGGAAGTTGTTCCTGTGGAGCCTACACCAATTGAAGTGGAAGCTGATGATAGTGATCATGAAGCTTTAAATCATGTTACTACAAACCTAGTAGGTCGACAAGGTCACATACTGCTCCAGAGTGGTACGGTAACCTTGTCTTGGAGGTCATGTTGTTGGACAACAATGAACCTACGAACTATGGAGAAGCGATGGTGGGCCCGGAATCTGACAAATGGCTGGAGGCCATGTAATCCGAGAGAGGATCCATGTATGAAAACAAAGTGTAGACTTTGGACAAACTACGTGATGGTTGTAAGACTGTTAAGTACAGATGGATATTTATAAGGAAGACAGACGATGATGGTGAAAAGTCACCATTAAGAAAGCTCGACTTGTCGCAAAGATGTTTCCGACAAGTTCAAAGACTTGACTATGATCAGACTTTCTCACTCGTAGCGATGCTAAAAGTTTGTTAGAATTATGTTAGTAGTTGCTGCATTATTTATGAAATCTTGCAGATAGGATGTCAAAACATTGTTTCCTTGACGATCTCCTTGAGGAAAGGTTGTATGTGATACAACCAGAAGGTTTTGTCCATCCTAAGGATGCTAACAAGTATGCAAGATCCATCGATTCTTCTATGGACTCAAGCAAGCATCTCGGGGTTAGATTATACGCTTTGATGAGATGATCAAAGTTTTTGGTTTTATACAAAGTTGATGAGAAACTTGTATTTCCAAAGAAGTGACTAGGAGCACTATATAATTTATGATTAGAATATGTGCTTGACATATTGTTGATCGGAAATAATGTAGAATTTCTGGAAAGCATAAACGGTTGTTTGAAAGGAGTTTTTCAAAGGAAAACCTGGATAGAGCTACTCAAATATCGAGCATCAAGATCTATAGAGATAGATTAAGATGCTTAATAGAAATTTCAATGAAATGCATGGCTTGACAAGGTTTTGAAGGAGTTCAAAATAGATCGGCAAAGAAGGAGTTCTTGGCTGTGTTGAAAGGTGTGATTTTGGGTAAGACTAAAAAGCTCGACCACGACAGAAGAAAGAGAAAGGACAAATGTCGTCCCCTATGCATTAGCCGTAGGCTCTATAGTATGCTATGCTGTGTACCGCACCTGATGTGTGCCTTGCCATGAATCCGTCAAGGGGTACAAAAGTGATCCAGGAATGGATTATTGGACAGTGGTCAAAAGTTATCCTTGGTAACTAGTGGACTAAGGAATTTTTATCGATTATGGAGGTGATAAAAGAGTTCGTCGTGAAGGGTTACGTCGATGCAAGCTTTGACACTAATCCGAATGACTCTGAGTAGTAGACCGAATTCGTATAGTGGAGCAGTCATTTGGAATAGTTCCAAATGGCACGTGGTAGCAGCATCTATAGGATGGCATAGAGATTTGTAAAGCACACACGGATCTGAAAGGTTCATACCCGTTGACTAAAAACCCCTCTCACAAGCAAGACATGATCGAACCCCAGAACTATATGGGCGTTAGATTCATTACATTCACATAGTGATGTGAAGTAGATTATTGACTCTAGTGCAAGTGGTAGATTGTTGGAAATATGCCCTAGAGGCAATAATAATTGGTTATTATTATATTTCCTTGTTCATGATAATCGTTTATTATACATGCTAGAATTGTATTGATTGGAAACTGAAATACATGTGTGGATACATAGACAACACGCTGTCCCTAGTGAGCCTCTAGTTGACTAGCTCGTTGATCAAAGATTGTCAAGGTTTCCTCGCCATAGACAAGTGTTGTCACTTGATGACGGGGTCACATCATAAGGAGAATGATGTGATGGATAAGAGCCAAACTATGAACATAGCATATGATCGTGTCAGTTTATTGCTACTATTTTCTGCATCTCAATGTATTTGTTCCTATGACCATGAGATCATGCAACTCCCAGTCATCGGAGGAATGCCTTGTGTGTATCTGATAACCTACAAGTGTAGGGAATCATAACAGTCTTCGCGGTTAAGTTAACCCAATTTATTGATTCCACACAAGGGGAGCCAAAGAATATTTATCAGCTTTAACAGTTGGGTTGTCAATTCAACCGCACCTAAAAGATACTTGTTGGCAACGAAATATTAGTAGAAATGGTGATATGGAAGTGATGGTGGAAACAAAAATGATAGTGGCAAAGCAAGAAAGTAAAACGGCGAAAGTAATGTAACTTGTAACTAGCAGTATTAAAACACTATAGGCTAGGGAGATGGATGGTTGGTCATGGATGAGTGATATCATGTATTTCACTTGGGGCAAGGCACATAGAAAAGTAATGATCATCTAGGCATATATCAAACATTAGGCGTGTATCCCAAGGTAGTCGTGCGTGCTTGCAATAAGAACTTGCAACATCTTTTGTCCTACCATCCCGCTATCAACGGGGCCAAAAGGAACTTATGGAGATTAAGGTGCCCATGTCAAAGAGCATCGGAACAAAGCATTAAGAATCAATGGATACATGGAATCCTCAAATTATAGTCTATCCCCTTTGGTGTTTGAAGCTCTCACCATTGGGATCGCCGGTTCCGGACATAATAGGTGCATACTACTCATAGATAGGATCTAGAACACAAATATATTCATGAAGACATAAGGTATTCAGATCTGAAATCATGGCACTCGGGACCAAAGTGACAAGCATTAAGAGTAACAAGAAGTAGCAAAGATGATAAACACCATAGTAGATGATAGGCAACATGCCCCCAACAATCCGACGAACTATTACATGATCTAACTCATCCAATCTCTCCCATCCCCTTCACCTACAACAGGGAATTAGTCACACATGATGTGAGAAGCCATGGGAGGATGGTGGAGTGGTGATGGTGATGACGATGGCGACGATTTCCCCTCTCCGGATGCCAAAGCAGCCTCCAGATTAGCTCTCCCGAAGAAGAACCGAGGGTGGCGGCGACTCCTCGTCGAGAACTTGCAAAACGACTTTTGTTGTGGAATTTATGCGTCACGGGTAAAAATAGGAGCCAAAGTAGGGCACCAGAGGGGGTGGGCCCAACCTAGGCGGCCTCCCGGCATGGCGAGGAGCAGTCCGCGCGCACAGGTCACCTGGGGGCCCCGTGGCTCCCCTCTGGCCCATATTCTGGCCCATGGTTCCTCCCAGTGTGTGGATTTTCTCTTTTTTTATGGGAATTTTCCGGGACGTCTAAATATCCATTTTCCTGCGCATAAGAAAACCATACAGACAGCTCTGCTGAAAGCAGCGTTAGTCCGGGTTAGTTTCATTCAAATCATGCAAGAATGAGGCCAAAACATTAGCAAAAGTGTTTGGAAATGTCGATACGTTTGAGACGTATCGACTCCCCCAAGCTTAGCATATTGCTTGTCCTCAAGAAATTTAGTTCAACGAACTGAACGCGACAAAGAAAACTATGATAAACTATTTTGCTTCATCAGATGTATATAAGCATGCACTACGAACAAGTCCAACAAGTATTGAAGTAATGCTACAAAGGCAATGCACGAACCAATCCTTCGATCATGTGAAGAGTTTCAAACAACTAAGAATGAATAATGTGTAACTGAAAATGATAACGAGATCACAATGCACATGACTTGGACATACTAGAGTGGTATCTCGCTAGCCCCCATGAGTGAAGCAAAACAAAAATGCAGACGCTCCTTCGGAGTCTTAAAGGATACTAGAAATAAATATTTCAGAATAAGTAATATCACAATCATACAGAAGAAAATGTGGTACTTTGGGACAATGCACATTACACTCAGAATGACAACTATGCTCTCTATAATTGGTGCTTTTTATAAGAAGAGGAGGACTCAACAGTAAAGTAAAATAGATAGGCCCTTCACAGAGGGAAGCATTGATTTGCAGAGGTGCTAGAGCTTGAGCTTTAAAACAGAGATAAATCAAAATTTTGGTTGGTTTGCTTTCATTGTAAACGTAACAACTAAGAGATCTCAATATCTTCGATGCTAAATACATTATAGGCGGTTCCCAAATGGAATAGTAAAGTTATTACTCCCCTTCACCAATCGATCACACTCCACGGCGGGCCGAATCCACGGGTACCGTCCATACAAACAACAATCCTGGGGGAGTTTTGTTTCATTAAATTTGATTTGAATTTGAGAATGGAACGGGGCATCCCGGTTACCAGCCACTTTCTCGTGAATCATAGTGAATCAACACATATCTTGAGAACAACCTACTTAGCATGGAAGATACTGATAGCCCCTAGTCACTACATGAGCGATTTGGGCATACAAAACAAAAATTTTAATTGAAAATTAAGAATACGACACATGCAAATTTACTTAGGACGGCACATAAGTACCACATATAGGTAGGTATGGTGGACTCATATGGCGCAACTGGTTTCAAGGATTTTGGATGCACAAGCAGTCAGTCCGCTTAGTACAGGTGAAGGCCAACAAAAGACGGGGAAGCGACCAACTAGAGAGCGACAATGGTCATAATCATGCAGAGCGACAAAGCAACATTGAATCGGGCATGAAAGCGATATAACTATTCTGAAAATAAAAATCGTCAAGGCTTGATAGACTTCTAGTCATAAACATGTGTAAGCATGTGCCAAGTCAATCCAAAAAATCTCCGAAGGGAAATACCACTCTAATATGCCAAACCATGAACAATGCAATGCATGCTAAACATTTCATTAACACATTATGCACTCTAGCTATTTGAGACTAGTCAAAAAGAAAGCATGAACTACTGGGAAAGCATTGCAATTATAGTACTATGTCGCTACAAGGTGGTCTCTAGATCATAAGTACAGACATATGTGCAAAAGTAGAAACAAATAAAGTTCATACCAGCTTTCCTTGTTGCATTCCTTCCATCGATCTTCATCATTATTGCATCGTCACTTGCACGATCGAACGTAGAAAGATATAATCAAGTGCAATTACAACCATGGACGTGAGCTGAACTGTGCAAACAAAGCAAACTAAAGAGAGAAAATAAATCTTTTTGGGTTTTCCAAAGGTGAAACGAAAGCAAAAGAAAAGAGAAATCTTTTTGTTGTTTTTGCAAAGAAAAAACAAAGAAGAACACGCAAAAACTCCGAAAAGATTAAAAAGGAAACTACTATTGATACAATGAAAGGGGAGAAGGATACATACTCCCCCGAGCTTAGGCTTTTAGCCTAAGTTGAGCTCGGCTACTGCGGGCTCCAGGAGATCCCTCTGGCTCCGGAGTGGTACGGGTGGATTCAAGAATCATACGAGGCCTCGGGCACATACACTGATGCCCGGCTGGCCTCCCAAGAAGAAGGCTCTTCTTCCTGGGGAACAACCCTCTCCATGGGGTTGTGAAACTGCTGCTAGATCACGAACTCGTCCAGCTCAATCGAGGTGAAGGACCACCCGTATCACGCCCAAGATGCGACCCTATCCTCAATTTGGCACGAAGGCCTCGTCAGGGATAGAAGCGCATCTCGTCGTGTCGCAAGAATGGATATCGTTACAAGTACATGTACTAAAAAGAAGATATATATATATATATATATAGAATTGGCTTACACTCGCCACAAGCTACATCAGAGTCACATCCGTACATTACATAATCATCAAGAGTAAGAGCGGGGTCCGACTACGGACAAAGAAAAACGACAAAAGAAGAACGACGTCCATCCTTGCTATCCCAGGCTACCGGCCTGGAACCCATCCTAGATCGATGAAGAAGAATAAGAAGAAGAAGCAACTCCAAATGAACAATCAACGCGCTCGCGTCAAGTAAACTTTACTTGTACCTGCAACTGGTGTTGTAGTAATCTGTGAGCCACAGGGGACTCATCAATCTCATTTCCAAAGGTATCAAGACTAGCAAAGCTTAATGGGTGAGGCATGGTTAAGTGGTGAGGTTGCAACATCGACTAAGCATATATTTGGTGGCTAACTTACGAGTACCAGAAATAAGAGGGGGAAGATCTACGCATAGAGGACGTGAACTACTGATGATCAAATGAATGATCCTGAACACCTACCTACGTCAGACATAACCCCACCGTGTCCTCGATCGGAGAAGGAACTCACGAAAGAGACAATCACGGTTATGCACACAGTTGGCAAGTTTTAATTAAGTTAACTTCAAGTTATCTAGAACCAGTGTTAAACAAAGTTTCCACGTTGCCACATAACCGCGGGCACGCCTTCCGAAAGATTTAACCCTGCAGGGGTGCTCCAACTAGTCCATCACAAATTACCACAAGCGGCATAGAAATCCTCAATCACGAAGCTCGCGATCTCGTCGGATTCCCTAGTGTCGATGATCCCGATAGGAGCCGCGTATCTCGTTCTCAGGACACGACGGATAAGCGAAGTGTACGAGTGCCAAACCTCGAGTTTCCTCGCGGTGGCCCCGCACAGTGCTCTGTTTTGGACCAGCAATGGCCCTCCCTGTATTATGTGAAATTACTCCTCGGGTTCATGACGCCCTATGCTTTCAGTATTAACAAAATTATTATGTTGGGAAAATGTAGTACCAATGTTGGGCCTTGCCAGACCAGCTTTAATCTAAAACGAATTATCAAGGGGGTCCCCATAACAACCCCGATCGTGTTAGGAGCGCTCAATTATGGAACATAACACCGGTAGCCGAAACTAAGGGGGCAAAGGTGGAACAAAACACCAGGCTAGAAAGGCCGAGCCTTCCACCTTTTACCAAGTATATAGGTGCATTAAATTAAATAGCATTAATACGGTGATACAACAAGGAACCCATGCTTTCACATGGAAGCAATGCACCTGCAACTAGCAACGCTAACAACATGGTTAAGCAAGCAGTAACATAGCCAATCAGTGGTTTGCTAGGTTGTGAACAGTTGAAGGTAGTCATGGCATTGTTGAGAGGCTGATATTTAACATGTGGTAGGCAACGAGACATAAACGATAGAAACGGTAACACTAGCATGGCAATGATAGTGATGGTATCTAGGGAAATGGTCATCTTGCATGAGATCCCGCTTGGAAGAAGAATGACTCTGAGATGTCGGCAAACCAACGTAGCCGAACGGGTCCTCACATTCCGACACGCGTGCGGAACTCTATCGAGACGGGCAACCGGAAACAAACATCAACACAAATATTCACCACAGCAAAAGCAAGACATGATGCATACCCTAATATGATGCATGATCAGTTCAATGATGGAGGCATGGCATGGCATTTCACCTCACGCAAACACTACACATTAAGTGAAGCTCGATATGCAACGGGTTGCATATCGACGAAACTCCACGATTAATTATTTAATTCACTCCCGATTATTTAACACGCAAGTTTAAATGTTGTTAACATGGCAAGGGGTGAAGCGAGTGATTCTACTTGACATCATAGTCGGTTAACACGCGGAGCAAGGATCGGAGCTACGGCACAAGAGACATGCAACGCAATTTATTATGCCATGAATGCATCATGCATGCGAGTTCAAACATCACGGGCAAGAAGATAAAGAAGCATATGTCGCCACGGCGAGCGAGAGGGAACCATGGCGGCAAAATGGAAACGAAGCCACGGCAACGTTCCTATCCTGATAACTCATCGGGGTATCGGAGCCACGATCTGGAAGCGTGCGGGAACGGTAAATAAAGATGGGGTGATCCCGTATATCGGGTTCCCATGTGTCGGGGCACAACATAAGAGGAACACAACGTGCCACGGGCAACATATGATGCAACATACATACATTCATACATCACTTGTACACGGTACACGACAACGTTCCATCGGTATACCTTTGAAGCGTGCATATCGGAACGGTTCGGATCAGTGAAGGAGATCAACGATCGTCGTGGAAGTCGAGGTACTCGGTCTCGTCGATGGTAGTCGTTCACGGTTCTTCTCGTCGGCACAGGGTCTTCGGCGTCGGTCGTCGATCACGTCTTCGTCGATGTTCGAGGTTCGTCGAGGACGTCGTTGTACCCGCCGATCTTGTTGGTCCCATGAAGGAGGGGATGACGCACGCGGTCTTCGGCGACGTTCCAACTGGCAGCCGGGCATGGCAACAGCAGGCGGCAACGGCAGCAAGCTACACCAGCAACTAGCAATACAGCTAGCAACAGCATCTAACAGCAACTAGCAACAACTACATCGGCAACATGCACAACGACCTGACAACAGCAAGCAACAATTATCTGCAGCAGCAGCAAGCTGCAAAGCAGGCAAATAGCAACAACAGCTATTAGCTAGCAAGCAGCAGCAAAACCTACCTAGCAGCAGCAACCTACAGCAGCGGCTACCAACTAGCAAGCTAGCAACAACAACTAGCTACAACATCAAAGCAACAACAATAGCAACCTGCAACTACGGCCAGCAACAGCAAAAACGCAGCAGCTAGCAAGCAGCACACATCGGCATCGGCGTAAGCAGGCAGCGCAACATGCGCCGGCCAGCAACAGCACAAGCAGGCAACACAGGCACAACACCGGCAATAGCGGCGGCAGGTCAGCAAAAATGAAGGAGGAGACCGGGGCCATGGCAGGCTCGAGGCGAGGGGAGCCTCCGGTGGCCGGACATGGTGGACGACGGTGGTCGGCGACCATGGCAAGGGCGAAGAACGGGCGGCCAGGGTGACGCGCGGCTCGGTCCGGCGACCATGGCGAGGTGGCGAGGTCCTCGGGAGGGCCGGGAACGGCGGCAGGCCGAGCACGTCGCAGGGGAGCAGCGAGGCGAGCACGGCTTCGACGAGAGGGGCTGGGCGGCTCGGGCGGCGAGGTCGAGGCTAGCACGGCGCGTAGGGGCGGGAAGAGCGCGGTGGCCCGGAGCTATCAACGCGGGGCAGGGGGCTCGGGAGACCGGGGGCACAGGAGAGGGAGGCAGCGACGGGGGCTTGGCGGCGACCGGGTGTAGGGCGAGGCAAGGCGAGGTCGCACAACGCAGGCGGCGGGGCTGCCGGAGTCGAGCGAGCACAGGGACTCGTGGTCTATGGCGGCGCGGCATGGGGAGGAAGGAGGCGCACGGGGGCTCGAGGAGAGACGCACGACGGCGCAGCGGGGGGGGGGGGGGGGAACGAGGCCACAAGGGAACGAGGCCAGGCTGGCTAGGTCAAGGTGTATCTGGCTGGGCCTTGGGCCTGGCCTCCTTCTCTCTCCCTTTGTTTTTTTTAAATAAAATAAAATAAACCAGACAACAAAACAAAAGAAAAAGGTTTAAAACAAAATAAAAACATGTCTTTTACTCCTTTAAAAATATACCCCTCTTTTAAAATAGATTGGGCATTTTTTTAAACAAATAAAAACTAAAACCTTTGAAGAAATAAATAACCCCTTTTTATTACAAAACAATAAAAATGAAACCCCTTTTATTTAAAGAATAAAATAAAGCTCTTTAAAAGAGAAAAAGAAAATGAGACGGTTTTAAAATAAAACACAAGGAGAGATAAAATAAAAACCCAAGGGTTGCCCCCACATTTAATAAAAGGGTGTTAAAAGAAGACGAATCTTTATTTTTAAAATAGGGGTTAAAACTAAAGTCTTTAGCCAAACCACAAAAATGAAAAGAGAGGGGAGTGGGGGAGGACTACTATCGCTCTACGACTCGGTGATCACTCGAAGCACAACACTCAATACACCACACACGACAGGCGATGCAAGATGCCATGCATGATGCGATGATGCAAACTACATGATGATGCAACAAATAAAACTATTCACACGACGGAAACGGAAATAAAAGGGGGAATCTTCTGGGCGTCGGTCTCGGGCTGTCACAACTCTCCTAGACTACAAGAGGATCTCGCCCCGAGATCCAAGAATGAAAGGGGGAGAGGATGAGAAAGAACAAGAGGTAAAACTTAATCGCTTCTTTGACAAACGAGTGAAACCAACAATCCTTGAAGGTTGCAAAGAGATGAGGACTGATATGAGAAGGAAGCAAGAATTCACGGAAAATTTCGGCAGCACTTCGGTAGGAAAATGGGACAAAAAATTCGATAAGAAGAGAGAATTACACAATATTCATAACAAACAACTAAATAGAGCAAGGGACACCATGATCTCGATAGAACAACATGATTAACCCAAAAGAGCAACATCACAATGCCTCCGGAACAAGAGAATATGAACTAGCTCAAGCGGAAGAAGAGAATGAAGAAATAATGCCAACTATCATCACAACAGAATTGAAGAGCCTCCGGACGGAGAATTAACGTAGTAGTTGGAAAACCAACAACGAAAAGAACAAGATAGTAGTGGGCTTATGAAAATCATCTCAACAAATATGAGGTGACAACCAACCACTAAAAGAAACAAGGATAGTTGAAAGCAAGAAATCAAAACTTCTTACACCAAGAGGATATGTTGAGAACTTGGATTAATGACAAGCACCATGATAGCACAGTCCATAGGAAAAGCTTTAGGTGAAATCCAAACCAAGATAGCTCAATGAAGAAACATTGGGTTGAAATATCTCATGATCAAAGAATTGGTGGATTTAATTATCTCATTCTTGAAAGGAAATCTCTTCGAGGCTCCTACACTAACAAGAATGCTATAATACCACCTCAAAGGATAAAGGAAGAACAAATGCACTTGGAAATGCAAGAGAAGAAAACTTGAGGTACTCCAACAGGAATGTTGAAGAACACTTTGAGAAAAATCACATCCTTGAAGAACCACCATGAAGGACCTCCGTATACGAATGAATGATGCAAAGATATCAAGGTAGAAAGAATAAGATTATGACCTTGCCAAGATTTAGATGAAGCAACACGAAAAGATACTTGAGAAAACTTAGAACTCCAGAAAAGAAAATATAAGCACACGAGAAAAGAATTGAAACCATGAGCCACTCCGGAAGAAGAATTCAGATTACTATGAACAAGAATAATAATTATGTTATGCTCATCCTTCATCAAATTAAATTGATGACAAGCAACATATTTAGCATACAACTTATTATTCTTGAAGGAATCTTGAAGAGGCAGAGAGATAAGCACCACTTGAGGCATAATTGAAGGAAGCACTGGTAAGAATTCACAATTGAATGGGAAAACCAAGAATTAATGGAGATACATGAGAATGAGGAGATCATGAGCCACCTGAGAGAAAACTTGAACAAGGTGCCGGAATAACCGAGAGACGAACGAAGAGACAACAATTGAGAAGAATTAGAGAACGAAAGCTGAAAGCTAAGAACGAAGAATCTTCTAAAATGATGGCCTTCGGAGGAACGAGAAATGAACACAGCATTGAAATGCACCTGATAGCAAGAAAGGGATACTCATGATTGGGAACAATTAAGATGATCGCACCAAGCTGAAATGACGACTCTCCAAGAGAAAGAACAAAGATTTGAGAGAAATACTCCTTCGGTCTTCAAAACTGAAATTATGAGGATAACACCACTAAGAATAACTGAGACACTCCGGAATAAAGAAGAATGAAAGGTTGAGCCAAATATGAGAATAATTCAAATAGATATTGAAGAAGGAATATGACTGATGAAAATCATGCTTACGTCATAGCTGAAAAGAATTAATGATCTCCGGGAAAAGATTACAAGAGCTAGATAAGATCCTGGGAAAAACCTGCGGGTTATGGGCCCACTCAAAGAAACCACCGTTAGAAAAGATTGCTTAGAAGAGAGATATTGCATCGGTACAAATGAAAACTAGATGAGGTTCAAAACCTCAAAATAATTGAAAAGACTGGAAAGAAGAACTACAGAGATAACTTCAATGCTCTGGATCGAAAAGAGAGAAATAAATACCAAGATAGGCTCATAAAAATTTCCGACATGGGAAAGAATTACTAGGATAAATAGGATATGATGAACATGGACAACTGAATTAAATTCACCGGAAAAAGATAACCAGGTAGAAGGAATGATAAACTAGAACTCCTGAAAATCTACACAATGAATCGCCGGGTAAGAGAGAAAAGAACAAACAGCGGAAGCACAATGAAAAGAAAACTCTTGGATGAAAATTGAATCATTGAAGAAAAAGGGTGGGAGGGCGGGGAAAACAAGGACAACTTGGGGCAAATGAGAGAAACTCCGGAAAGAATAGAAAGAATGATCTTGCAATAATTAGAGAGGATTGAATTGAGTTGCAGAGAAGCACACCGGTTGGATGGAATTGATATGATGACTCTGGTTGACAAGAATTGATAAGACGATCTGATTGAGCAAAGAATTTGCATTCACATAAAAATATGAGAACACGGATTAGGAAAGATCTGAAATCACCATTGACATCGAAGCAACTTGAATTACCATATTCAACAAAACAAAGGATGCCGCTCGCAATTAGCCAGAACAAACTCATGAGAAAGATTTCGTCCGATAATTTCGTGGACAGGATCGCACGGGCTCGATTTTACAGTAGCCATCAAGTGCAAGGTAGTGCACCCGACATACGAAGCATCCCCGAGTCGTAGCAAGCTACAAGGACTCTTTAAGACACAACGTGTACCGCTGTAAGTCGACCGTCAATAAACGAATCCACTAGATGTCGAACCCCAACCTAACATCATGCATTTGTTGGAAGATTGTCCTATAAGCAACTACTTGAATTCCCACCTAAGAATTCCCGAAATATCTGGTCATGCAATCTGGTACACGGATACAAGGAGTAATAATCACACAACTCCTATACTAACCCATCACCTGTATCACATCCGTCAACACACAACCAGAATCTCGGACCTTCATGTACAACAGGCCCTCGTGATCACAACGATACAAAGTATGACAGTACTCCCGAACAATCTGAACCAGTACTGGGCACATCGGGGTTATCTCGCCACTACTAGTATTGAAGCAATTACGAGCATCCTTCGTTCCGAGATACTAAGAAATCTGAATGATAACGATGTGCTCAAGAATCCCCTGGAGCTCAACTCCCGTGAAACTCAAAGCAGATAGGAGGCACCAAGACAGAACTCCGTCACACTGGCATCATATAGATTCCAAAAATATCTGCGTGATCCTAATTTTTTTGAGTGAGAAGAGGAGGAGAATTAAATTATTACGTCAAGATTCCTCACCAGAGCATAGAAGAGGAGAAAAAAGAATCCTACTCTCCGATATATAACTAGACTCAAAGTAATTTTTCACTAGACTCGACTCGGCCAAGTTCGATCAATCAAGGGGGCTCCTAGGTCGGTACTGCTCTGATACCAACTTATCACGCCCAAGATGCGACCCTATCCTCAATTTGGCACGAAGGCCTCGTCAGGGATAGAAGCGCATCTCGTCATGTCGCAAGAATGGATATCGTTACAAGTACATGTACTGAAAAGAAGAGATATATATATAGAATTGGCTTACACTCGCCACAAGCTACATCAGAGTCACATGAGTACATTACATAATCATCAAGAGTAAGAGCAGGGTCCGACTACGGACGAAAACAAACGACAAAAGAAGAACGGCGTCCATCCTTGCTATCCCAGGCTGCCGGCCTGGAACCCATCCTAGATCGATGAAGAAGAAGAAGAAGAGGCAACTCCAAATGAACAATCAATGCGCTCGCGTCAAGTAACCTTTGCCTATACCTGCAACTGGTGTTGTAGTAATCTATGAGCCACAGGGGACTCAGCAATCTCATTTCCAAAGGTATCAAGACTAGCAAAGCTTAATGGGTGAGGCATGGTTAAGTGGTGAGGTTGCAGCAGCGACTAAGCATATATTTGGTGGCTAACTTACGAGTACCAGAAATAAGAGGGGGAAGATCTACGCATAGAGGACGTGAACTACTGATGATCAAATGAATGATCCTGAACACCTACCTACGTCAGACATAACCCCACCGTGTCCTCGATCGGAGAAGGAACTCACGAAAGAGACAGTCGCGGTTACGCACACAGTTGGCAAGTTTTAATTAAGTTAACTTCAAGTTATCTAGAACCAGTGTTAAACAAAGTTTCCACGTTGCCACATAACCATGGGCACGGCTTTCCGAAAGATTTAACCCTGCAGGGGTGCTCCAACTAGTCCATCACAAATTAGAAAAAGCCGCATAGAAATCCTCAATCACGAAGCTCGCGATCTTGTCGGATTCCCTAGTGGAAAACCTCAACTCTGAGATTACCCAAAGCATCACTGGAATCCCGATGCACAAGATATCTCGTCAAAGGTAAAACTAATCCAGGAAGGCCGCCCGGCGTGTCGACGATCCCGAAGGAGCCGTGTATCTCGTTCTCAGGACACGACGGATAAGCGAAGTGTACGAGTGCCAAACCTCGAGTTTCCTCTCGGTGGCCCCGCACAGTGCTTTGTTTTGGACCAGCACCATCAGCACTGGCCCTCCCTGTATTATGTGAAATTACTCCTTGGGTTCATGACGCCCTATGCTTTCAGTATTAACAAAATTGTTATGTTAGGAAAATGTAGTCCCAATGTTGGGCCTTGCCAGACCGGCTTTAATCTAAAACGAATTATCAAGGGGGTCCCCATAACAACCCCGATCGTGTTAGGAGCGCTCAATTATGGAACATAACACCGGTAGCCAAAACTAAGGGGGCAAAGGTGGAACAAAACACCAGGCTAGAAAGGCCGAGCCTTCCACCTTTTACCAAGTATATAGGTGCATTAAATTAAATAGCATTAATACGGTGATATAATAAGGAACCCATGCTTTCACATGGAAGCAATGCACCTGCAACTAGCAACGCTAACAACATGGTTAAGCAAGCAGTAACATAGCCAATCAGTGGTTTGCTAGGTTGTGAACAGTTGAAGGTTGTCATGGCATTGTTGAGAGGCTGATATTTAACATGTGGTAGGCAACGAGACATAAACGATAGAAACGGTAACACTAGCATGGCAATGATAGTAATGGTATCTAGGGAAATGGTCATCTTGCCTGAGATCCCGCTTGGAAGAAGAATGACTCTGAGATGTCGGTGAACCAACGTAGCCGAACGGGTCCTCATATTCCGACACGCTTGCAGAACTCTATCGAGACGGGCAACCGGAAACAAACATCAACACAAATATTCACCGCAGCAAAAGCAAGACATGATGCATACCCTAATATGATGCATGATCAGTTCAATGATGCAGGCATGGCATGGCATTTCACCTCACGCAAACACTACACATTAAGTGAAGCTCGATATGCAACGGGTTGCATATCGACGAAACTCCACGATTAATTATTTAATTCACTCCCGATTATTTAACACACAATATTAAATGTTTTTAACATGGCAAGGGGTGAAGCGAGTGATTCTACCTGACATCCTAGTCGGTTAACACGTGGAGCAAGGATCGGAGCTATGGCACAAGAGACATGCAACAGAATATATTTTGCCATGAATGCGTCATGCACGTGAGTTCAAACATCACGGGCAAGAAGAGAAAGAAGCATATGTCGCCACGGCGAGCGAGAGGGAACCATGGCGGCAAAACGGAAACGAAGCCACGACAACGTTCCTATCCCGATGACTCATCGGGGTATCGGAGCCATGATCTGGAAGCGTGCGGGAACGGTAAATAAAGATGGGGTGATCCCGTATATCGGGTTCTCATGTGTCGGGGCACAACATAAGAGGAACACAACGTGCCACGGGAAACATACGGTGCAACATACATACATTCATACATCACTTGTACACGATACACGACAACGTTCCATCGGTATACCTTTGAAGCGTGCATATCGGAACGGTTCAGATCGGTGAAGGAGATCAACGATCGTCGTGGAAGTCGAGGTACTCGGTCTCGTCGATGGTAGTCGTTCACGGTTCTTCTCATCGGCACAGGATCTTCGGCGTCGGTCGTCGATCACGTCTCCGTCGATGTTCGAGGTTCGTCGAGGACGTCGTTGTACCCACCGATCTTGTCGGTGCCATGAAGGAGGGGATGACGCACGCGGTCTTCGGCGACGTTCCAACACGCAGCCGGGCACGGCAACAGCAGGCGGCAACAGCAGCAAGCTACACCAGCAACTAGCAATATAGCTAGTAACAACATCTAACAACAACTAGCAGCAAGTACATCGGCAACATGCACAGCGACCTAACAGCAGCAAGCAACAAGTATCTGCAGCAGCAGCAAGCTGCATAGCAGGCAAATAGCAACATCAACTATTAGCTAGCAAGCAGCAGCAAAACCTACCTTGCAGCAGCAACCTACAGCAGCGGCTACCAACTAGCAAGCTAGCAATAGCAGCTAGCTACATTATCAAAGCAACAACAACAACAACCTGCAACTACGGCCAGCAACAACAAAAACGCAGCAGCTAGCAAGTAGCACACATCGGCAGTGGCGCAAGCAGGCAGCGCAACATGCGCCGACCAACAACAACACAAGCAGGCAACACAGGCAAATCAGCGGCAATAGCGGCGGCAGGTCAGCAAAAATGAAGGAGGAGACCGGGGCCATGGCAGGCTCGAGGCGAGGGGAGTCTCCGGTGGCCGTACATGGCGGACGACGGTGGTCGGCGACCATGGCGAGGGCGAAGAACGGGCGGCTCGGTCCGGCGACCATGGCGAGGCGGCGAGGTCCTCGGGAGGGTCCGGAACGGCGGCAGGCCGAGCACGTCACAGGGGAGCAGCGAGGCGAGCACGGCTCCGGCGAGAGGAGCTGGGCGGCTCGGGCGGCGAGGTCGAGGCCAGCGCGGCGCGTAGGGGCGGGAAGAGCACGGCGGCCCGGAGCTAGCAACGCGGGGCAGGGGGCTCGGGAGACCGGGGGCGCAGGAGAGGGAGGCGGCGACGGGGGCTTGGCGGCGACCGGGGTAGGGCGAGGCGAGGCGAGGTCGCACAGCGCAGGCGGCGGGGCTGCCGGAGTCGAGCGAGCACAGGGACTGGTGGTCTATGGCCGCACGGCATGGGGAGGAAGGAGGCGCACGGGGGCTCCAGGAGAGACGCACGACGGCGCTGCGGGGGGGGGGGGGGGGGAACGAGGCCACGAGGGAACGAGGCCAGGCTGGCTAGGTCAAGGTGTATCCGGCTGGGCCTTGGGCCTGGCCTCCTTCTCTCCCTTTGGCTTTTTTAACAATAATAATAAAATAAACCAGACAAAAAAAAGGTTTTAAACAAAATAAAAAAAATGCCTTTTACTCCTTTAAAAATATACGCCTCTTTTAAAATAGATTGGGCATTTTTTTAAACAAATAAAAACTAAAACCTTTGAAGAAATAAATAAACCCTTTTTCTTACAAAAGAATAATAATCAAACCCCTTTTATTTAAAGAATAAAATAAAGCTCTTTAAAAGAGAAAAATAAACTGAGACGGTTTTAAAATAAAACACAATGAGAGATAAAATAAAAACCCAAGGGTTGCCCCCACATTTAATAAAAGGGTTTTAAAAGAAGACGAATCTTTATTTTTAAAATAGGGGTTAAAACTAAAGTCTTTAGCCAAACCACAAAAATGAAAAGAGAGGGGAGAGGGGGAGGACTACTATCGCTCTACGACTCGGTGATCACTCGAAGCACAACACTCAATACACCACACGCGAGAGGCGATGCAAGATGCCATGCATGATGCGATGATGCAAAATACATGATGATGCAACAAATAAAACTAATCACACGACGGAAACGGAAATAAAAGGGGGAATCTTCTGGGCGTCGGTCTCGGGCTGTCATAATCCGTTCCTGCTAGTGTAATCAAACAAATGTGGTGCAGGTAGACGGATCTCGTGAGTAGTAAGCTCGCCAAACCTCATGATATAAACAAGGTTACCAAACTCAGAAGTCCTAGTAACAAACTCATGCCTCTTCATAGCGGTAAGATCAAAGCTTATGAATGAAAAAGGCGTATCATCCGTGCGCACAGTGTGCCCGAGGTGCTCGAGGATAATCGTGGCATAAATGCCACCAAAGTGAGGCCCTTTGCCGCTGTTAGCAACAAGGCAACGAGCAATCAAAGAACCAATGTTATACGTGTTATCTCCTAAGAGTGCGGTTGCCAAGATAGCGAGATCCGGAGCCGAAATGTTGCTCGTGTTGTCACGAGCTAGCACCCCTCGAGCAATATAGTATGCGAAATACCTGATGTGGGGAAACAAGATACTGGAGATCTCCCCTCGTTGAATTTCTCGCGGGTCCTTACTACAAAGGGAAGCGAATAGGGATATCAGCTCGTAGGACTGAACGTTCATTTTGGTCGTCTTCCCGACATTCCGCACACCTATAACATCACAAAATTCTGCCAAAGACATGGTGAAGACATCCTCATATAATCTGAATTCAATCATGGAAGTTTTATCATTATATCTAAACCAGTTGACAAAATAATAGGTGAGTTTTGGATATTGTTGCACACGTCGTGTTACGAGATGTGTCAAACCTGCAATTGCATAGAGGTTATCAAACTCATCCTTAATACCTGTCACCGTAAGGAAATCTGAACACGGGTATGCCATGGAACATGTCGTGTCCGTCTCGTGGAACAACTCCGGTGGCACGATATCATCATTCTAACTTGTCCTCACAGTAGAGGATGAAGCTGCAACTCTAGTTAGTCTATCGGTAGGCTCGGGTCTCTTCTTCCCAAGCCATCCTTTTTCTTTTCCAAACAAACTCATTTGTGAAATTTTTGGTTCATCACAAAAATGGAGGTTTAAGCAAAAATGAGTTGGAGCAAACTATTCTACTCACTTCCCTGATGCATAAACTTGCATCAAAACTTCAGAAATAAATTTCTAAACATGCATGCAAGATCGTATGAACAACACCAAGAACTCCTAAATACTCACAAATAAGACCACAAATCAAAATTTTAATTGGAGGAGTAGAGGAGTCACATACCAAGGAGAAAATGCTCAAATTCTCAAGGCAAATGATGGGCTGTAGAGAGAGATCGAAATTTGCACCAGGAACACCAAGAACTCAAGCTCCAGGAGAAAATTCGGGATTTTTGGAGAGAGAGATATATATAATGGAGGAATAAGTATCTCGAAAGGAGACCAGGTGGGCCTAGGCAACCTGTGGGCGCGGCTAGGGGGCAGGCCGTGCCAGCTGGCCTACTGGACTAAGGGTGCCCCCCTGGCGGGCTCCAGGTGCCCATGCATCTCTTATTTGATGGAAATTTTTATTATAAATTTTTTGAAATTTTTCTCACAACTTCACTTTTGATTTTTGTTCGAAATACTGAAAGCTGCAAAACTTCCGGAAGGCTCGAAAAAATGGTTAAATATATGAAGCTTCAAAAACATTAAACTTTGGTACAACAAGGAGGATGAAAGATAAAGGAAATGAAAACATAACAAGCTTCTCTTTTTACTCATATAAAACATATTTGTTAGCAAGGTTGGTCAAGTCTTACTACCAAACATGTGTTATATTTGAGCAAAAAGTTTCACTTCTTATAAAGCAATCATGGTACCTTTATTTCAATGGATATTGTCCCCACCATAATGGTTTTTTATTTGTGGTGCACATGTAGAGGACAATCCCACTCTCCAACCTTCACGGTCTCAATATTCTCAATAGAATTAAGGCCATGCCTTTTATCAATCTTCTTCGGAAAATATAACGTGTGCTCCTTCTCATTAACATTGAAGGTCACCTTTCCTTTATTGCAATCAATAACAGCACCTGCGGTGTTAATAAAAGGTCTACCAAGAATAATAGACATGCTCCCATCCTCGGGCATGTCAAGTAGAACAAAGTCAGTAAGGATCAAGCAATTAACAAGTTCAACGGGAACATCCTCACAAATACCAACACGAACGGCTATTGACTTATCAGCCATTTGAAGAGAGATATCTATACTGATTAGTTTATGTAGACATAGCCTTTTGTAAAGAGAGAAAGGCATAACACTCACTCCTGCACCAAGATCACATAGAGCAGGTCTGACATAATTATTTTTTATGGAACAAGGAATGGTTGGTATACCTGGATCACCAAGCTTCTCACGAATCTTGCCACTGAAAGAGTAATTAGCAAGCATAGTAGATATTGCCTCATTAGGAACTTTTCTTTTATTAGTAACAATATCTTTCATATACCTTGAGTACGGAGGTAACTTAATAGCATCAATCAAAGGAATTTGAAGAAAAAGAGGTTTCATCCATTCACAAAATTTATTGTAATGCTCTTCTTCTTTGGTTTTGAAAGACTTACCTGGGAAGGGCATTGATTTATGTACCCATGGTTCTCTTTCTTTCCCATGTTTTCTTGCAACAAAATCTTCTCTAGTATATCGCTTGCGCTTGTCGGGTGCTTCTTCTTCTCGTACCTTAGGAGGATCAATCTTCTCATTATCTTTATCAGGTTTAGCACCATCTTCAGTTTTAGCATCGAAAATAGATATACTATTAGTTATGGGATCATTGGAGTTGTTAGCTTCCTTGTGTTTCTTCTTCTTCTTCGGGGAGCTGACAACGTCTTCTACCTGCAATTGAGAATCTTGCTCGATCCTCTTTGGTTGCCCCTCCGGATAAAGGGGGTCCTGGGTGTGTGTACCTTCTCGGGTCTTTATACCATATGCATGCGTATCAACTTGTTTGGCATTGTTAGAAAGCAAATCTTTTTGCACATTAGAAATTTGTTCAAGATGAGTTTGAACCATATGAAAATGCTTAACAAGACCTTTAACATCATTAACAGTTCTACTTAAAACATCAAGAAAACTTTTGATAGCAAGGGAATTATCATGCAATTGGCTTTGAATCCTCTCATTAAAGTGATTTTGTTTGACAATAAAATTATCAAGCTCATCTGAACATTGATCAGGGGGCTTACCATGAGGGATGTGACTTGCATTGAATTCTAAAAGATAGTGTACCTGTACCATAGGTGGGGGAGTGGTAGGCTCGCATAATTTCTCAATCGGAGGTAGATTCTTCACATCTTCAGCTTTAATACCTCTCTCTTTCATAGACTTCTTGGATTCTTGCATAACTTCTGGGCTCAAGAAAAGCATACCTGTCTTCTTTGGTGATGGAGGTGGTTCAGGAACGGACCAATCATCATGATTCTTAGCTATCTTGCCCATTAATTCTTCAGCATCGTCAGGTGTTCTTTCCCTGAAAACACAACCAGTACAACTATCCAAATAGGTTCTAGATTCATCGGTTAGACCAGCATAAAATATATCAAGTAATTCATTCTTAGGTATTCCATGTACCGGTCTAGCCTTAAGTAAAGTGCAATACCTCCCCAAGCTTTAGGGAGGTGCTCATCCTACAACTGTTTAAAGTTATATATTCTTTGTAAAGCAGCATGTTGCTTATGAGCAGGAAAATATTTAGCAACAAAATATTGAGCTAAATCTTGAGGACTCTTAATGGAACCACATGGTAGTGGATCATACCATGCTTTAGCATCTTCCTTCAAAGAGAAAGGAAGTAGCTTAGTAACACAATAATTTCTCTTCTTGTCCTCTGTAGTGAAAAAGCCACCCAACTCAGTGAGTTTAGTAAGGTGTGCAATAGCATCGTCACTTTCTCTGCCATAAAAGGAGTCAGGTTCAACTGTGGATATAAGTGAAAGATCAACAAAGAAATCAAAATCAGCATCCTCAATGCAAATAGGAGATGAAGAAAATTTAGGATCATGAGTAAATTTGTTCTTCATAGAATGCTTTTCAACCAACTTCTTAAGAGAAGCAGGGTCAGAGTCAGCACAATCAGTAAGCTCCCTGCATAAATCATCATCAAGTTCAATATAATCATCATCAAGAATTCTTTCCTTGAGACCACTCTAGTCTGGGTAACCAAAAGATCTACCAATGGGGTAGCGTGTAACAGGAAGTTCAATTCCAGACTGCTTAGCAGCTTTAGCAATTTGAGACTCAATAAAATAACCAAGTAAACCAGGCTCATGAATAGTAGTAGAAGCATCATCAAAAGTATCAGGCATAGTGACAGACTCGGTAGAAGCAGCATGCGGTGGTGATGAAGCAAACTTACTCATAACAGAAGGTGAATCAGGCGTAGCGCTAGTGCTGATAACAATACCTTTTCTTGTAGTGGATGGTAAAATTGGAACCTTGGGGTCTCCTTTCTTACCCATAGTGAATAAATCGCAAGCAAAATAACTCCAAATAGACTTGTAAATAAAGCTATGCTCCCCGCCAACGGTGCCAGAAAATGGTCTTGATAACCCACAATTGTAGGGGATCACAACAGCCTTCGCGGGTAAGTTAACCCAATTTATTGATTCGACACAAGGGGAGCCAAATAATATTTATAAGCTATAACAGTTGATTTGTTAATTCAACCGTACCTGAAAGATACTTGCTTGGCAACAAAATATTAGTAGCAACGGTAATATGGAAGTGATGGTGGCAACGGAAATAATAGTGGCAAAGCAACGAAAGTAAAATGGCAAAAGTAATGTAACTTGTAACTAGCAGTATTAAAACACTGTAGGCTAGGGAGATGGATGGTTGGTCATGGATGAGAGATATCATGTATTTCACTTGGGGCAAGGCACATAGAAAAGTAATGATCATCTAGGCATATATCAAACATTAGGCATGTATCCCAAGGTAGTCGTGCGTGCTTGCAATAAGAACTTGCACAACATCTTTTGTCCTATCATCCCGCTATCAACGGGGCCAAAAGGAACTTATGGAGATTAAGGTGATCCTGTCAAAGAGCACCGAAACAAAGCATTAACGATCAATGGATACATGGAATCCTCAAATTATAGTCTATCCCCTATGGTGTCCCAAGCTGTTACCATTGGGATCACCGGTTCCAGACTATAATAGGTGCATACTACTCATAGGTAGGATCTAGAACACAAATATATTCATGAAAACATAAGGTATTCAGATCTGAAATCATGCCACTCGGGCCCAAAGTGACAAGCATTAAGAGTAACAAGTAGTAGCAAAGATGATAAACACCATAGTAGATGATAGGCAACATGCCCCCAACAATCAGACGAACTATTACATGATCTAACTCATCCAATCTCTCCCATCCCCTTCACCTACAGCAGGGAATTACTCACACATGATGGGAGAAGCCATGGGAGGATGGTGGAGTGGTGATGGTGATGACGATGGCGAAGATTTCCCCTCTCCGGAGGCCAAAGCAGCCTCCAGATTAGCTCTCCCGACGAAGAACCGAGGGTGGCGGCGACTCCGCGTCGAGAACTTGCAAAATGACTTCTGTTCTGGGATTTCTGCGTCACAGGTAAAAATAGGAGCCATAGTAGGGCACCACAGGGGGTGGCCCCCACCCAATCGGCATTCCGACGCGGCCAGGGGGCATGCCGCGCCCAGACGTCGCCTGGGGGCCTTGTGGCTCCCCTCTAGCCCATCTTCTGGCCCATGGTTCCTCCCGATGCGTGGATTTTCTCTATTTTTTATGGGAATTTTCCGGGACGTCTAAATATCCATTTTCGTGCACACAAGTAAACCATACAGGAAGCTCTGCTAAAAACATCGCCAGTCCGGGTTAGATTCATTCAAATCATGCAAGAATGAGGCCAAAACATTAGCAAAAGTGTTTGGAAAAGTCGATACGTTTGAGACGTATCAGTATCAAACGTCGCAACGTAATTGGGTGACTATAAAGGTGCTCTACAAGTATCTCCGAAGGTGTCTCTTGGGTTGGCATGGAGCAAGACTGGGATTTGTGACTCCATGTGACGGAGAGGTATCTTGGCGCCCACTCGGTATTACAACATCACAACAGGCCTTGCAAGCAATGTGACTAAGCAGTTAGTCACGGGATCTTGTATTACGGAACGAGTGAAGAGACTTGCCGGTAACGAGATTGAACTAGGTATGGAGATACCGACTATCGAATCTCGGGCAAGTAACATACCGCAGGACAAAGGGAACAACATACGAGATTAACTGAATCCTTAACATAGAGGTTCAACCGATAGAGATCTTCGTAGAATATGTAGGAGCCAATATGGGCATCCAGGTCCTGCTATTGGTTATTGACCGACGAGTGTCTCAGGTCAAGTCTTTATAGTTCTCGAACCCACAGGCTCTGCACACTTAAGGTTCGGTGACGTTTCAGTATAGTTGAGTTTTAGGTGTTGGTGACTGAAGGTTGTTCGGAGTCCCGGATGAGATCCTGGAAGTCACGAGGAGCTTCGGAATGGTCTGGAGGTAAATATTGATATATATGAAGTCATGTTTTGGTCCCGGAAAAGTTTTCGGCTCATTGGTAGTGTACCGGGAGTGTCGGGAGTGTGCCGGGGGACCACCGGGAGTGGTGTGACGACCCAAGAGCCTTATGGGCTGTGAGAGGAGGTGGACCAGCCCCTGGTGGGATGGCCTAAGCCTCTCTCAAAAGCCCATGCGGTTAGGAGTGGAGATAAACGGCAAAAGTGCTTTAAAAGGAAAGGAAGGAGGAGTCCTCCCAAAGTAGTCCACCTCCCTTGTGGGAAGGTGGACTCTTCCTTGTAGGGTTCAGCCGACCCCTTCTTGTTGGAGTAGGGGCCAAGGCTGCATCCTCTCCCCTCCTCCTATATATACTAGAGGTTTTGAGGGTTTTTGACACACGGAAATCAGCCACGGCTGCCTCTACTTCTCTTTAGATGTGTTTCTCCTCTAGTCTAGTTCGACGGTACTTAGGCGAAGCCCTTCTGGATTAGTTCACCACCACCACCACCATGCCGCCGTGCTGGGGAACTCATCTACCTCTCCACCTCTCTTGCTGGATCAAGAAGGCAGGGTCGTCATCGAGCTGTACGTGTGCTGAACGCGGAGGTGTCGTCCGTTCGACACTATATCGGGATGGATCGTGATGGGATCGCGGGACGGATCGTGATGAGATCGCGGGACGGGCTGCGATTTGGATCGCGAAGATGTTCCACTACATCAACCACGTTATATACGCTTCTGGTTAGCGATCTACAAGGGTATGTGGATCTGATCTCCCCTCTCGTAGATGATCATCACCATGATAGGTCTTTCGTGTGCGTAGGAATTCTTTTATTTACCATGCAACGTTCCCTAGCAAGACACTGCACAAATATATCCAGAGGTTCAACCGCATTCAGCACAACATCCCAGATGTTCATCCTGCCGCTCTTATCGCGTTCAATCAGAACGTGCGGAACCGCAATATGTGGGAAGAGATGGCGATGAACAAGATCAGGGATGTCGCTGAGCTCTATGCTCTAGCAGACAAGTGTGCGTGAGCTGGAGAAGGGCAAAGGCTCCCCGGCGAGGAGGTTGACACGGAAATCGACTCTTAAGAAGACGGCACCGCCACCCCGACATACAAGAACCGGCGCAAGGAGCGCAAGAGCAAAGCTGTGTTTGCTACCGAGGGGTCCGGCAACCCCGATACCGCCAAGAAGGCCAAGGCTGATGCCCCTGGCAAGGATGTTGCCGGGTGTGCACCCTGCCAGGCCTTGGCGGATGCCGACAAGATGGAGAGCTCCGGCAAGCAATATTGCAAGATCCATCGCACCAAGGGCCACGATCTCCAGAACTGCCGGCAAGTACAACAGCTTATTGAGAATAAGAAAGCTAAATACAAGAAGTGGGACAAGGAGAAGGCCCAGGAAGGTGCTAAGGGGACCGACAAGAAATGTGGTGGTCGCTCCGGCAAAGCCAAGCAGAAGAAAGAGAAGCCTTCCCATGGACGCAACAAGGGAGAGGAGGAGGAGGATGATGATAGCCAGGAGGACGATGGGTCTAGCGACGAGGAGTTCCAGAAGACTACGGACATGATGTGTGTTGACGGAGGCGCCTCGCTGCATTCTTCCCACAGCCGCCTTAAAAAGTGGGCTCGTGAAGTGAATGCGGCAGAGCCCTCTATCGATGCTCGCAAGCCACTGAAGTGGTCCCACACGCCCATCATCTTTGACGCTGAGGATCACCCTGATCGTACAACTGCGGTCGGGTGCTTGCCGTTGTTGGTTTCACCAACAATCCGCAACCTTAAGGTGACAAAGATGTTGGTAGACGGTTGGGCCGACATGAACATGATCTCGCCCGACGTGATCAAGAGGCTGCAGATCCCCGATGGATATCTCGAAGAAACGGACACGTTTCAAGGGATCGGCCCCGGGAAGATCCAGCAGAAAGGAAAAATCATGTTGTGGGTGACATTCGACAGCGACATGAACTACAGAACATAGAAGGTCGTCTCCGAAGTTGCCGAGATTCCATTGGGATACAATGGGAACCTTGGCCGCCCAGCGCTGGCCAAGTTCATGGCGGCATCGCACTATGCCTACAACACGTTGAAAATGCCTGGGCCGATGAGCGTCATCGTCGTCAACTCCGACAAGAAGGGCGTGCTCATCTGCACCAACCAACTCTACCAGCAAGTAGTTACAGCGCCTTCCACCAAGGCATCTGCTCTTGCCCCTAGAGCTGGGGGAAGAAGACTGGCAAGAAGGCCTCTAGCGCATCCTCCGGCAAATGCACCTCCACGGAGGGTCGTCGACGATGTGCCGGAGAGCTCCAACGCCAGGAGCAAGAATTCCAAGGCAGCTCCACCAGAGACCAAGAAGGTGCCCGCCAAGGAGGATGGCACAGGGGGAACTTTCACTGTAAGTTCCACCCTTGACAACAAATAGGAAAGCGTGCTCATTGCCTTCCTGCGGGCAAATCTTGATGTGTTTGCATGGCAACCATCTAATATCCCCGGAGTTCCTAGGAAGGTGATTGAGCACCACCTTGCCGTCTGCTCTCATGCGCGTCCCGTCAAGCAAAAGGCCAGGAAGCAAGCTTTGGAGCAGCCAGAGTTCATTGTCGAGGAGATCAAGAAGCTAGAGGTGTCAGGGTTGGTTAGGGGAGTCATCCGTCCAACATGGTTGGCCAATCCAGTTGTAGTGTGCAAGGAAAATGACAAATGGAGGCTTTGTATCGACTTTATAGATGTCAATAAAGCCTGTCCAAAAGACCCTTTTCCCTTGCCGCGCATCGACCAGATTGTAAACTCCATCGTCGGTTGTGACCTGCTGTCATTCCTTGATGCCTACTCAGGGTATCATCAAATTTTCATGGCCAAGGAAGATGAAGAAAAGACCGCGTTTATCACCCCTTGTGGCACATACTGCTTTGTACGAATGCCTTTTGGGTTGAAGAATGCCAGTTCAACATTTGCCAGAGCAATCCAGATTGGTTTTGAGCCACCACTCCATTGAAATATGGAAGCTTACATGGATGACATAGTGGTCAAGACCAAGGACAAAGCTACACTCATACAGGATCTTAGGAGATGTTTGCCAACCTGCACAAGATCAACTTGAAGCTCAACCCCGAGAAGTGGGTGTTTGGCGTTCCATCTAGCAAGCTCCTAGCGTTCTTTGTGTCTCAGTGCGGGATTGAGGCAAACCCCGACAAGATCAAGGATATCAAGAAGATGGAGGCACCCAAGCGCATCGTGGATGCGCGTCTTCTTGCTGGCTGCGTTGCTTCTCTGGGAAGGTTCATCTCCAAGTCTGCTAAGCGCGCCCTGCCCTTCTTCAAAATCTTGAAGAAGGGAGGTCCCATGAAGTGGACTCCGGAAGTGGAGGCAGCGCTGCAAGACTTGAAGAGGTACCTCTCCTCTGCGCCAACACCTGTCGTGCCTAGACCGCAAGAACCGTTGCTGCTGTACATGGCGGTAACCAATCAAGTGGTTAGTGTTGCGCTAGTGGCGCAGAGAGAAGAGAACGAAAAAGTAGCGACAGGAGTGGTACGGTCAAGCACAGGACCACCAACCAGCAAGCCTGGACCGGCAGAGTCTGAGGCCGGCAAGGCTGAGTCTGCCCCGCCAAGGGGAGCAATGCAGAAGAAGAAGATGGTGGAGTGCCTAGTTTATTTTGTCATCTCCCTTATGCAGGGGGCTAGATCAAGATACTCCGGCGTGCAAAATTTGCTCTTCGGCCTCCTCATGGCCTCGAGAAAGCTGCATCATTACTTCCAAGCACATGAGATCACCGTCTTCACCCGTTTTCCGCTGCAACGGAATCCAGAAGCAACCGACGGGATTGTGGAGTGGGCTATGGAACTATCAAGCTTTGATCTCAGATTTGAAAGCACTGCAACAATTCAGAGAAGAGCCTTGGCGGAGTTCATAGCAGAATGGACCCCAAAGCCAGACGAAGAAATTCAAGAGACAACTCTCCCCGGCAAGGAAACGAGCCAAGACTGGATCATGTACTTTGATGGAGCTTTCTCACTGCAAGGTGCTGGTGTTGGCATATTTCTGGTCATACCCATCATAGAGCACCTCAAGTACCTAATTCAGATGCACTTTCCCTGAGAAAAGTCGACAAACAACACTTCCGAGTACGAAGGGCTGCTTGCCGGTCTCAGGATCACGGCAGATCTCGGGATCAAGAAGCTCATCATCACAGGCGATTCACAACTTGTTGTCCGACAAGTTAACAAGGATTACCAGAGCCCGTTGATGGAAGCCTACGTTGATGAAGTGAGGAAGATGGAGGAGCGCTTCGATGGTCTGCAAACAGAGCACGTCCCACATGCTGAAAATACCATTGCCGACGACCTATCAAAGCATGCTGCCCTCAATTTACCTATGGAACAGGGACTTTTGTGCTCCATCTGACTCAACCAACCGTAGCACCATCAGCAAGGCCAGATAAAATAAGGAAGCTGAACTCCGGCGAATACTTTCCTGGAGAGCCTCCAGAAGTTGTCGGCAAGAATCTTGCCGACAAGGAAGTTGTTGGGGACGACGCCAAGCCTGCCGGGGAGCAGGAGACTCCGGTAGGACCTCGAGTAATTGTCGTAGAGATGAATGGTCCCGCGACAGAGGACATGCCTTTAGTCCTTGCCGTCGAGCCCCAGGCTCCAGCATGGGCACATCACATCGCCTAGTTCCTCCAAACAAGGGAACTTCCCTAAGAGCAGGAAGAAGCGGAAAAAGTAGCCCGTCAGTCCAACATGTACCAGTTTGTGGATAACAACCTGTGCAGGAGGCAACCCAACGGTGTGAAATTGAAGTGTATTCCTCAGGAATATGAACTGAAGCTGTTGGCACAGATACATGGAGGCATATGTGGCTCCCACATAGGGTTAACAGCTCTTGTTGGTAAGGCATTCCGACAAGGTTTCTTTTGGCCCACATCCCTCCAAGATGCAACAACAGTAGTAACCAAGTGTGAAGCGTGCTAGTTTCATTCAAACAAAGCACATCAACTAGCCCAAGCTCTCCAAACGATTCCTCTCTCCTGGCCATTTTCGGTCTGGGGGCTCGATATTCTCGGCCCCTTTCCCCGCGCTGCCGGAGGCTTTGAGTACTTGTACATTGCAATCGACAAGTTGACAAAGTGGCTTCAAGTGGTACCAGCGAGGAAGGCGATAGAATAATCAGCCGTCAACTTCTTCAAGGGACTAGTTTGCCGCTTTGGTGTTCTGAACCGGATCATCACTGACAACGGCACACAGTTCACGAGCCGCGCCTTCAGGGAATACGTCCAAGACCTTGGCAGCAAGATCTTTTTTGCTTCTGTTGCCCATCCAAGAAGCAACGGCCAGGCGGAAAGGGCAAACGTTGAAGTGCTGCGGGGCCTCAAGACATGAACTTTCGACAAGTTACGCAAGTGCGGAAGATGCTGGATTGATGAGCTGCCGACGGTTCTTTGGTCACTCAGAACGACACCTAATCGAGCCACCGGCTAGACACCCTTCTACCTAGTCTATGGGGCAAAGGCAGTTCTCCCCACGGAACTCATATACGGATCACCTCGGGTGCTCGCTTATGATGAGCTTGAGCAAGAGCAGTTGCGGCAAGATGACGCAAGGCTCCTTGAGGAAGATCGTCTTCAGGCTGCTCTGCGAGCTGCTCGCTACCAGCAAGCCTTGCACCGCTACCATAGCCGCAAGGTTCAAGCCCGAAGCCTTGAGGAAGGCGATCTTGTTCTTCGGCATGTTCAGTCAGCCAATAATTCAAACAAGTTGACGCCAAAGTGGGAAGACCCTTATCGGGTAGTTCGAGTCACCAGGCCTGGGGCAGTCTGCCTGGAGATCGAGGATGGCATTCCGGTGAGCAACTCCTGGAACATCGAGCATCTTCATAAGTTCTACCCATAAGGCGCGGTTGCCGGGCCCCCCAACAGCCACCTTTTGTACAAGTCTTGCCGGCAAGGCATGTAATCCTTTGTACAAAGCCAGGCGCAAACCCTGTGCACAGTTCAATAAAGCTTACGTTTCGCAATTCTTCTCAATTTACATGTCTATTATGTGCATGTTTGTGAAAGATTATGTGCTACTCTCATTTCCCAGCAAGGACTAACAAACCGCAAAGGTTCCATGCCTTTGTCTCTCTTCTTTATTTTCTTAAAGGATAGGATGTTCCCTCGCGTACAAGTTTGCCGTGGGGAGGATGAGGGTGTGAACACCGACATGCAAAGATTCAAGCAGTGTCTGTTAGAACCGAAAGGAGTGCAACAGCAAAAACCTAAGTTGCAGATACTCTAAGTAAATTTTGAACTGAGGAGCTACTTTCCTTAGATGATTTCAAATTTTATATGGAAAACCTGCACGCGAAGGAGCCTTGTCACGATTAGCTACACCCTTACTTTGTTTCGAGTCCGCTCAACAACTTAAGTGGCTGTGCTGATTGTGCCAAGATGCCTTGCCGGTAGCTACACCGCAAGTAGGCTGCTAAGGACCTATTCCTAGAAGCGCTCGCGGCAGGGCTGTATGCACCGGCAAGGTCGATTGCGCCAAGGTATCTTGCTGGCAGCGACACCTGCAGGAGGCTGCTAAGGACCCCTTCCTCAAAGCACTTGCGGCAAGGTTGTGCGCACTCGCAAGTTTCCAGTAGAGTGTAGGGTATATACCATATGGAAAGAGATCAAACAAGGGAAATATCATACATTCATTCAATACATGATAAGTTATATTACACAGGTAGTTGCTTGCCGCGATCCTAACTTGAGATAAGACCGTCTTTTATGTCGATCAGTAGCAGCAAGAAGAAATGGAGCGTCTAGTCCCTCCGCTGGCCTTCGACCCTCTTGACTTGGCTCACGTTGTCAACGATGGGCATGACCAGCGCCTCTAACACCACGATATCCACATCCTTTGGCAAGCGCTCGAACACGTTAGAGAGGTTGATGCTGGGGTTCTTGTGCGCCACCTTGGTGAGCACCTTGAGGAGGACAACTCGTCAGAGCTTGCGAGACTCGTCGGAAAGGCGAGTTGCTTCGCGAGACTGGAGCTGCTCCAGAGCCTTGACCAAGCTGTCGAAGAACAAAGTGATCCTGGCGCTCTGGGACATCCTTGCATCAGAAGAGTACTGGAAGCCGAGCAGGCCCATGGTGGACAGCTGTGCCATGAGCCTTCCCGCAAGGTCGGCAAGGCGCTCTGTCCAAGTCTGCACGCCCGCCACGTAGTTGCCTTGAGCAGTGGTGACATCCTCGAGCTTGGCCTTCTTGTCATAGAGATCTTGGTCAAGGACCTCTCGCGATCATTGCCGTTCTCGAGGTCCTTCTCCAAGGTAGCCACCTTTAGCTTCAGGTCGACTAGAGAGGCATTGGCAGCGACAAGCTGGGTGGTCTTGTGGGAGACGACAATTTGCATCTCCACCAGGCTAGAGAGAGTTTTCTCTCTCTCTGTCCTGAGCGTAGAGATCTCCTTGCCAAAGCCTTCGAGGTCCATCTCTAGCCTTGCCACCTTGCCGGCAAGATCATCCTTGGCGGCCTCTACGGCAGCAGTGGCATTGGTGGAAGCCTTCAGCTTGTTGGCATGATCCGCGGCCTGAGCTGCGAGGGCCTCCTGGTGCTTCCGCTCCAGCTCCTGGGTTCGCTGCGCGACAAGCCTCTTGACTTATTCGTCCTTGCGGCGAAGCTTGTCGGTGAGCGTATCCTCGCGGGTGACGAGGTCATCTTCCTGAGCATCGAGCGCGACGCGGAGGTGCCTCATGAGAGCTTCCTCTATGGCAGCCTGCTGCGAGGCCTCCTCCCGTGCCTGCTCCAAGTCGGATCGCTTCAGGAGGAGCTCGTCCCGCTCCTCATTCAAATGTGCCTAGCTAACCTACAACTCTTGATGGGCTTCGGAGAACCAAGCCTGCATCTACTCAAAGCGCTTCTCGAAGCTTGCCTCCGCAACGTCAATAGTCGCTTGCCGGGCGTCCAGTTTCTACTTCCGGGCAAGGTGTAGCGCTGGGAGGTGGCGGAAGTTATCGCCCATGGCCTGGAGGAGCTGCTCTTCCTTAGACATCCTGCTGCCGGCTCTTGAGTTCCCAGCGACCTTGAGCAAGGCGGCAGTGGTGATCTCGCCATCAAAGGTTTCTCCTTTGACACGCTCCCTGGTGCTTATCATCCCCGGCATGCTGACAAACTGGTCCTGGCCAGCTTCAAGGTACCTGGAAGGATAGGGAGGCTTGGGTGTTGGCAATTGATCCTCCGCATCAGCTCCCCCAGCAACCGAGGACTCAGCGGTTGGAGTAGCGCCTGGCGCTCCCGCAGCAGGGATGCCGTCAGTACGACCACTGGGCTCCTCGTCGGTCTTCTCTCCTACCTCCTTGGCGGCCTCTTCCTGTGCATCCTTGGCGGCCTCCTCCTGGGCAGCCTTGGCGGCCTCTCCTGCGGAAACGTTGTAGGCCTCGGCGGCAACACCCTTGGCGATCTCCTTGATGACGAAGTCGACGTCCATGTCTTCCATCAGAGGGGGATCTAAGAGCCAGAAGAGGGAGGACAAGATAAGAACAAGATAGAACTTCAACAAGACAAAAATGATGAAGATAAAATAACAAGTGCTCTCAGGTAAGCGGCTTACCTCTGCCAGGCCGCTGGGAGCTAGTCGCCTCTTCCTCGACAACGTTGCTTGCCGGTATAGGGCTGCCAGCCCCTGCGCGTGCTGGATCATCCTCAGCAAAGATGGTCTCGTCGACAGTAACACTTGTCGGAGATCCGTCTCTGGGAGGCTTGGATGATGGAGGCGCACGTTAGGGGTAGCCTCCGATGGCTCGTCTTGCTCCCGCTCCTCCCCTGCAAGCCTGGTGATGTCAGTAGTGAAGATAATTGTCCCAACGCTTGCCAGTGGGAAATGGGTAGAGGACCCACGCTGGGGGCTGCGTTGAGGGCTCCATTGCGGGCTGGGCTCCGCGCTGGTGAAAGTTCCCTCTGGCAAACCTGAGGTGCTCGCCGAAGGCGCCCATCGAGATCTTCGCCTTTTTCGAAGACTCCCGCACCAGTGGCTCCGGATCCCTGTAGAGACGAGACGGAGCAAGACGAGCAGACCAAACAAAATTGATGTTGCAGAAATTAAAGGATGCGGCAAGGCCCTTACTCTTCTTCTTCTTCCGGGTCAAAGGCAGATAGGTCGAATTCGACCTCTGCCACAATGCTCACGGGAGGAGGTTGAGGGGTATCCCTACGATGCTTGGCTATGGTAGGCGGAGGAGGTCGCTGGCCTGTGGCACCGGAGGCAGCCTTCCGAAGGACACACTTCCTCTTGGAGGTCGGGGGCTCCTCGAACGGCTCCTTGTCGATCGTATCCTCGACAGAGGGGTCCCTGGTGGTAGCACCACTGTGCTTCCCGGCAAAAGGCCCCCGACAGACGTGCCACTATGCTCCCCGGCAACCTGCTCCAGTCCGGCAAGCGTTCCCTCCGACACCGTCCAGTCCACGCTAGACTCCTCCATGAAGCCAACGTTGTCGGCCGCCTCTGCAAGAGCCGCCTCTTCGAACCTGCTGGCGATATACGCCACTTCTTTGTCGATGGTGGGGCGGTAGACGTGCGCCTCTTCCCCGATGGCGATCTCCGTCAGGTTATCGAAGAAATGCTGCACCTGCTCTGCATCCGACTCTTCCCAAGTCGGGTCGAGACCGTGGGCGTTGCACACCGGCATCATGGCGATGATCGAGCTTAGGACGGAGTTGTTGCACAAAGGCACTATCCCTGCCGACATCTTGAACTTCCCGCTGGCCTTGAACAGCTTCTGGCAGACGCCCACGTGCTGCAGGAACGTCAGGTTGCCGTTCAGCCCAGGGCACAGCCTCATGATGTCTGCCGCATTCTTGTAGTCCCAAGCTGGGCTCCCCTTGTTCTGTAGAGGGGCGATGTGCTGGCAAAGGAAGTCCGCGGCCACCTGATACGTCCATTTTGCATCATGCTTTCATGTTGATATTTATTGCTTTATGGGCTGTTATATTACTTTGTGGTACCATATTTATGCCTTTTCTCTCTTATTTTGCAAGGTTTATTTGAAGAGGGAAAATTCAGGCAGCTGGAATTCTGGACTAGAAAAGGAGCAAATCTTAATCATCTCCAAATGCCCTGAAAAGTTACGTGGATTTTTTTGGGATTATATAAAAAATACTGGGCGAAAGAAGTACCTGAGGGGAGCTACCAGGGCACCACAAGCCTGGTAGCCGCCACCCCCTGGTGGCGGCTAGCAAGCTTGTGGGCTCCCTGACGGCCCACTGGCCCCCCTCTTTTGCTATATGAAGGGTTTCGTTCCAGAAAAACCAATCGGGAGCTTTTACGTGGTTTCGCCGCCGCCACGAGGCAGAACTTGAGCAGATCCAATCTAGAGCTCCGGCAGGACGATCCTGCCGGGGAAACTTCCGTCCCGGAGGGGGAAATCATCGTCATCGTCATCACCAACACTCCTCTCGTCGGAGGGGAGGCATCTTCATCAACATCTTCATTAGCACCATCTCCTCTGCAATTCCTAGTTCATCTCTTGTAACCAATCTCCGTCTCGCGACTCCGATTGGAACTTGTAAGGTTGCTAGTAGTGTTGATTACTCTTTGTAGTTGATGCTAGTTGGATTACTTGGTGGAAGAGTTTATGTTCAGATCCTTGATGCTATTCATTAAACCTCTCATCATGATTATGATTATGCTTTGTGAGTAGTTACTTTTATTCCTCAGGACATGGGATAAGTCATGTGAATTTGATATTCGTTAGGTATTTTGATATGTTGTATGTTGTCTTTTCCTCTAGTGGTGTTATGTGAATGTCGACTACATAACGCTTCACCATATTTTGGCCTAGAGGAAGGCATTGGGGAGTAGTAAGTAGATGATGGGTTGCTGGAGTGACAGAAGCTTAAACCCCAGTCTATGCGTTGCTTCGTAAGGGGCTTATTTGGATCCACTAGTTTAATGCTATGGTTAGACGTTGTCTTAATTCTTCTTTCGTAGTTGCGGATGCTTGCAAGAGGGGTTAATCATAAGTGGGATGCTTGTCCAAGGAAGGGCAGTACCCAAGTGCCGGTCCACCCACATATCAAACTATCAAAGTAACGAACGCGAATCATATGAACATGATGAAACTAGCATGACAGAAATTCCCGTGTGTCCTCGGGAGCGTTTTTCCTCTATAAGACTTTGTTCAGGCTTGTCCCTTGCTGCAAAAGGGATTGGGCCACTTGCTGCACCATTGATACTACTTGTTACTTGTTACTTTTCGCTTGCTACGTTTCACCTCACTACACCTTCACTTGTTACCGCTACTTTGAGTGCTTGCAGTTATTACCTTGCTGAAAACCGTTTATGAGAGCCTTCTGCTCCTCGTTGGGTTCGACACTCTTACTTATCGAAAGGACTATGATTGATCCCCTATACTTGTGGGTCATGAAGACTCTTTTCTGGCGCCGTTGCCGGGGAGTGAAGCGCCTTTGGTAAGTGGAAATTGGTAAGGAAACATTTATATACTGTGCTGAAATTTATTGTCACTTGTCACTATGGAAACTATTCCTTTGAGGAGTTTGTTCGGGGTATCTTCACCACGAACGGAAGCACGAGGAGTTGTTCCTCAACCTGAGGTACCTACTGAAAATATCTTTTATGAAATTCCTTCGGGTATGCTTGAGAAACTGCTCGCTAATCCATTTACAGGAGATGGATCTTCACATCCAGACTTGCATCTGATCTATGTAGATGAAGTTTGTGGTTTATTTAAGCTTGCAGGTTTGCCCGAGGATGAGGTAAAGAAGAAAGTCTTCCCTTTATCTTTGAAGGATAAGGCGTTGACATGGTATAGGCTATGTGATGATACTGGATCATCGGACTACAATCGGTTGAAATTGGAATTTCATCAAAAGTTCTATCCTATGCATTTAGTACACCGTGATCGGAATTATATTTATAACTTTTGGCCTCGTGATAGGTAAAGCATAGCTCAAGCTTGGGGGAGGCTTAAATCAATGCTATATTCATGCCCCAATCATGAGCTGTCGAGAGAAATCATCACTCAAAACTTTTATGCTCGGCTTTCTCATGAAGATCGTACCATGCTTGACACTTCTTGTACTAGTTCTTTTATGAAGAAGGATATTGACCACAAGTGGAATTTATTGGAAAGAATCAAATGTAACTCTGAAGATTGGGAGCTGGAGGAAGGTAAGGAGTCAGGTATGAATTTCCAGTTTGATTGCGTTAAATCTTTTGTTGAGACAAACACTTCTAGAGATTTTAGCGCTAAGTATGGACTTGACTCTGAGATAGTAGCTTCCCTATGTGAATCTTTTGCTGCTCATGTTGATCTTCCCAAAGATAAGTGGTTTAAGTATCATCCTCCTGTAGAAATCAACATAGTCAAAACCAATCTAGTTGAGGAGAAAGTCATTGCTTTTAGTGATCTTGTTGTTCCTTGTGCCTACACTGAGAAACCACCATACCCTGCTAGGATAAAGGATTATTCTAAAGATCCAACTGCGATACGTAGGGGTTACATTAGACCACTTGCACCCCCTGAGGAGATTAGAGTTGAACCTAGTGTTTCTATTATCAAAGATCTCTTAGCCGAAGACGTAGACGGGCATGTTATAAAATTCTGTGAGGACTCCGCTAGAATTGCTAAACCTCACGCGAAAGACAAATACAGACCTGTAGTTGGCCTGCCAGTTGTTTCTGTCAAGATAGGAGATCACTGTTACCATGGTTTATGGGATATGGGAGCTAGTGTTAGTGCAATACCCCGTTCCCTATATGATGAAATCAAAGATGAGATTGCACCTGCTGAGTTAGAACCCATTGATGTCACTATTACGCTAGCTAATAGAGACACTATCTGCCCTCTGGGAATTGTGAGAGACGTAGAAGTCCTGTGTGGTAAGATGAAGTATCCTACTAATTTCATCGTCCTTGGTACTGCACAAGATAGCTTTTGTCCCATCATATTTGGTAGACCCTTTCTCAACCCTGTCAATGCTCACATTGATTCTATTAAGCAGACCGTCACTGTTAGTTTCGAGGGTGTGTCTCATGAATTTAACTTCTCCAAGTTTGGTAGACAACCCCATGAAAAAGAGTCATCTGGTAGGGATGAAATCATTGCTCTTGCCTCTGTTGTCGTACCTCCTACGGATCCTTTAGAGCAATATCTGCTTGAGCATGAAAATGATATGCATATGGAGGAGAGAGATGAGATAGATAAAATTGTCTTAGAACAATATCCTATTCTCAAGAATAATCTACCTGTTGAACTGCTTGGGGATCCTCCCCTACCAAAGGGTGATCCCGTGTTCGAGCTTAAACAGTTGCCTGATACTCTTAAGTATGCCTATCTTGATGAGAAGGAGATATATCATGTTATTATTAGTGCTCTCTTCTTAGAGCACGAAGAGAAGAAGTTACTAAAAACTCTAAGGAAGCACCGTGCTGCTATTGGATATACTCTTGATAATCTTAAGGGTATTAGTCCCACTCTATGTCAGCACAAGATTAAAACCGATCTTGATTCTAAACTAGTTGCTGATCATCGAAGGAGATTAAATCCTAAGATGAAAGAGGTCGTTAGAAAAGAAATAATAAAGCTTCTGGAAGCAGGAATCATTTATCCTGTTGCTCATAGTGATTGGGTAAGTCCAGTACATTGCGTACCTAAGAAGGGAGGTATCACCGTCGTTCCTAATGATAAGGATGAACTAATCCCACAAAGGATTATTACTGGCTATATGACGGTGATAGAATTCTAGAAACTGAACAAGGCAACCAGGAAAGATCATTATCCTTTGCCGTTTATCGACCAAATGCTAGAAAGGCTATCCAAACACACACACTTCTGCTTTCTAGATAGTTATTCAGGTTTCTCACAAATACCCGTTGCACAATCTGATCAGGAGAAAACCACTTTCACCTGCCCCTTCGGTACCTTTTCTTATAGACGTATGCCTTTTGGGTTATGCAATGCACCTGCCACCTTTCAAAGATGTATGATGGCTATATTCTCTGACTTCTGTGAAAAGATTGTCGAGGTTTTCAAAGATGTATGATGGCTATATTCTCTGCCTCAGCAACCTTGATCGAGTCTTACAGAGATGCAAAGATACCAACCTCGTCTTGAATTGGGAGAAGTGCCACTTCATGGTTAATGAAGGTATCGTCTTAGGACATAAAATATCTGAAAGAGGCATTGAAGTTGATAAGGCTAAGGTTGATGCAATTGAGAAAATGCCTTGCCCCACAGATATCAGAGGTATACGAAGTTTTCTAGGTCATGCTGGTTTCCATAGAAGGTTCATTAAAGACTTCTCTAAGATTTCTAGGCCTCTTACCAACCTCTTGCAGAAGGATGTTCCTTTTGTTTTTGATGAGGATTGTGAGGAAGCCTTCTAAATACTTAAGAAGGCTTTGATAACCGCACCTATTGTTCAACCACCTGACTGGAACTTGCCCTTTGAAATCATGTGCGACGCTAGTGATTATGCTGTTGGTGTTGTTCTAGGACAAAGAGTTGACAAGAAGTTGAATGTTATTCACTACGCTAGTAAAACTCTAGACAGTGCCCAAAGAAACTATGCCACTACGGAAAATGAGTTTTTAGCAGTCGTGTTTGCATGTGAAAAGTTCAGATCTTACATAGTTGACTCCAAAGTCACTATTCACTCTGATCATGCTGCTATTAAGTACCTTATGGAGAAGAAGGACGCTAAGCCTAGGCTGATTAGATGGGTTCTCCTGCTACAGGAATTTGATTTGCACGTCGTTGACCGAAAGGGTGCTGATAACCCTGTAGCAGATAACTTGTCTAGGCTAGAGAATGTCCTTGATAACCCACGACCTATTGATGACAACTTTCCTGATGAGCAATTAAGTGTCATCCGCACTTCACATAGTGCACCGTGGTATGATGATTACGCAAATTATATCGTAGCCAAATACATACCACCCAGTTTCACCTATCAGCAAAAGAAGAAATTCTTCTTTGATTTGAGACACTACTTTTGGGATGATCCTCACCTTTATAAGGAAGGAGTAGATGGTGTTATTAGAAGTTGTGTGCCTGAACATGAACATGGACAGATCTTGTAGAAGTGTCATTCCGAAGCCTACGGAGGACACCACGCTGGAGATAGAACTGCTCATAAGGTATTGCAATCAGGTTTCTATTGGCCCACTCTCCTCAAGGATGCCTGTAAGTTTGTCTTGTCTTGTGACGAATGCCAAAGAATAGGGAACATCAGTAAGCGTCAGGAAATGCCTATGAACTATTCACTTGTCATTGAACCATTTGATGTCTGGGGCTTTGATTATATGGGACCCTTCCCGAGTTCCAATGGGTACACTCACATCTTAGTTGCTGTGGATTATATCACCAAGTGTGTAGAGGCTATTCCCACTAAAAATGCTGATCACCACACCTCTATTAAGATGCTTAAAGAAGTCATTTTCCCAAGATTTGGAGTCCCTAGATATCTGATGACTGATGGCAGTTCACACTTCATTCATGGTGTTTTCCGCAAGATGCTCGCTAAGTATGATGTCAACCATAGAGTTGCATCTCCTTATCATCCTCAGTCTAGTGGTCAAGTGGAGTTGAGTAATAGAGAGATCAAATTGATCCTAAAAAAGACCGTCAATAGATCTCGAAAGAATTGGTCTAGCAAACTTGATGATGCACTATGGGCTTATAGGACTGCCTATAAGAATCCCATGGGCATGTCGCCGTATAAAATGGTTTACGGTAAGGCCTGTCATTTACCTCTTGAGCTGGAACACAAAGCTTATTGGGCAACCAAAGAGCTCAACTTCGATTTCAAACTTGCCGGTGAGAAGCGGTTGTTTGATATCAGCTCATTAGATGAATGGAGGGCACAAGCATATGAGAATGCCAAGTTGTTCAAGGAAAAGGTTAAGAGATGGCACGACAAACGAATACAGAAACGAGAGTTCAATGTAGGTGATTATATCCTGCTATACAATTCTCGTTTGAGATTCTTCGCACGCAAGCTTCTCTCGAAATGGGAAGGTCCTTACGTTATCGAGGAAGTATATCGTTCCGGTGCCATCAAAATCAATAACACGGAAGGAAATTTTCCTAGAGTGGTAAATGGGCAAAGAATTAAGCATTATATCTCCGGTACTCCCATAAATGTTGAGACCAATATCATCAATGTCATAACTCCAGAGGAGTACATAAGGGATGTTTATCAGCCTTTTCAGACCCTGAAAACGAAGAGGTATCTGTTTCGGTAAGAAATTGGACTCCGATGCTTTTCCAATAGGAAATTTCCTCCGTTTTGGAATGTTTGGAAAATTAGAAAAATAAAAAGCAGTCCGGAGAGTGCATGAGGCGGCCATAAGCTTGGAAGCCGCCACCTACCCCCCTAGTGGCGGCTAGGGGGCTTGTGGGCACCTCGTGTGCCTCCCGAACACCGTTTTCTTGCGGAGCACTCCTTCTGGTCCAGAAAAAATCAATATATATTCACCCGAAGTTTTGATCTCTGTATCGCGCAGTTTTCCTCTGTTTTCGTTTCGAGCCTATTTCTGTGACAGATCTAGATCATCATGACTTCCCCAAAAGCTCCTAAGGACAAGATCTTCGAGAAGGTCATCAATCCCTACCTCACGGAAGTGCTGAAACACCCTCAATCTATCAAGATGAGCGAGGGGATGTTGCACATCCGTGATGTTGAGGGGCCTAAGAAGACCGGAAGCGTGGAGACGAGGCTCGAAGCAATGGAGCAACAAGTCTTCAAGTGCCAAGGGATGGTGGAGCGTGGACTCAACGCCAACCACATGATGATCACGGAGTTCACCAGCAATCACAAGATGGATGCCATTGACATTGGAAAACACCTATCCAGGCTCTATGACAGGGTTGACCAACTTCAGGGCCAGATTTATGACCTACAGAACCAAAACTGTGAGTATGAGTATAGGTTTAAATCAATAAAGTTGGCTGCAGATTTGAGGATTCCGGTGACTCGTTCATCCTGCCATGATGGAGCACCTATGCCTTGGAAGACGGAGGATCAGACTACTCCAACAACTCCACCACCATCACCACCAAAGGAAGACAACTAAGCATTGGTATGGGCAATCCCCTTGGCTTTTGCCAAGCTTGGGGGAGTTGCCCTGGTATCGTATCACCTTTATATCTTTTGCTTTTACCTTTGTTTTAGTTCTTTCCTTTTCAGTTTTTTATTTCTTCTCTTAGAGGAATAAGTCTTTAATGTTTAGTTTGAGTCTTTTGCTTTTGTCTCTCCCCCGATGTGTTCGAGCTTACGAGCTATATAATAAAGAGTATCTTAGTCAAGGGCTTTGCTTTGTTCCATGATCAAAAGCATGAAAAACGATAGCATGAAAGATCATGAGATGATCTTATGGGAAGTGATAGCTTCACATATGACACGTATGATGATTGAAACTTGTTGAGAATAAATCAACATAGACCTCAGTCATTGTTGCAATTAATAAGAAGTAATAAGGAAAGAGAGGTTCACATATAAATATATCATCTTAGAAACTTTTTACAATTGTGAGCACTCACCAAACTATTACATGCTTAGGAGTAGATGTTCGACAAGGAAGACAACATAATGAATTGTGTTTGCTTGGTTCCAAACAATGTTATACGATTAGAGATCCCTTAGCATGTGACGATTGCTTCCAGCTCATATTAGCCAAAACTCCCGCACCAAGTAGAGAGACTACTTGTGCATCCATAAACCTCCAACCCAGTTTTGCCATGAGAGTCCACCATACCTACCTATGGATTGAATAAGATCCTTCAAGTAAGTTGTCATCGATGCACGCTATAAAAATTGCTCTCTAATATGTATGATCTATTAGTGTGTGGAAAATAAGCTTTGTACGAACCTGAGATGAGGAAGACATAAAAGCGACAGACTGCATAATAAAGTTCTTTATCACAGGAGGCAATATAAAGTGACGTTCCTCCGCACTAAGAGGACACACATTCAAACCTCAAAATTGCATGACAACCTCTGCTTCCCTCTATGAAGGGACTATCTTGTACCTTTACTTTTTGCCCTTGTAAGAGTCATGGTGATCTTCACCAATTCCCTATTTTTGCCTTTGTCTTGGCTAGCGTCACATGCTTGGGAAAGATCTATATTCATATATCAACTTGGAGTTGAGTACTTATGCTTTATTGTTGTTGACTTTACCCTTGAGGTAAATAGTTGGGAGGCAAAACTATAAGCCCCTATCTTCCTCTGTGTCCAGCTGAAACTTTGACACCATGAGTACCACGTGAGTTGTAACAATTGTGGAAAACAAAAGAGATGATTGAGTATGTGGGTTTGCCTTACAAGCTCATATTTGGCTCTTTTTGATGTTATGATAAATTGCAATTGCTTCAACGACTTTGGATTGTTGTTGGTTACTTCTCGGTAAGGTTTTTGGCTTCATACTTTGCTTTGTGAAGGAATTGTTACTTTCCCATAAGAATCTTTATGATGTATTGCTGTTCTATGTGTGATCATGATGCCCTCTTGTCCGTATTATGTTTTATTGACACCTTCATCCCTAAACATGTGGACATGTTTATGGAACTTGGTTTTCGCTTGAGGACAAGCGAGGTCTAAGCTTGGGGGAGTTGATACGTCCGTTTTGCATCATACTTTCATGTTGACATTTATTGCTTTATGGGCTGTTATATTACTTTGTGGTACCATATTTATGCATTTTCTCTCTTATTTTGCTAGGTTTATTTGAAGAGGGAGAATTCAGGCAGCTGGAATTCTGGACTGGAAAAGGAGAAAATCTTAGTCCACTATTCTGCACATCTCCAAATGCGCTGAAAAGTTACGTGGATTTTTTTGGGATTATATAAAAAATACTGGGCGAAAGAAGTACCAGAGGGGAGCTACCAGGGCGCCACAAGCCTGGTAGCCGACACCCCCCTAGTGGTGGCTAGCAAGCTGGTGGGCTCCCTGACGGCCCACTGGCCCCCCTCTTTTGCTATATGAAGGGTTTCGTTCCAGAAAAAATCAATCGGGAGCTTTTTCGTGGTTTCGCCGCCGCCACGAGGCGGAACTTGAGAAGATCCAATCTAGAGCTCCCGCAGGACGATCCTGCCGGGGAAACTTCCCTCCCGGAGGGGGAAATCGTCGCCATCGTCATCACCAACACTCCTCTCGTCGGAGGGGAGGCATCTTCATCAACATCTTCATCAGCACCATCTCCTCTCCAATACCTAGTTCATCTCTTGTAACCAATCTCCATCTCGCGACTCCGATTGGAACTTGTAAGGTTGCTAGTAGTGTTGATTACTCTTTGTAGTTGATGCTAGTTGGATTACTTGGTGGAAGAGTTTATGTTCAGATCCTTGATGCTATTCATTAAACCTCTCATCATGATTATGATTATGCTTTGTGAGTAGTTACTTTTATTCCTCAGGACATGGGATAAGTCATGTGAATTTGATATTCGTTTGGTATTTTGATATGTTGTATGTTGTCTTTTCCTCTAGTGGTGTTATGTGAATGTCGACTACATAACGCTTCACCATATTTTGGCCTAGAGGAAGGCATTGGGGAGTAGTAAGTAGATGATGGGTTGCTGGAGTGACAGAAGCTTAAACCCCAGTCTATGCGTTGCTTCGTAAGGGGCTGATTTGGATCCACTAGTTTAATGCTATGGTTAGACGTTGTCTTAATTTTTCTTTCGTAGTTGCGGATGCTTGCGAGAGGGGTTAATCATAAGTGGGATGCTTGTCCAAGTAAGGGCAGTACCCAAGCGCCGGTGCACCCACGTATCAAACTATCAAAGTAACGAACGCGAATCATATGAACATGATGAAACTGGCATGACAGAAATTCCCGTGTGTCCTCGGGGGCATTTTTCCTCCTATAAGACTTTGTTCAGGCTTGTCCCTTGCTGCAAAAGGGATTGGGCCACTTGCTGCACCATTGCTACTACTTGTTACTTGTTACTTTTTGCTTGCTATGTTTCACCTCACTACACCTTCACTTGTTACCGCTACTTTCAGTGCTTGCAGTTATTACCTTGGTGAAAACCGTTTATCAGAGCCTTCTGCTCCTTGTTGGGTTCGACACTCTTACTTATCAAAAGGACTAAGATTGATCCCCTATACTTGTGGGTCATCACCACCACCTCCATCGTGATCCCCACAGCCTTGAGGTGCAACACTAGTAGGAGAAAGGCTACCAGTAGCGCTGGTTCTTCCCTTACTAGTAGCGATGGGGCTAGCGCTACCGCTATCGCGCTACAACTAACCTGTTAGCAGTAGCGCTAAATATAGAGCGCTACTGGTATACACATTAGCAGTAGTGGTGAAAAAAAGAAAGCGCTACTACTAAGCCAGTGCTACTGCTACTTTTGCAGTAGTACTCATAATATTCCTGCTTTCAAAATTTAATTCATATTTGTGCCCCTACGTATTTGTGCATGCTCTATACAATGGTTTCATCATATCATGATAAACATGCATTATTGTCATCACATCATACACATAAAGTAGTCTCGTCATTTATACCATCATCATCATCATCATTATCCAACACAAATATCATCAAATCTCAAAAATAGCGATACACACAAGTCATGGCACACCCACAAGTTTCATCATCCCTATCTAAACCATCATGCTGAAGAGAAGAGCGACTAGCATGAGCAAGAGCGCAGCTATGTAGTTAGGCACCGGTTTCGCTCCGTCTCTTGCTGTAGCATCCACCTCAAGTAACTCATTTCCGCTTCGGCTCTGCTGACGAACCCTCTGTGGCTAGCGTCCGGGTCCCTGTCCACCTGGGCCTAAGCGTCTGGCCAGTGGTCGTACACTCTTGGAACCCTCCCAATGAATACAGCGTAGCAGTCCTTCGCCATCTCCGATCTATGTACCTGCATCGTAAGTTGATTAATTCAACGATATATAATATGCAACATAATGTACTTGAGAAACACAAAGAGACATAGTTAGCAGAATATAAGCAGTAAACATATATAAATAATGAAGTTCCTCATACAAAAACTAATTAACTAGAGCGATGTACAACAGTTCATAGAAAGACTAGTAGTATTAATTATAATTGGACACACACATTGTCATCGTCAATCACTATTCCATGTCGAAGCTCCATTCTTCATAGTCAGGGATGAAGCACCCGGGCTTCTTGAAAGGTTTTAGGTCTAGACCCTGAGCGAGTAGCACATCTCGGACAGTCTCCCGCCTCATTGGCCCATGGTAGAACATCCCTCCTTGTTCGACCACCTTCTTCATGATCACGTGGGCAAGTTCATACTAGATGTGATAAAACTCAGCTCGGATTCGATGACCCGGTGTGCTTCCTATGCTTGTGGCCGAGTTGATAATCTCGGCATCCCCAGAATTATATGACATGCGGAGGCGTTGTCTATCCCTTCTAAACTCGATCATGTGATGCATGAGCTAGAATACATATCCCGTACTACCGTTTGGTTGCTAGATGCACAAGAAGTTGGTCTTATGGCCGAAAGCCGACGCTTTATTCTTGTAATTTTTCACTTGGATATATCCACCAGTAAGGCTGTAGGTTAAAATGGCACTATTGAGAACACTCTTTATGTGCGTGCAATCCTTCTTCTTGATGTTCATCGATGAGTCCAAGTACATAGCATAGGAGTATTGTCGGTACAAACAGATGAGGACACCCCCCCCCCGCTGCGCAAAATAAGCACAGCTAAAATTAGCCTCCATGCTTGCAAAGGAATGATCAAAACTTACGAAAGGATATCCACGGATAACTTACGTGGGATGATAAGGCAGGAGAATCATTTACTTGTCCTTATTAGCGATCATGAAGTCGCTGATGTACTTGCTCGCAGAGTTCCGGTGCTCTTTGCAGTGTGCCAAGAAGCTCTTGTGCATATAGTACATGTCCGTGATGCACATATATTCTATGTTCTCGTGCGTGATGATGTAGTTGAGATGCAGCGCATACAGGCGGATGAACTGAAAATTCAGCTTGGTCATGTGGAACATGTCATACATGTAGTCAAATCATAGGATGAACTTCTTCACGGGCCATGTGTCGACGTATCCACTCGCACCCGGAACCTGAACCGGGTAAAGCGAGTATCCTAGTTTTTCCTTGCTGAGAAGTCTCATTTCTGTGGCGAGCACATTGTCTTGAAGTCTCCTTAGATCATTCTTCCTTATGATCTCTACCGCTTTTTGATGTAGGATCGGGTGGCCGGCGACATGGAAATGCTCCGTACCTACGACAGGTATCCTGTCTACCTACAGGGGCTTCGGCTGGTTTCTTGAAGCAGCTCTGGCGCATTTACAACCTTTCTTGTCCGGTCTCCTCCTTGGCATCTTGGCGGGTGGCGGTAGTGAGCCCGCCATACCTTGCCTAACCACCTCCCCCAGCCTCGTAGGGCTAATTATCAGTGGACGGCCCGCGTGTTGTTCTTGCTGGATAGAGGCAACAACTAGAGGCGTCCCATGTGAGGATCGCACGAAGAGAGACTTTTTGCAATCAGCCGTCGGATGTTCCGGCTCCGGCAAATCAGGCATCATCAAGTCATTTGTATGCTCATAGTCTGAGTCATATAGCCAAGCATTTGATACGTCCCAAACACATCTATAATTTCTTCTTGTTCCATGACATTTTGGGTGACATTGTTATATGTTTTGCTACACTTTTATACCATTTTACACATATTTGGACTAACCTACTAACCCAGTGCACCCAGTGCCAGTTTCTGTCTGCTGATGTCTTTTTTGCATGGGCTTTTACCCAATTTTCCGAAGCCCGAAAGAATACAGAAAAATATATAAAAAAATCAGCGAAACAGAAGCTTCGGGATCACCAAAGGAGGGCCAGGGGCCTCCCAGGCGGCCTGCTAGCGCGGCCAGGCCCCAGGCCGCGCCAGGAGATCGCCTGGGTGGGCCCCACCTCCTCCGGTGCCCTCCTTTGGCCTATATTTAGTGTTCCGTGAGGAAACCCTCACAGACTATCTTAAATCACAAATTTCTCCATCGTTCCGCCGCTGCAGCGCTTCCGAGATCGAGAGCGTCAGAAGACCTCTTCCCGGCACCCTGCCAGAAGGAGGATTGACCTCCGGGAGCTTCTTCACCGCCATGGATGCCTCCCGGATGTGCCATGAGTAGTTTCCCTTGGACCATGAGTCCATGACCAGTAGCTATGTGATGTCTTCTCTCCAATCTTGTGCTTCAAATGGTTAGTCCTTGTGAGTTGCCCTACATGATGAAGGCATCTATGTAATTCTCTTGCTATTGTTATGCTCGGTTTGTTGGGAACCGATGGATTATGAGATTATGTTCAGGTTGTTATGAGTTATATATTTTATTATCCTTTTATATTATGTTCCTTAGTGATTCATGCATGTTCTCCATTGCTTTTTATTGCTTTGGCCAAGTAGTAGATCGTAACCCCAAGAAGGAGCTTTATGCATGATTGTGGGTTCGGGCCCCTCGATGTCTAGCTTGAGTGACAAAAACATGAGACTAGGGGATGTGCTTGTTGCCACCAGGGAGAAAACAACGGTGTTTGTGACCAAGGTTGCAAGGATTGTTTACCTTACGCATAGTTCGTTAATGGAGTTGTCCGTTGCTTTGAGATTACACTTTGGGTGGGGCTCGAAACTTATTACCGGAGAGATGTTATGGATATATATCTCAAGGTGGATGATTAGTAAGTAGATGCTGATGAATAAACGGTCTACTTGTCTTGGCGCATTACCCATTACTATTGAACCTCTAACTATCAAGGAGCCTAATTAGCATTGCGGTGCGATCATAATTCTGTCAATTGTCCAACTGTGATTTGTTTACCCTAGCATAGTTGTTTGTCGTCTTTTGGGAGAGAGACATCACTAGTGAACGTCATGTGACTCCGGTCCATATCACCATCATTGCTTACACCTCCACCATTTACCGTTTTATTTTCTTTTTCGTTGCAATCACTATTACCTCCCCGCTTGTGTTTTGATCCTTTGCAAACTACAAGGCCGGAGAGAATTACAACCTCTCTGTACTCGTTGGGAGCAAAGTTATTTGTTGTGTGTGCAGGTCCACGTCTTCTACTAGCGCCAGGGTGGAAGACACCTACTTGTTGAGCCTAGGAGTCCTCCTGGTTCGATAAACCTTACAGTCTCCGTGTAAGGGAAATTTTCCGTTGACTACATCTCCACCTTCCACTTGGGGTATACAACGAGGGGTGAGAAGTATATACATCAACTCGTCATCAAGCGTATTTGTGGCGCCATTGCCGGGGACTCCACTCTTCAAGATAGGGGAGTTGCACACTATCTTTTAGCTTTTCGTTTTAGTCTTGTTAGTTTGCTTTTTAGTTTTTGCTTCAGAGTCCTATACCAAAAACCACAAAAAAATTAGTTGCTTTGCTCTTGCTTCTTGCTGTTGTTATGGGTTCCACTAAGAACACCATGTTGGGTGACTCCACTAGTGATAACAACAATGAGTACACTTTCTCCTCTATTGCTCCAGTTACCACTAACGGTATTTTTACAAGTAAACCATGTGACTATACTAGTCATTATGGAGAATTATGCCCTTGGCATGGTTGCGTCGGGAAGCCACAAGATCTTTTGTTTGAAGTTGCTCCTAAACGTCCCCAAACTTGGGAAGACGTCCAAACTCTGATAATGGAGAGCAAATCAAACATAGAGGATGACATTACAATTTTACTTAATAGCAATATTATTGATTTTGACAATTGTAGTCTCTCCGAAGTCATCACCTTTTTGCAAAGAATGGGTAATGACCCCCACACTAGCACACTCAATATTACCTTCACCAAGCATATTACCAATGCTCTTATCAAAGCTAGGGAGGAGAAGCTCAAGCTAGAGACATCTATTCCTAGGAAGCTAGATGATGGTTGGGATCCTATGGTCAAAATTAAATTGAATAATATCTCTTGCTTTGCTTTGTGTGATGTTGGAGCTAGTGCCTCCGTTATGCCCAAAAGAATGTATGATATGCTTGATTGGAAACCTTATGATCCATGTTCTTTTGGCATTCGTATTGTTGATTCTTCCCTAAAGAAACCTTTAGGGATAATTGATGATGTGCTTATTATTGTCAATGATAATTATGTGCCCATTGATTTTCTTATTATGGACATTGAATGTGATCCTTCATGTCCAATTATTTTGGGACGTCCTTTTCTCCGCACCGTTGGTGCTATCATTGACATGAAAGAGGGAATTATTAAATTCCAATTTCCTCTTAAAAAGGGAATAGAACACTTCCCTAGAAAGAAGATTAAGTTACCTTATGAGTCCGTTACACGGGCAAGCTATTCTTTTGGAGTTGATAACACTTGATCTTCTTGCATTATGCCTAGCTTAAAGGCATAAAAGAAAGCGCTTGTTGGGAGGCAACCCAATATGTTTTTACTTTCTGTTTTAGTGGTATTGATGTGTGTTAATACTGTAGCAACATCATTGTATCTTTATTTTTAAGCTTTGTGCCAAGTTATAACCTCTGATTGCAAGAAAGTTAAAAAATTGTGACATGCTGTCCAGAAACAGATTCTGTCTGCTTGACGGACAAAATCCCAAAACTCACCAGATCATCTTTTTGATCTGAATTTTTTTTACAGCATGATCTATATAATTGTTTTTCTGGCGTATGTTCTGAGTGTTTTAATTTGAGTTGCAGAAGTGCCCCTAATAAATTATTTACTACCTGTTGTTCTGTTTTTCATAGATTCTGCCATGTTTTGTGTTTTCATTGTTTTGCGAATCCTAAGCTTGCTTTTTATTTGCAAAAATCTTTTCGCATTTATGAGAAGCAGTAGATTTTCATGAGAATCTTTATTTCCAGCAAGTATTGAATTATTTTACTAAGGGACTAACTACTCTAATCAACTTATGATGAGTTTTGTATGAAGGGAGTTTTCAAGTATTGCGATGGGAGAGATGATGAAAGAATATAAAGGAGTGTCAAACGCTCAAGCTTGGGGATGCCCCCATGCATCCCAAGAAATATTCAAGAAGACTCAAGCGTATAAGCTTGGGGATGCCCCCATGCATCCCCTTCTCTATCAACAATCATCGGGTCGTCCATCTCCATGCTATATTGTTATCACTTCATATGATATGTGCTATGCTTGGAGCATCCCGCTATTTACTTTTTAGTTTGTTTTAATTTTGCTTGCTGTTCATAACAAGTCAGAACCTAGCCTACCTTGTTTGGGAGAGAGACACGCTCCATTCCACTCTAGAACACAATATAGGTTTTCATGCTTATTCTTTTTGTGTGTTCTTCATCTTCTCATAGCTACTGTCATGCTTAGCTCTTAGCTTTCATGCTTATATTTTTAAGAGCTTTTACTTAGGTTGACTTTGGACCTCTCTTGAGTTATCATGCTTATGTAGTTTAGAGAGTTGGCTTGTTGCACTGAGTTGTGTGTCTTGCATAAGTAGGTAATTGAGGTTGCTATTTAAGTATAGTAGTAACTTGCAATAGTTTTGATGTATTGATTTGAGTAATGTTTGGACTATTGGTGCCAAGAGCTTGAGCCTATTAGTGATAGGTGTCGTATTTTGGGAAATCCGTGTGTTTATCAAAAACTAAAAATTAGTTGAGGACTCTAGCTCCTAAATTGATCGCTAACCTCTGAGGTTGGAATATATAGAGTACCCTCACGTTACCATGAGTCGAGGATGCGCAAGGATAACCAAACCCCCAAACATTCCTCCTCGGGGTACTTGTCTTTTTGTGAATTTGCTAACTAGAAAGAGAGTTAACAATAATAAGTGTATGAGTTCTTCGGACTAATGTGAGTATTTGATTGTTGGCACTTCCCCCATCCATATTTTGCTAGCCTCTTCGGTACCGTGCATTGCCCTTTCTCACATTGAGAGTTGGTGCAAACTCTGCAGGTGCATCAAAACCCATGACATGATATGCTCTGTCATACATAAGCCTCATTATATCATTCCTCAAAACAGCCACCATACCTACCTATGAAGGCATTTCCATAGCCTTTCCGAGATACATTGCCATGTAACATCCATCATCACATGACTTGATCTTCATGTCACACATGCTTTTGCTTGATCATAGAACCTCATGCTAGTTGGGCCTTGCTCTCATTACTGCTACATGACGCGCTAGTATCATTGCATATCCTGCTACACTGGCAGAGGCATACATTTGCATATATCATGGTAGTTTTCACTTGTGTTTCTGTTGAGTACTTCTTAAAAACTGTGATGATTTTTCTTTCTATTCATGTAAAACATCGAGTGTTGCCCTTGAGTGAGGAAAAGATCCCAAATAGGACAAACAAAAGATCCCAAAGAGGACAAATGAGAGATAAAAGAAAGAGCCAAAGAGGCCATAAAAAAATAAAAAAAATAAAAAAATAAAAAGGAAAAAAGAAATAAAAAGAGAGAAGGGGGCAACACTACTATTCCTTTTTAAAGATCCACACTCGTACTCCATTAATATATTGGTACTACATAGAGATTATCGTTCATGCATAACTATGTGGGGATCCTTACACTATAGAACCTGGTTTGCATATTCCAATGATGAGCCTCCTCAAATGAGCTCTAGGTCTTCATGAGCAACCAAGTTGGATGCACCCGCACTAGTTCCATTGGAGAGCTTACCTTAGCTCATATGTGCATCTGTTACATGGCAATCCCTACTCCTCACATCATATCTATCATTTGGCTTTCTCTCGCCCATGGTTGTCCTCATTGATGTGAGCCTTTCACACCTTTTTTGTCTTCCTTCCCCATCATTATTCTATTTTCCATCCTAAGTGCCAACATATCTTGCTTACGCTCATCCATTGCATGAGTGCTCAAAGTCAAAAGGGAAAGGATCATTTTGACTTGTGCCTGACAAGTGGTCCGGGGATGAGTCAAAATAAGATTCCAAAGGAGACTAAGTGTGAGGTTTAGTAGATTGAGTTCTCAATTAAAAAATATATTTTATCTCTGAACCCATCTCCCACTTCTTGCACGCAAACACCATTTGGAGACATTCGAGTCACGGACAGTGAGAGCTCTTGCACCTTTATGTTCTTACTTTGCTAAATTCAATACTAGATATAGACTCTTGCTTGTTATTGTCTTGACTTGAATTGCACATATCACTTGCTTTACTTTGAAGTTCTTATATGTGTGTTAGCATGTCACCATAGAAATGATTGTGTTACCATTTATCTACTCGAGGACGAGCAGAAATTAAGCTTGGGGATGTTGATACGTCCCAAATGTATCTATAATTTCTGCTTGTTCCATGATCTTTTGGGTGACATTGTTATACGTTTTGCTACCCTTTATATAATTTTACACATATTTGGACTAACCTACTAACTCAGTGCACCTAGTGCTAGTTTCTGTCTCCTGGTGTCTTTTTTGCATGGGCTTTTACTAGAAAAATATTAAAAAAATCTATGAAACAGAAGCTTAGGGATCACCGAAGGAGGGCCAGAGGGGGGCGAGGAGCCTCCCAGGCGGCCTGCTGGCGCAGCCAGGCCCCAAGCTGTGCCAGGAGGTCGCCTGGGTAGGCCCCACCTCTTCCGGTGCCCTCCTTTGGCCTATATTTAGTGTTCCGTGAGGAAACCCTCGCAGACTATCTGGAATCGCGAATTTCTCCATCGTTCCGCCGCCACAAAGCTTCCGAGATCGGGAGAGTCAGGAGAACACTTCCCGACACCCTGCCAGAGGGAGGATTGACCTCCGGGAGCTTCTCCACCGCCAAGGACGCCCCCCGGATGTGCCGTGAGTAGTTTCCCTTGGACCGTGAGTCCATGACCAGTAGCTATGTGATGTCTTCTCTCCAATCTTGTGCTTCAATGGTTAGTCCTTGTGAGCTGCCCTACATGATCAAGGCATCTATGTAATTCTCTTGCTATTGCTATGCTCGGTTTGCTGGGATCCGATATATTATGAGATTATGTTCAGATTGTTATGGGTTACATATTTGGTTATCCTTTTATATTGTGTTCCTTAGTGATTCATGCATGTTCTCCGTTGCTTTTTATTGCTTTGGCCCAGTAGTAGATCGTGACTCCAAGAGGGAGCGTTATGCATGATTGTGGGTTCGGGCCCCTCGATGTCTAGCTTGAGTGATAGAAACATGGGACTAGGGGATGTGCTTGTTGCCACCAGGGATAAAACAATGGTGCTTTTGACCAAGGTTGCAAGGATTGTTTAACTTACGCAGAGTTTGTTAATGCAGTTGTCCGTTGCTTTGAGTTTACACTTTGGGTGGGGCTCGCCGACGACTGAGACGACTTTCCCATTATTATTGAATCTCTAACTATCAAGGAGCATAATTAGCATTGCGGTGCGATCATAATTCTGTCAATTGCCCAACTGTGATTTGCTTACCCCTAGCATAGTTGTCTATCGTCTTTTGGGAGAGAGACATCACTAGTGAACGTCATGTGACTCCGGTCCATATCACCATCATTGCTTACACCTCCACCATTTACCGTTTTATTTACTTTTCTGTTGCAATCACTATTACCTTCCCTCTTGTGTTTTGATCCTTTGAAAATTACAAGGCCTGAGAGATTGACAACCTCTCTGTACTCGTTGGGAGCAAAGGTTTTTTTTTATGTGTGCAGGTCCACGTCTTCTGCTAGCGCCAGGGTGGAAGACACCTACTTGTTGAGCCTAGGAGTCCTCCTGGTTCGATAAACCTTACAGTCTCCGTGTAAGGGAAATTTTCTGCTGACTACATCTCCACCTTCCACTTGGGGTATCCAACGAGGGGCGACAAGTATATACATCAACTCGTCATCAACATCGTCATAGCCGGTATTGATATACTGATTAGGGTTGTCATCATCCTCCTCCTCCATGACATCATCAACATTTGCTTCTTCGACGGGGGCAACGTCATCTAGCACTAATGGAGGCTCTCCCTCGCCGCGTCGTCCTCTATCTCCCCCCACGCCAGGTGCAGGTAATTGGGTAGGTGGGGTGGTTTTCATACCTTGTTGAGGACTTGCCATTGGTGTGCTACAGTCACATCCCTGGATTCCCTGTTAGGGTTTAACATCTTGTGCTCTTGTTTTCTTTCATTGCATTCAAGAAATGGAAAGAAACCCAAAAGCAAAGCAAGAAAACCCAAAGCAAAACCCTAGCCACTCTTTATTCAAAAGAAATACAATTATTGCCAAAATCAATGAACCCAAAATGGCCTTCATAAAAGTCCAATATTTCTGATAAATGTTGAAAACAAAATATCAGAGGTGAAACCTATTTTCAAACCACTTTTGGCATTTTAAATTTAAGTTAAAAGCTACTGAAATCAATTATATATTTGATTTCAAATAATTCAAAGTTTCCAAAAATGTTGAAAACTTTATGAGTGGTTGGAAATATTCCAACTAACACTCTGGTATTTTTCAAACTATTTTTAGGAATAGTTTGGAGCCAAAAATAAATGAAACAATATCAGAAAGAATAAAATAGAAACAGAAAAGAAAAACAAAATGCAAAACGCTTACCTGACGCTCACCTGGCCCAGGCCGAGCTGCTCCCCGTCGTCTTCCTTGCCAGCGAGCAGCAGGAGGTGGCCGCCGCTCATTCCGGCGCGGCCACACACCTGTGCGTCTGCCTGGCCGCCGCGTCGCGCTGGCGCAACAGGGATAAGCTCCCCGAAAGCCTCCCCGAGCTCATCCCCTCCCCATTCGCTTTGTTCTCTCTCCCCCTCTCGGCCGCCATGACCGCAAGCTCAAGCTTGAGCTTGCCGTCGCTCCTGTCCCTCTCCCTCTCACCTGAGCCGCGCATCAGCTTCGCCGTGACCCCCTGAAGCTCTCCAGCTAGTCGCTCTACGCCGAGAAGCCCTGAAACGCCGTGAAGCTGTCGTCTTCTTCCTCGGGTCACCCGAGCTTCGCCGCCGTCGTTCTCCCTCCTCAGGCCATCCCCGCGCCCACTCTCGACGCCTATGCACTCCCCGTGAGCTCAGGGTCCTTTTCCCTAAGTTTCCCCCCTCGATCCCTTCCTCTAGGCCCCGATCCCACCGGAGCCCGACGAGATCCGCCGCGGGACCTCGTCCCCAGTAGCTCTCCGGTGATCGGCTGGTCTATCTGAGGCCACCAATGGCTTCAGTGCGTCGCGTAGGTGTTGTAGGAGCCCAGCCCCGTGCGTGATGCCCTCTGTTTCGATGACCCCGATGATGCCCGAGTTTCGGCCGCCGCCAAGCTCGTCGCCGGCGTCATCTCCGGCCATTTCATCCCCGGCTGCGTGCAACAATGGAGCCGCGGGTGAAGTGTCGTTCCTTTGGTGCCCTCCGCGTGAAGTTTGGTCATCGGAGATGCATTTCCGAGCCCCGTCGCCGCTCTGGTGCTCGCCGGCGAGATCGACCTCGCCGCCGGTGGATCTGACCCCCTGAGCCAATGACAGGTGGGTCCAGCCCCCTGGCTAATTAGGATTAAGTTAATAAAAATAATTAATTAAATAAAAACTTAAACAGACAGTGACATGTGGGTCCAACCCTGATAATTATCTAATTAAGTTAAATTTAAACTTAAAACTGGCCAGAGTCACTGACCAGTGGGTCCCACTGGTCAGGTTTGACTTTCAACGGTGAGTTGGACCTGCTGATGTCATGGTGATGCAATAAAACTTTTCTGTTTAAAAATAATTCCAGAATAAGTTCAAAACTTTGGAAATTCATAGAAATTTGAATATAACTCCAAATTTGACAAATAATATATGTAAATGGATCAAAAAAATTCAAGGAATCTAATGGTGCTATTTTCATGCATGAAAAACAAAGTTATGAAACAACATCAGGTCAAATCAATTAAAAGAATGTAATAAATCATGATTCAAATGATATTTGAATTATGATTTCAAATCAAGATCACCCCAAAGGGTTCTGCTAGTCATTTCAAACCATGCTACATTGCATTTCATGCATAATTTTGTTGCATATGTTTGATATTGATTGATTGTTGTTATTCCGGTAGGCTCCGCCCCTCCGGATACGTCTGATTATCCGACTGACGGATATCACCCGTGTGCTGAGAACAAGGCAAGCAACCATTTTGATCATTCCGATAAATCCCATGTTCTCGCTCCTGCTCTTATTGTTGCATTAGGATCAAATGCTTTAAGTGCTTTTGCCACGTTAGTTGAACCCACTTCCTTTGCATGACCTATACTTGTCACAGTAAATAGCTGAACCTTGCAACCTAGCATAGCTGGTAGATGCTTGAGCCATGATGTGCCTTATCCTGCTATGCATGCTATGCTTAGAGTTGTGTATGGTCTGTCATCTGGGTGATGAACAGAATGGTGAGAATGTGTTCAGTAAGCAAAGGTGGTGTGTTGAACCCGATTTGGTAAAGGTACCGGTGAAAGGCTATGTAGGAGTACATGGCGGATTGTTTCACTGGAACCGTCCTTAGGAACTGAGTTCCGTGTATGTAATCCAAGATGAGATACTACCACATGTTGGGATACTTAATTGACCCTCTTGACTTATTAACCGCTTAGTACTCGGTCCAGGAGTTGCAAGTAGTTTCTGGTGTTTATAGTCATGCTGGAGGCCGTGTGTAGTGCTGACCTTAGAGGTGGGCTATGATGCGGTAGGCAGTGGCACGGTGTACCAAGTGGCACTCGGATGGTGGGCTTGGGAACCTTGCGCATATCGTTTGGGGCCGTGGCGGAAACCTCGGCCGGACTTCCGTGCGGGTTACCCTCAGATAGGCGATAGACCTGGACTAAGTATTAGCGTGGTTAACGGTCGTGGCCGACTCCCTCTCTGGGCTTCCGCTTGAAGGTTGCCGAGGTGCATGACGTGCACATGGTGATAAGTGGCGAGAGCGTGTGTGAAGAAGTACACCCCTGCAGGGTTATGATCTATTCGAATAGCCGCGTCCGTGGATATGGACTACTTGGAAACAGATGTTGTTCATAGATAACTATAATGGCTACTCATAAAATTGTCAAGATAAGCGTGAGTGTCATGGACGACATTTCCATAGGAAGACGGAATGATTCCACGATGGAGTATTGTTGTTGTGTTAGTGGACGCATGTGCGAGAAGTCAATGTTGTCAAAACTATTTAAAAATGCAAGTTGTCTAGCCAAGAGTCAAATGCTGGCTTTCTGCATGAAACCCCACAACTCCTTGTTGATACATTGCATGAGTAGATAGTATATCCTAAAGTCTTGTTGAGTACTTTCGTACTCACGTTTGCTTAATAATTTGCTGGAGAGGTTGTTAATGACCCTAATGGAGGGTTCTACCTAGACAACGACGACGACGAGTAGCTGGTATCCCAGCTACGATCTAGCCCTAGGATGGGTCTGTGGATAGTTAGGCCATGTGCCTTTATCTTTCCATCTGTATGTACTCAGACAGTTTTAAAACTTCCACTCGCTTGTAAGAATTGTGTGTATGACTTGTGATGATGGGTCGTGAGACCCCTACCTTGTAATATTATGTGTGAGGTTCTTCCGAGCCTTCTAAATAAAGGTTGTGTGTTTATGGTTATGTTGTGATGCCATAGATGTATCTATACATATCGGTATGCCATGCGTATGTGTGGTGTACTTGATATGTATGGGGTTCTAATACCTAGTCGTATGCCTTAGTAGCACCCCTTACGGGGAAATGCCCCTTTGTGATTCCATCGAGCCATGGTATTTCGCTACAGCTCCGAACACATTGGTTGACCGGCATGTGTCCTTCTTAGCTGCTGTGTCTGTCCCTTTGGGAAAGGTCACACGTATGTAATGGAGTCCTTGTAGCTTGCTACGACTCGTCTACATTTGTTGATGACCAACACCTGCTTTGCTGGGTCATGTATGTGTGTCCCTGTACAGAACTGCCGCTTTAGCTTATGACTAGACATGTCGATCCGGGTTCTTTGACATTGGATTGCTAGCGACAAAATTGCATATGCGAGTCAAAAGGCGCAAACGGTCCCGACTAAGTAAGGCTGCAGCCATGGGGATAACCTTGCGTGAGACCGCAAAGAGATGTGATGTGTTACAGGCTGGATTCCTATGGCTTAGGATCGGGGTCCCGACAGCTACCGAGCGCCTCGACACGAAGATGAGTCTTCGGCCAAGGCAAAAACGAGCTCTTGCATGCGCCAATCAGTTGAGGGGTCTCACCATCATCAGCTAGTACCGGTAAAGGAAAATTCTTGAAGCCCGCTTTTACACTAGACACACAAACTTTGAAGACGCCATGGGGCATCTGTTTGTTGTGGAGCATGCGGTCCTTCGGCTTGATGATCATTGCCTTTCCCACGTCCAGCTTCTGGCCGTTGATATCATGCAGTAGGGTGCACGGTGTTTCGTCGGCCTGCGAAGACATGACTACGACGTCAGACATCCGAAAGGCAACTGAAATGCAAGACTATATAGATATGCTTGTGAAGAGTCCATGATGCGTAATTACCGTGATGGCGTCGAGCTCAGCCAAAGATGAAGCCCCGCCGAGCACGCCAAAGACGGAGGATGGGCTGCTATGAACTGGAACCAATTGGCCCAAAGAAACTGCCACAGTAGCATTGACCTTATAGTCGACTACCTTGGTCAACTCTTCTTTGGTCTGATCGACCGCCCGGGCGACCTTCTCATTGATTGTCAGTTGAGTATGCTCCCTTCTCTTCTTCCTTTCCTCTGGCTTCTCGTGGTAGCACTTCTTCCACGAGGCGCCATCTCCGACGCATGCACACGTCCATCCGAGGGAGGATTGTCCATCGAGACATTTTTCAGTATGTTCAGGGCCCGGTTAAACGGGTTGTCCCACTTGGGCCTTGCCGATGACTAAGACGACTCGTCGCTTTCGGCTGCCTTTCGGTGCTGCTTTTTTCTGCAAAGGGAACGTGGATGGTTTATAAATGTGAAAAAAGTTGTTGTCGAATTGATTTGAAGCTAATTAATATAAGGTGGTAATAGAACAATTACCAGTAGTCTCATGAACTCCCTCGTGTTTGGGTCCATGTAAAAGACCTTATTGACGGGGTCCCACTTGTGATGGGCCCTGATCCAGTCACGCTCCTGCGGGTCGGTGAACTCTGCCAAGAGATCTAGGATTCCATGACTTTCACGTTCGGCGTCCTCCTTGGCCCATGTGCTCTTGTTCCCCTTGTAACCACGACTTCTGAGGCAATGGGAGATGTGTCCTGGCTTGGAGATCCTTAATTTTCTCCGACTTTTGCTCAACTTCTTCTGTAGCGCAAGTCTGTGTGGGGACCCCGACTTACGAATCGAGATCTCCGAATGAATGTGCTCAGTGATCCCGGAGATTAATGCTCACGGAACACACACAAACTGAATAACAAGAGTCTTACATCCATACATATTGTTTGATACAATAAATGACCATATCGGTCAAGTCTTACATATATAGGGCCTTGAAGGCCAACACACCAAACTTGACCAATAGCGGAGGTATTGGTCGAAAGCGTGAACCCATGCCACCAACCTTAACCTACAGGCATTCTGACTGGGAAGCGTCCTAGCTCGCAGGAACGTCACCAAGTTATTCTTCACCACTTCCTGTTCTCTCACACCTGGTCAATGACATAACCAGTGGCAAGCTAATGAGTACTTTGAATGTACTCGCAAACAGACCATGATATGGATCAAGGTATTAAAGGAACTTGAACTAGCATAAGAATGCAGCCTTTGCGGAAAGCAAGTTTTGATTGTAAATAAGCATGATCAAATACTTGTATGGACATGCATCATAACTGGATGGTATTCATAATAACATGTCACAGATATCGACATATCTGCCGGGGGTTGAACACCACCGGTTCACCCTATATGCCAAGTCACCGAACTTGTCATATAATCTTTCTCAGATAACACCTTAAAACACACACACACACACTCACACTTGGTTTATGTGGAAACTACTGGACGTAGTTTAAGCAGGATTACCCAACTTTCCTTGACCGTGGACACGGCTATTCGAATAGTTTTACACTCTGCAGGGGTTGTACGCTATACCCACGAGATCCGGGAAACTTCTGTGTCATCCACGACTCACAGTATATATCATATCCGAGGTAAGTACCCGATCATTGCCTTCCCCCTGATGATACTAGACGAAGAGTTCACTCGATTGGTACCCAGCCCACATGATGTACATCTTACGAGCACCAACTCTAGACCGTATCATCCATGCGGGGACAAACGGTGTGCCTCGAACACGTAAAAACGGCATAGTCAACCTACCTGGTACGACCCCATCACGAGAGTGACCACATATCACTCCCGCCACTAGTAATGTGGCTCTTTGCTACCACCGACCAAAGTAATCAACAAAGCCACGTCCCATAAAGGGGTATCGTGGTCGTACATGTAAGGTTGGGACAGTCGACACATCATAAATCTGATCCCATTTCCTAAACCACTCACATAAAACATTTCCGGTGCACCACTTCTTCACAAGTGGTCACCCAACTCAATATCATCACCCTCGGGCATTAGTGGCACCCGACGGGGTTTTCGTAAAACCTTTGATATCAACTCTGTGTTACCACCATCATGCACATGCTCTTTCCATGTGTAGCACTACTTTCTACTTGTCAACATATTATCAGCGTGACCCTCATAGATGATAGGGTCATGCTCAATGCAAGTGCTCCAAAGGATCTCTCGGAAACACCATGCCGGGATGCACCGATCATTCTTAACTATATGCATCGGAGTATAGTAACTAATGTGTCATGCATAGAAGTATTTCTTAGACATGGTCAAAGGGCTGCTTGCCTTGCTCACAAAAGTCCACGGGGTCTTCGAGGTCTTCCGGTCCAACTCCGAGTACTCCGTCTACTCCGTCAACTATCGTCGAAAACAATCATAGAAAGCCACACAGAAAGGAGAAGCAAAAGTGCTATTCAAATAGGAGTTTTATTTTTCTTGCACCTCTCTAGTCATAAGAAAAATACCTGAAGCTTGCTCTAGGAGATTTGGACCACCAGTGAATTTTGAATGGATAAAAGGAGGAATAGGTGATCCTTAAAGAAGCCTATAGAAAACATTTTGATAAAAATGAGTGGAGGCACTCATTTAACAGAGCATGATTTTAGAAACATTTAGGAAGTTGTTTCACTGGATTTGGAGTTGGTATGGATATTCTAGGGATTTTACAACATGGAATAAATAACAAAAGGGAGCTACTTATTCAAGGCAACAGAAGCATGCCAGATAGAAATATTGACTAATGCTTCAAAAATAGGGCATGATCTTAGGAGACTCTGAAAATTGGAATCACTCCATTTGGAGTTGATTTGGACCCCATAGGATTTTTGCAAGGTGGGGCTAAATATATTCAAATGTGCATTTGAATATTAATACCACATAAATTTGCTATGTAAAAATGTGCCATGCACATATGTGGATAGATCTTGAAGTTAGGAACCTATAGAAATTTGAATCATCAGATTTGGAGCTCAGATGAATTTATTATGGATTTTGAAGTTTACTGAAAAAGAAAAATAATGGAAAAAGGGGTTAGGGGCTATCTTGCGCCCACTGGCGCTGGGGAGGAGCTGGGTCGGCCCAGTGGCTCGGCCTGGCGCACGGGGAGGCCACGCTGGAGGCGTATTCAGCCGAATACGCTTTCGGCGAGGGGGAGGCACAAAGTGCCAGGGGCGCCTCCACTTATCCGCTGGGCCCGGCCGCCGTTTCGCTGATAGAAGGGCCAGCAGGTTGGGTCCTTCTCCAATCTCCTGCTCGCACGCAGGGGAGGCAGGGGAGGCCGACCCAGCCGGTGCTTGCACACGCTCCGATGGCTCCGGCCACCTCCGACAGTGCTCCGGCCACCTGCGGGCTCGGGGAGGTCTCCTGCACCCACCTGGGTGAGCCCAAGGCGCCGGGGAGGCTGAGAACAGGCGCACGTGTGGCCTAGGCGGAGGATGGCGACGGTGGCTGTGGGAGCGGCGATTTCGCCAGCTGGAGGGGAAGAGGGAAGCGGGGAGGCTGCAGTGTCGTCTTGGACTTGTCTCCGCGATCAGAGGAGGAGAGGGGAGGGGCTGGCGAGCCCGATTGCAGGGGAGGCCGAGGCGGGGCCATGGCGGCCATGGAAGGTGGAGGAGCTCGGGGGAAGGAGTGGGGAGGCTCCGGAAGTTCGTGGGAGGAGGGGAGAGTTGGTATGGAGGCTCAGGGCGCTCGGGGAGAGCCAAAAGGAGAGGGGCCGACGAGGAGGAGCTCGGCTGCGTGGAGGATGCGCTCTAGCACGGGAGGGCAAGCATCCCTGGGGCGTTTTAGAGGAGAGCTTGCATCGGGGAGGGGTGGACTGGTCAAAGGGGGTCCAGTGGCGCACTGAGACGTGTTGTTGCTGCCTACGACAGGCTGCAGGAAGGGGACAAGGCGCAGAGCACCATTTGTGCACGCCAGGGAGGTGGTCACCACCTCACTATGTGTCCATAGGCGTCCGTTGGCCAGGCCAAGGTGTCAAACATGTAGGGCATGCGTGCAGAAAGCTCATGGTGGAGTTTAACCTCGAATGGAGCTGATTTGAATTGGTTTTGACTGTAGTTTAGGTTGCAGCAGCAAACATAGGGCTAATGATGAGGGCACTTATTGTAGAGATAATGGGGTGAAACAATGTCTAGTAGTCTTAGGCATGGAAGAACTACTATACTAAAAATTTTCAACTCAGGGGGATGAGTCTAGCTAGCACTTGTAGTTCAAGGCTACAATTCTGCCAGAAACCAAGTATCAGATGTGCTGCTCATTTTCCCCACATGACAATGCCATATTTTGATATGAAATGGTGCATTAGCATGCTAGAGATGCCCTGGAAGAATGTGGGGGCTTTGGCTTAAGAATAAGTATAGCAAGATGGGTAAAACAGTGTTGCCAAGGTAGAAATTGAATGGTAGATACATGGAGTCATCCTCCAATAATTGACCATTGGGATGGACAGGTTACTGGAAGGTAAAAGGGAACTAGGAAAGGCTGTGGTAAAAATATAAGCTCAATGGAAATAGTGGAAGAGGCCAAAGCAACAACTTTGGTGAATGCACACAAGGTGTTTGATGGGCGTTAGGCCTACCAAATGGATTCCAATTGATATGAAACTTAACAAGATCACATAATTGATGAAAATAAGCTTGGACACCAAATTTGGGATTTGGTGGAGAAGGTTTCCAATGTAGACTTGAAAAACCCATGAAATGGGAAGAAATGACTTTCTGCCTACACAACCATGCAAATAAATCCCCACAAATCCACAACTTGGTGTGGGGCATTATTTGAGCATTAAAGCATGCCCAAAAAGTTTGGGATCAATTGGAGAAACTTTATAATGTAAAGTTTCCCAAAGTTAGAAATCAATAGAGAGGGTTTTGAGGGGCTTGGGGCAAGTTCATCTATTCTGCTTCATGCACCACTTGGTGCAAATGCATTATTGGAGTATGAGAACATGTCCACCAAATTTGAGCATAATTGGATACACTTGGCAATGTAGAGTTGCTCAAATTTTGATCACAGATAAGGTTTTAGAATAATTAGGGGAATCAAATCAACTTGGATTGGGATGAAACTTGGCAAGATCATCACATATATCATATGTGACATTCTAGAATTTTACAGGAATTTATGGGGAATATTTCTTATAGAAATATTCCATAAGCTTGAAATAGGCATGAAGGGTTTTGAAGGGTTTTGCCCAATATTTTGAATATTACCATGTGTTGAAACTGATATATATGGAATATATACGTCGAGTGAGTTTCTCTAAATTTTCTCAAATATTTTGAAAGCAATAAAAACAACTTTTCATCATAAGGGACCATTTCTTGGCTCACAGAAAGGTATTTAAATAAAATAGTAAAATGACTTTTAAAATAAAAATTTTGTTGTTTTGTGAAGCCATTTTGATAATGGGTTTTAAATAAAATAATTTGTGCAAAATAACTTCCCTAATTTGAGACTTGTAGTACAAATCCCAACTCAAGGGTTTTTGAAAGCTTAAATCAAGGAAGTGCTCTTTTGTGAAAATAACGTTTGGTAAAAATAGTTTTTGGTCCTACACACATGGCATGATCATTAGGCAAGGGTTTGGGTCAAGGAGCTAAGTTTGGAGAGTAGCATGAGCATTGGATTCAAACACAAGCAATAGGCAAGCAAGCAAACATCACATCAAGCATCACAAGCATTTACAAAAATGTTAATTGGTCCTAATTTTGAGATAAGTTGATTCAGTCAGGAGAGTTAAACACAGAGTGTTACAGTCTCTTTGAATTTTTTGAAGTCCTCTTACGTTATTGACGGATTGTTAGCATGAATCTTGGACAACGATTCATTCTTCAAAATGGCTTTTTTCACCCGTACTTTCCACGCGACCAAGGCGTTGGTGAACGTCACCATTGCCTTGCTGTTTATCTTTGTCACACATTTCTCCTTCCATGGAAGTTCGTCTACATCCCGTCCGGGGAACAGGAACCTCTTGTGCAACTTCGTTAGGAGCGTCGGCTCCATATGTGGTATCTTCTTTAACTTTTCATCGTCGATTTTGGTGGTTTCCCTGAGGATGCATCCAAGTTGATTGTCGTAGCACTTGCGTGCTTTCTCTAGCTCCGTTGGCTCTAATTTCGTGGGGTGCATCGCCGTTACCACGATTTGTCCGGTGCCAAGCTCGTTTGGTTTTATTGCCCTCTTCGGCTTCGGTCCTTCACCGACTAAGTCAACATCGTTGCCGGTCCTGGGGGCCGTGTCGGTGCCGGTGCCAGCGTCAGGGTCGGGGTTGGTCTCACTGCCAACCTGTGTCCCGAACATCCATTGGTCCACGTAATTAAAAAAATCATCTGCTTCCTGAAAATAGTCATCTCCGGCGCGACCAGAACCCCCCGCTTTGTCATGGCTAGACATATTAATTTCCTACGAATGTTTAAGTATAATAGTTTAATTCTAGGCTAAATAATATGAATAATAAAAAGGGACCTATATTTGGTCGAAATGTTGATCCAGTCACCTTTCTGGCAATTCCTGAGCACTCCATATGTCCTAGTTTCTAGCACTAGTCATGCCGAAGCCGAAATTCACGGAAAATTTTGGCATGACCTTTGCTAAAAAGTGGACATATGGAGCGCCTGAAATTTGCCGGAACGGAAATGAATCACATTCCGGCAAAACATAGGCTACTCGGACATTCCGGCAAAACTTAATATAATGTTGACCAATCAGAAGCATTTTATTCGTGTACCAAGAATAAAAAAATACGTTAGCACCCAACTCTCATCACCACAAGCATGCCAAGAGAGAGATAAGCTAAGCACAACATAGCAGGCAACAAGGTTTAAGATGACAGCCCACAACCATTCCTCATCACCACAAGTATATATGAGGAGCAATAGAAGAGCAATATGCTTCATTGATCCAACTTAATCATTATAACATGATCATCATAATAAATTGGCTCATTTCACACCAACTATTGACATTATTGCATAACTAGTGTAAGACATGCTTGCTGAAAAGATGAACTCTCTAATACTAGATTCTTCGTTGTATATGACGAGCGGGTGGCAATGGCAGTGCCTTGGTCATATAGAGTGCCTTGGTCATATAGAGTGCCTTGGTTAAAGAACACTTTTTAGATGGTTCCATATATATTCAAACTCACATTTCTATTCCAAGTGCAGATGTAAGAAATACAAAATTATATATGGATAAGACGAATACTATCTTATCAATGATCATTTGCTCAAATGGATAAACCCCTATATTAGGGATCAGTGTTCGGCTTCCCCCACAACAAGACCTGAGTTGCCCTTCTCACTTTTTTGCATCGTCTCATTTCAAAAAACGAAATTTTCAAAAAATAATAATTGAAAGAACACTTTTGTTCCTTCATTCAAAAATACTTGTGGGTGTTAGTAGTTACTCTAGCACCGTGATGACATGGCTTCATAGCCATAATAATTTTTTATTGCATTATACAAGGTAGTTTCCTAGGTATGGTTGGTGCATCTTTTCTATTAGGCCTCTTGAGCTAGTGGATCATGTGTTGAACGCGGCAATGGCGGCGCAAGCTGCCGGGGACAGGGGGAGGGGTGGCGGCGGTAGCTACACATGAGGGAGAGGGAGAGGGATGAAGGAGCAGCACCATGGGGGCGAAGGTGCAGTTGAGCGCCATGTAGGTGCAACAAGGCGAGGAAGGGCAGAGGCATGGGGAGGAGGGGGCGGGGGGCTTACCGGAGCGGGAGGGGAGGGGGGGTCGACCGACAGCGTAGGTAGGGGTCGAGGGCGCGTACAGGGACGGGCGGGGAGGTCTCCGGCGGGCAGCGACGATAAAGGAGGAGGCGGCGGCGACACAACGCCCGAGGGAGAGACGGAGATGCGGGAGTGGAGGGAGAGGGGGATGGAGAGACAGTTAAGTAAACGTAGCAGTAGTGCTGGGTTTGTCCCAGCACTACTGCTAAGTTAGCAGTAGCGCGGGTTCGAATCGAGCGTTACTGCTATTGGCCCTAGGGCAGTTAGCAGTAGCGCTGGTTCGAACCAGCGCTACTCCTAACTTAGCACTTGCGTTGGGACAAATCCAGCGCTAGTGATTACATTATTTTATTTAGTATTTTTCCTTATTATTTTTTCTATTTATTATTTTTCTGTTCTTTTACTATTTTCCTTTCCTTTTCTGTTTACTTTTGTGTGGGTGAAAAGTTGCCAACAGCCATGTGTAGTAGTAGCGCTTTTAACATGCCAGCGCTGCTGCTACATCTACTGTCGGTGGCCTCATTGGGTGCCATTTAGCAGTAGCGTTGGATGCAATGCAGCGCTACTGCTATAGACCTTAGCAGTAGCGCTGGATTAGGACCAGCGATGCTAATATAGCTACTGCGTGCGGCCTCGTTGGGCCCAGTTTATCAGTAGCGCTGAAAATCGAGCAAGCACTACTGCTAAGGACATTAGCAGTAGCATTTCGTATTTCCAGCGCTACTGCTAAGTAGCAGCAGCACAAGCTATTTTCCATCGCTACTAATAGGCTCCTACCTATAAGGTTTTCCATACTAGTGCAAGATCCTCGTGGTGGCAACTGATAGCTTCCCGTCGTCAAGTCGAGGTCGCTCGAGTCGTCGCCGCACGACATCTTGGCCGTCCGGGGCTGGCAGAAATAATGGGAATCATCCTCCACGATCCAGCACCACTTCCCGCGCCACTCATCCCACTTATCGCATCAATTTCCATCCGGGTAAATCTCCTTGGTCCCTGTCCTGGGGATCTAGGTAATGGAACCGGAGAGGGCATCACCCTTCTGGATTCAGGGGGAGAAGTAGTGGCAGAAGAGAGCTACATTGGGGAGGATTCCTACAAAGTTCTCGCAGAGGTGGGCAAAGACAGCCATGCACGTAACAACATTTGGTGTGAAATATAACAACCGGAAGCGGTAGGTGCACATGATCTCTACGAAGAAGTTGGAGAAGGGAGGACAAAGGCCGTAGTAACAATAATCCGTGAAGAAAGGTATATGTTTGGCGCATTGCCGGCGGAACCTGGACACACGTGGGTAGCAGGATGTGCCTTCGTCTTCCTCGCCCACATAAGAAAGTACCGGTCCATCAGGGTCCCCGCGTCCAGCCCTAGGGGAAAGACGACAAGCTTCTTCCGCATCTTCGCCAAATCACCCTCCATGACGACGTCTTTCCTCTTGCTTGGCTTTGGCGCCATGACAACAAGGGAGGAGCGGATGCTGGAGGAGGTGAGGGGTTGGAGGCGGCGGAAAGGTGGAGGAGCTCTAATTCGCGCTCAAAAGAGGGAGGCGACAACAATTTCGAGATTGGACAAGAACAGGGAATAATGGGCAGGTGCCTTTGAAGTTTCCCCTTTATGAGGACGCTGGGCCGCCCCTCACAGGCGAGAAACTGCCCCTGCACGCGCGCGGGCGTTTTGGCCACTCCGCCCATGACCCCCACATTGCGCATTCAACGCGTGTCGTGGGGAGGCAGGGGCGCAGTAACGGTAAAATCACCACCAGCAGATCTCGGCCACGACTGCCCGTGCACTGTTTGGGCCTAGCCCAACAACGCCTCACACTCGTGTATGGCCTAGGCCCGGGGGGTCCTGTCGGTGCACTAAAATTTGGGTCTTTAGTGCCCCTTACTTGTGCATGGGCGGTTGCAGCCCCACCCGCAGAAGGCTTGTCGGGAGACTGCGGAAGACCACCACGAAGCCATCCAAGTCCACAAGACTGAAGACCGAAGGCACGATCCCCGGCAACATCCTTACCGGGGTGGGAGCTAGAGAAGCCCCGGCAAGACACGTCCCCGACAAGATCCCACTCCAGTAGCACGGGTTCGAATCCAGTGCTACTGTTATTGGCCCTAGGGCAGTTAGCAGTAGCGCTGGTTCGAACCAGCGCTACTGCTAACTTAGAAGCGGTGCTTGTGACAAATCCAGCACTAGTGATAACATTATTTTCTTTATTATTTTTCCTTATTATTATTTTTTCTATTTATTACTTTTCTTTTCTTTTTACTATTTTCCTTTCCTTTTGTGTTTACTTTTGTGTGGGTGAAAAGATGCCCATAGCCACGTGTAGCAGTAGCGCTTTTACCATGCTAGCACTGCTACTACAGCTACCGTCGGTGGCCTTTTTGGGCCCCATTTAGCAGTAGCGCTGGATACAATGTAGCGCTACTGCTATAAACCTTAGCAGTAGAGCAGGATTAGGACCAGCGCTGCTACTATAGCTACCGTGGGTGGCTTCGTTGGGTCCTGTTTATCAGTAGCGCTGAGAATCGAGAAAGCGCTACTGCTAAGGACATTAGCTGTAGTGCTTCCTATTTCTAGCGCTACTGCCAAGTAGCAGCAACGCGTGCTATTTTCTAGCGCTACTAATAGGCTCCTACCTATAAGGTTTTCCCTACTAGTGCAAGATCCTGGTGGTGGCAACTAAGAGCTTCGCATCGTCAGGGTCGAGGTCGCTCCAGTCATCGCCGCACGATATCTTGGTCGTCCAGGGCTGGCAGAAAGAATGGGATTCGTCCTCCACGATCGAGCACCACTTCCCGCGCCACTCATCCCACTTCTCGCGACAATTTCCATCCGGGTAAACTTCCTTGGTCCCTGTCCTGGGGATCCAGGTGATGGAACCGGAGAGGGCATCTCCCTTCTGGATTTGGGGGGAGAAGTAGTGGCGGAAGAGAGTTACGTTGGGGAGGATTCCTATGAAGTTCTCGCAGAGGTGGGCGAAGACATCCATGCACGTAACGACATTCGACGTGAAATCTAACAGCCGGAAGCGATAGGTGCACATGATCTCTACGAAGATGTCGGAGAAGGGAGGACGAAGGCCACAGTAAAAATAATCCACGAAGAAAGGGTATCTGTTTGGCTCATCACCGGCGGAACCTGGACACACATGGGTAGCAGGATGCGCCTTCGTCTTCCTCGCCCACATCGGCAAGTACTGGTCCATGCGGGTCCCCGCGTCCAGCCCTGGGGAAAGACAACAAGCTTCTTCTGCATCTTCGCCAGATCATCCTCCGTGACGACGTCTTTCCCCTTGCTTGGCATCGGCGCCATGGCAACAAGGGGGGAGCGAAGGTCGGAGGAGGTCAGGGATTGGAGGCGGCGGAAAGGTGGAGGAGCTCTGCTTCGCGCTCAAAAGAGGGAGGCAACGACAGTTTCGAGATTGGACAAGAACAGGGAATAATGGGCACGTGCCTATGCGTATTCCCCTTTATGAAGACGCAGGGCCGCCCCTTCACAGGCCGAAAACTACCCCTACACGCACGTGGGCCTTTCGGCCACTCCACCCACGACCCCCACGTCGTGCATTCAACGCGTGTCGTGGGGAGGCAGGGCGTAGTAACGGTAAAATCGCCACCCGCTAATCTCGACCACGACTGTCCGTGCACTGTTTGGGCCTTATACTCGTGTATGGCCTAGGCCCGCGGGCTCCTGTCGGTGCAGTAAACTTTGGGCCTTTAGTGCCCCTTACTTGTGCATGGGCGGTTGCAGCCCCACCCGCGAGAAGGCTTGCTGGGAGACTACGGAAGACCACCACGAAGGCATCAAAGTCTAGAAGACTGAAGACCGAAGGTAGGAGCCCCGACAAGATCCTTGCCAGGGTGGGAGCTAGCGAAGCCCCGACAAGACACGCCCCCGGCAATATCCCACTCCAGCGCAGCGACCAGCTGTCCTCGGTATGTGTCGACCTGCCGGGATACGTGTCGAGCAACTTTTGGGGTTGTACAATGCAGATAGCATGCATCTCTGCCCCGTGGAGCACAGGGTCTGGGACACCTGACGAAGCATTTAATGCGTCTGCCCTTAGATGCTAGTAACATTGTACTTAGTCGTACGCCTCGTGGGTGCACTGTTTCACTGTGCTCTGCGTGGGTGTCCTGTGCTGCCACTTTTGGTGACCCCTTTGACCTATAAAAGGAGGCCGAGGGCATGCACTTAAGCACTTAGCCTTTCTGGAGCTAGCCACCCACAAACTGACATAGCTTCCCATACACAACCTCTAGGGTTTTAGAGCCTCAGTACGTAGCGGTTGTGCATGGCATAACGCTCCTGTAGCTCGAACTCTAGAACATATCAGGTATACACACAAAGCAGGAGTAGGGTATTACGCTTCCGAGCGGCCCGAACCTGGGTAAATCTCCCTCGCGCTTGGCTGTTAGCTCTTCTCTTGGTGCAACCCTCTCCCCCCGCTGAACCGAAATGGATCCTCTCGGTCCCATAGGTGTCTTGTGCATTCGTTGCCCCGACAGGTTCTTCTTTAGTTGTTTAGATGTACGAGTGATCACTGTAAATATGATCCTTTTACCCATCAGTCTTGTTTAGTTATTTGTTCAAAGGTAAGTATTCTTAGAGCATGGTTAATAGTATAGCCAGGAGCCGGCTATATGAAATTGTCATGTCAAATATAGCCAACCTAATACTCGAAAAGTGCAAATGGAGCTCGGGCTCCAGAGAGGACTTAAAAAAACACATTTCCACATGACAAAAAAGTCAATTAAAATTATACATACGCAAATACATATATAACACAATGAGGAAAAAGTTCATAACACACTTTCATACATGGCGTATAAAAAAAAGAAAAACACAAATGAAAATGGACCCTTTTTTGTTGTTCTTGGACCGGAATTTTGTTATTTTTGTGCAGCTTGCAAAAAGAAAAATTTTGAACGAAATTTTACAGATCCACTGTAAATATGTATAAGTTTTCACATATTAATTTTTGGATTTTTTTTAAAGCATAGAAATATCATTTTTGAATCTTTTGAAATAAAGTTATCCAATGACCCCGTCCACCAAAACTTCACACTCACCTAATACTAACCTACTTGCACAGTAATTAGTTATACACATTTAAGCCAACCTACGTAGCCAACCTAATAGCCTACTTGCACAATAACTAGTTATAGACATTTAAGCCAACCTAATAGCCTACTTGCACAATAATCAGTTATAGACATTTACTAGTTTATCACCACTTGGTCCATCTTCCCTCACAAAGTTTTTTGGAGCTGTATTGCAACCAAGGTTTTAAATTGCCGGCTATTGAATTTAGCACTTCGCTTTTTCATTGAGCTATTTGGGGCTATAGCTGGGTTATTTGAGGCTATAGCGGTAAAATTGTGAAGGAAAGCAAAATAGCTGAACAGTGCAGAAACATCAATAGCGGCAGCTATAGCTGATAATAGCGGGCAATTTAAAACCCTGATTGCAACTGGCCACTAATCTACAACCTGCTTTTCTCTCTCTCTCTTCCAACCAGTAGAAATATTATATTTAAATATTTATAACCTTCTTACATTATTTTATTATGCTTGCTCTTTGTACATCTCCAACTCGTTATGTGAAGGGCCTTGAAGGCTCGCTATATATTTCCGTACTTTTGATTTCTTCAAGCTAGTTTTCCCAAGAGTAAGTCCTACACATGACGGAGTATTTTGTTTGGTAGAGACTTTTTCAGACCATGGTTAATAGTATAGCCAATTACTGGCTATAAGCAGTCTTATAGCCATCTTATAGCTAGCTTGTACAATAGTTAGCTATAAAATAGTAGTACTTTTATCATATATGACCCACCTTTCATTCTCATAAAGCATCTAGGAGCACGTGCTAGAGCTGCCCGCTTTCCTTCTCTCACCTCTCCTTTCTCATCCAGCTCAGCAAAAATATAGTATTTTAATTCATACAGCCTGCTGACTGTATCTTATTGTACTTGTTCTTAAAATGGGCTTTGGCGCATAGAGAATGGAAGGAAAGTCAATGTTTGGACTGATAACTCGACCCCAAGGAAAGGAATGCTGAAGCCAGTGGGAGCGTTGGATAGAAGTAATATCACCAAGGTAGCAGACTTATTATTGAACTATTTAGGCAAGGAGTGGGATGTAGCGGAGCTAAATAGAACGCTCCTTCCGGGGACGTGGAGGATATCTTGCGGACCCCAATTGGTGGTGCAAATAGGGAAGACTTCTATGCCTGTAATTATATCAAGAATGGGGTCTTTTCTGTCCGGTCTGCAACTCTGCATACATCATACCATCTATGCATGGACACGAAGCACCTGAAGGCGGACAAGCCTGAACCGTCTTCATCAATGGCTGAATATAAAGGGTGGCTCAATCTATGGGACACCAACGTTCCTGCTAAAGCAAAGATCCACGTTTGGAGACTTCCTCAGAATAGTTTAGCGGTGGGCTCGGAGTTACAACGGAGAAACATCAAGGCGGGTGTTGTATGCCGAGTTTGTGAGAGGAAGGAGACAACTCAAATTTCATATATTCACCTTTTACATAAGTTCATCCGGATCTGACCCCGGTTAAGAATTTCTGCGGATCTGACCCTTTTGGTACCGTCGGAGTTCTTGGCGGTAGGGTATAACAAACTACCGCCAAGGCCCCTGGCGGTAGGGTTGCACGCTTACTGTAAAAATATTTCTAAGTTGTAAATCTAGTACGTGCGAGTGTCTACTGTCGGACCCTTGGCGGTAGGGTCACATGCGCTACCACCATCAGCATCTCCGGCGGTAGGCCATTTTCCTACCGCCAGGGGCCTTGGCGGTAGGTTGTTATACCCTACCGCCAAGATCTCTGGCGGTAGCAGAAGGGTCAGATCCGATTTTTTTTCTAACCAGGGTCAAATCCGGCTGAACTTACACAAAAAGATCAAAACAGTGAAAATCATCTCTGCTCGTACGTACGATACTGCTTGGCACTTGTTAACGACACAAGAGGAGACGACTGTTTCAACCCTCCATCGATGGGGGCTTCCAAGAGGGAACTCAAGCTGTGGTTTCTCGACTGGTTTGGTCAGGCCATGGAAAGTGATAAAGGAGTTATGATCATGCTCTTATATCATTTTTCTAGAATACACATAACCATGTGTATCATATCATTAAAGAAGAAATGACAAAAAAGCCGGTACAATGCTAATCACGAGGATTAGCCTACACAACCAACACACACCCATCCTGCCTACTATGATACAAGCTTCCCTAGTCTAACCTCATGTCAAAGACAATAAGGCAAGCCACAGAGCAACCTAGCCATGTCACAACCAACGTCGAGACCTCTACAACAAGACCAAGACCAATGGCCAATACATACCAACGTACCGCCACCCAAATGTGTCAGGAGAAGTCGACAAGTGAACGACAGGGCTTGGGCGGACCAAGGAAAGGTGTCGTCGAAAGAACGTCGAAGATGGCGTACATTGTGCCAAGGGGGGCCACGCCCAAAGAGCCACCGACTTTGACTCGAGCGGCACCGTCAATGTTCCTCGAGCAACAAGGCAACGATTTCAAAAAGGTAACGACACCTTGGCGCTGCCGTCGTCCGGTTCGAAGGAACCAAGGTTTTTCCCTAACCTCGAGGAAGGTAGTCCGATCGGGTCCAAGACAATGCCTTCAAGGGACGTCGCCGTTGTTAGCCTCATCGAAGCAGGCATTTCTCCTAACCCGGATCATAGAACCCATCGCACACCAGAGCAGCAAGAGCAGATCAGCCACCACATCCGGAAGAGTTGTAGTTTGCATCACACTATCTCCACCAGTATGCCGACAAGAACCTTCCACACCGACGCACCACCACCGTCATGGTGCCACAGCGCCACCATCCAAAGTTGCAGCTCGCCGCCACCAACATAGCTCCCTGGCCGAGGGAGGAGACCCCGGGCACCCCAGCACACACACCAGGGCGCCTACACCGAGAGATTACGGCACCGGACGCCAGATTGACCAAACCGACCCCAATGTTGCCCCACACGCTCCCGAGCAGCACGACGGGAGAGGCAGCGCCGCCGCCGAGTCCGGGGCCGTCACCCCGGCTTCCACCGCCGACGGGAGCCGCAGCGCCGCCTACAACCCCGGAAACCCGATCTGGCCGAGCCAGATTGAGCCAGCCCAGCTGCCACAGGCCTCCGCTTAGCCCACCACGCCCACAGGAGCGACCAACCCCCGTGCCGTCGCCACCGCGACGTCGTGCCCCACTGCCGTGGCCTCGCCCGCCAATCTCCCACCGCCGCTTCAGCCAAAGGTTGCGCGAGCACTGGCCGCCGCCCCAGCAGCGCGCACGAGCCTCCAGCGACACCGATGAAGACCCCATGCCCGAGGCAAAGGGGCGGGCCACCGCGCCCAGCCTGAACCAAACACGCTGACAGACACAACCATCAGCCGCCGCCACTCCAGATCTACCAGAGCTCGCAAGTCAAACGGCAGGCCGCCGACGCAGATAGGGCTTAGCCCGGCGGTGCCCTCTGGTGGCAACGAGGGGAGGGGAGCACGAGGGGAGCGGCGGTGCCGGCAGGCCAGGCTCCGCCCATGCCGCTCCTGGGAGAGCGACGCGGGGGCAAGCTTCACCTTTATTTGTGCTTAGTTTGCTCCTATAAGGCTGGTCACAATGGGGAGTAACATAAGGTAGGAACCTACACATTTTTCTAGACTATGTTCCTACCTCCATAATGGGGAGTAACATATATGTAGTGTCATGCAACAATGCATTTATTAGGCTATAGACTCATTGTTTGTTGGAGTGTGTGATGTTCCGGTAACTTAGCTAGTTACCACAAGCACCTCTCTCTTCATTAAATATGTGCCACATAAGCAAAGTTGTATTGGAGTGTGTGATGTTACTGCTAAGTTCCTCCCCATTGTGACTAGCCTAACTTATGTGTGCTCGAAATGATACAAGAGATGGAAAGTCCATGAGAATGCGCGTTCTTTGGTCGAACATGTTTGGAGGCTGTTGGATGAGTGGGTCGAGGCTCACGTTTCACCGGCAGGGAGGAAGGCCATCGGAGTCGTGGCTCCCTCCTGACCAAGGTTGGCTGCAGGCCAATACTGACGGAGCCACGACAAAGATGGATGGATCAGGCGGAGGAGGAGTGATCGTGCGCAACCATCATGGGGTGTTCTTGGGAGGAGCATCACATTTTCCCCTTCGGTGTTTGACCCTGATCATGCTGAGCTGCTAGCCTGTAGGCGTGGTGTTCAGGTAACAGTGGAAATGGGTGCATGCCATATGATCTTGGAGACGGATAACAAGGGCGTCATGCAGGAGCTGACGCGTCAAGAACTGAACAGGTCCAGGCTGGGGCTTCTCATCGAAGAGATCAAGGGACTCCTTTCATCGATGGATGAAGTACAAGTGGTATGGGCTGGACATTCTGCAAACAGGGCTGCGCATTGTCTAGTGAGAGAACGCTGCCTTAATAAGATTTACAAAACTTGGTTTACTATTCCTCCCATATGTATTAGTGATGTAATTGTGGACGAGACTTTTGTTTCTTTTTAATTGAATGGCGGAAGGTTTTCCCCTAAAAAGAAAGAACATCTCCAACGAACTCCCTTTCCCCAACAAATTGCATGTAGCTGAGAGTTGAGGTAAAAACTAAAAAGATATCTAATAAATTCCCATTCTTCAATAAACAGTAACTGTGTATGTGGGTCATCTCACTGAGATATGGTGTAAAATTCAATGGTACCCTCTTGGATTTGTTTCCACCGTCAGATGGGCTTTGGCAAGGTGACCCTTATCCTTGTTTATTTTTCTGTTCGTGACGGATGATCTGTGGACTTTGTCGAAGAATGGAAAGTACAAGGGAAGTTCACCCCCTCTTTAAGGTGTGCCGTCGAGCTTTGGGCCAATCTCACCTTTTTTTTTGTTGATCATACATTGCTTTCCTTTAAAGCAAACGAAGGAACGGGCTAGGGAGGTGGAGAAATTATAAACGCTTATTAGGCTGATAGAGGACATCTTATAAATCCGTTAAAGTGGAGTATTATGTTTGGTTGGTCTTGTTTGGCAGCCGATCACGAGAGGGTCCGTACAAGTTTGTAGGTCCAGTTGTCCACCTTTGAGGATAAACACCTGGGTCTGCCAGCACCCAAAGTAAGAGTGTCAAAAGCAAGGAACTCCATGTGGAGTTGTCCACCTTTGAGGAGAAATACTTGGGTTTGTCAACTACCAAAGTAAGAATGTACAAAGGCAAGTTCCTTTCTAGGAAGGAAACTATGATCAAGGTGGTACCACCAATCATTCGATGTGGGTGTTCAAGTTAGCTATGTTGGTTTGTGATGACTTGAAAAGGATGGTGCAAATTTTCCAGTGTAGTGCTTCAGAGGGGAAGAGAAAAACTCATTGGATATCTTGGTCGTGCAATGTGTCAAATAAAATGAAGGCAAGCTTGGACTTTGAAGGTTTTATAGTACTCAACTAGGCATTGCTCGCTCCCCAAGCATGGAGACTCTTAATCAAACTCTATAGTCTTTGTGCATAGGTTCTCAAGGCTCTCTGCTAGCGAGAGGGGCAGTTCGAGGACATGGGTGTTCATCTGGAATGCCTCGACAACTTGGCAGTCCATTAAGTATGGGCTCGAGCTCCTCAAGAAGAGGCTGGTGTGGCACATTGGCAACTGCGAGAGCATATGTATATGGCATGACATGTGGGTGCCTCGAGCCCTTCGGGTCAGTTGACTTTCGCCGAAGGTACATGTGAGCTGCGGCAGGTGTAGGAACTCTTGGACGATCGTGGTGCTTGGTGCATGGACCTTGTCTAACACCACTTCCTCCTAGTTGATGTTGACACCATTAGGAGCATATAGACTTGCCCATGCCTCGCTGATGACATCATCACTTGGGCTCGTGAGAAGAACAGTATTTTCATCATTCGGCCGACATACTGCTCCGCGATGGACGAGCACGAGCGTCAATCCATGATAGCGCTACCTCACCCAAAGGTACACCTTTTTGCTTGTCAGACTATGACAAACTTCCTAGTAACATGGTCGAATAAATTCTCCCGCCACTTGGAAACCACTTTCGTATCCCCATTACGTTGTCTCGAATGCGAGGATGAATTCCACACAATGTGCAGGTTCCGCAGGCGATAAGGCTTTGGTGGGCGATGTCAAATGATTGAAGGATCACGAATATCACATTCATTAATAATACAATACTAGAGTGGCTCTTTTTATCACTACAAAACAAATGATTTTTAGCGATGGTTCACTTGTGTCACGTAAAACCAATTTTTGCCACCCAAACTGGCCTAGTGAGGTTTTTCCATGTGTACATTTGAAGTCGAAACATTAGAAAATACTTACGGATGCTTCTTGTGCACCCCTTCTCATACTGGGACCCTTCTTTATAGCATAGGCTTCTTCTCAAAACACATGAGTTGATGCTTTATTCTTCTTGTTTTTAGCCTTATGGAAGAAGAACATGCACATTAGTATTCATATGATCAAATAATCACCAATATATAGGATTTCTATTAAGTTATTCAAATTATTACCACAAAGCTATGGACGCAACATATTTTGAGCAACGAGTCTTACGGATAACTTTGACAACATCTTGGTTTGCTTTTCCCTTGTCAGAATGTTCTATGATCTAAAGCTAAAATTTAGTATGGCGGGGCATTCATAAGTTTGAAATCTGAAATAGAAGTTGAAACATTATTTATGATATTTTACCTACTCAAAACTTTGGCCATATTGCTATATTTATATTCCTGAGAAAATATCAATACAAAATTCTTTAGCAAATTCACCCGCAAGTCTATAATGAGTTGTGTATGAAGAAATCATGCACCCATGAATGTTGTATACAACATATGAAGTGCAAGGTTTAATGAATATGTTATGAAAGAATTGCATAATAGAGATGCATTTGAAATTAGCAAATAAATTTACTATGTAAATAGTAGGGTCGATGCATATTTTGTTGCAACTAAAGATGAAACTACGAGCCGGCCGGGGCGGCGGATATTAATGACCCACAAGTATAAGGGATCAATAATAGTCATTTTGAAAAGTATGAGTGTCGAACCAACGAGGAGGAGAAGGAAATGATAAGCAATTTTCATTAAGGTATTCTTTGCAAATACTGTAAGTAACAGTGATAGATAGTTTTGTAGCAAGTAATTCCTAACAAGTGACAAGTAACAATAGTAGAAAGTGTGCAGCAAGATAGCCCAATCCATTTTGTGGAAAATGATAGGCCTGAAAGTACTATTATATGAAGCAAATCGCTCCCAAGGACACATGGGAATTTCCGTCTAGTCATGTTCATCATGTTGAGTTGATTCACGTTCGTTACTTTGATAATTTGATATGTGGGTGGACCGGTGCTAATGTGTTGTCCTTACTTGAACAAGCAACCCACTTATGATTACCCCCTCACAAGCATCCGCAACTACAAAAGAAGAATTTAGATAGACCTAACCATAGCATGAAACATGTGAATCCAAATCAACCTCTTATGAAATAACGCATAAACTAGGGTCTAAGCTTCTCTCACTCTAGAAACCCATCATCTACTTATTACTCCACAATGCCTTCTCTTAGGCCCATAATACAATACTGGAATAAGCTTCTTTGCCGTCAGCCATAGCGGACGACAAAGGGCCACTCTACAGACGACAAAGGCCTTGGCCATCCACCGACGGACGACAAAATTTCTACGACTGCTTGCGTCGGTAAAGGGCCTTCTTTGCCGTCTGCCGGCAGGCACCGGACGACAAAGGCCTTTTCCATCTGTTTTCCATGGCAAGCAGACGACAAATTATTTGGACGACATCCCACACGCACCTACTCCGTTAGGTGGCTAACGGAGTATTTGTTGTCTGCTAGGACCCCCTTTGTCGTCTACGAGGGACCCCCCCTTTGCCGTCTGCCTGCCCCCCTTTGTCGTCTACCAGCCCCCCCTTTGCCGTCTACCAGCCGCCCTTTGTCGTCTGTGAGGGGTCCCTCTTTGCCGCCTGACAGGGCCCCCCTTTGCCGTCTGTCAGGGCCCCCCTTCGTCGTCTGCCCAGGGCCCTCCCTTTGCCGTCTACCAGGGGCCATAGCAGACGGCAAAATGATCAGATGGGCCAGCCGGCTGCCCCAGGTTGCACAGGTTGGTGACACGTGGCCCCTTTGTTGCTCGCTGGCCGACGGCAAAGCCCTTTGCCATCCGCTGGCAGACGACAAAACACCTCAATTGCCACTGTTTTGTTTGCTTTTAGTGATTTTCCTGCATTTTAAAAATACACATATGATATATGTAATTTATAACACCCACATATAGTTACAAAATACACATATCATATAAGCAGCATATAGGCCATGTATCGAACATCATATAAGAACAAGACAACAAATAGGCTAGCTTCCAATACATACACATAGTTTCAATCATCATACATACACATGCTTATCTTATCTCCATAAATACACATAGTTTCACACTGTTTATCAATACAAATCGAAACAGAAAGTAAACAATAGAAGTCCATCAATGCAGGCTTCCATGAACGCCAACTTCCATGAAGTGAATCAAATATGCAAAATGAAAATAAGAAAGTTAGAAGAAGAAGAACAATAAAACTAGAAGAAGAAGAAGAAGAAAACTAGAAGAAGAAGGAGAAGAAGAAGAAGAAGAAGAAGAGGAAGGAGAAAAAGAATACGAAGGAGAAGAAGAAGGAGAAGATCATTACTTATCTTATTTCGAGCTTACTATGTCATTTTGGAGGAAGATATGCTAAGTTATGAGCTAACCAAGGTTCTTGTACTATTTTTCACTTAACTAAGATAATTATATCATAAATGAACTAAATAAGCTAATTATGTCATTTTGGAGGATAATTAGATAAGTATGTCATTTTGGAGAATATAACTAGAAGAAGAATAAGAAGGAGAAGAAGAAGAAGACTAGAAGAAGAAGGAGAAGGAGAAGGAGAAGGAAAAGGATAAGAAGAAGGTGAACATGATTACTTATCTTATTTTGAGCTTATTATGTTACTTTGGAGGAAGATACACTAAGTTATGAGCTAACCAAGGTTGTTGTGCTATTTTTGACCTAACTTAGCTAATTATGTCCTAAATGAATTAAATAAGCTAATTATGTCATTTTGGAGGATAATTAGCTAATTATGTCAGTTTGGAGAATAAAACTAGAAGAAGAAGAGGGAGAAGAAGAAGAAGAGAAGAAGAAGAAGAAGGAGAAGAAGAAGAAGGAGGAGGAGAAGAAGGAGAAGAAGGAGGATAAGGAGAAAAAGAAGGAGGAGAATAAGAAGAAGAATGAGAAGATGATTACTTATCTTATTTTGAGCTTATCATGTCATTTTGGAGGAAGATGCGCTAAGTTATGAGCTAACCAAGGTTCTTGTGCTATTTTTGGCCTATCTAAGCTAATTATGTCATAAATGAACTAAATAAGCTAATTATGTCATTTTGGAGGATAATTAGCTTAGTATGTCATTTTGGAGAATAAAACTAGACGAAGAAGGAGGAGGAGGAGAATAAGAAGAAGACTAGAAGAAGAAGAAGAAGAACAATGAGAAAAATGAGGAGAAGAAGGAGGAGGAGGAGAAGAAGGAGAAGAACGAGGAGAAGGAGAACAAGAAGGAGGAGAGAAAGAAGAAGAAGTAGAAGAAGAAGAAGGAGAAGATGATTACTTATCTTATTTTGAGCTTATTATGTCATTTTGGAGGAAGATACGCTAAGTTATGAGCTAACCAAGATTCTTATGCTATTTTTGACCTAACTAAGCTAATTATGTTATAAATGAACTAAATAAGCTAATTATGTCATTTTGGAGGATAAGTAGCCAATTATGTCATTTTGGAGAATAAAACTAGAAGAAGAAGACGAAGAAGGGGAAGAAGACTAGAAGAAGAAGGAGAAAAAGAAGGAGAAGAAGAAGGTGAAGATCATTACTTATCTTATTTTGAGCTTATTATGTCATTTTGGAGGAAGATACGCTAAGTTATGAGGTAACCAAGGTTCTTGTGCTATTTTTGACCTACCTAAGCTAATTATGTCATAAATGAACTAAATAACCTAATTATGTCATTTTGGAGGATAATTAGCTAAGTATGTCATTTTGAAGAATAAAACTAAAAGAAGAAGAAGAAGAAGAAGGAGAATAAGAAGACTACAGGAAGAAGGAGAAAACTAAGAAGGAGGAGAAGAAGATGGTGAAGATGATTACTTATCTTATTTTGAGCTTATTATGTCACTTTGGAGGAAGATACGTTAAGTTATGAGCTAACCAATGTTCTTGTGTTAATTTTGATCTAACTAAGCTAATTATGTCATAAAATGAACTAAATAAGCTAATTATGTTATTTTGGAGGATAATTAGCTAAGTATGTCATTTTGGAGAAAATAAGCTAAGTATGACGCAGAACAGTAGGGAAAACATACCATCGTCGTCATCAAGGATGTGAATCATGGGGACTGCTAGGGGCGGGTTCATTCGGAGAAAGTTACCTCAAGAAGGGGTGTGCGGTGCGGCTCGGGAGTTATTCTGCACCAAAGATATTTTCCAATGTCTCGCTAGCATGATGATACTCAAATGTTAATACTAGTAACTATTGACCATTGAAATGAAACTCACCATTCCAACCCCAGAAATGTCCGGCATCAGTGGAGGGGTCTTACCATTCTGGAGGCACATAGACTGCACATTTGGTTTTGAAGGGTCGGTCATATTAGTTAGTAATGAAACAGACATTACATGCATGACTTGGCTAATGTGAAAAAGAAACTTACCACGAGGAGATCGTACATGCCCCGGTTAGCCGCTTCATTCCATGCCCTCTCCTCCTCCAACAACCGAGCCGTGTTCTCCTTCTCGGTCCGGTCCCTCTCCACCAGAAGCGCCTGGGTTGCGGCTCTCTCTTTCTTAAGAGCAGCATGCAACACCACTCCTCGTTAGCATTGTAATCATCTATGGCCACACACACAATGTAATGGATGTAAGTTTTCTGAGTCCGTATAACTAACCTCGATGGCAGGATTGATTGGCCATGGACGAGTCCTTATCTCATGACAAGAGCTCGTCCGGCGTGCCTTGATCTCCAGGAGAGTGAGATGACAAGGTATTAGACCATATCCTATGTCTATCAAGCCATGGGGCCTCCCGCCACCACATATCATCACCAGCTCTATATCCAAAGGTTCCTGGCTCGGGTTAAAGTCCTCCCCTCTCCTCTTCTTCCCCACGCCCTTGTATCTCACGAGCTTGTGGTGGGAGGGTATGTTGGTGAACTTCTCTGGATGATCGAGGTCAGACTCAGAGAATGCCTTGACCTTCTTGTAGGAGGCAGTATGGGCCATTCCATAGAAGTCATACAACTCTGGCACCTCCGTCGTATTGTGATGCACTTAAAAGAGAGGAAAAAAGTATTAGTAAAGGGCTCAAGCTAGCATGAATCATGAAGAAAACCACATACCCTGTTCCGCCCGAACTGAAATAAGTTGGCGCTGCTTTGATGGTGTGGCTCACCAACCATTTGGGCATGCCAGTACTTCGCATTGTCGTGGACGACTCGCCATTGGCCTGTGCACCACTCATCCACCAACGCCTCCCAAAAATCCATCTGATCCGCCTACGAATCAAATCAAGAAAACTACATACAAAGCGTTAAGAATAGGTAATTACCTTTATGTACTACTCCTTCTTCAGATACTTTTCGCGTCACAACTTCTTGTCCTTCTTAATACCATGCATGGCATAGTAGTATCGAACAATGTGTGGCCGAGCCTCATGGCGCAAGTTCTGCACTCAGCCTCGATAACATTGTCCTTGCCTCCTCATATCCATCTTCACACCTATAGAAAGCCTGCAATCAAATGAGCAACTGTGATTCGTACAATAACTAGCTATATTGTTTATTTTAGATTGTGTAAAAGGAGAAATTACCCAAAATCTATTGATCGCCATCTTGGCCCTCGTGTGGCACAAGACACCATCGATAATCTCCTCCGGCACGGATTGGGCAGCCTGGTAGTGCTCCGAGGTAAATCCTAGTGTACGAAGCTCACCCTAACCGGGCAACGTGACAAACCCCAGGAAATTTCCTGGCAAAGCATACCAAGGACGGTGTTCGGCTTGGAGACTCCAAGGGGGTGATTCTAACCCCTGCAGTATGACAAGGACAACACATTAGATATTTAAAGAAACTTGAAGGGAAAAGGTACAAAAAGAGTAAATGCAGTTACTTCTCCCCTTCAAGCCTAATCACCGTCGTCTACTCGCGGCTCGCCGGCACGATCGGGAGACGTGTACTACCACGCTGGTACACGGTGACCCCCTCAACCACCTCGCCCTCACTATCAGTAAACTCATCACCGGCCTCCCCGCCACCATGAGAATGGCCACATGGCCCCTCGGTCCGATCCGACCAGGTATCCCTACTACAGGAGTATGGTGCGCCAAAGCCTCAAGAACCGGAGTGTGAGGGGTCGAATGCCCGTCGACCCATGGCTCCTGGAGCGGAGTCCCCATAGCCTTCACCTCAAATGGGTCCACCATAGTAGTCCTGTGCTCGAGTGAATCAGCTGGGGGGTCGCGAGGATGGCGTAGCAGTCTTTCTACCTCCCCTACGGCCACGTCGTGTACCCTTCGCCTTCTTCCGTGCCCGACCTCCTCTCCCGGTGGGCAACAATGCCGACGAAGAAGCACCCGCAGGTGTCCCCAGACTGTCTGCCAAGACTCTATGGAGAGACTGAGGTGGAATGGAAGTACCCGTCACGCAGGCCACCGAGCGATCTGGACCCACGCCCACCAACTTTCAACACCTTCCATGATAAAGAGTAAATGAAATTAGTACAACATAAAGAATTAAATACCCGACATGAATAATATGTACATATATAATTTAAATTGGGATGCATACAAACTAATAATAGTGTGGATCAATAAATGCATCATCACCATCATCACTATCACGCGTGTCTTCATGAATGACGTGCTCATTGGGTTCACCGGCATCAAATTGCGGAAGGCCTTTTTGTAATCGGTTAAGCATTGACAGGTCATCCGCAGCAATAACCTCTTCTAGTTCCGGATCTACTCGTTTGGCCTCAGGGGTGAAGTCAGACTCACTGTCGTGTCTACTTCCATGTTCCTAGGTGAAGTACAACGGTTCTTGAAACGTTTCTCTGAAAGATGTGTTTCTTGGAAGAATTCTCGGTCATATGTGTGTGGGTTAATGTGAGGTTCATAATCCTCTTCATTTGGGGAGGTGGTCTAGCATGTGGCGGCACTTCATAAACAACATCCCAACCATTTAGATTCATATTAGTTTGGGAGGCCCATGGTAGATAGAAAACTTAGTTCGGGTGTTGAGCCGTAATATAAACATCGGGAACATCTAAATGGGTGCTTTGATTGTTTTCGACTAGCCCTATATGTTCATGAGTCCTTCTAGTCTCCTTCGGATGGAACCAATAACATTTGAAGACTATGATGTTCGGTGGGTTTTCACCATATAATTGAAGTTCATAAATTTCTTCAACTCTTCCATAATACTTGGTACCTCCTTTGTCGATAGTATAGACACCACAATTTGTAGATTTCCGGTCAGGCATAGATAGCACTTTGCCAAAGGTACGAAAGCGATAGCCATTGATGTTGTATTTCTCAAATGAACGGACCTTATAGTCAAAACCATTAGCGGCTTGTCTCAATTCGATGTCCATAGACTCTGAATTAACCTACAAGTTTGATATGAAATGATTGTTGCATTAGCCGCAAATTATCCCAAGAAATGAAATGGTCCATTATTGATAATTACCGTTTGTTTGAACCAAGAGATGAAACCGGGATAGCCGCCTCCATGCTTTTACAGAAGCTCATACTCTTCGACGGAATCAATTTGGATGGCCTCTCCACCTGAGAATTTGGCAACATATCGACTGTATAAAATATCCGGGAATAAGAACAGTTCAAAGGAATTAGAAGTTGCGGAAAATGTATCGAGAACTTACTCGATGTACGGCTGCACTTCTGTTAGGTTGTTGAAGATATACAATGAAATGGTTCGCCATTCTTCGACATCCAACGTTATTGGTTTCGAAGCACCGGCTGGTGCGAGTTTCGCTTTGAATAGGCCGAGGTTGGATCCACCTTTTTAGGGTCGCCACCATTGTATCAACGCTTCGAATTATGCATATGACGATTTTTGGCTTCGTAGTGTGCTGTCACGAAGTTTGCCACCTCCTCAGTAATGAATGCCTGAGCCTTCGATGCTTCAATTCTACGTTTATTTTTGAAAATTAGCTCAAAGCGTCTTCTGCATCCTCTGAGTTGCAAAGCACGAACAATTTTGCATGGGCCCACCCAATCTTGCCTCGGTTGGGAGATGTGAAATCAAATGCTGCATTGGATTAAAGAAGCACAGTGGAAAGATCTTCTCTAACTTGTAGAGAAACTCCGACAGCAACTCCTCCATGTCATCTACCACACGAGGCGACAGTTCTTTCGCACAAAGAACACGTAAGAAATAGCTCAGCTCTGCCGGTACTAGCCATTCATCCTTAGGTATAAAGCTACATAACATCACCGATATTACTGGCTCAAGCCATATGTCCCAATCATGACTCTTGAGACCAAATATTTTAAATTTTTGAAGACTCTCTCCCCTATTTAGATTCGCTGCATACCCATCGGGGAACATCAAGTGTATTTTGACCCACAAGATAATTTCCTCATATCCGGTCTTCCAAGATTGAACTAGGCCTTTGGGTTCAACTAGTTCTTCTTTCCTTTTGATTGTCGCATGTTTTGTAACAGTCTATGACATGGAGTCTCTTGATCGACTCTAGCCTTAGTTTTATCCTTTGACTTCCCCTCCGTGTCGAACAATGTCCAAAAATGGCCTCTCCCATATTCTTTTCAGTGTGCATCATTTCGACGTTGTGTGGAAGAAGGAGGTCTTTGAAGTAAGGCAGATCCCACAGGCATGGCTTGTGAGTCTAGGCCTGTTCTGAATTATACCCCTTGAAATACCCTGGATGCCATGGATTAGGCTCAAGAGCGTTTAACTCATCCAGGATCTGTTGGCCAGTCAACGCAGGTGGTGTCGAGGTTTTGACAACTTTACCTTTGGTAATGTTCTATTGTCTTTTCTGAACTGATGGTGAGGATCCATGAACTTTCTATGCAGGTCAAAGGAAGAATACTTTCGACCCTCTGGCAACCAATGAAACTGAAGAGCTGCCTTGCATGTGGGGCACGAGAACCTTCGATGCACACACCAGCCATAGAATAGCACATATGCCGGCAAGTCATGCATCAATGTACTAGACATGCATTTTGAAGTTTTCTTTTCTAGCGGCGTCGTATGTCTTGACCCCATTATCCCAAGATTCTTGCAATTCATCCTTAAGCGGCTGCATGTACATTCATATTCTTCCTCGGATAGTTGGACCCTGGAATTATCAACGTTAGGAATATGTTCTTTCTTTGCATAATCTGTCCGGGGGGGGAGATTGAGTAGAATGACAAATACATGCCAACAACTGTATTGGGTTGCCGTCATACCGAAGGTATTGAACCCATCTATGGCGACGCATACTCGAGGATGCCATGGATCTAACACTTTATCCGGATGTAATTCATCGAAGTCCTTTCATGCTTCCCCATCCGATGTGTGTACCACCATCTTATTCCCATCTTCATCTAGTTCGATCATGAAAAGACGTTGAAGTCTTGGTATGATTGGCATATACCGAAGAACATTAACTAGGATTTGGGTCTGGATGTTCTCACCCATACCATTGTATACCACAAAATACGTGGAACACTTGAAATGGGACAATAGTTCAAGTCCGCATACTCAAGCCTAAATAAGGCACATCCTTTCTCACATGCATGTATCTTCTCATAGGGCATTCTAAGTACATGAAGTATTTTGTCCGACTGGTACACGTTTGCAGGCATGACATGGCCTTTGGGTAGAAAGCATCCAAATAGTGTCATCATCACGTCGTAGCATTCCCTTCCCAAGTTGAACTGAGCCTTCAGATCCATTACTTGTGCAATGGCATCCAGCTGACAAAGCTCAGTGTGCTCGTGGAGAGGATGTTTTGAAGACTCCAACATTTCAAAGAAGGCCTTTGCAGATTCCTCCATCTCATCGTCCAAACCCCGAGCATCATGAAAGTCTTGCACCATGCCTTCGATCCCGGTACCATGCTCGTCAGTGCATCGACGAACCACCTCAGCTGTGGTGCGTTGTCTAGACTCACCATGAAATGTCCACACCATATAATTAGGCTTAAAACCCCTCCTCTACATGTATTTAATAATTACAGCCGCTGTCCTCTTTTTATAGTTGTCGCACCCAGGACAGGGGCACCAGTTTGTTTCCTGGCCATTTGCAAACGCGGCTTTCACAAATTCCCTGGTTTTTATAAACCATTCTTTGGTCATCTCTTTGTGAATAGTGTGACCGGTGTACATCCATGCACGATCACTCATCTTGCCTAGCTGCTAAAGGCACCATATATATATATATATAATTCAACATGTATATTCATGAGTTAATCTAGTTTTTCAATTTTATTACGTCCATGCAACCTACACGCCAATAGGTAAAGATAGGTCCTAATCCCACCCAAGTATGTGTAGAGTGAGTACGTTCTCCATGCTCTACCCCATTCCGAGACACAATTTTGGCAGCACCCCCCTGCTGTTCTCCAAATACATGTCTCGGCAAAAAGCCGAGAGAATGTGCATCCGGAGAACAATGGGGAGGCGCTGCCAAAATTTTGTCTTGGAATGTGGTAGAGCATGGAGAACGTACCTAATCTACATATCCTCACACCATCCATGGAAATTGCTGGATAATCCGAATGAGTTACGGTGATAAATATGCAACTGAATGCATATTTATTGATGCAACCCTTTCGGATGGGAGACACCTAGGTTATGTGACTCAGCATAAAAATGAAATCTACTCACATGATTAAAAGAGCGTGGGAGGTGAAGATGGATTCATAGCTCACCCTCGGATGTAGAGGAAGTAGTCGAACAACGGCAGGATCACTGACCAAAAACTTCGATTACGATTACTCCAAGGAGTAGAAATAGCACAAAGCCTAAAAATTTTACCGAGTGAAAAAAATTGAGGACATCACATCACATAAAGCATTGATAGTTCAAACTATGAGAAAAATCATATTGCTAATGACATCTCCTCTTCTCCTCCTCCTCCTCTTCTCCTCTTGTCCTCTTCTTCTTCTTCTTCTTCTCATTCTCCTCCTCCTCCTCTTCTCCTCTTATCTTCTTCTTCTTCTTCTTCTTCTTCTTCTTCTTCTTCTTCTTCTTCTTCTTCTTCTTCTTCTTCTTCTTCTTCTTCTTCTTTCCTTCTCCTCTTCTTCTACTTCTTCTTTCCTTCTCCTCTTCTTATTTTCTTCTTCTTCTTCTTCTTCTTCTTCTTCTTCTTCTTCTTCTTCTTTTTCTTGTTCCTTCTTTTCCTTTTTCCTCTTCTTTGTTCTCCTCTTCTCCTCCTCCTCATACTCTTCTTCTTCTTCTTCTTCTTCTTCTTCCTTCTTCTACTTCTTCTTCTTTTCTTCTTCATATTTTTTCAACTTATTTTACTTATGACTAATGAACTAAAACCTGTCACAAATCTAATATAACCTAGCACTAAAACCGAAAAAAGAAAAATCTAATATAAGCTACCACTAAATCTAATATAACCTAACAATTAAGTAGCAAAACAAAAGAACAAAAACAAAAAACTCACCGGGGCAGTGGGGGCCGAGGAAGTGGGTGGCCGGGGCGGTGGGGCGCCGGCCGGCAGAGCGCGGGGGTGCCGAGGCGGGGCAGAGCGCCGGGGTGCCGGCGAGGTGGCGGAGTAGGAGGTCCTGCGAGGGGTGGTGGTGGAGGAGAAGGGAATCGGAGGTGGTGAGGGAGATCGGCTGCGCGCGATGTGTGGGTGGACACACAGAGAGAGAGGGGGGGAGAGGGGTGTCGGGGTGGGTGGAACAACCATTAGAGGAACTGCCCTGTTTGCCATCTACGACAGACGACAAAGAGGGGGGCCGGGGTGGCATCGGCTGTTATAGGGAATCCCCTTTGCTGTGTGCTGGCAGACGACAAAGTGTGTGGGGGGGGCTCAGCTCTTTGTCGTGTACCTACTCCTTCTCTGTCGTCTGCTAGCAGACAACAAAGATTTGGCTGATGGCAAACACTGTCTTTGCCATCATCCATATCTTTGCTGTCTGTTTTATGGAAGCTGACGACAAAGAGGCTCTTTGCCATCAGCGAGCAGACGACAAAGAACAGGTTGATGGAAAATTCCCTGATTCTATTAGTGATATGATGAAGTGTCGTGTAGTCGAAGTTCACACAACACCACTAAGAGAAGCAGCAACATACATATCATCAAAATATCGAATCAATGCCAACTTCACATGATTACTTATAACAAGATTTGTCCCATGTCCTTGAAAACAAAAGTAACTAATCACAAATCATCACCATGTTCAAGATCAAAGGTGTAGTAATTATGAATAAGTATATGAAGATATTATCTTCCATCAACTACAAGATGTAATCAACAATACTAGTAATCCACATGTACCAATCTGAGGTATTGAGACAAAGATTGAATACAAGGGATGAACTAGGGTTTGAGATCATATGGTGCTGGTGACGATGTTGATGAATGTTGGTGCTCCCATGAAGGAACAAGTGTTGGTGAGGACATTGGCTTCGATTTCCCCCTCCCGGAGGGAAGATTCCCCGACATAATTTTTCCGTCGGAGAGAAAAAGGGCCTTTGCCCAGGTTTTTGCCTCAGGACGGCAACTCTTCTTCCTGAAAGTATTTTCTTTTTTTCAAGGTCAAACCCCAAATTATAGTAGTAGAGGGAGGCCGGAGCACCTGGGAGGTGGCTCCAAGCCATCGGGGTGCTCCTAGGGGGATGAGCACGCCATGTAGGCTTGGCCAACATGTGGCCCCCTATGGTATATTTTTCTCCCTAAATTCACATATATTCCACAAAAATTTCTCGTGAAGTTTCAGGTCATTTGGAGTCCGGTGAATTTTCACCCTTTTTCTTGGTTTTCTGGTCGAGAATTCCAATTTCCGGCAATTTTCCTCTTTGTGATGTACCTTGTAAATTCAGAGAGAAAATGCATAATAATTGTATCATAAATTGGAATAATTATAAGGAATAATATAAATACTAATAAGTAATCATGATGAAAAATGGGCGTATCAACTCCCCCAAGCTTAGACCTTGCTTGTCCTCAAGCGAAAGTCGAACTCGAGAATAATGACCACATAATTAGAGAGAGAGAGATATATCGATGAAAATATAGTATGGAAATGAGAGCACCATTAATATTAACATAGCGGCAAGTTTTTAATAATATGATTTCTCGTAAACAAGTAACAATCTATCCACAATTATTGAAGTATGAAGCATGAACTTTATTGACAATCAACAAACTATGTTCTTAGTCATTGAGACAATCACAATTCATTATATTTAAGAGAAGAGTGTATGTAAGATTTTTCATTTTAGCAAGTTCACATACTCAACTATCATTTTTTCTTCTATGATTGCTGACACTCAACACATATTTTTGGAGCTAATGTTTCCATGGGACACATAGGAAGATATGGGCTTTATTGTTTTATCCACCCAACTTATTTACCTCAAGGATAATGTCAACAATAATGACTCATGGTCACATACATCCAACTATATATATATATATATATCTGGATCTTTTCCCGACACATGATGCTTACCAGCTAAAGAATAAATAGGATGGAATAAGGATAAACATTATTGACTCTTGCATAAAAGTAAATACATGAAAGTAAAAGATAGTCCCTTCGTAGAGGGAAGCAGATGTTGTCATGTGCTCTTTAATTTAGGATGCACAAACTCTTAACGCAAAGGAACTTCACTTTATATTGCCCCTTACGATAGCAACCTTTATTATACAATGTGTCGCTTTTATTTCTTTGCCATCACAAGATCGTACAAACATTATTTCTACTTACAATAATAGAAGATACTTGTCGGAGTGCGACAATCTATGGGACCGACAAGGCCCCTTTGTGGTTCAATTATAGGGATCTACATATGCAAAGAGCAACAACAACCAATGCACACCGAGGGTTTAAACAGGTCCGGGACGCTCGGAGGCGTGAAACTATACGTCCTATGTTCTTTGGATTATTTATATGCTCAGATTACAAGGAGCATAACAACCCGGCAAGAGGTTCGACAGTGCTACTACATATACAATTTAGCAGGGTTTCCACCCTTGTAAAGCTAGCCATGGACCTCCTTTTATAGGCGAAAGAGGTCACCACACTGACTAAAATGGTAAATACACAAGGGTAATGGTGGACATAACAGTGGTCAAACTACTGACATGCTAGAGTGGAAGCTACCTAACCCTGCCAGATTAGGACAACCACATTAAATGCGTCGTGAGGTGTCATGCTGGCTTTGCTCCCTCGCAAGGATTGCCTCTCCTTCTGTGTTGTTCACCCAACTACCTCTTATTATCCTGGCACACCATTAGGATGAGTGTCATTAAAGCTGTTGTAATTCCCTGGAGCTTCCACGCGCCCCGATAAGGCCTACCTAACGGCATGCCCGCTCGACACCTCATTGATGGCGACAATCAGCCCGAGCAGGTGGAGCGGTGGCGCAGTAGTAGAACTTTGTCGGGTGTGACGGATGTCGGCTCTTCCTCACCGGCAAGGAGGCTTGCCGGTGGCTTGGCCTTGTTATAGTGTTGGGTGCAGTATCTTTCCAACAAAGTGTCACATCCCTGACACCTTAATCAAGTTAGCTTTGTGCTCATGTTTTCTTTGCATTGCATCTAGGAAATTTTCAACAAGAACAAAGCAAGTGGTGAAGGAAAACTCAAAAACCCTAGCCACTTCTCAAAATAAAGGAAAATTCAAACTAGTTAAAATCGATGAACCCAAAATGGCCTCAAGAAAAGTTCAATCTTTCTGATAAATCATGGAAGTAAACAAGCAATGAAGAAAACCATTTTCTTGATACTTTAAGCATTTTAAATAAATGCAAAAAGCTACTGGTTTCAAGTTTAAAATTTGAAATCAGAAACTTTAAGTTTTCAAAAATGTTGAAAACTTTAGGAATGGTTGGATACATTCCAACTAATATTTTGGTGTGTTCAAAATGTTTTTTACAAACAATTTTGGGAGCTGAAATAAATAGCAAATCAATAGTTAACAAAACAGAAACAAAACAGAAAAGAAAAGAGAAAGAAAAGAGGAAAAAACCTTATCTGTCGTCGGCCCAGACCACCAGGGGCTCCCCGGTCATCTTCCTCCTCCTGCCAGTAGGCAGGGGAGAAGATGAGCACGGCGGCCAAGCCGGCCACCTCCTGCGTGCCTGCTCGTTGCTGGAGGCCTCCAGGAGCGCCAGCGCGACGCCTGAGCCTTGTTATCCTCCTCCCCGCGGCTCTATCCTCTCCCCTAGGCCTCGATCCCCTTTTCCCCTCTCGGATCTCTCTCTCCCCGAAGCTCCCGTCGCCGTCGATCCGTCGTCTCCCGGTCCTCCCCGACCCTGCCGGCAGCCTCACAAGATCCGCCCTGAGCTCCTCTTTCCGTTGCCCCTCTTCCCGAGGCTTTCCCCCTCCTTTAACCACGTTAGCCGCCGGAGCCCGAAGGACCTCGTCGCCGGCCATGTCATTGCCGTCGTTGTGGTACTCAGCTCGCGAGGCCGAGCTCAGGAATGAGCTCCTGGAGCTCTGTAGATGGCGTAGGGCCCCTCTCCCAGCTCGCTAGTCCCCTGCATCGGCACTCCCGTCGATGCCCGAGCTGCAGACGCCGTTGATCTCATCGCCGGCGTCGATTCCGGTGACCACTGGGTCCAGCTCCTCTCCCTTTAGATGCGGCGTGTCTCTAGCTGTCCGTAGCACTAAACCGCGTCCAAAACCGACGCGCGTAGCGCCGTTTAGCTCACTCCGGCGAGCCCTCCGCCACGCCCGTGGTCGCCGCCGGCCATATTCCGGTGGGGCCCGACGTGGCCAACTTAACCCAGTAGGTTTAAGCCTAATCTCTCGCTGACAGTGGGCCCAAGGCCAAGTCAAACTCAGTCAGAGGCTCGTCAGCGTGGGATTAGCCCCTGAGACGCTAACCAGTGGGTCCCCCCTGTCAGGTTTGATCTGATCAGGTCAGTTGACCTTCTTGTGTCATGCTGATGCAGTAAAAGGGTTTTTCTAGTATAAAACTAATTCCAGAAATGTTTAAAACTTCTAAAATTCATAGAAATTAATCTGTAACTCCAATGAAAATAATTTATATATGAAAAAGTATCAGAAAAATTCAAGGAATCTGAATATGTCATTTTCAAACATGTTTGAAAATGTTACAAAACCCAAACATGTAGATTAATGAATAAGTTAATTCTTTTAATTACTTTGTAGATGGAATTTGGGAAATAGTTAAATTTCACTATAAATGACATGGTCAAACACTGTCCAAACTACAAACCAGCAACCTAACATGTCATACCATGCATGTTAAAAGCCAGTTGATCTCAGCATCAGGTCGAATCAATTAAAATGGTATCGGAGAATACCTCGTTTGAAGTGATATTTGAATTTGATTCAAATCAACTTCAAACCTAATACATGTTAGCTATAATAGTATACCACCTTGCATCCTCATGCCATGCTCATGCATCATCTTGATTGCATATGTTTGATATTGATTGTTGTCATTCCCTTCGGTAGGCTCCGCTCCCCCGGATTCCACCGAATATCCGTCTGACGGATATTGTCACTCCTCTGAGCAACAAGGAAAGCAACCATTTTGATCATCCCGATAAATCCCATGTTCTTGCTCCTGCACTTACTTATTGCATTAGGATCTAATGCTTCAAATGCTTTTGCCACGTTAGTTGAACCCACTTCCTTTGTATGACCTATCCTTGTCACAGTAAATAGCTGAACCTTGCAACCTAGCATACCTGGTAGTTGCTTGAGCCATGATGTGCCTTATCCTTCTATGCATGCTATGCTTAGAGTTGTGTATGGTCTGTCATCTGGGAGATGAACAGAATTGTGAGAAGTGTTCGGTAAGCAAAGGTTGTGTGTTGAACCTTATTTGGTAAAGGTACCGGTGAAAGGCTGTGTAGGATTACATGGCGGGTTGTTTCATTGGAACCATCCTTAGGAACTGAGTTCCGTGTATGTAATCCAAGACGAGATACTATCACATGCTGGGCCCTGAAATATGACCCCGCTCGACTTATTAATTGCTTAGTACTCGGTCCAGGAGTTGCAAGTAGTTTCTGGTGTTTATAGTCATGCTGGAGGCCGTGCATGGTGCTGACCTGAGAGGTGGGCTGTGATGCGGTAGGCAGTGGCACGGTGTACCAAGTCGCACCCGGATGGTGGGCTTGGGAACCCTGCACACATCGTTTGGGGCCGTGGCGGAAACCTCGGCCGGACTTCCGTGCGGGTTACCCTCAGATAGGTGATAGACCTGGACTAGGTACTAATGTGGTTAACGGTCGTGGCCGACTCCCTCGCTTGGCTTCCGCTTGAAGGTTGCCGAGGTGCATGACGTGCACATGGCGATAAGTGGCGAGAGCGTGTGTGACGAAGTACACCCCTGCAGGGTTATGATCTATTCCAATAGCCGCGTCCGCGGATATGGACTACTTGGAGACATATGTTGTTCATAAATAACTTCAATGCTACTCATAAAATTGTCAAGATAAGCGTGAGTGTCGTGGACGGCATTTCCATATGGAGACGAAATGATTCCACGATGGAGTATTGTTGTGGTGTTAGTGGACTCGTGTGCGAGAAATCAAGTTGTCAAAATTATTTAAAAATGCAAGTTGTCTAGCCACGAGTCAAATGCTGGCTTTCCGCTTGAAACCTCACAATACCTTATTGATACATTGCATGAGTAGATAGTTATCCTAAAGTCTTGCTGAGTACCTCCGTACTCATGTTTGCTTAATAAATGTTGCAGAGGTTGCTAATGACCCTAATGGAGGGTTCTTCATAGACATCGACGACGACGAGTAGCTGGTGTCCCAGCTACGATCTGGCCCTAGGTTGGGTCTGTAGTATAGTCAGGCCATGTGCCTTCTAGTTGCACCTGTCTGTACTCAGACAGTTTTAAACACTTCCGCTGGCTTGTAACTGAATGACTGTTATTATGGGTCGTGAGACCCTTACTGTGTCATATTATGTGTGTGGCTCTTCTGAGCCTCTTAAATAAAGCTTGTATGTTTATGGTTATGTTGTGATGCCATCGATGTATCTATACATATCGATATGCCATGCGTACGTGCGTCGTACTTGATATGTATGGGGTTCGACTACCTAGCCGTGAACTTTAGTAGCACTCCTTACAGGGAAATGCCCCTTTGTGATCCAATGAGCCATGGTAGCTCGCTACTGCTCCGGACACATTGGTTGACCGGCATGTGTCCTTCTTAGCTGCTGTGTCTGTCCCCTTTGGGGAAATGTCATGCGATGTAATGGAGTCCTTGTAGCTTGCTACGACTCGTCTACACTCGCTGGTGACCGACACCTGCTTTGTTGGGTCATGTATGCCTGTCCTTGTGCGGTACTGCCACTTTGGTTTATGACTAGACTTGTCGATCCGGGTTCTTTGACATTGGAATGCTAGCGACACAATTGGATACGTGAGTCAAAAGGCGCAAACGGTCCCGGCTAAGGTAAGGTTGCAGCCGTGGGGTTAACCGTGCGTGAGACCGCAAAGGGATGCGATGTGTTACAGGCTGGATTCCTATGGATTAGGATCGGTGTCCCGACAAAGTTGGTATCAGAGCCTGACCGACTGTAGGATTACTAAGCCAAACTGGCCGAAGTTGAGTCTAGAATTGCTTTATTTATATATAAGGGAATTGTTTGTGGAAGGGAACGTAAGACTCTTGTTCTCTTCTCAAGTTATTCTATTCTGGTCATCCTCGTCTTTTCTGCGGGAATTAAGGACTAGGTTACTCATCTTCTTCTAGGCTCATGTTTCTGATCGGTAGATTATAGGACTACGGGTCAAGAGATATTTGGGTTCTTTCTTTCCTAGGAAAAATGAAGTAAGTTTGATGATCAGAGAATTGAACTTGATAGTTGAGTGGTTACGCTATTCCATTTTGGGTTGTCTCAAAATTTGTTTTTGAGCATTTACAACCGTTATGCTGCCCAATTTTGCATTCAGAGCTCTAATGCTTTTGCATTACTCTCTATTTACAGACGCCTGGCCGTCCTTCTCGTCAGGTGGTACGTCTGACCAGGTGCATTGATGTACCAGGTCATATGGCCATGCTGGTCAGGGTGATGTCGGTGTGCAGTTACCTCTGGTACCCCGAGTACACAGTGGAGGAACAGTACCGAGACTTCAACCAGAGCCAGTATATCTGCACTGTTAGGGTATTTCGAGACTACCCTGGAGCTGAGGAGCCAATCCATTGGTCCTATGGGTTGGGAGTCACTGTTGACATGGCAGTACAAGATGCTGCCTATTCAATGCTGACCATTATGAGGGCGAGACATGCACTGCTGCAGAATTCAGAGTTCTGCTATGTTCCGGCCTCTCAGCCTGGTGAAGAGGGATACCTCAGCGGAGTCTATTTTGATTCTTCTATGGAGGATCCACTACTGTAGTCCACTGTTGAGATGCTAGAGAACAGAGACAGGGATGCTCGTGCTCTCCGCATGGAGCTTTGTGCTACCCGTACCCGTCTGTGGACGGATTTCACGCAGCTGGCACCGGTGGTCCAGACAGGGTACGGAGATATGGAGATGCTGAACCCTGTTAGGACCCATCTTCCGGCCCACGTTGACTGGCCAGCTATAGGAGGAGTCACCCCTCTTCGGGGACCCCTCTTACCACCAGTCAGGGGACCAAGGCCACATTCGTGTCCTTATGGGTCCCAGGGATCTCAGGCTAGAGTGTTTCCTGATCCGTAGGTTGAGCTTCCAGGTCATGGAGGTAATCTCTATGAGATGTTCTATGCGGATGCCTGAGCTGTGAGCGGAAGGATAGTATGGTAGTAGCCGTACGTTCACAGTCCTGTGTGACTTGTGAAGTATGCCTGTGATGTGAAATGAATTCCGGAGGCCTAGATAAATAATGTATAGGAAGCTTGTAAGCCTCTAACGAGTAGTTTCATAATTTCAGTAGTTTGCTCTTCGAGTAAGGTTGTACTGAACTATGTAAGGGTGTGTATGAACCATGGTGTATATATAGCAGATGCTTGTTACCATGTTGTTCGGATATTCATTTCCGCATTCCGTGTGTTCAGTACATTCTTAATCCATAGCCAGTATTGATATGCTGTTGGTCTAAGCTGTGAGTTTGTTTGTCAGGATGGTGTTCACCAGGTTGAACCATGCACCTGCTCATGAGCAAGGCGAGGGTAGTCAAGCGTCGCATGAAGACCTGCCTCACCCCCCCTCTCTGGCGGAAGTTATGCTTGAGGCAGAGAGAAACAAAAGGGAGACCAATCGACTGTTAGAGCGTATTGAGGAGAATACGGCTCGTCAGCCTAGGAATGCTGCAGTGTCCCTCAACGACTTTGTGAAGCTGAATCCTCCAAAGTTTCATCACTCCATCGATCCCCTCGACGCTGATGACTGGCCGTGCAGCATCTCGCGCAAGATCCGCTCTGCGAATGTTTCTGAGGCCGACAAGGTGACCTTTGCGGCGTATTTCTTGGGAGGACCCGCCAATATGTGGTGGGAGAACTTTGAAGTTATGCGTCCTGCTGAACCAGCAGCCACATGGGCAGACTTCAGTGCAGCCTTTCGTCTCCACCATATTCCAGAGGGCCTGATGGACAGAAAGAGAAAGAAGTTTTGTGCCTTCACTCAGGGCAAGTTGACCGTGGATGCCTACAGCCGCGAGTTCGGTAACCTCGCCCGCTATGCAACAGAGGAGGTGTCTACTGACGCAAAGAAGCAAGCAAGATTCCATAAGGGTCTGAGCCTTGAGCTTCGTCGTGATCTGCGCCTCCACGAGTGTACAAGCTTTCAAGCCCTGGTCAACAAGGCGATCAGTGCCGAGACTGGTCATACTGACTTTGAAGCCACAAGGAAGCACTCCCGTGACTTTGGCTCGTCTTCTGGTTCCGCATTTCCAAAACACAGGCTGTGGGTTCCGAACAGTTCTTTGCCGCCAAGATACACTCCGAGGCCATCCTACGTGGCGCCTCAGACGAATCAGACCAACCCTCCAGCAAAAACTTATGGTGGTCCAGCTAGCAATGCTGCACCACGTGCCAACCAAGTCATATGCTACAAGTGTGGAGAACCAGGGCACTATTCCCGTGAGTGTCCTCAAAATGTGGGTGCCAAGCAACCTGGAAAGTCCGTCGGGCAAGGCAAGTCGGGCAAAGCTTACTATGGGAAGCCAACTCCTGCACGTGGCCGTGTGAACTATGTCTCAGCAGAAGAAGCTGCAGAGGATCCCGACGTCATTCTGGGTACGCTTCTTGTTAATCATCACCCAGCGTCTGTTCTCTTTGACACTGGGTCTTCTCATTCCTTCATTTCAGAAAGTTATGCAGAGTTGCATAACATGTCTTTTTGTGATATGCCAATTCCATTGGTTGTCCAAACTCCTGGTAGTAAATGGCAAACCTCTAGGATAACCTATGACAATGAAATTCTAGTAGACAGGCTAGTTTTTCTAGCCTCATTGATAGCCTTGAAATATTCAGATATTAATATCATCTTGGGTATGGACTGGATGTCAGCTCACTATGCCAAGATTGACACTCATTCTAGAAATGTCCAGCTTACCCATCCCTCGGGTGAGATAGTAAATGTCTCTACTCGAGTTGACAAATGCCAACTCTATTCCCTAAATGCCAACCCTCTTCTGGAACTTGAAGACATTCCGGTAGTCCGTGACTTCCCGGATGTTTTTCCAGAGGAAATGCCAGGAATTCCACCTGACACAGATGTAGAGTTTGTGATAGATCTTGTTCCTGGAACTGTTCCAATAGCCAGAAGACCTTATAAGATGGCACCCCTGGAGCTCGCCGAACTTAAGAAGCAACTAGATGAGGCCTTGAATAAAGGTTTCATTCGTCCTAGCTCTTCTCCTTGGGCTTGCCCCGTCCTATTCGTCAAGAAGAAAGACGGAACGGATCGGATGGTTGTAGATTATCGACCAGTTAATCTGGTCACCATAAAGAACAAGTATCCGCTCCCTAGGATCAACGATCTATACGATCAGCTCGCTGGATCCTCAGTCTTCTCCAAAATGGATTTGAGGTTGGGATACCATCAAATCAAGATCAAGAACGGGGACATTCCAAAAACGGCTTTTGTTACTCGATATGGCCAATACGAGTACACCGTCATGTCCTTCGGTTTAACCAATGCCCCATCCACCTTCTCTCGTCTGATGAATTCAATCTTCATGGAGTATTTGGATAAATTCGTCGTGGTATACCTCGATGATATTCTCATCTACTCGAAGAACGAACAAGAACATGCCGAGCATCTAAGGCTGGTATTGATGAAACTTTGAGAGCATCGCCTTTATGCCAAGTTTTCAAAATGTGAATTTTGGTTACCAGAAGTGACCTATCTAGGTCACGTAATCTCTGGTAAGGGTATTGCTGTCAATCCCGAGAGAGTTCAAGCTGTCCTTGATTGGACTCAACCTGAATCGGTTAAGCAAGTTAGGAGTTTTCTTGGTCTAGCGAGCTATTGTCGCCGCTTTGTCGAGAATTTCTCCAAGGTTGCAAGGCCTCTAACTAAACTCCTCAAGAAGGATAAAAAGTTCGAGTGGACACCACAGTGTGAGCATAGTTTTCAGGAACTGAAAAGATGCCTGACTTCCGCACCTGTGTTGCTACCACCAGATTTTTCTAAGGACTTTGTTATCTATTGCGACGCCTCGCGACAAGGATTAGGTTGCATTCTCATGCAAGATCGTCATGTGATCGCATACACATCTCCACAGTTTCTTCCACATGAGGATAATTATCCCTCACATGACCTTGAGCTTGCAGCTGTGGTCCATGCACTAAAAACCTGGCGACATTACCTTCTGGGTAATCGTTGCGAAATATTCACCGATCACCAAAGTCTGAAATATATCTTCACCCAGCCGGATTTGAATCTCAAGCAAAGACGGTGGGTTGAGTTGATCTCAGATTACGACTTAGGGATAACTTACACCCCGGGGAAGGCCAATGTTATGGCTGATGCACTAAGTCGTAAATCTTATTGTAACAATTTGATGCTACAACAAGGTCAACCACATCTCTATCAGGACTTTCGGAAGTTGAATCTTCATATTGTTCCTCAAGGATTCCTTTCTACCCTGGTGGCGAAGCGTACCCTTAAGGATCAAATTATAGCTGGCCAAAAGCGTGACAAGGGTATATCATGGATCAAGGAGAATATTTTTAGCGGAAACGCTACAGAATTTTCCATGAACGATCAAGGTGTGGTGTTCTTCCAGAATCGTCTAGTGGTTCCTAAGAACCCACATCTAAGGCAGTTAATCCTTAAGGAGGCCCATGATTCTCCTCTCACCATTCATCCCGGTAGTACTAAGATGTATCAGAACCTACGCCAAAGGTTTTGGTGGACTAGGATGAAGAGAGAAATTGCTGAGTTCGTTGCTAACTGCGACGTTTGTCGTCGAGTTAAGGCAGAACATCAAAGGCCTGCTGGCACCCTTCAACCTTTAGCTATTCCTGAATGGAAATGAGATAAAGTTAGCATGGATTTCATTACCTGATTTCCCAAGACCAAGAAAGGAAATAATGCTATCTTTGTGGTCATTGACCGTCTTTCCAAAGTAGCTCATTTTCTTCCCGTTCGTGAGAGTATAACAGCTAGCCAGCTAGCGGAGTTATATATCTCTCGAATAGTGTCTCTTCATGGTGTTCCCCTGGAGATTAACTCGGACCGTGGGAGTATCTTTACTTCTCGCTTCTGGGAAAGTTTTCAGAATGCCATAGGGACTCACCTATCTTTTAGCACTGCTTTCCATCCCCAATCAAGTGGTCAAGTAGAAAGAGTGAATCAAATCCTAGAAGATATGCTCCGAGCTTGTGTTATATCGTTCGGTATGAATTGGGAGAAGTGCCTTCCATTCGCCGAATTCGCTTATAATAATAGTTATCAGTCAAGCTTGGGCAAAGCTCCTTTTGAAGTTCTCTATGGACGAAGATGTCGAACACCTCTTAATTGGTCAGAAACCGGAGAGAGGCAACTCTTTGGCCCAGATATGATCCAGGATGCAGAAGAGCAGGTTCACATTATTCGTGAAAACTTGAAAACAGCTCAGCCTCGTCAAAAGAGCCAATATGATTGTTATCATAAGGCTGTGACCCTTGAAGTTGATGAGAAGGCTTACCTTCGGGTTACACCTTTGAAGGGTACCCATCGATTCGGTATCAAGGGCAAGTTGGCTCCTCGTTACATTGGTCCTTTTCAAATTCTTGCCAAACAAGGAGAAGTTGCCTACCAGTTGGAACTTCCTCCGCATCTTTCCAAGGTTCATGATGTTTTCCACGTCTCGCAACTCAGGCGTTGCTATTCGGATCCTATCCGTGAAGTGGACCACGAAACGCTTGATCTCCAAGATAACCTTTCATACCGAGAATACCCCATGCGTATTCTTGATCAAGCTGAGCGTACCACTCGACGTCGAAACCTCAAGTTTCTTAAAGTTCAATGGTCAAATCATTCTGAAAAGGAGGCAACTTGGGAAAGAGAGGATCGTCTCCGACTTGAGTATCCTGCGTTATTCCCGACGACTTCTAAATCTCGGGACGAGATTCATTTGAGTGGGGGTGAGTTGTCACATCCCTGACACCTTACTCAAGTTAGCTTTGTGCTCAAGTTTTCTTTGCATTGCATCTAGGAAATTTTCAACAAGAACAAAGCAAGTGGTGAAGGAAAACTCAAAAACCCTAGCCACTTCTCAAAATAAAGGAAAATTCAAACTAGTTAAAATCAATGAACCCAAAATGGCCTCAAGAAAACTTCAATCTTTCTGATAAATCATGGAAGTAAATAAGCAATGAAGAAAACCATTTTCTTGATACTTTAAGCATTTTAAATAAATGCAAAAAGCTACTCGTTTCAAGTTTAAAATTTGAAATCGGAAACTTTAAATTTTTAAAAATGTTGAAAACTTTAGGAATGGTTGGATACATTCCAACTAATATTCTGGTGTGTTCAAAATGTTTTTTACAAACTATTTTGGGAGCTGAAATAAATAGCAAATCAATAGTTAACAAAACAGAAAAAAACAGAAAAGAAAAGAGAAAGAAAAGAGGAAAAAACCTTATCTGTCGTCGGCCCAGCCCACCAGGGGCTCCCCGGTCATCTTCCTCCTCCTGCGAGTAGGCAGGGGAGAAGATGAGCACGGCGGCCAAGCCGGCCACCTCCTGCTTGCGTGCTCGCTGCTGGAGGCCTCCAGGAGCGCCAGCGCAACGCCTGAGCCTTCTTATCCTCCTCCCCACGGCTCTATCCTCTCCCCTAGGCCTCGATCCCCTTTTCCCCTCTCGGATCTCTCTCTCCCCGAAGCTCCGGTCGCCGTCGATCCGTTGTCTCCCGGTCCTCCCCGACCCTGCCGGGAGCCTCACAAGATCCGCCCTGAGCTCCTCTTTCCGTTCCCCCTCTTCCCGAGGCTTTCCCCCTCCTTTAACCACGTTAGCCGCCGGAGCCCGAAGGACCTCGTCGCCGGCCATGTCATTGCCGTCGTTGTGGTACTCAGCTCGCGAGGCCGAGCCCAGGAATGAGCTCCTGGGGCTCTGTAGATGGCGTAGGGACCCTCTCCCAGCTCGCTAGTCCCCTGCATCGGCACTCCCGTCGATGCCCGAGCCGCAGCCGCCGCTGATCTCATCGCCGGCATTGATTCCAGTGACCACTGGGTCCAGCTCCTCTCCCTTTAGATGTGGCGTGTCTCTAGCTGTCCGTAGCACTAAACCGCGTCCAAAACCGACGCGCGTAGCGCCGTTTAGCTCACTCCGGCGAGCCCTCCGCCGCGCCCGTGGTCGCCGCCGGCCATATTTCGGTGGGGGCCGACGTGGCCAGCTTAACCCAGTAGGTTTAAGCCTAATCTCTCGCTGACAGTGGGCCCAAGGCCAAGTCAAACTCAGTTAGGGGCTGGTCAGCGCGGGATTAGCCCCTGAGACGCTGACCAGTGGGTCCCCCCTATCAGGTTTGACCTAATCAGGTCAGTTGACCTGCTGATGTCATGCTGATGCAGTAAAAGGGTTTTTCTAGTGTAAAAATAATTCTAGAAATGTTTAAAACTTCTAAAATTCATAGAGATTAATCTGTAACTCCAATGAAAATAATTTATATATGAAAAAGTATTAGAAAATTCACGGAATCTGAATATGTCATTTTAAAACATGTTTGAAAATGTCACAAAACCCAAACATGTAGATTAATGAATAAGTTAATTCTTTTAATTACTTTGTAGATGGAATTTGGGAAATATTTAAATTTCACTATAAATGACATGATCAAACACTGTCCAAACTACAAACCAGCAACCTAACATGTCATACCATGGATGTTAAAAGCAAGTTGATCTGAGCATCAGGTCGAATCAATTAAAATGGTATCCGAGAATACCTCGTTTGAAGTGATATTTGAATTTGATTCAAATCAACTTCAAACCTAATACATGTTAGCTATAATAGTATACCACCTTGCATCCTCATGCCATGCTCATGCATCATCTTGATTGCATATGTTTGATATTGATTGTTGTCATTCCCTTCGGTAGGCTCCGCTCCCCCGGATTCCACTGAATATCCGGCTGACGGATATTGTCACTCCTCTGAGCAACAAGGCAAGCAACCATTTTGATCATCCCGATAAATCCCATGTTCTTGCTCCTGCACTTACTTATTGCATTAGGATCAAATGCTTCAAATGCTTTTGCCACGTTAGTTGAACCCACTTCCTTTGCATGACCTATCCTTGTCACAGTAAATAGCTGAACCTTGCAACCTAGCATACCTGGTAGTTGCTTGAGCCATGATGTGCCTTATCCTTCTATGCATGCTATGCTTAGAGTTGTGTATGGTCTGTCATCTGGGAGATGAACAGAATTGTGAGCAGTGTTCGGTAAGCAAAGGTTGTGTGTTGAACCTGATTTGGTAAAGGTACCGGTGAAAGGCTGTGTAGGAGTACATGGCGGGTTGTTTCATTGGAACCGTCCTTAGGAACTGAGTTCAGTGTATGTAATCCAAGACGAGATACTATCACATGCTGGGCCCTGAAATATTACCCCGCTCGACTTATTAATTGCTTAGTACTCGGTCCAGGAGTTGCAAGTAGTTTCTGGTGTTTATAGTCATGCTGGAGGCCGTGCATGGTGCTGACCTGAGAGGTGGGCTGTGATGCGGTAGGCAGTGGCACGGTGTACCAAGTCGCACCCGGATGGTGGGCTTGGGAACCATGCGCACATCGTTTGGGGCCGTGGCGAAAACCTCGGCCGGGCTTCCGTGCGGGTTACCCTCAGATAGGTGATAGACCTGGACTAGGTACTAATGTGGTTAACGGTCGTGGCCGACTCCCTCGTTGGGCATCCGCTTGAAGGTTGCCGAGGTGCATGACGTGCACATGGCGATAAGTGGCGAGAGCGTGTGTGACGAAGTACACCCTTGCAAGGTAATGATCTATTCGAAGAGCCGCGTCCGCGGATATGGACTACTTGGAGACATATGTTGTTCATAGATAACTACAATGGCTACTCATAAAATTGTCAAGATAAGCGTGAGTGTCGTGGACGTCATTTTCGTATAGAGACGGAATGATTCCACGATGGAGTATTGTTGTGGTGTTAGTGGACTCGTGTGCGAGAAATCAAGTTGTCAAAATTATTTAAAAATGCAAGTTGTCTAGCCACGAGTCAAATGCTGGCTTTCCGCATGAAACCCCGCAATACCTTATTGATACATTTCATGAGTAGATAGCTATCCTAAAGTCTTGCTGAGTACCTTCGTACTCATGTTTGCTTAATAAATGTTGCAGAGGTTGCTAATGACCCTAATGGAGGGTTCTTCATAGACATCGACGATGACAAGTAGCTGGTGTCCCAGCTATGATCTGGCCCTAGGTTGGGTCTGTAGTATAGTCAGGCCATGTGCCTTCTAGTTGCACCTGTCTGTACTCAGACAGTTTTAAACACTTCCGCTGGCTTGTAACTGAATGACTGTTATTATGGGTCGTGAGACCCTTACTGTGTAATATTATGTGTGTGGCTCTTCCGAGCCTCTTAAATAAAGCTTGTATGTTTATGGTTATGTTGTGATGCCATCGATGTATCTATACATATCGGTATGCCATGCGTACGTGCGTTGTACTTGATATGTATGGGGTTCGACTACCTAGCCGTGAACTTTAGTAGCACTCCTTACAGGGAAATGCCCCTTTGTGATCCAACGAGCCATGGTAGCTCGCTACTGCTCCGGACACATTGGTTGACCGGCATGTGTCCTTCTTAGCTGCTGTGTCTGTCCCCTTTGGGGAAATGTCACGCGATGTAATGGAGTCCTTGTAGCTTGCTACGACTCGTCTACACTCGCTGGTGACCGACACCTGCTTTGTTGGGTCATGTATGCATGTCCTTGTGTGGTACTGCCACTTTGGTTTATGACTAGACTTGTCAATCCGGGTTCTTTGACATTGGAATGCTAGCGACACAATTGCATACGTGAGTCAAAAGGCGCAAACGGTCCCGGCTAAGGTAAGGCTGCAGCCGTGGGGTTAACCGTGCGTGAGACCGCAAAGGGATGCGTTGTGTTACAGGCTGGATTCCTATGGCTTAGGATCGGGGTCCCGACACAAAGCTTGCGGGGATGGAGGCTGCTACTGTGTATGAATAAGTGAGGGTACTAAATGATCCATTCTTTAGTACACCGACAATACATATTTAGGAGAATTTTTCTTGCTTTATGCATCGATGACAACTTACTTGAAGGATCTTATTCAATACATAAGTTGGTATGATGGGATAATGGCAATAAACTGGGTTTAAGGGTTATGGATGGACAAGTATTATCTCTACTTAGTGCAAATGTTTGGGCTAGCAAAAGGTCCTAATCAAGCACCACATATTATAGGACCCATGAAAATATAACTTCTATTTGAATGTAAACAACCATAACTCATTACGTTGTCTTCCTTGTCCAACATCAATAGTTCGATCATTGTATAATGTTTGATGGGGGCTCACAATTATAAAAGATGTCCAAGCTAGTATATTTGTATGTGAATCTCAATCTCCTCTCCTATTTTGTAATTTTGCATGGATTGTACCAATGACTAATGTTATGTTTGTTAACTCCCAATAACTTTTATCAATCGTACTTTTTCTATGTGAAGTCATTACTCCCCATGGGATTAGCATATGATTTTGCTATTTCTTTTATTTCATTGCTATGATTGACGCATGAGAGTAAAACAAGAAAACTCAAACTAGTCTTTATTATATAACTCTCCCACTTGATTACAATGATAGATAGATCTCATAGAAAACACTCTAAGCAAAGCAATATTGAAATTTTATTTCTCTAAATCATGATATAACTAAGGATCGAATTAAGATAGATGATAATGGTAAAAGTGATGGTGATACGATACCGGGGAACCTCCCCCAAGCTTGGAACAAGCTAAGGGTAGTGCCCATACCCATGTACTCAGGTGTCCTTCTTGGGTGATGATGGTGATGATGTAGTAGGCTTATCCTCCATATTCCATGGCATAGGTTCCCCGTTGAAGAAGGAAGAGCTTGTATCTAGGATACCGAAACTTGCAGCTATACACATCCTCTTGAAATGAGATTCATACACACAGTTTTGGTTTTGTAGGTCAAAGATTTGAGCCTGGATATATTGAAGCTTGTCGTGGAGCTTGAAAATCATCTCCACAATCTTCTTGTTGTCCATGTTATAATAATGAATAAAATCCGTGATTGTAGAGTGATTGGCGCTGAGTCCACACTCTACCATCCCTTGACACTTGAAGATCTCATGTTCCACTGCTGCAAGCCTAGCGTTCTCGCTTCCCTCCTTTGGTCCTTGAACGCCGCACATGTGAAGCACCCCCTCATGCATCTCAATGGCATGATAATGTTTCATCACCTCCGAAAGGTAGGGGTTGATGACCTTCTCGTAGAACTTGACATTGAAGGAGCCTGATGGCGTCATGGCGATCTAGGTATGTCAGAAAAATAGCCCGAAACAAGAATACTGGAGAAACTTGGGATGCGGTGGTCCAAACATATATGAGTAAATATAATGATTTTTTATAGGCCAAAATAAGTGTCCAGGAAGAAAACGAAGTCTGGGAGGCAGACGAGGTGCTCCCAAGCCAGGATGGCATGCCTAGGGGGGTGGACGTGCCGCGTTGGCTTGGGAGTCCCTCGTGGGTTCCCCTGACTCGTTTTTATTTTTGCAATTTTTCTAAAATACCAAAACCAACATAAAATATTTTTATGGAATTTTTGGAGTCGGTTTACTTACCCTATCACATACCTAACCCATTTTCAGGTTTCTAAAGTGTTTTGGATAGTCACTCTTATGTGTTCTTCCGATGTCATCACTTGAACAATATTAGTTTCAACATTAATGGGCGTACCTAAGATGTAGTTTTTAATTCTTTGACCATTTACCACTCTAGGATTTCTGCCTTTGGCATTATTGATCTTGATAGCACCAGAGCGATAAACCTCTTCGACAAAAGGTCCTTCCCATTTGGAGCGAATCTTACGTGCAAAAAATCTGAAACGCGAATTGTACAAAAGAACTAGTCTCCTACATCAAATTCCCGTTTTGAATTCTCTTGTGTCGCCATATTTTAACCTTTTCTTTAAAAAACTTGGAATTTTCATAAGCTTGTGTCCTCCATTCATCCAAGGAGATAATATGAAATAACCTCTTTTCACGAGCAAGTTTGAAATAATAATTAAGTTCTTCAATTGCCCAATAAACTTTATGTTCTAACTCAAGGGGTAAATGCAATAATTTTCCATATACCATTTTATATGGGAACATTCGATAGGATTTTTATAAGCAGTTCTATAAGCCGATAAAGCATTATCAAGTTTCTTAGACCAATTATTTCTAGATCTACTAACAGTCTTTTGCAAGATCAATTTTATTTTTTGGTTACTCAACTGGACTTGGCCACTGGAATGAGGGTGATAAGGTGACGTAATTCTATGGTAATCATCATATTTAGCTAGAAGTTTATGAAAAGCACCAGGAATAAAATGTGAACCACCATTAGTCATTAAATATCTAGGGACTCCAAACCTCGTGAAAATAATATGTTTAATAATTTTAATAGATGTTTTGTGATCAACACTACTAGTTGGAATAGCTTCTACCCACTTAGTAACGTAATCGACAACTACTAAAATATGAGTATACCCATTAGAGGAAGGAAAAGGTCCCATATAATCAAAACCCCAAACATCAAATGGTTCACTAGAAAGTTAATAATTCATTGGCATTTCATGATGTCTATCAATTTTAACACTTCTTTGACATTCATCACAATAAGGACATACTTACGAGCATCTTTAAAAAGAGTAGGCTAATAAAAACCATTCTATAATACCTTGTGTGCAGTTCTCTCACCAACGTGGTGCCCTCCGTAGGCCTTGGAATGACACTTCTATAGGATATGTTCTTGTTCATGCTCACGCACATAACGTCTAATAACACCAAATAATCCTTCTTTATAAAGATATAGGTCATCCCTAAAGTAATGTCTTAAATCATGGAAGAAAATTTTCTTTTGTTTGTAGGTGATACTAGGGTATATATTTAGCAACAATGTAATTAACATAATCAGCATACCAATGAGTACTATAGGAAGCATTAATAATAGCTAATTGCTCATCAAGAAATTATCCTCAATAGGCAGTGGGTCATCAAGAACATTTTCCATTCTATACAAATTATGCGCTACTCGGTTTTCAGCCCCCTTTCTATCAACAATATGTAGATCAAACTCTTGAAGTAAAAGCACCCACCTAATAAGTCTAGTCTTAGTATCTTTCTTTTCCATAAGATATTTAATACAAGCATGATCCATGTGAATGGTAACTTTGGAATCAATAATATAATGTCTAAACTTATCACATGCAAACACAATTGCTAAAAATTCCTTCCGAGTAGTAGCGTAATTTCTTTGGGCACTGTCTAGATTTTACTAGCATAATGGATAACATTAAATTTCTTGTCTACTCTTTGCCCTAGAAGAGCACTAATCGCTAGCATCACACATAATTTCTAATCGTAAATTCCAATCAGGTGGTTGTACAATAGGTGCATAAATTAAGGCTTTCTTAAGTATCTCAAATGGTTCTGCATAATCATCATAAAAAATAAATGGAATATCTTTTTAAATAAGATTAGTTAATAGCCTAGAAATCTTTGATGAAACGCCTATAGAAACCAACATGACCAAGGAAGCTTCTTATACCTTTAACATCTTTAGGACATGACATTTTCTCTATTGCATGAACTTTAGCTTTGTTTACCTCCATACCTCGTTCCAAAATTTTATGCCCAAGTACTATACCTTCATTCACCATAAAGTGGCACTTATCCTAGTTCAATACAAGATTAGTTTCTTCTCATCTCTGCAAAACACAATCAACGTTGCTTAAGAAATCGTCGAAAGAAGTCCCATAAACAGAAAAATCATCCATGAATACCTCAATAATCTTTTCACGAAGGTGAGATAATATAGAAGTCATACATCTTTGAGAGGTAGTAGAAGAATTGCATAAACCAAAAGGCATACGTAGATAAGCATGAGTTCCAAATGGGCATGTGAAACTAGTTTTTTCTTGGTCTTCCTTTGACATACGTATTTGAAAAAACCCAGAGTATGCATCAAGAAATAAAAAATGTTTGTGCTTACATAATCTTTCTAACAGATGGTCAATAAAAATGAAGGGGTAATGAACTTTTCTAGTAGCTTTCTTTAATTTTATGAAATCAATTATCATCCTATAACTAGTTGCAATCCTGTGTGGGATAAGTTCATTTTTATAATTAAAACAACAGTTATGCGTCTTTTCTTAGGAACAAAATGAACAAGACTTAACCATCTACTATGAGAATAGGATAAATTAAACCTGCCTCTGAAGTTGTAGTATTTAATTTCTTACCACTTCTTTCATCTTAAGATTCAAGCGGCATTGATGATCAATGACAGATTTAGCCTCTCATTCTATATTAATCTTGTGTGGACATAGAGTGGGACTAATGCCCTTAAGACTATCAAGAGTATATCCAATAGTAGCGATGCTTCCTCATAGTTTTCAGTAATATATTTTCTTCATGCTCTGAAAGTTTAGCAATAATAATAAAATGATATATCTTCTTTTCATCAATATAAGCATATTTGAAAATATCAGGTAATTTGTTTAGCTCAAACACGAGATCTCCTTAGGTGGAGGAGGATACCCTAAAATGCTAACAAGAAAGTTGTGTTTAACAATAGGTGTTTGTCTCAAGAATATTTCATCTATTTCATTCCTTTCATTCGTATGCATATCATTCTCATGGTATAGCAAGTATTTTTCTAACGGATCAGTAGGAGGCGCATCAATAGAAGCGAGACCAATAATTTCATCTTTACTAGATAATTCTTTCTTATGTGGTTGTCTACCAAATTAGAGAAATTAAATTCATGACACACATCACCAAAGCTTAGTTTAACCTTCTCTTTAACACAATTAGTTTCAGCATTAACGATATTCAAGAAAGGCCTACCAAATTGAATGGGACAAAAATCAGCTTGTTGTTAACCAAGTACTAAGAAATTAGTAGGGTACTTAACTTCTCCACACAAGACTTCAACATCTCTAACAATCCCAAGTGGTGAAATCAAGTCTCTATTTGCAAGTTCAATCGTGGCATCAATATCTTCAATCTTAGAGGCTGCTATGTCATTCATAATTTATTGATATAAGGTAAAAGTTATAGCACTAACACTAATACCCATCTCACACAAGCCATGATAACAATGATCTCCAATCTTAGCAGAAACAACAAGCATGCCAAAAAATGATTTATTTTTATCTAACTCATCCTAATTGTTTCTAATAGGTTTTACAATTCTAGTAGCTTCATCACACAAGTAAAAAACATGTCCATTTATATTATCAACTAGGAGATCTTTAACCATAGCAATATTAGGTTCTACATTTATTTCTTCAGAAGGTTTATGTAACAATCCGAGACCGACGCTCCACATGCCTTCCAATAATAAATATGAAATATGCTTAATTCAGAACTGGACCAATTTCGAAATTAACATATGGGGTTGTTTCAGAAATACTATATGTTGTTTCCGGCCTCATTTAAAATGCCTAGATAGATAGTTTAATTGTGCTTCATCTCTTGACATGTTGACCAACATTTAAACTTGTCGCATAAATAATCGAGAGTGAACTAAATGATTAGAATATGGAGTTTTGTCAATATGCAACTCGTTGCATATTGAGCTTCACTTAATCTGTATTGTTTGATTATTGTGATTCCAATGTCTTGCTTATTTAAACTGTAACACACATGATATTTGTTTGTGCATCATATCGTGAATATGTTGTGGAGTTTACTGTGTCATTTGTTTGTTTCCGGATGGCTTCTTCTTGATAGAGTTCCGAAACCAATTCAGAGTTTGAGCATTCATTCGACTACGCCGGTTCGTTTACTTCATTGATTTTTTCTTCTTCCAATCGGGATCTCAGGCAAGATGACCATTTCCCTGGATACCACTACTATCATTGTCATGCTAGTTGTCCCGTTTCTATCGCTATGTCTCGCTTCCTACCACTTATATGCCAAGCCTCCCAAAATGCCATGATAAGCCTCTACCTTCCACAACCCAGCAAACCATTGTTTGGCTAAGTTACCGCTTGCTCAACCCTTCTTATAGCATTGCTAGTTGTAGCTGAAGGTTGTTTCCATGTGACAACATGGATATATTAGGATATCACAATATTATTGCTATTTAATTTAATGCACATATACACTTGGTAAAAAGTGGAAGGCTTGGCCTTTTGCTCGGTGTTTTGTTCCACCTTTGACGCTCTAGTTACTTGTGTACCGGTGTTATTTTCCATATTGAGCACTCCTAACATGCTTGGGGTGGTTATGGGGATCCCCGTGATTTTAATTTTGGGATAAAACTCTTTCGACAAGGCCCACATTGATACTATATTTTCCCGACATAATGATACCGAACATCTTTTAATGCCTAGGGTGTTGGGGAATGTTGCATGGGAAAAAAAATTCTACGCTCACCAAGATCAATATAGGAGATGAACATCTACGAAAGGAGAGATTGCATCTACATAACCTTGTAGATCACTAAGCCGAAGCGTCGAGGAACACAATTGAGTAGTCGAACATATCCGCGATCCGATCCATCTCGCGAACTCCCGATCAAGCGCCAAACAGACGACACCTCTGTGTTCAGCACACATACAACTTGATGACGCCTTCACCTCCTCGATACAGAGAGCGATGGTGAAGTAGTAACCCGATTTCTCGTGCAGCAAGACGCGTGGTGTGGTGGTGGTGGTGACAGCTCAGCAGGGTTTCACCGCACACTATGGAGAGGAGAAGAACTACGAGGGAGAGGAGGAGGAGCATCGTAGCACATTGTGGTGTTGCTTACCTCTCCCTCCCTCTCTATATATAGGGGGAAGGGAGGAGGGGAGGGTGTTATACGGTTTCCCCTAGGGGCCGACGACCAAGGGGGCACGACTAGGGCTTGTGCTGGCCCCTCCCCAAGGCGTCTTGCCTCCCAGGTTTGTGGTGGCCGACGACCCTAGGGGTGTGGCCAGATCCTAGCCGTGGTGGGATCAAGTTAGGATGGTGCCCGACACCTTGTGGGCTAGTGTGCCCCGTCTACTTGACCCATGAGGCCCTTAGCACTTCCCGGGGCCCCTCGAAACCCCTTTCGGTACTCCATCGATTCCCCAGCATGCCCCGAAACAATTCTAGACTTCGATGCCCTTCATCCTATATATCAATCTTCACCACCGGACCATTCCGGAGTTCCTCGTCATGTCTGGGATATGATCCGAGACTCCAAACAACCTTCGATCACCAACATAGTAACTCGACTATGCTTATATCATCACCAAACGTTAAGTGTGTAGACCCTGCGGGTTCAAGAACTATGTAGACATGACCAAGACACTTCTACAGCCAATAACCAATAGAGGGACCTGGATGTCCATATTAGTTCCTACGTCTTCTATGAAGATCTTTATCTGTCAAACCTCGATGTCAAGGATTCAATCAATCCCGTATGTAGTTCCCTTTGTTCATCGATATGTTACTTTCCTGAGATTCGGTCGTCGGTATCTCCATACCTAGTTCAATCTTGTTACCAGCAAGTCTCTTTACTCATTACGTAAGACAAGATCCCATGGCTAACTCTTTAGTCACATTGCTTGCAGGCTAATTATGATGTTGTATTACCGAGTGGCCCCTGAGATACCTCTCCATCACACGAAGTAACAAATACCAGTCTTGATCCATGCCAACTCAACAGACACCCTCGGAGATACCTGTAGAGCATCTTTATAGTCACCTAGTTACGTTGCGATGCTTGATACACACAAGGTACTACTCCGGTGTCAGTGAGTTGCATGACCTCTTGGTGATAGGAAGAGATACTTAACATTTAGAAAACAATAGCAATAAACTGACACGATCATATGCTTTGTTCATAGTTTGGGTCTTGTCCATCACATCATTCTCCTAATGATGTGATCCCGTTATCAAATGACAACTCATGTCTATTGCCAGCAAACCTTGACTATCTTTGATCAACGAGGTAGTCCATTAGAGGATCACTAGGGACACAATGTTATCTATGTACCCACACAGATGTATTTGAGTTTCCAATCAATACAATTCAAGCATGTATAATAAATGATTATCATGAACAAGGAAATATAATAATAGCCACTTTATTATTGCCTCTAGGGCATATTTACAAGAGTCTCCCACTTGCACTAGAGTCTATAATCTAGCTCACATCACTATGTAATTTACATTGTAATGTATCTAACACCGATAAAGTTGTGGTGTTGATCATGTTTCGCTCGTGGAATAGGCTTAATCAACGGGTACGCGACATTCAGATCCGTGTGTACTTTGCAAATATTTATGTCCTCCTCCTTGATGTAACGGCAGATGGAATTGAAGCATTGCTTTATGTGTCTCGTCCTGTTGTGAAACCTTGGTTCCTTGTCCAAAGCAATGGCTCGAGGTTGTCATAGAACAGAGTCATTGGGTCAAGTGCACTGGGCAGAACTCCAAGATCCATCATGAACTGCTTCATCTAGACACTTTCCTTAGCCGCCTCCGAGGCAACTATGTACTCCGCTTCACATGTAGAATCAGCTATCACGCTTTGCTTGGAACTTCACCAGCTTACCGCTCCCCCATTGAGAATATATACGTATCCGGTTTGAGACTTAGAGTCATCCAGATCAGTGTCAAAGCTTGCAGCGATGTAACCCATTATGACGAGATCTTGGTCACCACCATAAACGAGAAACATTTCCTTAGTCCTTTTCATGTACTTATGGATATTCTTAACCGCCGTCCATTATTCCACCCCTGGATCACTTTGAAACCTTCTTGCCATACTTATGGCAAGGCTGACATCTGGTCTTGTGCACAACATTGCATACATTATAGAGCCTATGGTAGAAGCATAGGGGACGACACTCATCTTTTCTCTATCTTCTGCAATCACTGGGCATTGAGTCTTACTCAACTTCATGCCTTACAACACAGGCAAGAACCCTCTCTTGGACTGATCCATTTTGAACTTCTTCAAAACTTTGTCAAGGTATGTGCTCTGTGAAAGTCCTATCAAGCGTCTCGATCTATCTCTATAGATCTTGATGCCTAATAAGAAAGCAGGTTCTCCTGGATCCTTCATTGAAAAATTCTTGTTCAAATATTCCTTTACACTTCACAAAAATCCTATATTGTTTCCAATCAGTAATATGCCATCCACATATAATATAGGAAACCTTGTAGAGATCCCACCCACTTTCCTGTAAATACAAGCTTCTCCATAAACTTGTACAAACCCAAACATTTTGATCACCTCATCAAAGCGATGATTCCAACTCTGAGATGCTTACACCAGTCCATAAATGGATCGCACGAGCTTGCATACTTTGTCAGTATTCTCTGGATCGACAAAACCTTCTGGTTGCATCATATATAACTCTTCTTCAAGGAAACCGTTAAGGAACGCTATTTTGACATCCATCTGCCAAATTACATAATGAAAAATTGCAGCTATCGCTAACATGATTCTGACGGACTTAAGCATCCTATGGGTGAGAAAGTCTCAGAGTAGTCAACTCCTTGAACTTATGAAAAACCTTTCGCCACAAGTTGAGCTTTATAGATGGTGACATTACCGTCCACGTCTATCTTCTTCTTAAAGATCCATTTATTCTGAATGGCCTTTCGCCCTTCAGGTAATACTTCCAAAGTCCATACTTTGTTTTCATACATGGATCCTATCTCGGATTTCATGGCCTCTAACCGTTTGTTGGAATCCGTACCCACCATCACTTCTCCATATCTCGTAGGTTCATCGTTGTCCAACAACATGAACTCTAAGACAAGATTACTGTACCGCTCAGGAGCAGTGCGTGTCCTTGTCGACCTACAAGGTTCGATAGTAACTTCATTCGAAGGTCCATAATCATCATTATTAGCTTCCTCTTCAACTGATCCAAGCTCCACATAAACAACTTTCTGCGTTGTGCCACTCTATGGTTGAAGTAAAGGTTCAACAACCTCATCAAGTTCTATCTTCCTCCCACTCAATTCTTTCGAGAGAAACTCTTTCTTGAGAAATTATCCAATTTTAGTGAAAAACACTTTGCCTTCGGATCTAAGATAGAAGGTATACCCAACTATCTCTTTTGGGTATCCTATGAAGACGCATTTCTCAGCTTTGGGTTCGAGCTTTTCTGGCTTAAGATTTTTGACATAAGCATCACATCCCCAAACTTTAAGAAACGAGAACTTTGGTTTGTTGCCAAACCACAGTTCATATGGCATCGTCTCAACAGATTTAGATGGTGCCCTATTTAAAGTGAATGCAGTTGTCTCTAACGCATAACCCCAAAACGATAGTGGCAAATCGGCAAGAGAAATCATAGAACACACCATATTCAATAAGGTTCGATTACGATGTTCAAACACACCATTACGCTGTGGTGTTCTAGGTGGCATCAACTGTGAAAGAATTCCACATTGTCTTAGGTGATTGCCAAACTCATAACTCAGATATTCTCCTCCTCAATCGGATCATAGGAATTTAATCTTCTTGTTATGATGATTCTCAGCTTCACTCTAAAATTGCTTGATCTTTGCAAATATTTCACACTTGTGTTTCATTAAGTGAATATACTCATATCTACTTAAGTCATCGGTGAAGGTTAGAAAGTAACGATATCCACTGTGTGCCTCAATGATCATCGAACCTTACACATTAGTATGTTCCAATAAGTCACTTGCCCATTCCATTGTTCACAAGAACGTGGTCTCTGTCATCTTGCCCATGAGGCATGGTTTACATGTGTCAAGTGATTCAAAATCAAGTGACTCCAAAACTCCATAACCATGGAGTTTCTTCATGCATTTTACACTAATATGACCTAAGCGACAGTACCACAAGAAAGTGGTACTATCATTATCAACTCTACATCTTGTGGCATAAATGTTATGAACATGTGTATCATAACTATCAAGATTCAATAAGAATAAACCCATCACGCTGGGTGCATGACCATAAAAGATATTACTCATATAAATAGAACAACCATCATTCTTTGATTTAAATGAGTAACCGTCTCGCATCAAACAAGAACCAGATATAACGTTCATGCTCAACGCAGGCACTAAATAACAATTATTTAGGTTCATCACTAATCTTGATGGCAATCAAAGAGCGAGCATGTCGAATGCGATCACATCAATCTTGGAACCATTTCACACACGCATCGTCACTTCATCCTTCGTGAGCCCCCATCTATTCCGTAGTTCCTGCTTTGAGTTGCAAATGTGAGCAACCGACCCGGTATCAAATACCTAGGTAGTACAACGAGAGTTGGTAAAGTACACATCAATAACATGTATATCATATATACCTTGTTTGGTGTTGGCCGCCTTCTTGTCGGCCAGATATTTGGGGCAGTTCTGCTTCCAGTGGCAAGTTCCCTTGCAATAAAAGCACTCAGTTTCTGGCTTGGGTCCAGCCTTGGGTTTCTTCACAGGAGGAGCAACTGTCATGGGAATGATCCTGACAATAATACCAGGGGTACGAATGAGGGCCAACGCCTAGCTAAGACGAAGTGGATACACTCGAACATACTAGTTCGGGCCCCACTCGGCAGTGGTAAGAACCCTACGTCTTGAGCCCTGAGGCTAATGTTTGCTTATGGGGTGTGTGATAGTACAAGATGCTGAACCCTCAGTCAGGAGCTTGGAGGTGGCTTATATAGAGTGCGCCACGACCGACTGAGGCTCATTACAAGGGCAAGTAAATGTTAATAACTATGGGAGTTACTAGTAACGGCAGCTCAAATTCTAGCATTAGTGGTAACACACATCTTCACTGTACTTCATGTGATAGTTTAAGTCTATTGTCGTTCCAGTCCCTTTGTTGCCCACGCCTTGCTGCTGTCCGAGTGTCGGGGCACATCCGACAGATACGAGACGATCCGAGTGACCTTGTGCGGGCCGTGTGAAGATATGCTTGCCCGAGTGAGGTCATGACTGCATCGGTGGCTTTTGGGACGCTGATGTCCTTGTAGGGTCTTATGTAGGCCTAGGGATGTAGGTCCATAGGACTACCCCTAATGTACAACCCCGTTAGTAGCCCCCGAATCAGTAGAGGTTGTACTGACCGAGTGGTAGACACTCTTTAGTGTCCTTGGTGTCTCAGGGACGCCGAGGTTGTAGCTTGGGGCTACATCACTCGGGCTCTCAGTAAACCACTAAGGATTCAAGAGCGAAAGATTTCGAGTGTTGGGGCATGCCGACATGCTTCCAATCGATAATAATTGAATATCTTTCGAGAAGATAGTTTCAATGATTCAGATGATCGCGAGCTCGGAGCTCCAATCGTTCAATCGACGTGGTAGGATGGGTCCCACTCGTGCTATGGTATGGGTGATATCATTTCCTTCTTATGTGGTCCGAATGTTTGGGGTCCCATGGAAGGACGAGTGGAAGGGTATTCGGATCCCTTCATTATGCGATGTTGATAGGAATGCATTCGGGCTATGAGGGAGGTTGTTTCTCCGCAATTTTTTCAATTGATGGAGCACGTAGGGGTAGAGGAATTAGCAGTGACGTTGGTAGTGGAGGTAGTGGAGAGACACCTCGATTCCCGCACTTAAAATGTCGCTGTCGTGATACAGGAGCGCTCTCCCCGGGATCCTGCGCATCTTTCTCGTGTTGACGAAGTACTCGATGGGGTATCTTCGTGTAGCATATAAATGGGACAAGGAAGCGAGGGGAGGGAACTATGCCGCCCGATCTAATTCTTTTCCATCCCCTCTCCCGAACCTAGCCGTTGTGGCTGAGAGCTCCTCGCCAGCTTCGGCGTCCTCCCTCGTTGTCTGCTCCGCCACGTAGCATGGCGAAGGGCACGATAGCAAAAGCCAAGCGGGCCAAGAAGGGTTCGCGCGGATCTTCTTCGAGTGCGGGGACGCTCACACCGGGTTGAATTCAGGGCGACTCGCTGTCGTCCTGAGTCTCCAAGGAGCGCCTGTAGGAGCTGGAGAGCGAAGGCCTGGTGACTCCGGGGAGCTGGTGGCTGCCGGAGATGGCGAGTTGGATCCTGCGCCGTGAGGTGAAGAGCGAGTGCTCCTTGTCACCCATGTGGAAAGAGGTTTTTATTTTCCCCCACATCCGTTCTTCCTCGCGTTCCTTGACTTTTTTGGTGTGCAGCTTCACCATATTCCCCCAATGCTGTCTCATACCTAGCCGCTTCAGTATCTTTGTGCCGGAACTTCCTCGGGTGCTATCCACACTTGGGAGTGTTCAAGCATTTGTTCACGTGCTGAGTGATGATAGTGAAAAAGTCTTCTCAGTCGGGGGGAAAGACACATGTAGTGCAACTCTGCGAGGGTTTAGGAATACAACTCAGGGGTAAAAGTAGTTTTCCTCAGATGTCCTTCCCCGACTCAATGAAGGGTTGGCAGGACTCTTGGTTATCTTGACAGGATGTTCCACTCGGTGAGGTTCAGTCAAGCCTTCCACCTTATTAACCTGAGCGAATTCAGTCAGCTCCTTCACTAACTGTGTCGAAGGAAGAGAGGACGGACATCGATATCCTCGTGATAGCGTTGGTTGCTCTTTTATGGAAGATATCAACGGGATGGACCTTATAGAAGTCTTTTTCCAGCGTAGGATCCAACCTCTACATGCGAGGGCTCACCCCATGTGGATGTATAGTGGTCCAGATGATCCAACCCATGGCCAGCCGGAGGAGATCGGGGCGGAGCAGCTGGAAGAAAAGCTCAAGTCATAACTCCCATGCGAGACAATTCCAAGGGTACCCGTCGAATGAGGTAAGGCTTCATGTGCTTGGACCGAGTGAACTTATTTGTCGCTTATCGTTCCTGTTTGTAATTTTGACTCCACCACTCGACACGCTTTTATAGGGCTGGTCAGCTCTGTTCTGGCCAAGTGATTGAGCCCTCGACTGCCAAGGTTTAGGTTCCTATGGCTTGGGAGGCTTCTTTGGCTGGATCGTCATTCAAACTTGGTCCGTCTATCACTCCGTCGCTTCTTCCCATGGACCGCAACATTTTCCATCTGGACCATATCCCGGAGGACCAAGAAGGGGCCCGCAAGGAGGCCCTAGCCTAGCTGGAAGTGATGGTTGAGCGACTGAAGGAAGTGTCTGATGCTAGCGAAGCCATGGAGAAGAACATTCGAGTGAGTTCTTTTCGTGCACATATATTTTTTGTTTATGAACTCGACCCCGAGTGGGTTTCCAACGAGGCACACCCACTGGGTGTAAGTTCTTAGTGGGGGCGCGCTGAGCGCACCCACTGGGTGTAGTCCCTAAGGCTACCATTGAATGGAGCAGTCAGCGGTAGTCTTTGTTCATGTTGATTTGAGAAAGGTTGATAGGATACGGGGCCCTTTGTTCCTCCTGTTATCTTTCCAGTGGGGGCGCACTGAGGGCACCCTCTAGGTGTAGTCCCCGAGGCTACCATTGACTACATCAGTCGGCGGTTGTCTTAAAGTTATCATTTCTGTATTCTACTTGACTTGTGTTTGTTGATGGCAGACTGCTTGCGGGCCCAGGGGCCGTGATGATGTTGTGGAGAGGGAGTTGCAAGCACTGCGTCCCAGCCTTGATTCAGAAAAGGAAAAGAGCAAGAGTGTGGAACAGGAGAAGCGTGTTGCTGAAGGTAAGCCTTTGTTGTGCGACTGCCTCATGATTTGATTTTCCTCCTCATCCGACTAAGGTTATCTTGTCAAATCGCCTTTTTGAGAGGTTGAATAATTCCATTTCTTTAGTTACCATGAAGGATGCCTTCGAAAAGAGGGTTGAAGATCTTGCATCGACCTGGAGAGAGGCCAAACAGAAAATCCACGTGGACAAAACCAAGCTCAAGAATGCCGGGACACTTGAAGAAGAGAACCGACTTTTGAAAGCTGGCGTGGAGAAATCTATTGATGAGCTTGCTCAGCTAAAAAAGCACTACGCCGAGTGGTAGACCAAATTCGGGGAGATCATCGCCAAGAAAGACGAACTAGAGCAGTTCATTGACGACTTTAGCAAGGAACACTGCAAGAAACTTAAAGGTAAGTTACGAATCCGAATGGTCTCATGTTGTTGCCATGTAGTTTCCGAATGGTATTTCTCATCCTTCTTTTTCCGACTGAACCCAACCTTCTCCATCGACATCGAAGAGGAGATGACATGAATCGAGAAGGAGCTGGACCATAAGGCAGGGCTCCTGAAGGACTGTACTGCTTTAGCTCTTCTCAGGCTGGAAGCCCACGTCGACTACGTGCTGGGTTACTTCAAGTGGCTCCAATCGGCCGTGGGAGAGATAGATCAAGATACCATCCCTGATGATGAACTTCCTAAGGACACCCAGACTATCATGAACTGAGTGAAAACAATCCCCAGGGAGCTCCAATCTTGGAAGAAATCAGCGGCGCGGGCTGGATCCGACATCGCCCTCTCACTCGTTCGCATCCATTGTAAAGGAGTGGACGAAGAGAAACTGAAGAATCTCTGGGTCGTCAATAGGAAGAGCGCCAAGTTCAAGGACTTCATGGAGATGTTCATGGCATATGCCACTCGGATCACCGATGGGATCGACCTCGACACCTTCGTGGAAGCGGTGGTGTCTTCAACCTTCGAGTGATACTCAGAGAGAAAACATTAATTTTCAATTTGCCTCGAGATGTCGAGTGGTTAATGTAACCCCCCAAACTTTGAGCGAGCCTTGAGCTCCTTCTTATACGCACCTATTGCTTGAACTGGAACTCGATTGTGTTCAACTTCATTTGAATTTGGATCTTATTTGCTTGATTATCCTTATTGGGGGTCACTTTTACTCGGGTGAAAGCAATTTCGCAACTGAGTTCCCATGTGAGGAGGTTGTCCTCACTCAGGGCTAGTTTTAACTTAGGCGAAAGGTGGTTCGCGGCTAAGCCCCCGAGTGTGGAGGTTGTCCTCACTCGGGATTGTTTTTGACTTAGGCGAAAGCTGGTTCGTGGCTAATCCCCCGAGTGTGGAGGTTGTCCTCACTCAACATTGATTTTGACTTAGGCGAAAGCTGGTTCACGGCTAAGCCCTCGAGTTTGGAGGTTTTCCTCACTAGGGATTGTTTCTGACTTAGGCAAAAGTTGGTTCGCGGGTAAGCCCCGAGTGTAGAGGCTGTCCTCACTCGGGGTAGTTTTTAACTTAGGCAAAAGCTGGTTCGCGGCTAAGCCCCTAAGTGTGGAGATTGTCCTCACTCAGGATCGTTTTTGACTTAGGCGAAAGCTGGTTCGCGGCTAATCCCTCAAGTGTGGAGGTTGTCCTCACTCGGGGTAGGTCTTAACTTAATCAAAAACAGGTTCGCTGCTAAGGAATGATTGTTTTGTTCATCTTGGCGACCGAATGAAGAACTTGCTTCCATTCAGAACCGTTTGTAACTTAGGCGAAGGCTGGTCCGCGACTAAGTCCCCGAGCGTGGAGGTTGTATTCACTCGGGGTAGGTTTTTCCCTTAGGAGAACATAGGTTCTCTACCAAGATGAGTGGATAGTTCTTGCAAACTCAATGATGGTCCTGTCCATGTTAGCTCCCGAAAGAAGATCTTGCCCTCATTCGGGACCGTTTTAACTTAGGCGAAGGCTAGTTCACGACTAAGACCTCGAGTGTGGAAGCTGTCCTCACTCGAGGAAGGTTTTACCTTAAGCGAAATCAGGTTTTCTGCTAAGGAATGATTGTTCTCTTCATCTTGGCGACTGAATGAAGAACTTGCTTCCATTCGGAACCGTTTTAACTTAGACGAAGGCTGGTTCATGGCTAAGCCCCACAACGTGGAGGCTGTCCTCACTAGGGTAGTTTTTTTCCTTTAGGCGAATATAGGTTCTCTACCAAGATGAGAGGATAGTTCTTGCGAACTTGGCAATGGTCCTGTCCATCTTGGTGCCCGGATGAAGATCCTGCCCTCATTCGGGACCGTTTCAACTTAGGTGAAGGCTGGTTCGCGACTAAGTCCCTGAGTGTGGAAGCTGTGCTCACTCGGGGCAGGTTTCACCTTAAGAGAAAATAAGTTCACATCTAAGGGATGATTGCTTTGTTCATCTTGGCGACCAAATGAAGAACTTGCTTCCATTCAAAACCGATTTAACTTAGGCAAAGTCTGGTTCACAGTAAAGTCCCCAATCATGGAGCTTGTCCTCATTCAGGGAAGGTTTTTCCCGTAGGCGAAAATAGGTTCACTACCAAGATGAGAGGATAGTTCTTGCGAACTTGATGATGGTCCTATCCATCTTGGTTCCTGAATGAAGATCGTGTCCTCATTCGGGACCGTTTTCACTTAGGTAAAGGCCGGTTGGTGGCTAAGTCCCCGAGTGTGGAAGCAGTCCTCAAATGGGACATGTTTTACCTTAGGCGAAAATAGGTTCGTAGCTAAGGATTTTCACCCACTGGGGGTGTGTTTCACCAGAGTGAAAGGTCTAACCATAGTTTAAGAAAGGTAGTACTTTATTCCTCTAACCATTTTAATTCATTACATGAATGAAAATACATGTTCTAAGTATAGAACTTGCGGAGTAGGTCCGCATTCCAGGTTATGGGATCTTCCACTCCATTCTCGAGGTTGTATAATCGATAAGCTTAGTTGTGCGGGACTTTGGAGATGGCGTAGGGTCCTTGCCATGGAGGTGCCAACTTATGGGGTTTTTATTGGTCCAGTCGGAGGACCAAGTCCTGCCCCTGAAAAGCTTGGCCTCTCACTTGTTTGTCGTGGTAGCGCCTCATGTTTTGCTGATACAGTGTGGACCGAATGAGGATAGCTCTCTATCCTCTTCCAAGAGATCCAAACTGTCTTGTCGTGCTGCTTCGACTTCAGCTTCATTGTACTGCTCCACTCAGGGGGAGTTGTGATATAAGTCACTTGGCAGAAGAGCTTCGGAACCGTACACCATGAAGAAAGGAGTACGCTTGGTTGAACGATTCAGAGTCATCCGCATACCCCACAAGACAGATGGTAATTCTTCTACCCATGCGCTCGCAGCGTACTTGAGATCTCTCATCAGTCGGGGCTTCAGTCCCTGCAGTATCATGCCATTTGCTTGTTCTGCCTGCCCATTCGAGTGCGGGTGAGCCACAGAGGTGTAATTGACCCGAGTGTTGTGAGAGTGACAGAACTCATGGAACTCATCCAAGTCGAAATTAGACCCACTGTTGGTGATCACATCGTGAGGAACTCTGAATCCAAAGAAAATCTGTCGAATGAAGTTCATGGCAATCGTTGAATCCAGGCTTTTGATGGGCTTCACTTTGACTTACTTGGTGAACTTATCAACCGCAACTAGCATATGGCAGAATCCACTCGTCCCAGTGTGTAAAGGGCCAACCATGTCGAGACACCACAAGGCAATGGACAGGTGAGCGGAGTCGTTTTCAGCATGGATGCAGGCTTGTGTGACTCATTTTTATATGACTGGAATCCTACGCATAGCTCGACCAGGTGTCTTGCTGCCTCATTGGCTCAGGGCCAATAAAAACCTGCTCGGAATGCCTTGGCGACTAGTGTCCGAGAGGACGCTTCCACAGCTTCCCGAGTGAACCTTGTGTAAGATCTGCAGTCCTTCCTCTGGGTAAATGCACTTTTGACTCACTCCTGTAACACTTTTTTTGTATAGTTTGTCTCTGAGGACTTCGAAAGCTTTAGACGGTCGAACGATTTGGTAGGCTTCCTCTTCGTCTTCAGGGAGCTCTTGCTAGAGAAAGTAAGCCAGACAAGGCTAAGTCCATTTGGACGTGATGACCAACATCTCGTGGATGAGGTCGACCACGGCCGGGACAATGATTTCATTCAGATTTGACAAAACGATTGCCTGCGGAAGTTCTTCCATAAAAGGATCTTCTTTGACTGAGGGGGCACGCATGTGTTCGAGGAACACGCCTTTTGGAATGACTTTCCGAGTGGAACCGATCTTCGCCCAGTCATCAGCCGCTTGATTCTTGGCTCGGGACACGTGGTGCAATTCCAACCCTTCGAAGTTCTTCTCTAGCTTTCTAACTGTGTTGCAGTAGACTATCATGGCTGGGCTTCAAATGTCCCATTCCTTCATCAACTGATTGACGATGAGGTCCGATTCATCATAGACCATCAAACGTCGCACGCCGAGTGAGATGGCCATGCGAAGTCCGTATAGGAGGTCTTCGTACTCGGTCTCATTGTCAGATGAGTTGAAGTGGATTTGGAGCACGTAGTTCAACTGATCTCCTCTGGGGGGAAACGCGAACTATTACAGCCCCTGAACCATGAAGCATCTTGGACCCATCGAAGGACATGGTCCAATGCTCTGGGACGGTAGGAGCCGGCTGCTCTTGTTCTATCCATTCAGCTAGGAAGTCAGCGAGTGCCACAAACTTGATCACTTTTTTGGCTTCAAACTTGATCTCCAACGGAAGGAGCTCGATTGCCCATTTAGCCACTTGGCTAGTGGCGTCCCTCTTGTGTAGGATTTCTGCCCAGGAACAGTCATTGATGATAGTGATGGAGTTATCTTGGAAGTAATGGACTACCTTCTTCACGGTCAGGTAGATATCGTAAACCAGCTTCTGGTAATGCGGATACCTTTGCTTGGGGGGGGGGGGTTAGTACCTCTAAGATGTAATAGATGGGCCATTGAACCTTGTATGCTTTGCCCGCTTCTTCACACTCCATGGTGAGAACGGTGTTAATCACTTGGCTAGTGGCAGCAATGTACATGAGTAAGTGCTCCTGGCTGCTCGGAGCAGCTAACACCGGCTGGGTGTATAACAAAGCCTTGAGTTGGTCGAAAGCGACTTGCACTTCGTTGGTCAACTCGAATCTGCCAGATTTCTTCATCAATATGTAAAGAGGTAGTGTCTTCTCACCGAGTTTTGAGATGAAGTGGCTTTGAGCCGCAAGGCAACCTGTAAGCCTTTGCATGTCATCGATGCGCTCTGGGCATCTCATTTGGACTATGGTGCTAATTTTATCGGGATTGGCATCAATTCCTCATTCGGAAATGAGGAAACCGAGTAATTTAGTGGCTGGCACTACGAAAGTGCACTTGGGTGGATTAAGCTTGATCTCGAAGTGTCGGAGGTTGGTGAAGGTTTCGGTGAGGTTATCCAGGAGGTCGGAACCTTTCCTGGACTGGACCACGATGTCATCCACGTACGCTTCGATGATCCGGCTGATCTGTTCCTGCAGACACTTCGGATCATGCGCTGAAGAGTAGCTCGAGCATTTAATAGGACGAATGGCATGGTGATGTAGCAAAAATACCCAAACAAGGTGATGAAGTCCGTCTTTATTTCATCATGTCCATACATTCGGATCTGGTGGTACCCGGAGCATGCATCCAGGAATGATAGGCGTTCATCGAGCAGTTGAATCTACAATTTGATCTGTGTGAGGTAAAGGGAAATGATCTTTCGGGCAGGCCCGATTGAGGTGCTTGAAGTCAATACGCATTCTGAGTGAATTTTTCTTCTTAGGCACCATGACCATGTTTGCCAACCACTCGGAGTGATAAACCTCGCGGATGAACTCGGCAGCTAGGAGGCGAGCAATCTCCTCAGCGATAGCCTTGCGCTTCTCCATGGAGAAGCGACACAAGTGTTCTTTGACGGGTTTGACTTTGGAGTCCACTCAGAGGCGGTGCTCAGCCAATTCCATGGGAACACTTGGCATGTCACAAGGCTTCCACGCGAAGATTTCCCAGTTCTGATGGAGGAACTGGATGAGCTCAGCTTACTATTTGTCGCCGAGTGAAGTGGAAATGTATGTCCTGGAGGCACTCAGGTTAGTAGGGTGGATGTTAACATGTTTGGTCTCACTGGCCGACTCAAAGGCAGACTCAATAGCTGGTCGTTAGGACCTGAGCAAGTCAGGAGAGTCCACCGCCTTCTTCTACCCTTCGAGCTCGGCTGCAAGGACTTGCTCGTTGGAGATCGTAGAGCCTTGTTGTAGGCATTCTTCGATGATATTCCTATTGCCTCTTACTGTAATCACGCCTTTGGTCCCTGGCATCTTAAGTTTAAGATACACGTAACATTGACGGGACATGAAACACGCGTAGGCAGGACTACACAGGATGGCGTGATAGGCGCTTCAGAAGTCGACCACCTCAAAGGTCAGTCTTTCCTTCCTGTAATTCTTCTCATCGCCGAATACAACATTCAAGGTGATCCGCCTGAGTGATTCGGCCTTCTTCCCGGGGATGACCTCGTCAAACTACATATTACTCTTGATCAACTGGGACAATGGAATGTCCATGGCCGTGAACGTGTCGACGTAGATGATGTTGAGGCCGCCGCTGCCATCCATGAGGACCTTCCTTAGTCGGACCCCGTTGACAGCCGGATCAATGATCAACGCTTTCCGCCTTGGGGTGGCAATGTTAGCCGGGTGGTCCGACTGGTGGAACATGACGGACGTCTTTGCCTAATCGAGGTACTTTGTGACAGTTAGGGCTGCCATGTTTACCTCCTGATTGATGACTTTCAATTGGCTCTTACTCTTGATGTCAGCGAAAATCATGAGGACTTTCTCGATGTTTGGTTACCCAGGGGTATCCTCTTGATCGTCCTCGTTGCGTTTATCCCCGGAGGGTTCTCCGCCCATATCTTGCCGGAGCAGGCGACAGTCTCGAGCCATGTGCTTGGCGGGGATGATTTCCCTTCCTCATCCTTCCTGGCATGGAATGGACACGGTTGCTCCATAAGGTGGCTCTTGGAATCGGCCTTCTTCTTGTCTGCCCAATGTTTCTTCTTTTTATGCTTGGGCTTGCTTTGGCTTTGCCACATGACAACAACTACTTCGGCTTTTCCCGATGGGTCGCCCTTTCGCTTGTATTTTTCTCCAAATGTTGCCCGACTAAGGGGCTTCCTGTCTCGGCCTTTGCCGCTGCAGTGGCGGTGTTCTTCTTCACCATTCACGTAGCGATTGATGATTTCCATCGCCCGACTAAGGGACAGATCCCCCGATCGTCCAAACTTGAGGATGAGCTCCCGGTATCGAGTGCCCGCTTTGAAAGCACACACGACCTGATGCTCGGTGACGTTCTCCACCGTGTTATGCAACGTAGTCCACCACTGGATGTACTCTTGGAGGGTCTTGTTGATCTTATGGACACAATGTTGTATCTTTGTTAAGTTACTCGGGTGTTTGTAGGTGCCCTAGAATGCTTTGAAAAACACTCAGTCTGGATCTCCCCAACTGTGGATACTGCTGGAGGGAAGCTGATTGATCCATGCCCTTGCCAATACCTCTAGCATGAGGGGCAGATGCTTTATCGCGACGAAGTCGTCGCCACCACCTATCTGGAAGGCCACTCAGTAATCCTCGAGCCAGGTCTCCGGCTTGTACTCACCATTGAACTTGCCGATCCCCGTGGCCAATCGATAATTGGAGGGGATATCCGCTTCATGGATGTGCCGACCGAAGCACTCGAAGCCAGATACTCCACGACCTGCTCGTGATCGATTGACCACGTTTTGTGTGATTATGGACCTCGCGTTGAATTGAGCGGCCCGGTTGCCGTCGGCCCCATAAGCCGTGTGCCGATTGGGGCTTGGCATGCGGTCATGGGGTCGGTGTCCGAGTGAAACACTCCTCAGAGGAGGTGTTATGCTATGAACTCAATGATCGGAAGAGGCAGAGATCTTTAAGGTCTTCCGAGTGCATGCGGGCTATGAGCCGACTACACCGTGTGTGCCTAGACGGACATGCTGTGATTACGGTGCCTCGATTGCGACACTTCAGAGTTTTTCTGCATGTCAGTCATTAGTAGAGCCTGGATCTTCCGTATGCCTTCCCTGGCTGCGGACGCACTCGGATGAATGGAATTAGCGATACGAGTAGCGGCGGCCAGGTTCAGTAGAGGTGTTCGCATCACCTTATTGTGGCCCAAGCGATCATCCAGAAACAACTCCCGGCAATTGCGACAGGAGCTAGGCTGATTCCTCGTGGCCCGAGCGTCGAGTGACTACTGGAGCCACTCGAGACGTTTGCACTCGGCGAGAGTGTCCTGACCCGCCTTTTCTAACATTATCTCCTCCAGAGCGTTGCCGGTGATGGGGTACGAAGAGCTTGGTTGCTCATCGACCGAAGTTCCTCCCGTTGCTGCTCTGTGAGCGGCTGTGGGACATGATGACTGTCGTCGCCGTGATGATGCTCTTTCTCATCGCGCCCGAGAGATTTCTCCATGGCGAATCCAGGGGCGCCTCCCCTGGTCACATCGGCCATCAAGGCCTTCACGACATGTCCACTGCTTTCACAATCGGAATCGCCGAGTGCTTCGTCGCTTGATGACGGGAAGAGATTGACAGTGGGCTCATCTGAGTTGAGCATAGCCACCTGTCCTGAAGTGGCCTGGTGGGCCACCACATGCTTGATCCATTGCTGCAGTCGCAAGCGCCCATAGATCTTGTGAGGAATTGTAGCGGGAAGTGGGGGCACCAAGTGATAGTGGATGGGGACCTGATGGCTGCCGGATCCACCGATGGCTGCCGGATGAGGACCCCGTGCGCAACTGCGCTGAAATTCGGCGTGCCTAGTGAGGGATGGGCATCGGTGTCTAGCGGTGCTTCGTGCATCCATGCCGATTCGTCGATGACAAAGCTGAGGGAGCCGAAGAGGATGTCTTCGCCGAGTGTCATCATGATGATGAAAAAGGGTAAAACTCCAACTGCTAAACGCGCAGCCCCATGGTGTGCGCCAAATTTCGTGGGAATGATCCTCGCGATAATATGAGGGGTATGAATGAGGGGCAGAGCCTAACTATGGTGTAGTAGATACACTCAGATGTATGAGTTGGGGCCCCACTCGGGAGTGGTAATAACCCTATGTCTCGAGCCCTCAGGCTGATGTTTGCTTATGGGGTGTGTAATAGTACAGGATGCTGAACCCTCGGTCAGGAGCTCGGGGGTGTCTTATATAGAGTGCACCACGACCGAGCGAGCCTTATTACAAGGGCGTGTAAATGCTAATATCTACCGAAGTTACTAGTAACGACTGCTCTAATTCCAATGTTACACGTAATGCACATCTTCACTGCACTTCATGTGATAGTTTAAGTCTATTGCCGTTGCAGTCCCTTCGTTGCCCATGCCTTGCTGCAATCCGAGTGTCGAGGCACATCCGACTGACATGAGATGATCCGAGTGACCTTGTGCCGGCCGAATGAAGATATGCTTGCCCGAGTGAGGTCATGTTTGCATCGGTGGCTTTTGGGACACTGATGTCCATGTAGGTTCTTATGCAGGCCTAGGGATGCAGGTCCGTAGGGCTTCCCCTAATGTACAACCCCGTCAGCAACTGCTTTGCCACTCTTCTTTGAGTCACCCTTCTTGACCTTGCCATTCTTCTTGAAACTAGTGGTTTTATTGACCATCAACACTTGATGCTCCTTCTCAATTTCCGACTTAGGGACTTTCAGCATCGCAAACAGCTCGGTGACTGATTTGTTCATCCCTTGCATGTTATAGATCATCACAAAGCTTTCGTAGCTAGGTGGCAGTGATTGAAGAGCTCTGTCAGTGATCGCCTCTAGCGGGAGAGTAATTCCCAACTCAGCCAAACGGTTGGAACATAGAGACATTCTGAGTATGTGCTCACTGGCAGACCTGTTCTCCTCCATGTTGCAAGCATATAACTTATTGGAGGTCTCATACCTCTCGATCCAGGCATTCTTTTCAAAAATAAACTTCAACAGCTAGAACATCTCATATTCTCCATTACATTCAAAATGTCTATGAAGTCCCGATTCTAAGCCATACAACACAACACAGTGAACTATTGACTAGTCATCAGAACGGGCCTCCTAGACGTTCATAACGTCTACAGATGACTCTGGAAGGGGTGCTGCACCTAGTTGTGCATCAAGGACATAATCCTTTTGGGAAACCATGAGGACAATCCTCACATTACGGGCCCAGTCTACAAAGTTACTTCCATCATCTTTCAACTTGTCTTTCTATAGGAACGCATTGCAATTCAGGGGTGCTATTGCGCGAGACATTGATCTACAACATAATTTTGTAAAGATTACTTTGACTATTGTTCAAGATAATGAGTTTAGTTAATCATATTACTTAAAACTCCCACTCAATTTGACATCCCTCCGGTCATCTGAGTGTTACATGATCCAAATTCACCAACCCAAGTCCGATCATCATGCGATATGAAATGGTTTCAATGGTGAACATCTCCATGTTGATCATATCTACTATATGACTCATGTTGGACCTTTCGATCTCTTGTGTTCCGACGCCATGTCTATACATGCTAGGCTCGTCAAGTTTAACCCGAATGTTTCGCATGTGCAAAACTGGCTTGCACCCGTTGTATGCGAACGTAGAGTCTATCACACCCGATCATCATGTGGTGCTTCAAAACGACGAACTTTCGCAATGGTGTACACTCGGGGAGAACACAATTTTATCTTGATATTTTATTGAGGGATCAACCTATAATGCTCCTGTCATCCTAAGCAAAATAAGATGCATAAAAGGATTAACATCACATGCAAATCGTAAGTGGCATGATATGGCATGAACTTGTGCTTTTGATATGCATCTCCAAAGCACCGGCATGATCTCCATCATCACCGCATAACACCATGATCTCCATCATCCAGATCTCTTTCAATGTGTTACCATCAGGGTTGTCGCGCCAACCATGCTTCTACTACTATTGCTACTGTTTAGCGATAAAGTAAAGCATTACATAACGCTTAATGATTGACATGCAAGTGATACAATAATTAAAGACAACCTCATGGCTCCTGCCGGTTGCCGTATGCATCGACCTGCAAGTCGATAATAACTATTACAAAACATGATCATCTCATACATCAAATATATTTCATCATGTCTTTGGCCATATCCTTTCACAACATACACTGCAAAAACAAGTTTGGGGTGCTCTAATTTGTTGTTGCATGTTTTACATGCATGCAATGGGTATCTAGCAAGAACGATTCTTACTTACGCAAAACCACAAGGTGATATACAAGTTGCTATTTAACCTTCCACAAGGACCACCTTCATCGAATCCGATTCAACTAAGGTGGGAGAGACAAACACCCGCGAGCCATCTTATGAAACAAATTCACGTGTGAATCGACGGAACAGGTCTCTCATACGTGGACGAGTAAGGTTGGTCCAGGACGTTTCATCCCACAACACCGTTGAATGAAGGAAAGACTAAGGAAGGAAGCAATCTGAATATCAATGCCCACAAACTCCTTTGTGTGTACTCGTGATGTATCTACGCATAAACCTAGCTCATGATGCCACTGTTGGGGAACGTTGCATGGGAAAGAACAATAATTCTATGCTCACCAAGGTCAATCTAGGAGATGAACATCTACGATAGGAGAGATTGCATATACATACCCTTGTAGATTGCTAAGAGGAAGCATTAAGAAACGTAGGTTATGTAGTCAAACGTCTTCGTGATCCAATCAGGATCCGCCCCACGAACTCCCGATCTAGCACTGAACGGACGACACCTCCTCGTTCAAGACACGTACAGCTTGGTGACGCCTTCACATCCTTGATCTAGTGAGTGATGGTGAAGTAGCGGCCCGAGTCCTTCGGTAGCACGACAGCGTGGTGAGGTGGTGGTGGTGACAAGTTAGTAGGGCTTTGCCGCACGCTATGGAGAGGAGAAGAACTACGAGGGAGAGGAGGAGGAGCACCGTAGCACATTGTGGTGGTGCTTCCCTCTCTCTTGCTCTCTATATATAGGGGGAAGGGAGGAGGGGAGGGCTCCCTACGGTTTCCCCTAGGGGCCGGCGGCCAAGGGGCTAGGGATTGTGGTGGCCCATAGATTATGCTTATATCGTCACCAAATGTTAAGTGTGTAGAGCCCGCGGGTTGAAGAACTATGTAGACATGACCGAGACACTTCTACGACCAAAAACCAATAGCAGGACCTATATGTCCATATTGGTTCCTACATATTCTATGAAGATCTTTATCTCTTGAACTTCGATGTCAAGGATTCAGTCAATCCCATACATAGTTCCCTTTGTTCATTGGTATGTTACTTGGACGAGATTTGATCGTCAATATATCCATACCTAGTTCAATCTTGTTACCCACAAGTATATGTACTCATTCCGTAATACAAGATCCAGTGGCTAACTCTTTAGTCACATTGCTTGCCAACTCACTATGATGTTGTATTACCGAGTGGGCCATGAGATATCTCTATGTCACACGAAGTAACAAATCCCAGTCTTAATCCATGCCAACTCAATACACACCCTTAGAGATACCTGTAAAGGATCTTTATAGTCAGCAAGTTACGTTGCGATGTTTGATACACACAAGGTACTCCTCGGGTGTGAGTGAGTTGCGTTATCTCATGGTCATAGGAACAAATACTTGAGATGCAGAAAACAATAGCAATAAACTGACACGATCAGATTCATCATTCATAGTTTGGGTCTTGTCGATGACATCATTCTCCTAATGTTGTGATCCTATTATCAAATGACAACTCATGTCTATGGCCAGGAAACCTTGACCATCTTTGATCAACGAGCTAGTCCATTAGAGGCTCACTAGGGACACAATGTTGTCTATGTACCCACACACATGTATTTGAGTTTCCAATCAATACAATTCCACCATGGATAATCAATGATTATCATGAACAAGGAAGTATAAAAATAACCACTATATTATTGCCTCTAGGTCATATTTCGAACATAGGGCATCATGAACCCGTGGCTTTTAATTCAACCTAATACAAGGAGGGCCAGTGCTGATGGTGCTAGTCCTAACACAACGACGTGTGGAGCCACCCCGGGGAAACTCGGGGGATTTCTGTGAGGCCATCGTACATAGTGCTAATTTGGTAGTGCCTGGAGATAGAGACATGCACGACTCCTATTGGAATATGGCGTGCTGGATGGTGTTGCTGGATTTGTTTTACCCTTCTTGAACGTCTTGTGCACTAGGATTTCCACGATACCTTGAGCTATCTCGAGGTTGAGTTTTTGATCGTAGCTTGTGGATAGTTTGTGAGGCATAGTTAAATCTTTCTAAGAGCCATGACCGCGGTCATATGGGAACTTGCAAATTTTTTTAACACCCGGTCATAGCGAACGTGAAGTAAACTAAAAAATACACCAACCATGTGCGTAACCGTGACTGTCTCTTCTTGTGAGGTTTGAACCAAGGAGGGAACACAATGGGGTTATGATTGACTCATAAGTAGGTGTTCAACATCACTTGTTGACCATTAGTAGTTCATGTCCATTTATGTATAGAATACTCTTCTTATTATTGTACTCGTAAGTTAGCCGCTCAAATAGATGCTTAGTGCTTGGTGCAACCTCACCACTTAACCATACCTCACCCATTAAGCTTTGCTAGTCTTGATACCATTGGAAATGAGATTGCTGAGTCCTTGTGTCTCACAGGTTACTACAACAAGAGTTGTAGGTACTGGTAAAGCGATGATTTGATGTGAGAGTGATGCTTGTTTGACTAGGATTTCTTCTTCTTCTTCGTCTTCATTGATCTAGGTTGGGTTCCATGCCGGTAGCCTGGTATTAGCAAGGATGTATGTCACTTTATCATTTGATTTCTTCCGTAGTCAGACCCTGCTTTACGTATGATGATTGATATTAATGATTGTATTGAGATGATCATGATTTAGCTTATGGCGAGTGTAAGCCAATTCCTTATACTCATATCCTCTTTACATGTAGTTGTAACGATATCCATTCTTACGAAACAACGAGATGCATTTCTATCCCTATCGAGGACCTCGAGCCAAAATAAGGATAGGACTGCATCTTGGGTGTTACAGTTTGGGTGTTCTAATATGGATTTTATTAACCAAAGTTGCAGCATTTGCATGTTGCTTAATGGTAACAGGAAATTGTTGTTTCTCAATATAAGCAGTAGGCAAAACTGGATCAACGTGGTAAACAATTATATCTTCCTTAACTATAATGGGTTAATCTAATAATTTTTCAATAGGGGGTGAAATTTAAACCACTTCTCCTTAGGAATATCAACATGAGTAGAAAATGATTCACAAAAAGAATCGACTATCTAATAGTCAAGCCCATATTTATTGCTAAACTAATAAAATGTATCAGTTTCCATAAAAGATTTGACACAATCAAACTCAAGCTTTATACTCGACTCTTTACCTTTCTCGAGTTCCCAATATTTAGAGTTGCGTTTAATTCTTTCCAGATGATCCCATTTGAATTCACTCGTTCTGTTCATGTAGGAACCAATGGAAGAAGAATTGAGTATTAATTGATCATCATGAGAAAGTCGAGCATAAAAGTTTTGTATAATCATTTTCTTAAGAACCGATGGTTGCGGTAAGTCTGCATCATAGATTTAAGACTCCCCAAGTTTGAGCGATGCTTTCTCCTCCACGAGGCTATACATTATATATAGAGTTCCGATCACGATGAACTAGATGCATAGGAGAAAACTCTTGTGAAATGCGAGCTTCAAGCGATTCTAGTCCCATGATCTAATAACATCCGATAAACACTACCAAATCAATGCTTTTCCCTCCAAAGTTAAAGGGAAAACGTTCTTCTTGACTTTGTCCTCGGATAAACCTGTAAGATTAAATAATCCACAAATCCCATCTACATATATCAAGTCGTAACGGGGATGAGTTGCAGTGTCTCCTGCATAAGGATTAGGTAGCAATTTCCCAAACATACCCGGAGGAATCTCACAATAAGTACTTTCACAAAGTTCACTATGTTCAGTGGCACATTTTTCCACTTCTGGTCGGGGTGAAGATAAAGAAAACCGGCCCTTCAAAAGATTACTATCCATAGCAACAAGAAACAGTAAATATCAGCATGTCCCAAAAATGTTTCCTTAACAAATTCCACTTACCAAAGGTGCTTCACTCCCCAGAATGGCGCCAAAAAGAGTCTTGATGACCCACACATATAGGGGGTCAATCATAGTCCTGTTGATAAGTATGAGTGTCGAACCCAACGAGGAGAAGAAGGAAAAGATAAGCAGTTTTCAGCAAGGTATTCTCTACTAATGCTGTAAGTAACAGTGATAGATAGTTCTTTAGAAAGATAATTCATAACGAGTGACAAGTAATGATAGTATTAAGTGTGCAACAAGATAGCCCAATACTTTTTGCAGCAAAGGAAAAGCCTGAAAAATACTCTTATATGAAGGAAAGCGCTCCCGAGGACACATGGGAGTTTCCGTCTAGACATGTTCATCATGTTGAGTTGATTCCCGCTCGTTACTTCGATAAATTGATATGTGGGTGGACCGGTGCTAAGGTGTTGTTCTTACTTGAACAAGTAACCCACTTATGATTACCCCCTCTCGGAAGCATCCCCACCTACAAAAGAAGGATTAAGATAAATCTAAGCATAACATGAAACATGTGGATCGAAATCAGCCCCTTGTTGAAATAACACATAAACTAGGGTCTAAGCTTCTATCACTCTAGCAACCCATCATCTACTTATTACTCCACAATGCCTTCCCTTAGGCCCATAATATGGTGAAGTATCGTGTAGTCGATGTTCACATGACACCACTAAGAGAAGCAACAACATACATATCATCAATATATCAAACGAATGCCAACTTCACATGATTACTTATAACTAGATTTCTCCCATGTCCTCGGGAACAAAAGTAACTACTCACAAATCATCACCATGTTCCAGATCAGAGGCATAATAATTATGAATTAGGATCTGAACATATTATCTTCCATCAAATAAACCAACTAGCATCAAATACAAGATGTAATCAACACTACTAGTAACCCACATGTACCAATCTAAGGATTTGAGACAAAGATTGAATACAAGAGATGAACTAGGTTTTGGGATCAGATGGTGCTGGTGAACATGTTGATGAAGATTGGTCCTCCCATGAAGGAGGAACCATTGGTGATGACGATGCCTTTGATTTCCCCCTCCTAGAGGAAAGTTTCCCCGGCAGAATCACTCTACCGGAGAGCAAAAGGGCCTCTCCCCAGTTTTTTGTCTCGAGACAGTAGTGCTTCACCCCGGAAGTATCTTCTTATTTTCTAGGTGAAACCCCAACTTATAGTTGAAGAGGGAGGCCAGAGCACCTGGGAGGTGGCCCCAAGCCATTAGGGCGCGCATAGGGGGGTGGTCGTGCCCTGTTGGCTTGGCACCAGTAGGTGCCCCCCTTTGGTATGTTTTTGCTCCATAAATTCACATATATTCCACAAAATTCCTCGTGAAGTTTCAGGTCATTTGGAGTCCAGTAAATTTTCAGCCTTCTTTGTTTTCCGGTCCAGAATTCCAGTTTCCGGCAATTTCCCTCTTTGTGATGTACCTTCTAAATTCATAGGAAAAAGGCATAATAATTGTATCATAAAGTGGAATAATGATCAAGAATCATATACATACTAATAAGAAATCATGATGCAAAAAGGACGTGTTAGATATCGCCTAGCCGACTGGGGCCGTCGCGTGCCGACATGAGTTCGTTAGTGGTGTTGTACTCGCGCTGCACTGACTCGTGCATGTATTGCATGACGGCTAGATTCGGGCTTCGTCGAGAAGGTGCTTGTGCCCATTGTCGAGCTCGATGATAGTGGTGGTGGGATCAACAATCGAAATGACAGGAAAGCGCAAAGTATGCATTCTTGTATGTAGCGGATCCTCATGGGAGGTTCACGCCGCAGCTGTGTCCTACTCTGCAGCGAGGCTGCAAGCGGCGAAACTAGAGCTTGTGGTGAGCACCTCCATGCAGGTGAAGAGATCCTCCACATCATGGGAGATGCTGCAGACGCTAGCCGGTAGCGAGTCATTGATGGAGAGCACCTCGTGATAGTACACGTGGGAGACGACCGCGACATAGATGCGGTGGTCCCCGTTTGGGAGCGTCTGCGAAGTGTGCCACATTGTCATTGACATAGTCGAGTGTGCCGTACCTGATGGACAAGCCGTTGACAACACGCTCACTAGAGGGAGTGAAGGGTCCCGTCCGAAATGTGACTCCGACCGGCATCACTGATGGCCCCATGGTGGGCGCCAACTATCGTGCTATTTCCACGACAGATGCCACGTGGTGGCTTATCACGTGGTTAGGGGCCGACGAACACCGACGGCTTTTGGAAGTGGGTGTGAGCGCAAGGCACTAATGAACACAAGACGTACCGAGGTTTAGGTCCCTCTGAGGGTGGTAACGCCCCTAGTTCTTCAAGGATAGTTATGGAGATCGCAATGTATATATGGATGCCCCTTGATCTGTGTGGGTGGAGGAAGACGAGATATCTAGCTATGCTTCTGGCTCCAATGTACATCTGGGTTGGTGAGAATGAGTCGCCCCCACCTAGTGCGACTCCTGGCAGGTCTTATACTTGGACCTCCCATGTTACAAAATACATGGCAAATGGGGGCAGATCTCGACTGCCAACGACTTTGATTGCCCATGGGGCCCATTGGCTGTAGGGTCTTGTGGGCTATGAGGCCCGCCAACTACCGGGTCCCATCGGCCGGGGGGCCTTTCGTTTGCTCGTCACGACACTACTACAGTGCCAGACCGCCCCATCGAGTTTAACGGTACCGAAAACACTATAGCCACACTCCCCAGTGACGTGGGTGTTGTCTTGTCATCGTACCTGGTATGAATGTTTGGGACGAGGTCTAACCCGGCTAGCTGCTGGTTGCAGCTGGCGAAGGAGCTAGACACAGCACCCAACTCGTTGTTGACGAAGGGAGCTAGCCAAAGGGCAACCTGGCCGGTGAAGCGGAGCCGCCTAAAATGTTTAGAAGTGTTGACTCCTTTCATTGAGCATACCCGGGGTCATATCCCTAACAGTCCTCCAACTCACAGCACAACCACCAAGATTGGACACGTAACCTGTAAGGGACCTTCTGTTGTACAAATCGCTGGAAACAAAATCTTAATCCACATAGCCAGCTAGTCCCTCACCAGCCGTGATGAATTTCAAACACGCAACGGAAGTGCCACGAAGGTATCGGAAAATCGACTAAACAAGCCTCCAATGTTCTTTACCTGGGTTTACCATATATCTACTAACCAAACTCATTGCAAATTACAAATCAGGCCTATAACACACGATAACATACGTTAAAGAACCAACAACACTAAAATATAGAACTCTTGACATATACTCAAAATCATCATCCGTACAAGGACATTGAGAAGATGATTAATTTGAATGAGGAGCAATGGGAGTGCTTCTGACTTAGCATCATGCATGTTAAAACAATGAATAATTTTCATAATTTAACTTTGTTTGGCTAAGAAATATCAAAACATATTTTCTGTCCCGAGTAATCCCCATACCTAGAATTTTCTTAACAACACCAAGATCCTTCATGCCAAACTCACTACTTAACTGTGCCTTTAAAGAAGTGATCTCGTCATTTCCCTTGAAAGCAATCAACATATAACAAGTACACAATGATCCATCAACAAATTTAGTGTAAGGACAACTATCATATACAAACCTCTTAAATCCATGTGCTATCATAAATGAATCAAACCTTTTATACCACTGTCTTGGAGACTGTTTCAAACCATATAGGGACCTCTTTAACTTGGAAACAAACTTCTCCTTACCAAATGCTATGAAACCTTTTGGTTGATCCATATAAATTTCCTCCTCCGGTTCTCCATGCAGAAAAGCAATCTTGACATATAATTGCACAAGCTCAAGATCATGCATAGCAATAATACCGAAAAATTCACACATGGAACTACTCTTGACAACTGGAGAGAACACACCATTATAATCAATACCAGGTATCTGACTGAAGCCCTTAGCCATTAACCTTGCCTTAAACCGCGTGGGCTAACTAGGAGACAAATCTTACTTTATTTTGACGATTCATTTGCAGTGAATGGTATTATTTTTTTAAATCAAGGGCACGTCATCCCATATGCCAGTTTCTCACGTGACTACATCTCTTCTTCCGTAGCAGCAATCCACTTCTTGCTATGACCGAAATAATGACTTTAGTGTATGTGGACGGCTCATGAATGTTCTTAACTTGTTCTGCACAACAAAAAGCATAATGAACAATGTCATTGAATTTTCGCCGCAAAACAGGGGGTGAGTGCTATAGAACATCATCATCATCATGAACCTTGGTATCTCGAGCATCATCAACATTACCATGAACATGTGCATCTGTAGTAGCAACATCATTATGAACAATTTAATTTTCCTTGTCATCAAGGTGCTTCACATGCACAATAACTTGGTGTGGCTCTACATCAAAAGTATATGTGGACAAATCATCATTATACAGAAATTATTCATTCAACGTGTGCATATGCAGTCCAACCAAAAACTCTCAATTGTGAATAATCAGTTGGTGTACCAGACCATGCCTCAGTGGGAGTTCTATTCTTAAGTCGAATGGGTGGTGACCTATTGATGATGTAGCAGGCGGTGGAGTTTGCTTCAATCCAAAAGCGTTTTCCCATGCGAGCATTAGACAACATGGAGTGAGCTCTGGATATGATGGTTCTATTCATGCACTCAACCACACCATTCCGTTAAGGAGTGTACGAGATGGTGTGGTGCGTGACGATGACAAAGTTTATACAATCATTTTTAAAAGATTTTGAACATAATTTCATACCATTGTTAGTACGAAGTATTTTTACCTTCCTCTTAGTTTGCATTTCTACCATAACTTTCCAATCCTTAAAGGCATCAAGCACATCATATTTCTTTTTCAGAAAATAAGGCCACTCTTTTATGGAGTAATCATCAATAATCATAAGCATACATCGAGCACCAACATCCAGGGGTTTACGAGAAGGTCCCCACAAATCAGCATGTACAAAATCTGTTATACCTTCTATGGTATGAACAACAACATTGAATTTTACCTTCATGTGCTTACCATCGAGGAGTTACCACTTGGTCAATTCTTCCATGCCAGGTTTACTCATATGCCCAAGGCGCATATGCCAAGTATTATTTTTACTAGATTTATCATAAGTAATAACAACAACAACAACAACAACAACAGTACCAATAATAGTGCTTCCTCTAATTAAGAACATATAACCTCGCAGAATTTAGATCACCTATCATATGAATGAGGGAAACTTATTTTACTTTCACAACTCCACCTAAACCGGAGTGTTTGTAACCTTTGATGTCAAGAGCACTTAGCGAGATGAGGTTTCTGGCCAAGCCTGGTATGTGTCTCACATCTGTCAATGTACGTATCATGCCATCATGCATCCTGATGTGAAAAGAACCAATGCCCACAATCTCACCTGGATTGTCATCTACCATATGCACAACAATTGCACTCTGCACAAACTAATAATTACGGAACCAATCTCTATTAGAGCATATATGAAACAAACATGTAGAATCAGATATACATTCATCATGACATGAAACACAGACAACAAAAACATTTAGATCATCATCTAAATCAGGATTATTACCAGATGTAACATTAACCTTAGCATCACCTTCAGATTTGTTTTTACGTTTCCACATACTATTCGGTTTCTTCTTATTTTCCAACTTACAACAATCATCAATGATGCCACCCTCTTTATTACAATACATGTATAATTGGTTATTTCCATATCCCACGGACTTCGAACGAACATTAACCTTAACATTTTCCTTCTCATGTATGCCTTGTACCCACAAAGCTTCTCCTTGGAGGATGATTCCTCAGATTTCAACACATCTTTCATATTTTCCTTTTGTTGAAGGGCTTCACATACTTCCGCAACAATTGGTTCATCATGGCTATATAATATGGCATCTTAGAAATTTGCAAAGTAACTAGGCAGAGAGCATAAAATTAGAGACCTAAATATTCATCATCATAGTTTACCTCCATATACTGTAATTCAGACAAACTCCTTCAATATCGGTAAGTGGTTCTGCATCAAACGAACTTCATGTAACTTGTGCATCGACAACTTCATCTTCATGGGCATCTTACTAGTTAGATCACTGGATATGCAGATCGATTCCAGTTTGAGCCCGAACACTGGTGTAGTTTTCTCCTCCAACAATTCTTGCAAAATATTGTTAGATAGATGAAGATGAATCATAGGAACAACCTTATGATATATATGCTTCTCACCATCATTACATGCCTTTTGTTTTTTATCATCAAACCCATCGAGTGCCTCATCAAGATCGGGATGCGCCAACACTGCCCACATCTTCACTTGCCACAGGGAAAACCTTGTGTCGTAATCCAACATCAGGAGATCAAACTTCATCGATGCGATGTCGTCGAAACCCTAGACATAAGCAAGGCTGCAATGCCTCTTGTTAGAGATACAACACGCAAATAAAATGACGAAGAATGAAACCAACACAAGAGACACAAGATTTTAAAATGGAAAACCCCTTCGAAGCGAAGGAAGAAAACCACGGGCACTAGCCAGCGAAGGTCACCATATCGGGAGAGGGTACAAACACCAGGGATTTACAACAGATCAACTTATCCCATGATGTGGCTTACAAGAGGAATATATGATAGAGGTGACCTTGGCCCAAACCTACCGGTGATGGTGTCACACCCTATGTTTTGTGTCACATCACTATTATTAATAAAGCTCAAAACTTTGGACCAAAAAAAAGTTTTATGTGGATTTGATGCTCGAATTGATTTGCTATTTTCTTGTTGTTTGAGTGTGCTCCTAATTCATAAAGCTCTCCTACTGTCATAACTTCTTCACTTGAGCTAAAACCTTGGCCAATGATCATGCCATGTGTATAGGTTGTAAAACTATTTTTGTACAAACATAGCTTGGCCAAAATGCATTTCCTAAATTAGGGTTTTCAAAACCCCCTAAGTTAAGGCTTGAACTACATGTCCTTAAATTAGAGTATATAAATCATTTAAAAAAATCATATTTGGAACTTATTATCTATAGGACCTCCCAAAACCACAAAAATAATTTTTTTAAATTTATTTTTTTATTTTATTTAAGGGATAATTTATTTTATGCATCTAGTTCGGTCACACCCGGCTGATTTACTCTAGTTTCTGAAACCACGCATTCCTGCCCAAACCACTTTTCGCGTCTTATGCTTTTACCATTTGACCATTTGACCGACACTTCAAAAACTTCATAACAAATTCTCCCTAACTCAGAAAAATGCCTATAAGATATCAAAATGTTCAAAAAACAACCACCTATACATGCATATCATTTGCATTCATGACAAAGGTGTTGGAAAGTCCCAATCTCGGTTTTATCTCAAAACTGAGATGGGTACTTTACATGTCGCACCCTGTTTTTACCTTACTTCAATTCAAGGCTTTTCAAAAATCTGAGTTTATTAAAACTTTTTAAGCAAGTGCTATGAATGCCATGATTTCCATTGTTTGTATGTACGCTTGATTGAGTGGATACAAGAAATATATTTTTATAACCTAATATTTCCAAAAAGGTCCTTTTCTCATTTTTGACTATTTCAAAACCTTGCTTTGGGTTTGCACTACAAGTCATTGATTTCTAGGGAGTGCCTTCAAGCAAAGATTGCATTCTAGTTTTGGCACTATTATAACTCTCCAATATCATAAAATAATTATTTTATATAATATTTTTCTATTTTATTTGCATGTCCTTTTCTGAGGCCAGAAATGATATTTCTGTATGGGAAATTATTTTTCTGCCTTAGAAAATCAGAGAAAATTTGGAAATACTCACAGGACATATATTTTCCATACATAAGATTTTCAACCCCTATTTATGTACAAAATATTTTAGCCAAAGCTTGAAAACCTATTCTGTCTGTTTTCATCTTTTGAAATATTTCCAAAGGAAATATTTCCAATAAATTCCCATAAAATTATAGCTTGTTTCCCAAGATATATTTGATGGCCATGCCAAATTTCACCTCATTACAAGGTCTTTTGGTTCACCAAATAATCCTAAAACCCTCTCTGTGCAGAACCAAGTTGAAGCAACTCTACATAGCAAAGTTTGTCCTAATGGCTTGAAACTTTGGAGGAGTGTTCAACACCCCAAATGAGGAGACCCTACCAAAAAATGGATTTATGGGGATTAATTTACCCACATTCACTTTTGAATGGACAGAACTGCCCATTTGGGGGTGATTTAAAGTTTGCACTGCCAAACTTGTCCAATGGAACTGAAATATGGTGGAGCATCCTATTTCCGCATCAAACTCAACCATGTTAACTTTCAGCACTAGTGGTGAAGGTTAACTACCCCAAACACCTGTTGAATACCTTCTGCCTGCATGGTCAAACAGGACTTAACCCCCTCTACACCCACATCCTTTCCAATAAACTCTTAGTGCAAGCTTCCATCACTAGTCCTCAACTGCAGACGAGTGGCCCCTCTCTGGTTCCAAGCAGAAGAGCCAAAAATATTCATTTTAGTCTCTGGTTCAAGGCTGATAGCTCCTCTTTAATCACCTCCTTTTACAAGCAGTGAGACGCTTGGCTCTCAAAAGGCTAAGGAGCATCTAACACAACCCCAGACAAGCCAGACACAGCCAAAGCACCCCAGAGCGCGCCAGCATGCCGTGGCATGCCAATACTACACTCTTCGTGCGCTACAGCACGCACCCGAGGCAAAGGTGGCTAGCACCGTCCGGTTCTCACCTCCCCTCGGTGTCCCTCCGCGTCTCCGACAACCCACCTGAATCAGGGAAGCCTCAGGGCCCCTCCTCCGCCTCTCTGCTGACTAGGGCGACGCGTGCCCGCGCGTGCCAGATTCGACCACAAGAATGCAGCCACACAACACGCGTGCACGTCGTCCTCTCTCTCTCGTTGAGTCTCTGGGGTCCTATACCACGTCTGCGAAACCATGGTATCGACACCGAGCTCTCTCCGCCTCTCCTGCAAGCCACGGTGAAACCATCGGCGCTCCTCGCTCGGTGAACCGTTGCTAGCCTATAAATAGGCCTCCCCCTTTGCTCCAGCACCTCACACCACTCCTCCAGAGCCCCAATCGAGCCCACAGCCACCCCATCCGAGCACAGAGAGCTCCCGTGCTCGAGATCGACTGAGGCCCCGCCGCTTCAGAGCTCCGTCGATCTAGGGCTATAGGCCAGTTTTCGCGCTCCTCTCACCTCCTCTGTGACCGTAGTGAGCTCAGGGAGCTTCTCCACCTCTCCCCCGAGCGAATCCCTGTCCGTAGCACCCTTCTCCTCCACCTCCCGAATCGGCTCCGCCGTGGCCTCGTCGTCGCCGGTGAACCAGGGCCTTCCCGTCGTTCCTTCGACCACCAGCAGGTAGGGGGCGATGCACTCGTTCCATTCCTGCCATCGTTGGGGCATGAGGGCGTCGGTGTCGCCGCAAACGTGCCTCCCCTCCCCTCTGTCCAGAGGAGGAAGATGACACCGACAAGCGTGCCCCACGTATCCGTGGCTAGTCTCTCCCCCTCTCTCCTCTCTGAGCCGCTGACCGCAGGGGCCCGCGCGTTAGGTCTGAACCTGATAGTGTGCGCGCCTCGGCTGCTTTTTGGCTGACTAGCCGGTTGGCGAGTTGGGCTGGCCCAGCCACTGGCCGAGCCAGGCCAGGGCTGAGCCCCCTTTTTCTTTTTGTTTTTATTCTATTTTGAAAATATTTTTGCAGAGATTATTATTTAATCAAATTTAATTATTTTTCCACCACAATTCTTCTAAAAATGTGTAGAATTTAATAGACCTGTTATACTAATTTTTATGAAAACTTTTCTGCATAGTTATAATTAAAAGGCTTATTTTGAATACTTTAGCTCTTGTTAATTTGATTTTTTTAAAATGGTCTTTTCATCAAAACAATAGACAAATATTTTTAAAACTATTATATAGAATTATCAGAATTGGTTAACATTTTTAAAGTAAGTTTGTGCTCTATTTTTGAGTGAGCTACTTATTTCTTTACTATTACTACGACGATAGATTCCGCGTTTGATGAAGGAGTTGGACTCGAAGATCCTAGATACTTAGCTGGTCAACGCAAGCTTCCCTTTGACCATGTTTGAGAAAAATATTATTTGCCTGCCAAGTAGAGTAATATTCCCGTTGCATATGATCATGAGTATTCGGTAAATCGTCGATAAGGTGTTACCGATGGCTCCTCTGGAGCTCTTGCATTTTGAGCATGATCCTACCACCTATGGGGATCACGCTGATATTATGTTGACAAGTAGATAGTAGAGCTACGCATAGTAGAAGCATGAGCATGATGAGGGTAAAGTTAATATCAAAGGTTTATGAAAATCCCGCAGGGTGCCACTAATGCCCGAGGGTGATGATGTTGAGTTGGTGGCACTTATGAGCAAGTGGTGCACTGGGTATATTGGTGTGAGTGGTTTCATAAATGGGATTAATTTTATGATGTGTCGACCGTCCCAACCTTACTTGTGCGATCATGTTACCCCTTTATAGGACGGGGCTTTGTTGATTACTCTGGTTGGTGCTAGCAAAGAGCCAGATTACTAGTGGCGAGAGTGATATGTGCTCACTGTCGTGACGGGGTCATACCAGGTAGGTCGACTATGTCATTTTTACGTGTTCCGAGCACACCGTTGGTATCCGCATGGATGATACAGTCTAGAGTCGGTGCTCGTAAGACGTACATCATGTGGGCTGGATACCAATCGAGTGGAACTCTTTGTCTAGTATCGTCAGGGGAAAGGCAACGATCGGGTACTTACTTCGGGTATGTTATATACCGCGAGTTGTGGATGACCCAGAAGTTTCCCGGATCTCGTGGGTACAGCGTACAACCTCTGCAGAGTGTAAAACTATTCGAATAGCCGTGTCCACGATCAAGGACAGTTGTGTAATCCTTCTTAAACTACGTCCAGTCGTTTCCACATAAACCAAGTGTGTGTGTGTGTGTGTGTTGCAGGAGTTATGTGAAAGAGTTGATATGACCAAGTTTGGTGACTTGGCATATCGGGTGAACCCGAAGTGTTCAGCCCTGAACAGATATGTTGATATCTGTAACCCGTTCTTTGAATATCATCTAGCTTATGATGCATATCCATAACTGTCTATGACCATGTTTATTTACATCCAAGCTTGCTTTCCACCAATGCTGCATATCACTTATTATCATACCAACTGCATTATCGATATCATGGGCTGTTTGCGAGTACATTCAAAGTACTCACTAGCTTGCCACTGGTTATGTTATTCACTAGACATGGAAGAACCGGAGTTTAGAGAAGAATTCGTCATCAGACACAGACACATGAACTAGGACGCTTCCCAGTCAGAATGCCTGTTGGTGAAGGCTGATGGCATGGGCCCCCATTTATTCCCAAGATTTCTGCTAGTAGTTGTATTGGTGTGATTGGCCTTATAGGCCCTACCTAAGTGAGATTTGACCATGATGGTCATTTGTTGTATTAAACGATATGTTGGATGTAAGACTCTTAATATTCAGTATCTGTGTGTTTGGTGAGCATTGATGTCTCGGATCACTGAGCATGTTCATTCTGCGATCTTCACTCGTAAGTCGGGGTGCCCACATTACAATACTTTTGTCAAGAATGCAAATGACATGCACATCTAGGTGATGTATTTTTGAACATTTTGATATCTTATTTGCATTTTCCCGAGTTAGTACGAATTTGTGATGAAGTTTTGAAAGTGTCAGTCAAACAGTTAAAGGGCAAAATCATAAGATGAGCAAAGTTGTTTGGGAAGGAACACGTGTTTTCAAAAACTAGGGGCACACAAGCCGAGTGTGACGCATCTAGGGGCATAAAAAAATTAACCCTTTATTGAAACGCTTTTTCCTGAGCCACAAATGGTCTTTTATAGGGGAAATTATTTTGAAGTTCGAAAAATGGTTGAGAAAATTTAGGGAGACTTAGTGGACATATATTTTCCATATATATGAGTTTCAACACATGGTCATATTCAAAATATTGGACAAAACCCTGCAAAACCCTTTGTGGATATTTCATGTCTTTGAAATATTTTTATAAGAAATATTGGCAAATAAATCTAGAAAAATTCTAGAAAATCACATTTTCCTCAAATGATGATCTTGCAAAGTTTCATCCCAATCCTAATTGTTTTGGATCATCAAAGTATCCCAAAACCGTGTGTGACCATTTCCAAGTTTGAACAATTTTGCAATGTCAAGTTTCTACAATTGTGCCGATCTTTGGTACGCATGCTCAAATTTTATAATCTTTCATCTAATCCAAGTGGTTCAAGAAGGATAATAGTGCAACATGGATTTGAACATGAGTTATATTTAATTTTCAAGGCCATTGGATTGCTTTACCTAGTCCAAAACATCATCAAACGCAAATGTTGCTATTCTGGCGCCTTCCACTATTCTCCTTGAGCTCAATTTTTTACCAGAGCTCTCCTTAATAACCTTCTACCTCCGACAACTAGATCTTGCCAAAGCTCAATCATTTGAAGGGTAAAATCCTCATCTGTCCACTTTGTTCACCAAGGACACAACCTCCCACCCCCTCCATTTCTTTTATCTTACCTCTCCCTTAGCTCTTAAGCACCCTAGGGCATCACTAGAACCTCTCGGCGCTACTAAACAAGTCAAAGTGCGTGGTACATGGCCCTGCCAGCCATATGGGCTTTCTGGAGCATGCTACAGTGCATCAGAGCACTGTAGGGGCGCCCTTCCCACCTCCCAACCACCTCAACTTCCCCCACTCGCTAGCGACCTCCCCTTAGCGTCTATGACATGCCAAGCGGTTGAACCCCTCCCTCCTCTCGCTCTCTCACCCGTTGCCACCCGTCTCGGCTAGTAAGCGCACATGCTCGGGTCCGCCACAGAATGCCCCCGCTCTCCAACTCCTTCCCCTGACCCAAGACCGCACCCAACAAGGCCGTATAAACTCCCCATAGCATAGTTGCGCCCTGTGGTCCCTAGGCCATGGCCGTGAGCTCGGCCCATGGTGCAGCATCGGCTCGCCATATAAGCCCCCGGGACATCTCTCTTCCCCTACCACCTTCACCCACTCCTAATCGAGCCCTTAGACCAGCAATTCTTCTCCGAAAACCCCGGTACTCGAGATCGAGCCACAACTCTGTCTCTTTGGCTAACCAGCCAGTGGGTCATACATTCCAAATCCTTCCCCATTCTCCTCATATATGAAACCTCATTAGCCAGCTGACCTTACTCCCCATCATTTTCCCTTTCATTTGCAGTCGGAGCCGACTGGAGAAAGCACCTCCTGAAGCGCCGCCACCATACTTCAGCATGTCAGGCGACTCACGAATCTCCGCCGAGTGTATCCACCTCCACCCGAATGGTGGTTCCCTCCCAAGCACGCCGGTGCCATCACCACCTTGAACCGCTGCTAGAGTCACTGCTTGTAATGCCCAGGATGCGATCTATGCTTATTTTGGCATGAGGGCCTCGAAATGGATAGAAGCCCATCTTGTCATTATGCAAGACTGGATATCGTTACAAGTAGATGTAAAGAAGATACGAGTAGACGGAATTGGTTTACACTCACCACAAGCCAATCATGATCATCTCAATACAAACATACATTCAAGGGTCTTTTACGTGTGTGTCCCTAACTCAAACCCACTACTCAGATTTGCCCCCAATTTCGAAGCCTGCTCAAATTTGCCCCTCTGCCGTCAAGCCCCCTTATAGGAATACCCTTCTATGTCATTACCGCCTAGTCAACGGGCTTTGACCGGCTCGTGAATAGTAACCTAGTGAATAGTAAATTCAAAAAATAGCAAACAAATTCAAAAAATCTGGAATTTTGTGGGATCAAAATACTCAGCTGCGCAAGGTGCGTGCTATTTGGGCATTCCACGAGCTCGTACCAAAGGAAAAAAATTATACGCCTATGAACAGTAAATTCCAAATAATAGCAAGAAAATTCAAAAAAATTTGATATTTTTTGGAGTCCAAGATGCTTGGGTGCACAAGGTGCGTGCAAATTTTTGTTGTGTTTGGACATTTTAGGAGCTCGTGGAGAAAAAACAAAATTTGGCTGGAGAACAAACATTGAAAAAATGCACTATTTTGGTTTTTTGCTAGAGTTCCTTGCATGCCATCTGATCACAAAAATTTGCACGCACCTTGCGCATCCAAGCATCTTGGACTCTAAAAAATTTCAAATATTTTTGAATTGTTTTGCTATTTTTTCGAATTTAGTATTTCTAGGTGTACAATTTTTAATTTTTTTCCTTTCGTACGAGGTCCTGGAATGTTCAAATAGCATGCAAATTTGCACGCACCTTGCGCGCCCGAGTATTTATGATCCCTCAAAATTTCAGCTTTTTTTAATATGTTTGCTATTTTTTATTTTACAGTTCACTGAGTTACTGTTGACCGAGACAGTCAAAGCATCTTGACCGGATGGTAACAACACAAATGGGCATTTCTATAAGGGGATTTGATAGCAGAGGCGTAAATTTGAGCATAGCTGAAAATTATTGGTAAATATGAGTGGGTGGTTCGAGTTAGGGACGTAATTGCAAATGACCTTACATTAAATCACCATTTAGAAGAGAAGGGTCCGACTACGAACGAAATCAAATGACAAATCCGACGTCTATCCTTGCTATCCAGGCTGCCAGCCTGGAACCCATGCTATGATCGAAGAAGAAGAAGGAAGTCCAAGTAGAACAATCATCGCTCTCACGTCAAAGTAACGCTTTACCTGTACCGCCAATTGTTGTTTTAGTAATCTGTGAGCCACAGGGACTCAACAACCTCATTTCCAAAGGTATTAAGACTAGCAAAGCTTAATGGGTGAGGTATGGTTAAGTGGTGAGCCTATAGCAAGCACTAATCATTTATGTGGGTGGTTAACTTATGAGTACGAGAATAAGAGGGGGGTGATCTACGCATAAACGGTTGTCAGCTAACAATGATCCCGAAGTGATCATGAACACCTACTTATGAGTCAAACATAACCCCACTGTTTCCTCTCTCGGATTCAAAACTCACGTGCAGAGACAGTCACGATTACACACACAGTTGGTATATTTTAATTGAGTTTACTTCAAGTTTGCTATGATCGGTTGTTAAACAAAGTTTCCAAGTTGCCACTTAACCGCGGGCACGACTCTGAGAAAGATTTAACCCTGCAGGGGTGCTCCAACTAGTCCATCACAAACTACCACAAGCTGTGTGGAATGACTCAACCATGGAAGACCCATAATTTCCTCAGAAATTTTGATGGAAAACCTCAACCTCGAGATAGCCCAAAGTATCCTCGGAATCCCATGCACAAGACATTCAAGAAAGGTAAAACAAATCCATTAAGGTTGCCCGGTGTGCCGACATACCCGATAGGAGTCGTGTATCTTGTTCTCAGGCCACGACCAGATGAGCTTGACGCCGGGTTGGCTGAGACCCCGGGTGACTAGTGGGCGCCGGGCATCACTCAGTTTGGACCAACGCTCATGAAGAGCACTGGCCCGAGGATTAATTAATCATCCATGGGGGTCGATGGGTCCCTATGCAATTTTATTAGTTATCAGGCAAACATAGTACCAAAGTTGGGCCTTGCTAGAAGAGTTTTATCCCAAAACAAAATCAAGTGGGTCCCCATAACAAACCACGCATGTTAGGAGCATAACACCGGTCCACAAGTAACTATGGTGGCAAAGGTGGAACAAGGGAACAAGCTAGAAGGCCAAGCTTTCCACCTCTTACCAAGTATATAGATGAATTAAATTAAATATCAATAACATGGTGATATAATAAGGAACCCATGTTTTCACAAGGAAGCAACTTACACGTGCAACTAGCAACAATATAAGAAGGGTCGAGCAAGCTGTAACATAGCCATACAAAGGTTTGCTCGAATATGGAGGGGGTTAGAGGCTTTATATTGGGGAGCGTTGCATGGGAAACAAAAATTTTCCTACGCACACGAAGACCTATCATGGTGATGTCCATCTACGAGAGGAGATTTGGATCTACGTACCCTTGTAGATCGCACAGCAGGAAGCGTTAAGAAACGCGGTTGATGTAGTGGAATGTCCTCACGTCCCTCGATCAACCCCACGAACCGTCCCATGAACCGTCCCACGATTCGTCCAACGAACTGTCCCGCAATCCGTCCCACGAACCGTCTCGCGATCCTTTGCACGAACCGTCTTGCGATTCGTCCCGATCTAGTGCCGAACGGACGACACCTCCGCGTTCATCACACGTACAACTCGACGATGATCTCGGCCTTCTTGATCCCGCAAGCAAGACGGAGAAGTAGATGAGTTCTCCGGCAGCGTGACGGCGCTCCGGTGGTGGTGAGGACCTACTCCTGCAGGGCTCCGCCCGAGCTCCGCAGAAATACGATCTAGAGGAAGAACTATGGTGTCTAGATCTGACTTGCACGTGGCAAAAGTTGTCTCAAATCAGCCCTAAATCACCACTATATATAGGAGGGAGGGGGAGGAGGCTTTCCTTGGGGACCAAGTCCTCAAGGGGCGCTGGCCAAAAGGAGAGGAGGAGTCCTACTCCAATCGTAGTCCAACTAGGATAGGAAAGTGGTGTCCTTGTCTTCCTTCCCACCTTTCTTTTTTTCCTTTTTCTTTGGTTTTCTCTTTATGGCGCCTAGGCCCTCTTGGGCTGTCTCACCAGCCCACTAAGGGCTGGTGCGCCACCCCTAGGGCCTTTGGGCTTCCCCGGGGAGGGTTGCCCCCCTCCCGGTGAACTTCCAGAACCCATTCGTCACTCCCGGTACATTCCCGGTAATGCCCGAAAACCTTCCGGTAACCAAATGAAGCCATCCTATATATCAATATTCGTTTCCGGACCATTCCGGAAACCCTTGTGATGTCCGTGATATCATCCGGGACTCGGAACAACATTCGGTAACCACACATATATAACTCAACTATACTAAACATCGCCGAACCTTAAGTGTGCAGACCCCTGTGGGTTCGAGAACTATGTAGACATGCCCCGATATACTCCTCAGTCAATATCCTATAGCGGGACCTGGATGCCCATATTGGATCCTACATATCCTATGAAGATCTTATCAGTTTGAACGTCAGTGTCAAGGATTCATATAATCCTGTATGTCATTCCCTTTGTCCTTCGGTATGTTACTTGCCCGAGATTTGATTGTCGGTATCCGCATACCTATTTCAATCTCGTTACCGGCAAGTCTATTTACTCGTTTTGTAATACAAGATCCGGTGACTTACACTTAGTCACATTGCTTGCAAGGCTTGTGTGTGATGTTGTATTACCGAGCGGGCCCCGAGATACCTCTCCGTCACACGGAGTGACAAATCCCAGTCTTGATCCATACTAACTCAACGGACACCTTCGGACATACCTGTAGAGCACCTATATAATCACCCAGTTACATTGCGACGTTTGATGCACACAAGGTATTCCTACGATGCCAGTGAGTTATATGATCTCATGGTCATAGGAACAAATACTTGACACGCAGAAAACAATAGCAATAAAACGACACGATCAATATGCTACGTTCGTAGTTTTGGGTCTTGTCCATCACATGATTCTCCTAATGATGTGATCCCATTATCAAGTGACAACACTTGCCTATGGCCAGGAAACCTTGACCATCTTTGATCAACGAACTAGTCAACTAGAGGTTCACTAGGGACAGTGTGTTGTCTATGTATCCACACATGTATTTGAGTTTCCAATCAATACAATTCTAGCGTGGATAATAAATGATTATTATGAACAAGGAAATATAATAATAACTAATTTATTATTGCCTCTAGGGTATATTTCCAACAGTCTCCCACTTGCACTATAGTCAATAATCTAGTTAACATCACCATGTGATTTTAACGAATCCAACACCCATATAGTTCTGGGGTCTGATCACGTCTTGCTCATGAGAGATGCTTTAGTCAACGGTTCTGAATCTTTCAGATCTGTGCGTGATTTACAAATCTTTATGTCATCTTATAGATGCTGCTACTACATGCTATTTGGAAATACTCCAAATATCTACTCTACTATACGAATCCTGTTCACTACTCATAGTTATTCGGATTAGTGTCAAAGCTTGCATCGACGCAACCCTCTACGACGAACTCTTTAACCACCTCCATAATCGAGAAAAATTCCTTAGTCTATTAGTTACTCGGGATATCTTTGACCACAACTCAGTGATTTAATCCTGGATCACTCTCTGTACCTCTTAACAGATTTGGGGCAAGGCACACATTAGGTGCGGTACACAGCATGGCATACTGTAGAGTCTATGGCTAAGGCATAGGAGACGACCTTCGTCCTTTCTCTTTCTTCTGCCATGGTTGGACTTTTGAGTCTTACTCATATTCACACCTTACAACACAACGAAGAACTCTTTCTTTGCTGATCTATTTTGAACTCCTTCAAAAACTTGTGAAGGCATGCATTTCATTTGAAAGTTCTGTTTAGCATTTTGATCTATCTGCATAGATCCTGATGCTCAATGTTCAAGTAGCTCTATCCAGGTTTTCCTTTGAAAAAACCCTTTCAAACAACCTTTATGCTTTACAGAAAGTCTACATTACTTCCGATCAACAATATGTCTACCACATATACTTATCAGAAATACTATAGTTCTCCCACTCACTTCTTTGGAAATACAAGTTTCTCATAAACATTGTACAAACCCAAAAGCTTCAATCATCTCATCAAAGCGTACATTCCAACTCCGAGATGCTTGCACCAGTCCAGAAAAGGATCGCTGAAGGTTGCATACTTTTTAGTATCTTTAGGATCGACAAAACCTTTTGGTTGTATCACATACAACCTTTCCTCAAGGAAACCATCGAGGAAACAATGTGTTGACATCCTATGTGCAATATTTCATAAATAATGCAATAGCTACTAACATAATTCTAACAGACTTTTAGCATCGCTACGACTGAGAAAGTCTCATCATAGTCAACTATTTGATCTTGTCGGAAACATCTTTGCGACAAGTCGAACTTTTCTTAATGGTGAATAGTCACCATCATCGTGTGTCTTCCTTTTAAAGATCCATCTTTACTCAATAGTCCTACGACCATCAAGTAGTTCTTCCAAAGTCTACACTTTGTTTTCATACATGGATCCTCTCTCGGATTTCATGACCTCCAGCCATTTGTCGGAATCCAGGCCCACCATCGCTTCTCCATAGCTCGTAGGTTCATTGTTGTTCAATAACATGACCTCCTAGACAGGGTTACCGTACCACTCTACAGCAGTACGCGACATTGTCGACCTACGAGGTGTGTAGTAACTTGATCCGAAGCTCAATGATCACTATCATCAGTTTCCACTTCAATTGGTGTAGGCGCCACACGAACATCTTCCTGCGCCCTGCTACACACTAGTTGAAGTGACGGTTCACTAACCTCATCAAGTTCCACCACCCTCCCACTCAATTATTTTGAGAGAAACCTTTCCTCGAGAAAGGACCTGTTTCTAGAAACAAACACTTTGCTTCCGGATCTGAGATAGGAGATGTATCCAACTAGTTTGGATATCATATGAAGATGCCTTTATACGCTTTTGGGTTCGAGCTTATCGGACTAATTTTTTTTCACATAAGCGTCGCAGCCCCAAACTTTTAAGAAAAGACATCTTAGGTTTCTCCAAACCATAATCTATACTGTCTCATCTCAATGGAAATATACGGTGCCCTATTTAAAGTGAATGCGGTTGTCTCTAATGCATAACCCACACACGATAGTGGTAATTCGATAAGAGACATCATAGTATGTGCTATATCCAATAGGGCGCGGCTATGACATTTAGACACATCATCGCACTATGGTGTTCTAGGTGGCATGAACTACGAAACAATTTCCACATTGTCTTAAGTGCGTACCAAAACTCGTAACTCACATATTCATCTCTATGATCGTATCGTAGACTGTTTATCCTCTTGTCACGACAATCTTCACTCTGAAATAGCTTTGAACTTTTCAATATTTCAGACTTGTGATTCATCAAGTAAATACTCCTGCATCTACTCAAATCGTCAGTGAAGTAAGAACATAACGATATCCACTGCTTGCCTCAGCACTCATTAGACTGCACACATCAAAAATGTATTACTCCCAACAAGTTACTCTCTTTTTCATGTGGCATGATCTGCATGTCTCAAGTGATTCAAAATCAAGTGAATCCAAATGATCCATCCGCATGGAGTTTCTTCATGCGTTTTACACCAACATGACTCAAGTGGCAGTGCCACAACTAAGTGGTACTATCATTATTACTTTGTATCTTTTGGCACCAATATTATGAACATGTGTAACACTACGATCGAGATTCAATAAACCATTGAGGGTAATTATTCAAGCAAATAGAATAACTATTTTTCTCGTTAAATGAATAATCGTATTGCAATAAACACGATCCAAGCATGTTCATGCTCAACGCAAATACCGAATAACAATTATTTAGGTTTTACCACCAATCCCGATGATAGAGGGAGCGTGTGATGTTTGATCACATCAACCTTGGAAACACTTCCAACACGTATCATCACCTCGCCTTTAGCCAGTCTCCGTTTATTCTGTAGCTTTTTATTTCGAGTTACTAATCACTTAGCAACCGAACCGGTATCTAAGACCCTCGTGCTATTAGGAGTACTAGTAAAGTACACATCAATATCTTGTATATCAAATACACATCTTTCGACTTTGCCAGCCTTCTTATCTACGAAGTCTCCAGGGTAGCTCTATCTCAGTGACTGTTCCCCTCATAACAGAAGCACTTAGTCTCGGGTTTGGGTTCAATCTCGGTTTTTTTCATTAGAGCAGCAACTTGTTTGCCCTTTCATGAAGTATCCCTTCTAGCCCTTGCCCTTCTTAAAACTAGTGGTTTTACTAACCATCAACAATTGATGCTCTTTCTTGATTTCTAGTTTCGTAGTGTCAAACATTGTGAATCGCTCAAGGATCATCATATCTATCTTTGATATGTTATAGTTCATCACGAAGCTCTAGCAGCTTAGTGACAGTGACTTTGGAGAACAATCACTATCTCATCTGGAGGATTAACTCCCACTTGATTCAATCGATTGTTGTACTCAGACAATCTGAGAACATGCTCAATGATTTGAGCTTTTTCTCCTTTACTTTGGAGACAAAGAATCCTGTCGGAGGTCTCATACCTCTCAACAATGGCACGAGCATGAAATCTCAATTTCATCTCTTAGAACATCTCTTATGTTCCGTGACATTTTCAAAGACGTCTTCGGCGCCTTGCTTCTAAGCCATTAAGTATTGAGCACTGAACTATCACGTAGTCATCAAAAACGTGTATGTCAGATGTTCACAACATCCACATACGACGCTCGAGGTGCAGCACACCGAGTGGTGCATTAAGGACATAAGCGTTCTGCGCAGCAATGAGGACAATCCTCAGTTTTACGGACCCAGTCCGCAAAGTTGCTACTATCAACTTTCAACTAAATTTTCTCTAGGAACATATAAAAACAGTAGAGCTATAGCGCAAGCTACATCTTAATTCGCAAAGACCATTAGACTATGTTCATGATAATTAGTTCAATTAATCATATTAGATAGAACTCCCACTCAAAAAGTACATCTCTCTAGTCATTTGAGTGGTACATGATCCAAATTCTCTATCTCAACTCCGATCATCACGTGAGTCGAGAATAGTTTCAGTGGTAAGAATCTCTATGCTAATCATATCAACTATACGATTCATGCTCGACCTTTCGGTCTCATGTGTTCCGAGGCCATGTCTGCACATGCTAGGCTCGTCAAGGTTAACCTGAGTATTCCGCATGTGCAACTGTTTTGCACCCGTTGTATGTGAACGTTGAGTCTATCACACCCGATCATCACGTGGTGTCTCGAAACGACGAACTGTAGCAACGGTGCACAGTCGGGGAGAACATAATTTTGTCTTGAAATTTTAGTGAGAGATCACCTCATAATGCTACCGTTGTTCTAAGAAAAATAAGGTGCATAAAAGGATTAACATCACATGCAATTCATAAGTGACATGATATGGCCATCATCATGTGCTTCTTGATCTCCATCACCAAAGCACCGACACAATCTTCTTGTCACCGGCGCCACACCATGATCTCCATCATCATGATCTCCATAAACGTGTCGCCATCGGGGTTGTTGTGATACTTATGCTATTACTACTAAAGCTACTGTTGGGGAACGTCGCATGGGAAACAAAAAGTTTCCTACGCGCACGAAGACCTATCATGGTGATGTCCATCTACGAGAGGGGATGAGTGATCTACGTACCCTTGTAGATCGTACAGCAGAAGCGTTAGAGAACGCGGTTGATGTAGTGGAACGTCCTCATGTCCCTCGATCCGCCCCGCGAACAATCCCGCGATCAGTCCCACGATCTAGTACCGAACGGACGGCACCTCCGCGTTCAGCACACGTACAGCTCGACGATGATCTCGGCCTTCTTGATCCAGCAAGAGAGAAGGAGAGGTAGAAGAGTTCTCCGGCAGCGTGACGGCGCTCCGGAGGTTGGTGATGATCTCGTCTCAGCAGGGCTCCGCCCGAGCTCCGCAGAAATGCGATCTAGAGGAAAAACTATGGAGGTATGTGGTCGGGCAGCCGTGAGAAAGTCGTCTCAAATCTGCCCTAAAAGCCCCATATATATAGGAGGAGGGAGGGGAACCTTGCCTTGGGGTCCAAGGGATCCCCAAGGGGTCGGCCGAGCCAGGGGGGAGGACTCTCCCCCCCCCCAAACCGAGTCATACTTGGTTTGGTGGGAGGGAGTCCTTCCCCCTTCCCACTTCTCCTTTTTTTTTCCTTTCCTTTGATTTTTTCTCTCTTGGCGCATAGGGTATTGGTGGGCTATCCCACCAGCCCACTAAGGGCTGGTGTGACCCCCCCAAATGCCTATGGGCTTCCCCGGAGTGGGTTGCCCCCCTCCGGTGAACTCCCGGAACCCATTCATCATTCCCGGTACATTCCCGGTAACTCCGAAAACCTTCCGATAATCAAATGAGGTCATCCTATATATCAATCTTTGTTTCCGGACCATTCCGGAAACCCTCGTGACGTCCGTGATCTTATCCGGGACTCCGAACAACATTCGGTAACCAACCATATAACTCAAATACGCATAAAACAACGTCGAACCTTAAGTGTGCAGACCCTGCGGGTTCGAGAACTATGCAGACATGACCCGAGAGACTCCTCGGTCAATATCCAATAGCGGGACCTGGATGCCCATATTGGATCCTACATATTCTACGAAGATCTTATCGTTTGAACCTCAGTGCCAAGGATTCGTACAATACCGTATGTCATTCCCTTTGTCCTTCGGTATGTTACTTGCCCGAGATTCGATCGTCAGTATCCGCATACCTATTTCAATCTCGTTTACCGGCAAGTCTCTTTACTCGTTCCGTAATACAAGATCCCGTAACTTACACTAAGTTACATTGCTTGCAAGGCTTGTGTGTGATGTTGTATTACCGAGTGGGCCCCGAGATACCTCTCCGTCACACGGAGTGACAAATCCCAGTCTTGATCCATACTAACTCAACTAACACCTTCGGAGATACCTGTAGAGCATCTTTATAGTCACCCAGTTACGTTGCGACGTTTGATACACACAAAGCATTCCTCCGGTGTCAGTGAGTTATATGATCTCATGGTCATAGGAATAAATACTTGACACGCAGAAAACAGTAGCAACAAAATGACACGATCAACATGCTACGTCTATTAGTTTGGGTCTAGTCCATCACGTGATTCTCCTAATGACGTGATCCAGTTATCAAGCAACAACACCTTGTTTATAATCAGAAGACACTGATTATCATCGATCAACTGGCTAGCCAACTAGAGGCATGCTAGGGACGGTGTTTTGTCTATGTATCCACACATGTAAATGAGTCTTCATTCAATACAATTATAGCATGGATAATAAACTATTATCTTGATACAGGAATTATAATAATAACTATACATTTATTATTGCCTCTAGGGCATAATTCCAACAGTCTCCCACTTGCACTAGAGTCAATAATCTAGCCCTCACATCACCATGTGAATTACATTGTAATAAATCTAACACCCATACAGTTCTGGTGTCGATCATGTTTTGGCCGTGGAAGAGGTTTAGTCAGCGGGTCTGCTACATTCAGATCCGTGTGCACTTTGCATATATTTACGTCCTCCTCCTCGACGTAGTCGCGGATGAGGTTGAAGCGTCGTTTGATGTGTCTGGTCTTCTTGTGAAACCTTGGTTCCTTTGCTAAGGCAATGGCACCAGTGTTGTCACAGAACAAGGTTATTGGATCCAGTGCACTTGGCACCACTCCAAGATCCGTCATGAACTGCTTCATCCAGACACCCTCCTTAGCCGCCTCCGAGGCAGCCATGTACTCCGCTTCACATGTAGAATCTGCTACGACGCTTTGCTTGGAACTGCACCAGCTTACTGCACCCCCATTAAGAATAAATACGTATCCGGTTTGCGACTTAGAGTCGTCCGGATCTGTGTCAAAGCTTGCATCGACGTAACCTTTTACGGCGAGCTCTTCGTCACCTCCATACACGAGAAACATCTCCTTAGTCCTTTTCAGGTACTTCAGGATATTCTTGACCGCCGTCCAGTGATCCACTCCTGGATTACTCTGGAACCTACCTGCCATGCTTATGGCCAGGCTAACATCTGGTCTAGTGCACAACATTGCATACATGATAGAGCCTATGGCTGAAGCATAGGGGACGGAGCGCATATGCTCTCTATCTTCATCAGTTGCTGGGCACTGAGTCTTACTCAATTTCGTACCTTGTAACACTGGCAAGAATCCTTTCTTGGACTGTTCCATTTTGAACCTCTTCAAAACTTTATCAAGGTATGTGCTTTGTGAAAGTCCTATCAGGCGTTTTGATCTATCCCTATAGATCTTAATGCCTAGAATGTAAGCAGCTTCTCCTAGGTCCTTCATAGAGAAACTTTTATTCAAGTAACCTTTTATGCTCTCCAAAAGCTCTACGTTGTTCGCAATCAGTAATATGTCATCCACATATAATATTAGAAACGCCACAGAGCTCCCACTCACTTTCTTGTAAATACAAGATTCTCCAACCACTTGTATAAACCCAAATGCTTTGATCACCTCATCAAAGTGTTTGTTCCAACTCCGAGATGCTTGCACCAGTCCATAAATGGATCGCTGGAGCTTGCACACCCTGTCAGCATTTTTAGGATCGACAAAACCTTCGGGTTGCATGATATACAACTCTTCCTTAAGGAAACCGTTAAGGAACGCCGTTTTGACATCCATCTGCCAGATTTCATAATCGAAAAATGCAGCTATTGCTAACATGATTCTGACGGACTTAAGCATCGCTACGGGAGAGAAAGTCTCATCGTAGTCAATTCCTGGAACTTGTGAAAAACCCTTTGCCACAAGTCGAGCTTTATAAACGGTCACATTACCGTCAGCGTCCGTCTTCTTCTTAAAGATCCATTTGTTCTGAATAGCCTTGCGGCCTTCAGGCAGCCTCTCCAAAGTCCACACTTTGTTCTCATACATGGATCCTATCTCGGATTTCATGGCTTCTAGCCATTTGTTGGAATCTGGGCCCACCATTGCTTCTTCATAATTTGCAGGTTCATTGTTGTCTAACAACATGATTGATAAGACGGGATTACCGTACCACTCTGGAGCAGCGCGTGATCTCGTCGACCTGCGTGGTTCAACATAAACTTGAACTGGAGTTTCATGATCATCATCATTAACTTCCTCCTCAACCGGCGTCGCAATGACAGAGGTTTCCCCTTGCCCCGCGCCACCATCTAGAGGGATGAGAGGTTTGACAACCTCGTCAAGTTCTATCTTCCTCCCACTCAATTCTCTCGAGAGAAACTCCTTCTCGAGAAAAGTTCCGTTCTTAGCAACAAACACTTTGCCCTCGGATTTGAGATAGCAGGTGTACCCAACTGTCTCTTTTGGGTAACCTATGAAGACGCACTTTTCCGCTTTGGGTTCCAGCTTTTCAGGCTGAAGCTTTTTGACATAAGCATCACATCCCCAAACTTTAAGGAACGACAACTTTGGCCTTTTGCCATACCACAGTTCGTATGGTGTCATCTCAACGGATTTCGATGGTGCCCTATTTAAAGTGAATGCAGCTGTTTCCAATGCATAACCCCAAAACGATAACGGCAAATCAGTAAGAGACATCATAGATCGCACCATTTCTAACAAAGTACGATTACGACGTTCGGACACACCATTACGCTGTGGTGTTCCAGGCGGTGTTAACTGCGAAACAATTCCACATTGTTTTAAGTGAGTACCAAACTCGAAACTCAGATATTCACCCCCACGATCAGACCGTAGGAACTTGATCTTCTTGTTACGATGATTTTCCACTTCACTCTGAAATTGCTTGAACTTTTCAAATGTTTCAGACTTGTGCTTCATCAAGTAGACATAACCATATCTACTTAAATCGTCAGTGAAGGTGAGAAAGTAACGATATCCGCCGCGTGCCTCCACGCTCATTGGACCACACACATCGGTATGTATGATTTCCAAAAAGTCACTTGCACGCTCCATTGTTCCGGAGAACGGAGTCTTAGTCATCTTGCCCATGAGGCATGGTTCGCACGTGTCAAGTGAATCAAAGTCAAGTGACTCCAAAAGTGCATCAGCATGGAGTTTCTTCATGCGCTTTACACCAATATGACCCAAGCGGCAGTGCCACAAAAATATGGCGCTATCATTGTTTACTCTAACTCTGTTGGTCTCAATGTTATGTATATGCGTATCTCTATCAAGATTCAATATGAACAATCCTCTCACATTCGGTGCATGACCATAAAAGATGTTACTCATAGAAATAGAACAACCATTATTCTTAGACTTAAAAGAGTAACCGTCTCGCATTAAACAAGATCCAGATATAATGTTCATGCTCAACGCAGGCACTAAATAACAATGATTTAAGTTCATCACTAATCCCGATTGTAGTTGAAGTGACACTGTGCCGACGGCGATTGCATCAACCTTGGAACCGTTTCCTACGCGCATCGTCACTTCGTCTTTCGCCAGCCTTTGTCTATTCCGCAGTTCCTGCTTCGAGTTGCAAATGTGAGCAACAGAACCGGTATCGAATACCCAGGCACTACTACGAGAGCCGGTTAAGTACACATCAATAACATGTATATCAAATATACCTGATTTTCCTTTGCCCGCCTTCTTATCTGCCAGATACTTGGGGCAATTGCGATTCGAGTGACCCATACCCTTGCAATAGAAGCACTCTGTTTCAGGCTTAGGTCCAACCTTGGGCTTCTTCGGTGGATTGGCAACAGGCTTGCCGCTCTTCTTGGAATTGCCCTTCTTGCCTTTGCCGTTTCTCTTGAAACTAGTGGTCTTGCTCACCATCAACACTTGATGCTCTTTACGGAGTTTAGACTCTACGACTTTCAGCATCGCAAACAACTCGCCGGGAGACTTGTTCATCCCTTGCAGGTTGTAGTTCAACACAAAGCCTTTATAGCTTGGCGGCAGTGATTGAAGGATTCTGTCAGTGATAGCTTCTTGCGGGAGTTCAATCCCTAGTTCAGCTAGACGGTTTGAGTACCCAGACATTTTGAGCACATGTTCACTGACAGACGAGTTTTCCTCCATCTTGCAAGCATAGAATTTATCGGAGGTCTCATATCTCTCGATCCGGCATTCTTCTGAAAGATAAACTTCAACTCCTGGAACATCTCAAATGCTCCATGACGCTCAAAGCGACGTTGAAGTCCCGGTTCTAAGCCATACAAGACTGCACATTGAACTATTGAGTAGTCCTCCTTACGTGCTAACCAAGCGTTCTTAACATCCTGATCAGCCGTAGCGGGTGGTTCATCTCCTAGCGCAGCATTAAGGACATAATCCTTCTTTCCAGCTTGTAAGATTAGCTTAAGATTACGAGCCCAGTCTACAAAGTTGCTTCCATCATCTTTCAACTTAGCTTTCTCTAGGAACGTATTAAAATTGAGGATGACACTTGCGTGAGCCATGATCTACAACACAAATATATTCAAAGTGGACTTAGACTATGTTCAAGATAATTAGAGTTCAACTTAATCAAATTATATGCTAAACTCCCACTCAAAAAGTACATCTCTCTAGTCATTTGAGTGGTTCCTGATCCACTTACACTATCCCAAGTCCGATCATCACGTGAGTCGAGAGTAGTTTCAGTGGAAAGCATCCCTATGCTAATCATATCAGCTATATGATTCATGATCGACCTTTCGGTCTCATGTGTTCCGAGGCCATGTCTGCACATGCTAGGCTCGTCAAGCTTAACCCGAGTGTTCCGCGTGCGCAACTGTTTTGCACCCGTTGTATGTGAACGTTGAGTCTATCACACCCGATCATCACGTGGTGTCTCGAAACGACGAACTGTAGCAACGGTGCACAGTCGGGGAGAACACAATTTCGTCTTGAAATTTTAGTGAGAGATCACCTCATAATGCTACCGTCGTTCTAAGAAAAATAAGGTGCATAAAAGGATTAACATCACATGCAATTCATAAGTGACATGATATGGCCATTATCACGTGCTTCTTGATCTCCATCACCAAAGCACCGGCACGATCTTGTTGTCACCGGCGCCACACCATGATCATCCATCAACGTGTTGCCATCGGGGTTGTCGTGCTACTTATGCTATTACTACTAAAGCTACATCCTAGCAAAATAGTAAACGCATCTGCAAGCACAAATATGTTAGTATAAAGACAACCCTATGGCTCCTGCCGGTTGCCGTACCATCGACGTGCAAGTCGATATTTCTATTACAACATGATCATCTCATACATCCAATATATCACATCACATCATTGGCCATATCACATCACAATCATACCCTGCAAAAACAAGTTAGACGTCCTCTAATTTTGTTGTTGCAAGTTTTACGTGGTGACCAAGGGTATCTAGTAGGATCGCATCTTACTTACGCAAACACCACAACGGAGATATATGAGCTGCTATTTAACCTCATCCAAGGACCTCCTCGGTCAAATCCGATTCAACTAAAGTTGGAGAAACCGTCACTTGCCAGTCATCTTTGAGCAAAGGGGGTTACTCGTAACGATGAAACCAGTCTCTCGTAAGCGTACGAGTAATGTCGGTCCAAGCCGCTTCAATCCAACAATACCGCGGAATCCAGAAAATACTAAGGAGGGCAGCAAAACGCACATCACCGCCCACAAAACCTTTTGTGTTCTACTCGAGAAGACATCTACGCATGAACCTAGCTCATGATGCCACTGTTGGGGAACGTCGCATGGGAAACAAAAATTTTCCTACGCGCACGAAGACCTATCATGGTGATGTCCATCTACGAGAGGGGATGAGTGATCTACGTACCCTTGTAGATAGTACAGCAGAAGCGTTAGAGAACGCGGTTGATGTAGTGGAACGTCCTCACGTCCCTCGATCCGCCCCGCGAACAATCCCGCGATCAGTCCCACGATCTAGTACCGAACGGACGGCACCTCCGCGTTCAGCACACGTACAGCTCGACGATGATCTCGGCCTTCTTGATCCAGCAAGAGAGACAGAGAGGTAGAAGAGTTCTCCGGCAGCGTGACGGCGCTCCGGAGGTTGGTGATGATCTCGTCTCAGCAGGGCTCCGCCCGAGCTCCGCAGAAACGCGATCTAGAGGAAAAACTATGGAGGTATGTGGTCGGGCAGCCGTGAGAAAGTCATCTCAAATCTGCCCTAAAAGCCCCATATATATAGGAGGAGGGAGGGGAACCTTGCCTTGGGGTCCAAGGGATCCCCAAGGGGTCGGCCGAGCCAGGGGGGAGGACTCTCCCCCCCCAAACCGAGTCCTACTTGGTTTGGTGGGAGGGAGTCCTTCCCCCTTCCCACTTCTCCTTTTTTTTTCCTTTCCTTTGATTTTTTCTCTCTTGGCGCATAGGGGATTGGTGGGCTGTCCCACCAGCCCAGTAAGGGCTGGTGTGACCCCCCCCAAATGCCTATGGGCTTCCCCGGAGTGTACTGCCCCCCTCCGGTGAACTCCCGGAACCCATTCGTCATTCCCGGTACATTCCCGGTAACTCCGAAAACCTTCCGGTAATCAAATGAGGTCATCCTATATATCAATCTTCGTTTCCGGACCATTCCGGAAACCCTCGTGACATCCGTGATCTCATCCGGGACTCCCAACAACATTCGGTAACCAACCATATAACTCAAATACGCATAAAACAACGTCGAACCTTAAGTGTGCAGACCCTGCGGGTTCGAGAACTATGCAGACATGACCCGAGAGACTCCTCGGTCAATATCCAATAGCGGGACCTGGATGCCCATATTGGATCCTACATATTCTACGAAGATCTTATCGTTTGAACCTCAGTGCCAAGGATTCGTACAATACCGTATGTCATTCCCTTTGTCCTTCGGTATGTTACTTGCCCGAGATTCGATCGTCAGTATCCGCATACCTATTTCAATCTCGTTTACCGGCAAGTCTCTTTACTCGTTCCGTAATACAAGATCCCGTAACTTACACTAAGTTACATTGCTTGCAAGGCTTGTGTGTGATGTTGTATTACCGAGTGGGCCCCGAGATACCTCTCCGTCACACGGAGTGACAAATCCCAGTCTTGATCCATACTAACTCAACTAACACCTTCGGAGATACCTGTAGAGCATCTTTATAGTCACCCAGTTACGTTGCGACGTTTGATACACACAAAGCATTCCTCCGGTGTCAGTGAGTTATATGATCTCATGGTCATAGGAATAAATACTTGACACGCAGAAAACAGTAGCAACAAAATGACACGATCAACATGCTACGTCTATTAGTTTGGGTCTAGTCCATCACGTGATTCTCCTAATGATGTGATCCAGTTATCAAGCAACAACACCTTGTTTATAATCAGAAGACACTGATTATCATCGATCAACTGGCTAGCCAACTAGAGGCATGCTAGGGACGGTGTTTTGTCTATGTATCCACACATGTAAATGAGTCTTCATTCAATACAATTATAGCATGGATAATAAACTATTATCTTGATACAGGAATTATAATAATAACTATACATTTATTATTGCCTCTAGGGCATAATTCCAACAGCTACGTCCTAGCAATATAGTAAACGCATCTGCAAACACAAATGTTAGTTTAAAGACAACCCTATGGCTCCTGCCGGTTGTCGTACCATCAACGTGCAAGTCGATATTACCTATTACAACATGATCATCTCATACATCCAATATATCATATCACGTCATTGGCCATATCATATCACAAGCAGACCCTGCAAAAACAAGTTAGACGTCCTCTAATTTGTTGTTGCATGTTTTACATGGCTGCTATGGGTATCTAGTATGATCGCATCTTACTTATGCAAAAACCACGACGGAGATGTGCACATTGCTATTTAACCTCTCCAAGGACTGCCTCGGTCAAAACCAATTCAACTAAAGTTGAAGAAACCGACACCCGCCAGTCATCTTTATGCAACGAGGTTGCATGTCAATTGATAAAACCAGTCTTCCGTAAGCATACGAATAATGTTGGTCCGGGCCGCTTCAATCCAACAATACCGCTGAATCGAGAAAAGACTAAGGAGGACAGCAAATCGAACATCACCGTCCACAAAACCCTTTGTGTTCTACTCGAGATAACATCTACGCATGAACCTAGCTCTGATACCACCGTTGGGGAATGTTGCATGGGAAACAAAAAAATTCCAACACACACGAAGACCTATCATGGTGATGTCCATCTACGAGAGGAGATTTGGATCTTCGTACCCTTGTAGATCGTACAACAAGAAGCATTAAGAAACGTGGTTGATGTAGTGGAACGTCCTCACGTCCCTCGATCAGCCCCACGAACCGTCCCATGAACCGTCCCACGATCCATCCCACGAACCGTCCCGTGATCCGTCCCACGAATCGTCTCGCGATCCGTTGCACGAACCGTCTTGCGATCCGTCCCGATCTTGTGCCGAACGGACGGCAACTCCGCGTTCAGCACACGTACAACTCGATGATGTTCTCGGCCTTCTTAATCCAGCAAGCAAGACGGAGAAGTAGATGAGTTCTCCGGCAGCGTGACAGTGCTCCGGTGGTGGTGAGGATCTACTCCCACAGGGCTCCGCCCGAGCTTCGCAGAAATACGATCTAGAGGAAGAACTCTGGTGTCTAGATCTGAGTTGCACGTGGCAAAAGTTGTCTCAAATCAGCCCTAAATCACCACTATATATAGGAGGGAGGGGGAGGAGGCTTGCCTTGAGGAAGGGGCGCCGGCGAAGAGGAGAGGAGGAGTCCTACTCCAATCCTAGTCCAACTAGGATTGGAAAGTGCAGTCCTTCTCTTCCTTCCCACCTTTCTTTTTTTCCTTTTTCTTTGGTTTTTTCTTTATGGCGCCTAGGCCATCTTGGGCTGTCCCACCAGCCCACTAAGGGCTGGTGCGCCACCCATAGGGCCTTTGGGCTTCCCCGGGGAGGGTTGCCCCCCTCACGGTGAACTTCTGGAACCCATTCGTCACTCCTGGTACATTCCCAGTAATGCCCGAAAACCTTCCGGTAACCAAATGAAGCCATCCTATATATCAATCTTCGTTTCCGGACCATTCCGGAAACCCTTGTGATGTCCGTGATATCACCCGGGACTCGGAACAACATTCGGTAACCACACATATATAACTCAACTATACTAAACATCGCCGAACCTTAAGTGTGCAGACCCCTGTGGGTTCGAGAACTATGTAGACATGCCCCGAGGTACTCGTGAGTCAATATCCTATAGCGGGACCTGGATGCCCATATTGGATCCTACATATCCTATGAAGATCTTATCGGTTTGAACTTCAGTGTCAAGGATTCATATAATCCTGTATGTCATTCCCTTTGTCCTTCGGTATGTTACTTGCCCGAGATTTGATCGTTGGTATCCGCATACCTATTCCAATCTCGTTACCAGCAAGTCTCTTTACTCGTTATGTAATACAAGATCCCGTGACTTACACTTACTTGCAAGGCTTGTGTGTGATGTTGTATTACCGAGTGGGCCCCAAGATACCTCTCCGTCACACGGAGTGACAAATTCCAATCTTGATCCATACTGACTCAACGGACACCTTCGGAGATACCTGTAGAGTACCTTTATATTCACCCAGTTACGTTGCAACATTTGATGCACACAAGGTATTCCTGCGGTGCCAGTGAGTTATATGATCTCATGGTCATAGGAATAAATACTTGACACGCAGAAAACAATAGCAATAAAACGACACGATCAATATGCTACATTCATAATTTTGAGTCTTGTCCATCACATGATTCTCCTAATGATGTGATGCCGTTATCAAGTGACAACACTTGCCTATGGCCAGGAAAATTTGATCGTCTTTGATCAACGAACTAGTCAACTAGAGGCTCACTAGGGACAGTGTGTTGTCTATGTATCCACACATGTATTTGAGTTTCCAATCAATACAATTCTAGCATGGATAATAAACGATTATTATGAACAAGGAAATATAATAATAACTAATTTATTATTGCCTCTAGGGCATATTTCCAACACTTTCATGGCAATGTTAGGAGGCTTGACATAAAAGGTGGTAGGCAGCAAGACATAGCGATAGAAACAAAACAACTAGCATACCAATGATAGTAGTGGTATCTAGGGAAATGATCTTCTTGCTTGAGATCCTGCCTAGAAGAAGAATGAATCCGTGAAGAAGACAAACCAACGTAGTCAAACGAATCCTCACACCGAGAAGAAATAATCCAGAAACAACAATCAACACATGATAAAACCACAACATGTTCATCACAAGATGCATAATAAAAGATGATGCATCTCCATGTAATTACGCATGACACAGTAAAGCACAACAATCAATTTCTACACATTAAGTGAAGCTCAATATGCAATGAGTTGCATATTGATGAAACTCCAAGTTTTGAATTATTTAGTTCAATATTGTTTAGGTACACGACAATGTTAAATTTTATTAAACATGGCAAGAGGTGAAGCATAAATAAACCACACTATCTAGGCATTTTACATGAGCTCAGAAAGAAATTATAATATTTCCGAAGCGACCCCATATGTTAATTTTGAAATTGGTCCAGATCTGAACTAAACATATTTTATATTTGTTAAATAGGGAAACAAATAGCACCATGTGATTCTACACGTCATTCTAGTTGATTAACATATATAGATCATCTAAAAGAGAGTTACGGTCTAAAAGATATGAGCAACACAAGGTAATATGTCTTGAATGCAAAATGTATGCAAATGATAGCCACAAGCATGTTAAATCAATGATGAAACAATATATTATGAAACTACATGAGATTATAAGAAAGTTTCATATGTGGCATCTTCCAAATGGAGCAATGGTTCAACAAATACAACCAATACAAGAAATAGGCATAATCTGCTCAAAAACAAGAACATGGTATTTTGCGCACATCAAAACAACAAGCTACATGGATCTAAATTGCTCAAACAAGACATGAGGCAGTAGTAGAAAATATGAAAAATAACCATCTTCTAACAACAAGTTGATTAGAAGCATGGATAACTAGGAAACGAGCTCACAAAATGGCTACTTGAACACACTTTCAGACCTAGTGAAATTATTAGTTTCAACCATGCAGTTTTATCACGAGGACATATTGTCAGCAAGAAAAACATATGCTACAGGTCATATAATGGCATAATGTTTTTACCACGTGGTAGTAGGTATGATGCACTTCATTTATTTCCACACTAGCAAGGTCTATATATGCACACATTCATAGCTAGCATCCCTACAACATGACACCCAAATAATCACATTATCATGCTTGGAATTATTTGACCCTACCAAATAGCAACATCATCTTATCATGTTCACATGAACAAAACTAAAGCTAAGCATGTCATACATGGCATGGGAAACCTACTAACAACATCTAGTCATAGTCTACTACAAATCACTCCATTTCACACGTTCAAAATAGGCATGGTTTGCTTAAATCGAGCTCCACAAAATGGAACTTTAAGAAAACAGATTGCAGTTTTTAACATGATAGAACATTGGGAGAAACAAATGAGCATGTTAATAATAATATACATGGCAACCAGAGGCATGGCATCATAGTAGACATATTATAGATGACATCTCATGAAGAAACCACATGCAAAAGGCCTACGGTTTATTTGCAATCACCCACAAAACTTTGAAGAAAATAATAGTTTAGACGTATTCACTAAGCACTTGCAACATATATATGAGCACACAAATGCGTCGTATTGTAGAGCGCGAACAGTAGACCATTTTTCATATGAAGTTTATTTCAATCGGAGCTACACTTATTTAGTTATGAAATAACTCATTTTAACATGGCATTTATGCAAAACAATGCAAACAACAAGTTTAAATATTTTACACACGCATGAAAGTGAATATTTGTAATCTACGCAAAATTCTGGATATTTACATAAATAAAACATTCCCATCCGATGCACGGTTATTTATTTACGAGTGTTTTAAAAATCATGCTTTTTTGAAATTATGAAATTCAGTGGACAATAGATAAAATCGTAGACCCTGGAAAAAATGGATAGTTGGCCAAATCTAGGCAGTGCACTCGGCGACATATACTAAATTCACACATGAGCGGGGATAGAGGAGGGCGCTCACCACGGGCTTGAGTAGGCCGACCTGTGGAGGAGGACCACGAGGGGCAAGATGGCTGGGCTGGGCAAACAAACTAGGCCGGCTCGAGCGACACTCTCGGTGATGTGAGGAGCTCGTGCAAGGGTGGCCGGCCTTGATCAGGCGCAGGCGGGCCTACGATGGGCGTGCACGGCCATAGCAGGGAGGGGGCTACTGGAGGTGACATGGCACCCTCCCATTGGCCGCGGGAGTAGCGGCGGTGGAAAGTTGATTGGCAGCGCAGGTCCCAAGGAAAGAGGGAGAGGGCTAAAATGGCATGGGAGGTCCTTCCTTTTATAGGAAGGATGTGCTAGGTTAGGGATTTTTGCTCTATTTTCGAGCCGTAGGATATCTATCCGACGGCTCCCTGCAGAGGGGACTTAGGCTTGGTGGTAGTGGGCTGTGTAGATGGGCTAGGCTGAAATGAGAGGGAGGTTGTACAGCCCGACACAGGTTTTAAACACCAAAAATGTCTGATGTTTTGACCTACTATACTGCCGCTAAACATTTAATAGTTCAGGTATCAAATGTACTCCGATTGCGATGAAATTTGGTAGGCAACCTAGCTACATAAAAATAAGACCTCACACTCTCTTTGAACCCATTCCGAGAAAGTTTTATACACACCTTTTAAAAATAAATTTAAATGATGTCGTGGGCGGCGTGCGTGTGTGGTTAGTCTCGAACGGTCAATGACATAAACGGAGAGAACCGACAACTAACGACGGATGGAAGTTTTGGAAACTAACGGAACCAAAGTGCCGATGCAATGAGGATGATGTGCGTGATGCGATGATGAATGCAACAAACAAAATAATCACATAGCGACAACGGAATAAAAGGGGAATCTTCTGGAGCGTCGGTTCCGGGCTGTTACAACTCTCCTCCACTAACAAGAGACATCCACCCGAGATCTTAGAATGAGAAGAGAAAGATAAAGAGAAATAGGTAAAACTTGGTTGCTTCTTTGACAGCGAGTGAAACCAATAATATTTGAAGGTTGCAAAGAGGTTGAAGAATGATATGAGGAACAAGCAAGAATTCAGTAGAAATTTGGGCAACACTTTAGTACAAAAGAGAGGCAAAACTGATAAGATGCAGGATCTTGAAAAGAGGACATAATACTCCAATTAAATGGATAAGAATAAGGAACAAACAAGATCTTGATAAGACGAAATGATTTATTCAAAGGGAGCAACATCACAAAGCCTCCAGAACAAAAGAATGGAAACTAGATCATTCGACGGAGAAGAAAATGACAACTTCTACCACAACTGGATTTGAAAAGGATCCTTAATAGAAGTATTGAGCGGAGTTGTTGGAAAATCAACATCGAAAAGAACAAGCCCGTTGTGGGCTTATGGAAACCATCTACAAATTATGAGGTGACAACCATCCACTAACGTAAATAATTGATTGCTTGGGAGAAACAAGAGATGCAAAACTCCTTTCACCAAAGGACATATTAAGAACTTTGATCAACGATAATCACCATAATAGCAACAATCCTTATGAAAAGCTTCAGGTGAAATATAATCCAAGATAACTTCAATGAAGTAATCATGGCTTGAAAATATCTCATGATCAAAGAATTGGTGGGTTCAAATATCTCATTCTTGAAACAAATTCTTTTTGAGAAGCCTCATGCATCAAAATGCTGGAACACCACCTCAATGGATAATGGAGGAAGAATTGCACTTCAAAATGCAAGAGAAAGAACACTCGAGGTTCTCCAACATAAATCTTGAAGGGCACCTTGAGAATGAATTAAATCCTTGAAGAACCACCCTCAAGAATCTCCATACACAAAAGAATGCTAAAACAAAATGAAGGTTGAAAAGAATAAGATTATATGGCCTTGCAAAGATTTAGATGAAGCTTCACGGAGAGATACTTTAGAAGACTTGGAATTCCGTAAAAAAATGTGAACACTTGAAATCTAGAATTTGATATCATGAACAACTCCAGAATAAGGATTGAACTCACCTCAAGGAAAGAAGAATAAGAATTATATTATGCTTATCCTTCACCAAGTTAAATTGATGACAAGTAAGGCATTTGGCATACCACTACACAAACTTGAAGAAGTCTTCTACGAAACACCGGTAAGAATTCACAACTGAACGAGGAAACACAAATGAATGGAATACATGAGAATGAAGAGATCATGATCTGTTTATCATAAAACTTCAAAAAGTAACTCGAATAATTGAGATAGGAACGAAGAGACAACAGTCCAGAATATTTTGAGAACGAAAGCTGAAAGCTGAGAGTGAAGAAATCTTCTGAAATGATGGCCCTCGGAGGATCAAGAAATGAAAGCAAATCTGAAATGCAACAGATAGATATGGAAGGAATTACTCATGATCAAAACCAATTTGAGGGAGAGCACGAAGATGAGGTGACAATCTTCAAAAGAATGGACAAGATTTAAGAGAACCACTTCTTCGGTTTTCCAAGCTGAGAATTATGACGAGCAACAACACCATGAATTACCGAGACACTCCGGAATAATGAATGAAGAACGGTTCAGCCAACGATGAAAATAATTTGAAAACGATCTTGGAGAAGGGATATGACTGATGAACATCATTCTTACGCCTTACTTGAGAGAACTGGAAGAGCGAGGTAAGATCCTGGAAAAACCTGTGGGTAATGGTCCCACTCAAAAGAAATCACCGTTGAAACAATTAGTTAGAAGGACATATTGCACCGCTATAAATTAAGAACTTGGTGAGGTGACAACCTTGAAATAATTTGAAGGATTTGAATGAAAACATGAATATTCTGAGATATCTTCAGCACTACGGCTAGAATACAGAGGTTGAAGAAACAAGAGAGGCTTGGATAAGAATTTCCAACATGGGAAGCATTGAACAAATTCAAAGGATAGGATGGACACCGGAAGCTTGAAGTGAATCCAACGGAGAAGAAAACAAGAATGAAGAAAGATGAATTCGAAACTCCTTACAATATTCATAAGGAATCATTAGATACTATACGAAATGAAAAGATAGCAGAAGCAATAATGAAGGAAAGGTACATGGTTGATTATTTAATCATTGAATAAAAAGGACAGGAGGGTGGGAAAAAACAAAGACAACTTGGGACAGAAGAGACACACTTCGGAAAGAAATATGAGGATGGATCTTCGAAATATTGAAATGGATTGAATTAACATGAAGAGAAGCACTCTGGATGGAAAATAATTAACATGACAATTTGATTGAGAAAAGGACTAGCACTCTCATAGAAATATGAGAACACCACTTAGAAAAGGTATGAAATACAAACTTGACATTGAAGCAACTCGAATGACCATACTCCAACAAAACAAGGATGAGGCTTGCAAATTAAGCGAGAAACATATTCATGATAGAGATTTCGTCCGATATTTTTTAGCTAAGGCTCGCACGGGTTCGACCGTACATTGGATTGTCGTATTGAAATGACGCTCGAATTTGCTCCCTAGGCATAGATAACTACAAGGTGTTAGAGCATGTTTCTCCTTATGTGGTTTTGGTAATTGATGACAATTCCTATGGACTAATGGTTGCCTTAAGTTATATTTATAGGATTTGTCCATAGGCACTTCTTGAAGTCCATCTGTTTTGTTCAAGGAGTTTGTATGATGACCAAAGTGGTATTCAAGGTATTATCCAAATAATGGTCATAGTGACACAAGGTTGATCAAGATCGTCAGGCAAAGAGTAAATCAAAGTGAAAAACACACAAAGAGTACAATATGTACCGAGAGGGATCAAGTGATCCCATGGTATGGTAAGCATTGTCCATTACGTGTTTGTGTACTAACCCATGTTCTTCGTGAGAGTTCTATGTGGGGTTAGGTGTGTTTCCATTGGCTTGCGTTTAGAGGAAGATCTCATACCACCAATGAAGGATGACGTCAAGTGGTGACTGTCATCAAGATTGCGGTGTGCAAGTTCAAGTGGATCAGCACGGAGATATCATGCTTGAAGCTTGTTGTCCATTGTGGTGGCAATGGACTTGTGACGATATGCTGAAGAGCGTCTCACCCATGTTGTGTATGGGGAGCAATCAACTAGTCTTCATCAAGCCAACACAATCAAGAAGGTGGTCCATCTCGAGGAAGCCAATATCATCGTCATCTACCTCAAGAGGACGAGGTACAAGGTATAGGTTTTCCCTTGATAGGTTTTCTGTTTTAGGATAGATTGTCGTACTGTCAAGGGGGGCTCTCAAGTGATTAGCTCGATCGTATCGTTCGTTGAGAGCTCAAACAATTTGCATCCTTGCATCATACTTCTTGGTTCTTGTTTGGTGTTTCTCTTTGTGAGTTTTAGAGCTTATGGTCATCTTCATGACAAGCTCGAGTTCATCAAAAACGAAGTCCATATGCATCTACTATGTTGTTGTCGATGTTGGGTTTTTTTTGATCCTTCATTCGTAGAGGTCTCACATCTCTATATCATTGGCATTTTCATATCTGCATGGTCTTGAGTTATTATTGTTTGGATAGCTCTTGTCGTCCTGAATCCAACAAGCTTGGGTTTGCTCGATTCGGAGCTTGTATGCGAAAGTTATGGCTGTTTCACTGGCGAGCGGTAGTACCGCTTGTGCCAAGTGGTAGTACCGCTCCCTAGCAGTAGTACCGCTCTGGATGGACGGTAGTACCGCTTCGGGACAGTAGTACCTCTCTCTGAGCGGTTGTACTTCGTCGGACTTTTTGCGAATACTTTTCCAAGCGGTGGTAGGCCCGAAAGTAATATCTTTACTACCGTGGCCTAGCGGTAGTACCGCTCGTCGCTAGCGGTAGTACCGCTAGAGGCAGCGGTAGTACCGCGCCTCTCAAGCGGTAGTACCGCTGTGCGCGGGCTTTAAGTGGGGGTAACGGTCTGACTCCTTCCCCCACTATATAAAGGGGGTTTTCTTCCCCCTTGGACCAATCTGACTGTTTGAGCTCGTGTTCTTCCTCCATTATTGACCTTCTTAGAGCTTGCTAACTCTCAATCCCTCCAATGATTCTTGCTAGTTCTTGATGGAAAAGGGAGAGGAGATCTAGATACACATCTCCACCAATCACTTTCTCCTGTATGTGAGGGGAACCCCTTGGATCTAGATCTTAGAGTTCTTTGTGAGCTCCTTGTTCTTCCTCTCGTATTTCTCCATAGCTTTTTTGTTGTTGTGGAGGGATTTGAGTGTGCGGGAATTGACCACTTCGTGTGTTCTTGCCATTGCATTAGTTGCATATGTTTGAGTTCTCCACAGTGACACGTGGAACTGAGAAGTTGAGAAGCTTATTACCCTCTGGTACTTAGTACCCTAGAGATTGTTCTTCGTGGATGATTTGGCGTCGTAGAAGCTTGGTGGTGGCTCAGAGCTCAATCATTGTGGTGTAAAGCTCCGGGCAAGCGTCGGGGTCTCCAATTAGGTTGTGGAGATTGCCCCGAGCAATTTGTATGGGTACTGGTGACCTCCCCCAAGGGTTACCATTTGTACGGGTTTGGTGACCGCCCTCAAGGGTCCCTTAGTGGAATCACGGCATCTTTCATTGTGCGAGGGTGTGAGGATATTACGGTGGCCTTAGTGGCATCTTGGGGAGCATTGTGCCTCAACACCGCTCCAAGGGAGATTAGCATCCGCAAGGGTGTGAACTTCGGGATACATTATCGTCTCCACGTGCCTCAGTTATCTCTTACCCGAACCCTTTACTTATGCACTTTACTTTGTGATAGCCATATTGTTTCTTGTCATATATCTTGCTATCACTTAGTTGTTTATCTTGCTTAGCATAAGTTGTTGGTGCAAATAGTTGAGCCTAGTTGTTTTAGGTTTTGTGCTTGACAAATTAAACGTTAGTTTTATTCCGCATTTGTTCAAGCCTAAACCGTAATTATTTTAAAGTGCCTATTCACCCCCCCTCTAGGCGACATCCACGTCCTTTCAATTGGTATCGGAGCTAGGTCTCTCTTTATTAGGTTTAACCACCTAGAGAGTAAGGATGTCGACTAGGGGTTTAGGATTCTTTGACACTTAGTTTCAATGGCTCAAATTTTGATGTTTGGGTAATTTGCATGCTTAATCACTTTTGGGTCATGGACCCAAACTTGGAGCGAATTGTAGATATGGGTTTTTATCCTCCAAAGGATTCTCAAAATATATCTCTAGAGGATGAGAAAAACTCTTATCTCAATGCTCAAGCTTCTAATGTGCTTTTTGATGCTTTGAGCAATGTAGTTATATTTCAACTCATGCCATTCCGGGATGCTCATGAGTTGTGGACAAAGCTTCAAGATCAATATGGTATGTCAAAGATTCGTGGGAATTATTGTTGTCCATCCACCTCCGGTCATGTGGTCTTCTCAACTTCATCTACTTCACGTACATGTGGATTGCCACAAGGTAATGACATTGTGAGTAGTCGAGATCATTGCAATGATGATAGTGGGCTTATTGTTGATGATCCTTCATCACTATATTATTGGAATGCTTCATCTTTGAGTGGTAACACTTCGAGAACTCTAAATGTTTTACATGCTTGTGTTGATAGTCCGTGTATATCATGTAAAATCGGCTTGACTAAATCTCATGATGATATGCTTTCTATATCTTGTTGCCATGATAAAAAATGTATCTATTTCCTCGAGTTGTTGTGCTTCAAGGGATCCCACACAATCATCTATTGTTTCTCACTTTTGCCTTATGGCTAAGGCTTTAAAGGTATCTCCTTCTTTGAATCCAAATAAATCTCATGACGATGATGTTGATGATAATGAGGATGAGGATAAATATGAAGAGAGTGATGATATTGCATCCTTAAAAATTAAGGGTGAAATTATTTTTAAATCTCTTTATAAGAATAAACTTGCTTGTTCCAACTTCATGGAAATCATGTCTATTGCAACTGATGGAAAGAAATATACTGAGGAGTTGGAAGCTTATCTTGATTTGCATGAGGCCACCATTGAGAGAATGGAAGGTCATGAGCGTGATTACACTAATGAGATCGCAGAGCTATCTCAAGCTCTTGAAAATGAACAAACCACCAAGGAATCTCTTGAGGAGACCTTTGCTCTCTAATTATCTAGATTAAAGGAATCCCATGATAGAGCTCTCGAGGTGGCTAATGATTTTAGAACTAAAAATGATAATCTTGAAGTTGCACATGCTAAACTCCTTGAGGACTATGAGCACCTAAAAAATGGCTCAAGGGCTATTAAGAGTTCGCTCATCGAACTCACGGAGTCTCATGCTCAACTTGAAGCTTCACATGCTAAAGAGCTTGCCAAGTTGCCTTCTCCTCTTATTGCTAATGATGATGCTTGTGCTACTAACTCTACTTCTTGTGAAGCATCCATTTTAAAGGAGAATGTTGAGCTAACGGCTCAACTTGAGTTGCTATCTAGAAATTATGGCAAATTGGAAGAAAATCATGTAATGCTCACAAGCTCTCATGATGATCTTCTAGCATCCCATAATGTGCTAAAATTAGCTCATGGGGCTATTACTACCAAGGTAACATCAAGTGAGCCTCATGTGGACAATGGCACTACTTCTAGTCAAAATGCTAAATTGCCATGTGCTAGTCCTCGTAATTCATCTACTCATAATGTTGCTACCTCTTGTGATGAATTACTTTCCATGCCTTGTTGCTCTAACAATGAAGCTTATACTTCCTCTAGTACTTATGTTGATACTAACCATGTAGAGGAAATCAAAGAGCTCAAGGCCCAAGTCACTTCTTTTTAGAAAGACTTGGAAAAGAGTCATGAAGGGATGTCCACACTCAACAATGTCTTGTGTGGGCAAAATCCCCGAATGACAAAACAGGACTTGGATTCAACTACAACAAGAAGAAGAAGTCCAAAAGCTTCAAGAAGAAGGGCCAACAACAAGTCAAGAATTCTGCCAAGATTATTTGTTTCAAGTGCAAAATTGAAGGGCACCATGTTAGATTTTGGCCACTAAAGAAGAAGCCCCAAAGCCAGAAGCATAAAGCAAAGCGGCCACAAGTTCAATCACATACTCAACTACAAGTTGAAGAAATGCCTTATCCCAAGAAGACCCAAGCCAACACTCCTCATGTTGAGAAATCAATAGGGAAGAAATTAAATTGTAGATGTTTCTACTTATGTCGTGAGAAGGGTCACTTCACTTCTTCTTGCACGAGAGGTAATTTATCCAACCCAATAATTATTGATGATATCTATTCTCTTGGGAAGGATAAGGTTCGCAATGTGTTTGTCAAGTTTGTTGGTACTCAAAGTGGTGTCAAGAAAAGTACCATTTGGGTTGCCAAGCCTATTGTGACCAACCTCTTAGGACCCAACATGGTTGGGGATCAACAATCCGAAACTTGATCAATAGGTGATTGTGGAGGACATTGGATATTTGGATACATAATGAAGAATTAAGGGGCCTTCATCATTCATATTATCTCAAGCCAAGTCATTTGGATTATCGAGTTTTTATCTTATATCCAATATGCCTTCTTACGGTAACTTGTACTTAAACTGTTTACATTGTTAGTTACTTGCCCCTTTGCATTGTGGTTTTGTACCTTGCATGTGTTTGTATATGTTGTGCTTCCAACCTGCTTATCTTGAGTAATCGAGTATGTGTATGTTGGTTTGCACATCATGTACATGTGAGTCTTGTATTGAGCCTTTTTGCATCTTGTTTGTATCTTTGTTGGCTCTTGTGAGAGATTAATGGATTATCCCATTGTGGGGGAGTGATGTTATTTGCACACCTCACAATCCTATAAATGTGTATACATGAGGAATACCACTTAGTATTGATATTTCAAGATTATCTAGTTTCTATGTGGTATGTCTTACTCATGAGAAATTCAATTTCTATATGGTGGATTAATTATCTCTTGTTGGTATTAATTTGCCACTTGTTAATATTGTTGGGTTATCACATTATGGTGAGTAATATGCTATGTGCATATTACAAGCCTAGAAAATGTGTACATTTGAGGTATTGCCACTTAATGTTGATATTGTAAATTATCTTGTTCCTAGGTGGCATGTTAGCTCTACAAGTGTCATTTGCTTGTGTTTTAGGGGTAAAGATGATGTTGGATATATTTGCAATCTACCAATGAGTATTATTTCCAACATACTTCTTGTCCTTGACAATTGGTATTCCCATCATGTGGTAGAAATTGCTAATCGTCTTTACATTGGATTTTGTGTTCCGTTTGTCTTCCTTGCCTCTTGTGGATCTATTTTAACATGTCTAGTGTTTTTATAGATATGGAGAAAGTGATGATCCCATCTTGTGAATTTTGTATTTAAATGCAAATTCTATATAATGCACATCTCTTGGGGGAGCTATCCTATTTACTTTAGAACACTCTCTTTATTCGCCCATCATAAAATATTTTGATCCCCATCAAGTGTGTGTTGATGGGAGGCAAGTCTTGCTCTTTATGATGCTTTGTGCCATCATGAAAATTTATCGAGGGTTTGGTTTGTTGGAACCTAGCTCTCTTTTGGAAACTAGATACCTCGTGTTTGTTTTCCTTCAATTGGTATCTTGTTTCCTTTTATTTGGCATATGTCAATGGATATCTCATTCCTTGAGGTATCTTTTAATTCATATCCTTCAAGTGATAGTTTTTCGTTTGGTATCTTATTATCATTTGATACCTTGTCTTTTGGTGTATTATCAACTTTGTGTTGAGTTGATTCTTGAAAGCCTTGAGCATGCATATTTACTATATATAGCTTCTTTTGCTTGCTTTCTTTCTTTGACCCAATATATAGGGGAAACTCCACCTTGTCATAAGTTTGCTAAAGTGTGCATGAAATTCAAATTCATATCGATGTGCACATATGTATGTGGAGTTTGTCCTATGTATTTTTTTTTCTAACTCTTTGGTCCCAATGAGTTTGGGCACCATTTTGTTTGTTTTGTTGTTCCAGGAACAATTGGAGATGCGTTTGATGCTTGGTTCACCTACAAGGAAGGTGTTGAGACCATGTGATTATTGGAGCCAAGTTAGGATGATCAACGAACAACTATCTACTACATCAATCCAATGTTGTCTCAGTAACAAGTATCTACTTCATGCATTTATTTCCTGCAAAGGCCCAAACCTGTCTTTTCTTGGCCAGGTTGCATCATGGCATGAATCTCTTGATTCTTTCTTGTAATTCTTGTTTCCTTTCTCAAAGCATCCGAACGATGATGTCTTATTGCTAGTTGGGATGTCTTTGATGTTCGTATGTTGGAAGTTCATATTGTACAATAAGAAAATATTAGGCCATGTGCTATGCTTCCAAGCAAAGATCTTATTGATATATTTATGACTCCCTTTTGGATATATTGTTTGTTCCTTCTTGTAACCATTTCGTGTGTACATCCTTCTTTGTGGATATATATCATCATGCTTGTCTTCTGCTTAGAATCTTTTACACATCAGAGAAGTTACATCTCTAATTGATATCCTCTTTTCTTTCACGTCCACCGTTGCATTTCGTTTTTCAGTTTTTGGTGGCTTTGTGAAAGGATTTTTCTTGAGTGCGTATCTTATATTCCTACATTATTGGCTTTCTTAACTTTTTGTCTATTTTGGCAATCGATGCCAATGGGGGAGAAGTTTGGAGAGTTTAGTTTGGTTATCCTTAGAGGGTTTTTCTTTTATTTCATAAGCATTTACATCTTGTGCGCATGCATTACTGCTTTGCATGTGTGTGCTTGGTTATGCTTATTTCCTTATATAAACTCTCTTTAAGTGGTTGTCATCAATTACCAAAATGGGGGAGATTATTAGAGCATATTTATCCATATTTGGTTTTGGTAATTGATGACAATTCCTATGGACTAATGGTTGCCTTAAGTTATATTTATAGGATTTGTCCATAGGCACTTCTTGAAGTCCTTGTGTTGGGTTCAAGGAGTTTATATGATGACCAAGGTGGTATTCAAGGTACTATCCAAAGAATGGTCATAGAGACACAAGGTTGATCAAGATTGTTAGACAAAGAGTAAATCAATATGATCAACACACAAAGCGTACAAGATGTAACGAGAGCGATCAACTGATCCCATGGAATGGTAATCATTGTCCACTACGTGTTTGTGTACTAACTCATGGTCCTCATGAGAGTTCTATGTGGGGTTAGGTGTGTTTCCATGGTCTTGCGTCTAGAGGAAGATCTCATACAACCCATGAAGGATGACATTAAGTGGTGATCGTCATCAAGATTGCGGTGTGCAAGTTCAAGTGGATCAGCATGAAGATATCATGCTTGAAGCTTGCCCTCCATTGTGGTGGCAATGGACTTGTGAAGATATGCTGAAGAGCGGCTCACCCATGTTGTGTATGTGGGAGCAATCAAGTACTCTTCATCAAGCCAACACAATCAAGAAGGTTGTCCATCTTGAGGATGCCAAGATCATCGTCATCTAGCTCAAGAGGACGAGGTGCAAGGTATAGGTTTTCCCTTGATAGGTTTTCTGTTTTAGGATAGATTGTCGTACTGTCAAGGGGGGCTCTCAAGTGAGTAGATCGATCGTATCGTTCGTTGAGACTCGAACCATTTGCATCCTTGCATCATACTTATTGGTTCTTGTTTGGTGTTTCTCTTTGTTAGTTTTAGAGCTTATGGTCATCTTCATGATAAGCTCGAGTTCATCGAAAACGGAGTCCATATGCATCTACTATGATGTTTTCGATGTTGGAGTTTTTGCCGGTTCTTCATTCATAGAGGTCTCACATCTCTATATCGTTGGCATTTTCATATATCTATGGTCTTGAGTTTTCACTGTTTGGATAGCACTTCTCCTCCTGAATCCAACAAGCTTGGGTTTGGTCGATTTGGATCTCGTATGCAAAAGTTATGGCTGTTTCAGTGGCGAGCGATAGTACCGCTTGTGCCAAGCGGTAGTACCGCTCCGGGTGGGCGGTAGTACCGCTCTGAGTTGGCGGTAGTACCACTTCGGGATGGTAGTACCTCTCTCTGAGCGGTTGTACTTCGTCGGACTTTTTGCGAATACTTTTCCAAGCGGTGGTAGGCCCGACAGTAATATCTTTACTACCGTGGCCTAACGGTAGTACCACTAGGTGTAGCGGTACTACCACTCCTCGCCAGCGGTAGTACCGCGCCTTGTCAGCGGCAGTACCGCTGTGCGCCGGCTGTAAGTTGGGGTAATGGTCTGATTCCTTCCCCCACTGTATAAAGGGGGTCTTCATCCCCCTTGGACCAATCCGACTATTTGAGCTCGTGTTCTTCCTCCATTGTTGACCTTCTTTGAGCTTGCTAACTCTCAATCCCTCCAATGATTATTGCTAGTTCTTGAGAGAAAAGGGAGAGGAGATCTAGATCCACATCTCCACCAATCACTTTCTCCTCTATGTGAGGGGAACCCCTCGGATCTAGATCTTGGAGTTATTTGTGAGCTCCTTGTTCTTCCTCTCATATTTATCCATAGCTTTTGTTGTGGTGGAGGGATTTGAGTGTGAGGGACTTGACCATTTCGTGTGTTCTTGTCATTGCATTAGTTGCATCGGCTTGAGTTCTCCACGGTGATACGTGGAAGTGAGAAGTTGAGAAGCTTATTACCCTTTGGTACTTAGAACCCTAGAGATTGTTCTTCGTGGATGTTTTGGCGTCCTAGAAGCTTGGTGGTGCCTCGGAGCTCAATCATTGTGGTGTAAAGCTCTGGGCAAGCGTCGGGTTCTCCAATTAGGTTGTGGAGATTGCCCCGAGCAATTTGTACGGGTACCGGTGACCGCCCCCAAGGGTTACCATTTGTATGGGTTTTGTGACCGCCCTCAAGGGTCCCTTAGTGGAATCATGGCATCTTGCTTTGTGCGAGGGCGTGAGGAGATTACGGTGGCCTTAGTGGCATCTTGGGGAGAACTGTGCCTCCACACCACCCCAACAGAGATTAGCATCCGCAAGGGTGTGAACTTCGGGATACATCATCGTCTCCACGTACCTCGGTTATCTCTTACCCGAACCCTTTACTTATGAACTTTACTTTGTGATAGCCATATTGTTTCTTGTCATATATCTTGCTATCACTTAGTTGTTTATCTTGCTTAGCATAAGTTGTTGGCGCACATAGTTGAGCCTAGTTGTTTTAGGTTTTGTGCTTGACAAATTAAACGTTAGTTTTATTCCGCATTTGTTCAAGCCTAAACCATAATTATTTTAAAGCGCCTATTCACCCTCCTCTAGGCGACATCCACGTCCTTTCACAAGGCTTGATGAAGCATATCTGACGACACATATGGCGAACCCCAACGGTCCTCTGTAAGAAAGACCATGAACAAATGAATTCGCTAGATGTCGAATCCCAACCTCACATCATGCATCTGGTGGAAGGCAGCCTAGGTACATACTTGAATTCCCACCTAAGAACTTCTCAAAGATTTCTTGGTTATGCTATCAGGTTGAAGGTCCAGGAACCTACTCAATGTAATCAACTGCATGACCTTTCCTGCAACTATCAATACATATCCAAGAAGTTTCGCAAACTCATCTACATCAGAGCTTCGAAAAAACTACAATTCTAGACCTGATAGACCATCCGAGCTATCTCCACCAGTACTGGGGAAAATTCACGACACTATTTGCCACCAAGCAATAGTATTGAAGCATTTCGATGTCCGCGTCCTGAGATACTAAGGAAGCTGAACGATAACAAGGCTCGAAAACCCCTTGGAGCTCTACTCCTTGATAACAGGAGGCACCAAGTCTGAACTCTGTCACATCGGCATCATATAGATTCCAAAATACCCGCATGATCCTATATTTTTTGAGTGAGAAGAGGGGTAGAATTAAAATTCCTACGTCAGTATTCCTCACTGGAGCATTGAAGAGGAGTAAAAATAATCCTACTTTTTGATATATATATATATATATATATGTATAACTGGACTGAAAGTAGTTTTTCACTCAACTCGACTCAGTCAAGGGCGATCAATCAAGGAGGCTCCTATGTGAGTACTGCTTTGCTACCAACTTGTAACACCCAATATGCGACCATATCCTTATTTTGGCATGAGGGCCTCGATAGGGATAGAAGCGCATCATGTTGTCTTGCAAGAGTGGATATTGTTACAAGTACAAGTGAAGAAGAGATGAGTATATGGAATTGGCTTACAATAGCCACAAGCTAATAATGATCATATCAATACAAACATACATTTAATCACCATTCAGAAGAGCAGGGTCCGATTAAAGACGAAATCAAATGATAAAACTGACGTCCATCCTTGCTATCTGAGGCTGTTGACCTGGAACCCATCCTATGATTGACGAAGAAGAGGAAGAAGAAACTCCAAATAGAACAATCATCATGCTCACGTCAAAGTATCGCTCTACTTGTACCTGCAACAGTTGTTGTAGTATTCTGTGAGCCACACGGACTCATCAATCTCATTTCCGAAGGTATCAAGACTATCAAAGCTTAATGGGCGAGGTACGATTAAGTGGTGAGGCTGTAGCAAGCACTAAGCATTTATTTGGGTGCCTTACTTACGAGGAAAGGAATAAGAGGGGGGTGATCTATGCTTAAACGGTCGTGAGCTAACAATGATCCCGAAGTGATCCTAAACACATACTTACGACTCAAACATAACCACACTATGTCCTCTCTCGGATTCAGAACTCACGAGTAGAGACAATCACGATTAACCACATAGTTCGTATATTTTAATTCAGTTTACTTCAAGCTTTCTATGACCGGGTGTTAAACAAAGTTTCCAAGTTGCCACATAATTGTGGGCATGACTGTCAGAAAGATTTATCCCTGCAAGCATGCACCAACTAGTCCATCACAAACTACCACAAGCTGAGTGGAATTATCTCAACCACGAAAGACTCGTAGTTTCCTCGGAAATTCCGATGGAAAACCTCAACCTCGAGATAGCCCAAAGTAACCTCGGAATCCCGTGCACAGACGTTCGAGAAAGGTAAACAAATCTAGCAAGGTCGCCCGACGAGCCGAGAGACCCGATAGGAGCCGCGTATCTAGTTCTCAGGGCACGACCGGATGAGCTAGTTGTTGGGTTGGCTGGGACCCCGGGTGACCAGGGGGCGCCGGGCATCGCTCGTTTTGGTCAAAAACTCATGTGGAGCACTCGCCAGGGGTTGATTAATTATCCATGGGGGTCGACCAGTTCCTATGCAATTTTATTAGTTATTAGGGAAATGTAGTACCAAAGTTGGGCCTTGCGAGAAGAACTTTATCCAAAAACGAAAATCAAGGGGGTCCGTATAAAAACCCCAAACATGTTAGCAGCGCTAATTATGGACATAGCACGAGTACAACAGTAACTAGGTCGGCGAAGGTGGAACAAAACACCGAGCAAGATTGCCAAGTCTTCCACCTCTTACCAAGTATATAGGTGCATTAAATTAAATAGCAGAAATATGGTGATATAATAAGGAACCCATGTTTTCACATGGAAGGAACTTACACCTGCAACTAGCAACGGTATCAGAAGGGTTGAGTAAGTGGTAACATAGCCAAACAAAGGTTTGCTCGGATATGGAGGGGGTTAGAGGCTATCATGGAAATGTCGGGAGGCGTGACATAACAGGTGGTAGGAAGCAAGATATAGCAATAGAATCAAGGCAACTAGCATAACAATGATAATAGTGGTATCTAGGGAAATGATCGTCTTGCTAGAGATCCCGCCTGGAAGAATAACGAATCCATGAAGTAGACGAACCAACGTAGTCAAACGAATCCTCACACTCCGAAGCGATTTCGGAACTCTATCCAGAAGAAACAATCCGGAAACAACAATCAACACACGATAAAATCACAACATATTCATGACACGATGGACAATCAAATATGATGCATGTGCATGTAATTATGCATGACACGGTAAAGCACAACAGTCAACTTCTACACATTAAGTGAAACTCAATATGAAACGAGTTGCATAGTGACAAAACTACAATTTTTGAATTACTTAGTTCACTACTGTTTAGGTACACGACAATGTTAAATGTTTTTAAACATGGCAAGAGATGAAGAATAAATAAACTTCACTATCTAGGTATTTTAAAATGAGGTCGGAAACAACTTATAGTATTTCCGAAGCGACCCCATATGTTAAGTTCGAAATTGGTCCAGATCTGTACCAAACGTATTTTATAGTTCTTATACAGGAAACAATTTTAGCATGTGATTCTACACATTATTCTAGTCGATTAACACACACACACACACACACACACACACACACACACATATATATATATATATTGTCTAAAACGGAGTTACGGTCTAAAAGATATGACCAACACAAGATAATATGTCATGAATGCAAAATGTATGCAAATGATAGCCACAAGCATGTTAAATCAATGATTAAACAAGATATTATGAAACTACATGAGATTCCAAGCAAGTTTCATATATGGCATGTTCAAAACGGAGCAACGGTTCAAGAAATACAACCAATACAAGAAATAGACTTAATCAGCCCAAAAACAACAACATGACATTTTGCACACATCAAAACAAGAAGCAACAAGGATCCAGAATGCTCAAACAATACATGAGGCAGCAGTGGAAAAGATGCACACAACCATCTCCTAACGACAAATTGAATAGAAGCATGAATCACAAGGAAACGAGCTCACAAAACGGCTACTTGAACACCCTTTCATACTTAGTGAAATTACCAGTTTTAGCAATGCAGTTTTATCATGAGGACATACTGCCAGTAAGAAAAGCATATGCTACATGTCATATAATGGCATAATTGTTTTACTACATGGTAGTAGGCATGATGCAATTCATTTCATTCCACACTAGCAAGGTCTAGATATGCACACATTCATAGCTAGCATCCCTACAACATGACACTCTGAAATAATCAGATTCTCAGACTTAGAATTATTTAACCCTACCAAATAGCAACATCATCTTAGCATGTCTTACATGGCATGGGATGTCGGGACCCCGATCCTAAGCCATAGGAATCCAGCTTGTAACACATCGCATCCCTTTGCGGTCTCACGCACGGTTAACCCCACGGTTGCAGCCTTACCTTAGCCGGGACCGTTTGCGCCTTTTGACTCACGTATGCAATTGTGTCGCTAGCATTCCAATGTCAAAGAACCCGGATCGACAAGTCTAGTCATAAACCAAAGTGGCAGTACCGCACAAGGACAGGCATACATGACCCAACAAAGCAGGTGTCGGTCCCCAGCGAGTGTAGACGAGTCGTAGCAAGCTACAAGGACTCCATTACATCGCGTGACATTTCCCCAAAGGGGACAGACACAGCAGCTAAGAAGGACACATGCCGGTCAACCAATGTGTCCGGAGCAGTAGCGAGCTACCATGGCTCGTTGGATCACAAAGGGGCATTTCCCTGTAAGGAGTGCTACTAAAGTTCACGGCTAGGTAGTCGAACCCCATACATATCAAGTACGACGCACGTACGCATGGCATACCGATATGTATAGATACATCGATGGCATCACAACATAACCATAAACATACAAGCTTTATTTAAGAGGCTCGGAAGAGCCACACACATAATATTACACAGTAAGGGTCTCACGACCCATAATAACAGTCATTCAGTTACAAGCCAGCGGAAGTGTTTAAAACTGTGTGAGTACAAACAGGTGCAACTAGAAGGCACATGGCCTGACTATACTACAGACCCAACCTAGGGCCAGATCATAGCTGGGACACCAGCTACTCGTCGTCGTCGATGTCTATGAAGAACCCTCCATTAGGGTAATTAGCAACCTCTGCAACATTTATTAAGCAAACATGAGTACGGAGGTACTCAGCAAGACTTTAGGATAACTATCTACTCATGCAATGTATCAATAAGGTATTGTGGGGTTTCATGCGGAAAGCCAGCATTTGACTCGTGGCTAGACAACTTGCATTTTAAAATAATTTTGACAACTTGATTTCTCGCACACGAGTCCACTAACATCACAACAATACTCCATCGTGGAATCATTCCGTGTCCATACGGAAATGCCGTCCACGACACTCACGCTTATCTTGACAATTTTATGAGTAGCCATTGAAGTTATCTATGAACAACATATGTCTCCAAATAGTCCATATCCGCGAACGCGACTATTCGAATAGATCAAAACCCTGCAGGGGTTTAATGCGTCACACACGCTCTCGCCACTTATCGCCATGTGCACGTCATGCACCTCGGCAACCTTCAAGCGGAAGCCCAGCGAGGGAGTCGGCCACGACCGTTAACCACATTAGTACCTAGTCCAGCTCTATCGCCTATCTGAGGGTTACCCGCACGGAAGTCCGGCCGAGGTTTCCGCCACGGCCCCAAACGATGTGCGCAGGGTTCCCAAGCCCACCATCCGGGTGCCACTTGGTACACCGTGCCACTGCCTACCGCATCACAGCCCACCTCTCAGGTCAACACCATGCACGGCCTCCAGCATGACTATAAACACCAGAAACTACTTGCAACTCCTGGACCGAGTACTAAGCAATTAATAAGTCGAGCGGGGTCAAATTTCTGGGCCCAGCATGTGATAGTATATCGTCTTGGATTACATACACGGAACTCAGTTCCTAAAGACGGTTCCAATGAAACAACCCGCCATGTACTCCTACACAACCTTTCACCGGTACCTTTACCAAATCAGGTTCAACACACAACCTTTGCTTACCGAACACTTCTCACAATTCTGTTCATCTCCCAGATGACAGACCATACACAACTCTAAGCATAGCATGCATAACACGATAAGGCACATCATGGCTCAAGCAACTACCAGGTATGCTAGGTTGCAAGGTTCAGCTATTTACTGTGACAAGGATAGGTCATGCAAAGGAAGTGGGTTCAACTAACGTGGCAAAAGAATTTGAAGCATTTGATCCTAATGCAATAAGTAAGTGCAGGAGCAAGAACATGGGATTTATCGGGATGATCAAAATGGTTGCTTGCCTTGTTGCTCAGAGGAGTGACAATATCCGTCAGACGGATATTCGGTGGAATCCAGGGGAGCGGAGCCTACCGAAGGGAATGACAACAATCAATATCAAACATATGCAATCAAGATGATGCATGAGCATGGCATGAGGATGCAAGGTGGTATACTATTATAGCTAACATGTATTAGGTTTGAAGTTGATTTGAATCAAATTCAAATATCACTTCAAACGAGGTATTCTCGGATACCATTTTAATTGATTCGACCTGATGCTCAGATCAACTTGCTTTTAACATGCATGGTATGACATGTTAGGTTGCTAGTTCGTAGTTTGGACAGTGTTTGATCATGTCATTTATAGTGAAATTTAAATATTTCCCAAATTCCATCTACAAAGTAATTAAAAGAATTAACTTATTCATTAATCTAAATGTTTGGGTTCTGTAACATTTTCAAACAAGTTTGAAAATGACATATTCAGATTCCTTGAATTTTTCTGATACTTTTTCATATATAAATTATTTTCATTGGAGTTACAGATTAATTTCTATGAATTTTAGAAGTTTTAAACATTTCTGGAATTATTTTTATACTAGAAAAACCCTTTTACTGCATCAGCATGACATCAGCAGGTCAACTGACCAGATCAGGTCAAACCTGATAGGGGGACCCACTGGTCAGCGTCTCAGGGGCTAATCCCGCGCCGAACAGCCCCTAACTGAGTTTGACTTGGCCTTGGGCCCATTGTCAGCGAGAGATTAGGCTTAAACCTACTGGGTTAAGCTGGCCACGTCGGCCCCCACCGGAATATGGCGGCGGCGACCACGGGCGCGGCGGAGGGCTCGCCGGAGTGAGCTAAATGGCGCTACGGGCGTTGGTTTTGGACGAGGTTTAGTGCTACGGACACCTAGAGACACGCCGCATCTAAAGGGAGAGGAGCTGGACCCAGTGGTCACCGGAATCAACGCCGGCGATGAGATCAGCGGCGGCTGCGGCTCGGGCATCGACGGGAGTGCCGATGCAGGGGACTAGCGAGCTGGGAGAGGGGCCCTACGCCATCTACAGAGCTCGAGGAGCTCATTCCTGAGCTCGGCCTCGCGAGCTGAGTACCACAACGACGGCAATGACATGGCCGGCAACGAGGTCCTTCGGGCTCCGGTGGCTAACGTGGTTAAAGGAGGGGGAAAGCCTCGGGAAGAGTGGGAACGGAAAGAGGAGCTCACGGCGGATCTTGTGAGGTTGCCGGCAGGGTCGGGGAGGACCGGGAGACGACGGATCGACGACGACCGGAGCTTCGGGGAGAGAGAGATCCGAGAGGGGAAAAGGGGATCGAGGCCTAGGGGAGAGGATAGAGCCGTGGGGAGGAGGATAAGAAGGCTCAGGCGTCGCGCTGGCGCTCCTGGAGGCCTCCAGCAGCGAGCAGGCAGGCAAGAGGTGGCCGGCTTGGCCGCCGTGCTCATCTTCTCCCCTGCCTACTGGCAGGAGGAGGAAGATGACCGGGGAGCCCCTAGTGGGCTGGGCCGGCGACAAATAAGGTTTTTTCCTCTTTTCTTTCTCTTTTCTTTTCTGTTTTGTTTCTGTTTTGTTAACTATTGATTTTCTATTTATTTCAGCTCCCAAAATAGTTTGTAAAAACATTTTGAATACACCAGAATATTAGTTGGAATGTATCCAACCATTCCTAAAGTTTTCAACATTTTTGAAAACTTAAAGTTTCTGATTTCAAAATTTAAACTTGAAACCAGTAGCTTTTTGCATTTATTTAAAATGCTTAAAGTATCAAGAAAATGGTTTTCTTCATTGCTTATTTACTTCCATGATTTATGACAAAGATTGAACTTTTCTTGAGGCCATTTTGGGTTCATTGATTTTAACTAGTTTGAATTTTCCTTTATTTTGAGAAGTGGCTAGGGTTTTTGAGTTTTCCTTCACCACTTGCTTTGTTCTTGTTGAAAATTTCCTAGATGCAATGCAAAGAAAACATGAGCACAAAGCTAACTTGATTAAGGTGTCAGTGATGTGACAACTCACCCCCACTCAAAAGAATCTCGTCCCGAGATTTAGAAGTCGTCGGGAATAACGCAGGTTACTCAAGTCGGAGACGATCCTCTCTTTCCCAAGTTGCCTCCTTTTCAGAATGATTTGACCATTGAACTTTAAGAAACTTGAGGCTTCGACGTCGAGTGGTACGCTCAGCTTGATCAAGAATACGCACGGGGTATTCTCGGTATGAAAGGTTATCTTGGAGATCAAGCGTTTCGTGGTCCACTTCACGGATAGGATCCGAAAAGCAACGCCTGAGTTGCGAGACGTGGAAAACATCATGAACCTTGGAAAGATGTGGAGGAAGTTCCAACTGGTAGGCAACTTCTCCTCGTTTGGCAAGAATGCGAAAAGGACCAATGTAACGAGGAGCCAACTTGCCCTTGATACCGAATCGATGGGTACCCTTCAAAGGTGTAACCCGAAGGTAAGCCTTCTCGTCAACTTCAAAGGTCACAGCCTTATGACGACGATCATATTGGATCTTTTGACGAGACTGAGGTGTTTTCAACTTTTCACGAATAATGCGAACCTGCTCTTCTGCATCCTGGATCATATCTGGGCCAAAGAGTTGCCTCTCTCCGGTTTCTGACCAATTAAGAGGTGTTCGACATCTTCGTCCATAGAGAACTTCAAAAGGAGCTTTGCCCAAGCTTGATTGATAACTATTGTTATAAGGGAATTCGGCGAATGGAAGGCACTTCTCCCAATTCATACCGAACGATATAACACAAGCTCGGAGCATATCTTCTAGGATTTGATTCACTCTTTCTACTTGAACACTTGATTGGGGATGGAAAGCAGTGCTAAAAGATAGGTGAGTCCCCATGGCATTCTGAAAACTTTCCCAGAAGCGAGAAGTAAAGATACTCCCACGGTCCGAGTTAATCTCCAGGGGAACGCCATGAAGAGACACTATTCGAGAGATATATAACTCCGCTAGCTGGCTAGCTGTTATACTCTCACGAACGGGAAGAAAGTGAGCTACTTTGGAAAGATGGTCAATGACCACAAAGATAGCATTATTTCCTTTCTTGGTCTTGGGAAATCCGGTAATGAAATCCATGCTAACTTTATCCCATTTCCATTCAGGAATAGCTAAAGGTTGAAGGGTGCCACCAGGCCTTTGATGTTCTGCCTTAACTCGACGACAAACGTCGCAGTTAGCAACGAACTCAGCAATTTCTCTCTTCATCCTAGTCCAACAGAACCTCTGGCGTAGGTCCTGATACATCTTAGTACTACCGGGATGAATGGTGAGAGGAGAATCATGGGCCTCCTTAAGGATTAACTGCCTTAGATGTGGGCTCTTAGGAACCACTAGACGATTTTGGAAGAACACCACACCTTGATCGTTCATGGAAAATTCTTTAGCATTTCCGCTAAAAATATTCTCCTTGATCCGTGATATACCCTTGTCACGCTTTTGGCCAGCTATAATTTGAAACTTAAGGGTAGGCTTCGCCACCAGTGTAGAAAGGAATCCTTGAGGAACAATATGAAGATTCAACTTCCGAAAGTCCTCATAGAGATGTGGTTGACCTTGCTGTAGCGTCAAATTGTTACAATAAGATTTACGACTTAGTGCATCAGCCATAACATTGGCCTTCCCCGGGTGTAAGTTATCCCTAAGTCGTAATCCTAGATCAACTCAACCCACCGTATTTGCCTGAGATTCAAATCCGTCTGGGTGAAGATATATTTCAGACTTTGGTGATCGGTGAATATTTCGCAACGATTACCCAGAAGGTAATGTCGCCAGGTTTTTAGTGCATGGACTACAGTTGCAAGCTCAAGGTCATGTGTGGGATAATTATCCTCATGTGGACGCAACTGTCAAGACGCGTATGCGATCACATGACGATCTTGCATGAGAATGCAACCTAATCCTTGTCGCGAGGCGTCGCAATAGATAACAAAGTCCTTAGAAAAATCTGGTGGTAGCAACACAGGTGCGGAAGTGAGGCGTCTTTTCAGTTCCTGAAAACTATGCTCACACTATGGTGTCCACTCGAACTTTTTATCCTTCTTGAGGAGTTCAGTTAGAGGCTTTGCAACCTTGGAGAAATTCTCGACAAAGCAGCGACAATAGCTCGCTAGACCAAGAAAACTCCTAACTTGCTTAACCGATTCAGGTTGAGTCCAATCAAGGACAGCTTGAACTCTCTCGGGGTTGACAGCAATACCCTTACCAGAGATTATGTGACCTAGATAGGTCACTTCTGGTAACCAAAATTCACATTTTGAAAACTTGGCATAAAGGCGATGCTCTCGAAGTTTCATCAATAACAGCCTTAGATGCTCGGCATGTTCTTGTTCGTTCTTCGAGTAGATGAGAATATCATCGAGGTATACCACGACGAATTTATCCAAATACTCCATGAAGATTGAATTCATCAGACTAGAGAAGGTGGCTGGGGCATTGGTTAAACCGAAGGACATGACGGTGTACTCGTATTGGCCATATCGAGTAACAAAAGCCGTTTTTGGAATGTCCCCGTTCTTGATCTTGATTTGATGGTATCCCAAGCTCAAATCCATTTTGGAGAAGACTGAGGATCCAGCGAGCTGATCGTATAGATCGTTGATCCTAGGGAGCGGATACTTGTTCTTTATGGTGACCAAATTAACTGGTCGATAATCTACAACCATCCGATCCGTTCCGTCTTTCTTCTTGACGAATAGGACGGGGCAAGCCCAAGGAGAAGAGCTAGGACGAATGAAACCTTTATTCAAGGCCTCATCTAGTTGCTTCTTAAGTTCGGCTAGCTCCAGGGGTGCCATCTTATAAGGTCTTCTGGCTATTGGAACAGTTCCAGGAACAAGATCTATCACAAACTCTACATCTCTGTCAGATGGAATTCCTGGCAGTTCCTCTGGAAAAACATCCGGGAAGTCACGGACTACCGGAATGTCTTCAAGTTCCGGAATAGGGTTGGCATTTAGGGAATTGAGTTGGCATTTGTCAACTTGAGTAGAGACATTTACTATCTCACCCGAGGGATGGGTAAGCTGGACATTTCTAGAATGAGTATCAATCTTGGCATAGTGAGCTGACATCCAGTCCATACCCAAGATGATATTAATATCTGAATATTTCAAGGCTATCAATGAGGCTAGAAAAACTAGCCTGTCTACTAGAATTTCAATGTCATAGGTTATCCTAGAGGTTTGCCATTTACTACCAGGAGTTTGGACAACCAATGGAATTGGCATATCACAAAAAGACATGTTATGCAACTGTGCATAACTTTCTGAAATGAAGGAATGAGAAGACCCAGTGTCAAAGAGAACAGACGCTGGGTGATGATTAACAAGAAGCGTACCCAAAATGACGTCGGGATCCTCTGCAGCTTCTTCTGCCGAGACATAGTTCACACGGCCACCTGCAGGAGTTGGCTTCACATAGTAAGCTTTGACTGACTTGCCTTGCCCGACGGACTTTCCAGGTTGCTTGGCACCCACATTTTGAGGACATTCACGGGAATAGTGCCCTGGTTCTCCACACTTGTAGCATATCACTTGGTTGGCACGTGGTGCAGCATTGCTAGCTGGACCACCATAAGTTTTTGTTGGAGGGTTGGTCTGATTCGTCTGAGGCGCCACGTAGGATGGCCTCGGAGTGTATCTTGGCGGCAGAGAACTGTTTGGAACCCACAGCCTGCATTTTGGAAACGCGGAACCAGAAGACAAGCCAAAGTCACGGGAGTGCTTCCTTGTGGCTTCAAAGTCAGTATGACCAGTCTCGGCACTGATCGCCTTGTTGACCAGGGCTTGAAAGCTTGCACACTCGTGGAGGCGCAGATCACGACGAAGCTCAGGGCTCAGACCCTTACGGAATCTTGCTTGGTTCTTTGCATCAGTAGACACCTCCTCTGTTGCATAGCGGGCGAGGTTACCGAACTCGCGGCTATAGGCATCCACGGTCAACTTGCCCTGAGTGAAGGCACAGAACTCCTCTCTCTTTCTGTCCATCAGGCCCTCTGGAATATGGTGCAGATGAAAGGCTGCACTGAAGTCTGCCCATGTGGCTGCTGGTTCAGCAGGACGCATAGCTTCAAAGTTCTCCCACCATAGATTGGCGGGTCCTTCCAGGAAATACGCCGCAAAGGTCACCTTGTCGGCCTCAGAAACATTCGCAGAGCGGATCTTGCGCGAGATGCTGCACAACCAGTTATCAGCGTCGAGGGGATCGATGGAGTGATGAAACTTTGGAGGATTCAGCTTCACAAAGTCGTTGAGGGACACTGCAGCATTCCTAGGCTGACGAGCCGTATTCTGCTCAATATGCTCTAACAGTCGATTGGTCTCCCTTTTGTTTCTCTCTGCCTCAAGCATAACTTCCGCCAAAGAGGGGGGGTGAGGCAGGTCTTCCTACGACGCTTGACTACCCTCGCCTTGCTCATGAGCAGGGGCACGGTTCAACCTGGTGAACACCATCCTGACAAACAAACTCACAGTTTAGACCAACGTCATATCAATACTGGCTATGGATTAAGAATGTACTGAACACACGGAATGCAGAAATGAATATCCGAACAACATGGTAACAAGCATCTGCTATATATACACCATGGTTCATACACACCCTTACATAGTTCAGTACAACCTTACTCGAAGAGCAAACTACTGAAATTATGAAACTACTCATCAGAGACTTACAAGCTTCCTATACATTATTTATCTAGGCCTACGGAATTCATTTCACATCACAGGCATACTTAACAAGTCACACAAGACTGTGAACGTACGGCTACTACCATACTATCCTTCCGCTCAAAGCTCAGGCATCCGCATAGAACATCTCATAGAGATTACCTCCATGACCTGGAAGCTCAACCTGCAGATCAGGAAACACTCTAGCCTGAGATCCCTGGGACCCATAAGGACACGAATGTGGCCTTGGTCCCCTGACTGGTGGTAAGAGGGGTCCCCGAAGAGGGGTGACTCCTCCTATAGCTGGCCAGTCAACGTGGGCCGGAAGATGGGTCCTAACAGGGTTCAGCATCTCCATATCTCCGTACCCTGTCTGGACTACCGGTGCCAGCTGCGTCAAAGCCGTCCACACACGGGCACGGGTAGCATAAAGCTCCATGCGGAGAGCACGAGCATCCCTGTCTCTGTTCTCTAGCATCTCAACAGTGGACTGCAGTAGTGGATCCTCCATAGAAGAATCAAAATAGACTCCGCTGAGGTATCCCTCTTCACCAGGCTGAGAGGCCGGAACATAGCAGAACTCTGAATTCTGCAGCGGTGCATGTCTCGCCCTCATAATGGTCAGCATTGAATAGGCAGCATCTTGTACTGCCATGTCAACAGTGACTCCCAACCCATAGGACCAATGGATTGGCTCCTCAGCTCTAGGGTAGTCTGGAAATACCCTAACAGTGCAGATATACTCGCTCTGGTTGAAGTCTCGGTAGTGTTCCTCCACTGTGAACTCGGGGTACCAGCGGTAACTGCACACCGACATCACCCTGACCAGCATGGCCGTATGACCCGGTACATCAATGCACCTGGTCAAACGTACCACCTGACGAGAAGGACGGCCAGGCATCTGTAAATAGAGAGTAATGCAAAAGCATTAGAGCTCTGAATGCAAAATTGGGCAGCATAACGGCTGTAAATGCTCAAAAGCAAATTTTGAGACAACCCAAAATGGAATAGCGTAACCACTGAACTATCAAGTTCAATTCTCTAATCATCAAACTTACTTCCTTTTTCCTAGGAAAGAAAGAAACCCAAATATCTCTTGACCCATAGTCCTATAATCTACCGATCAGAAACACGAGCCTAGAAGAAGATGAGTAACCTAGTCCTTAATTCCCGCAGAAAAGACGAGGATGACCAGAATAGAATAACTTGAGAAGAGAACAAGAGTCTTACGTTCCCTTCCACAAACAATTCCCTTATATATAAATAAAGAAATTCTAGACTCAACTTCGACAAGTTTGGCTTAGTAATCCTACAGTCAGTCAGGCTCTAATACCAACGCTGTCGGGACCCCGATCCTAAGCCATAGGAATCCAGCCTGTAACACATCGCATCCCTTTGCGGTCTCACGCACGGTTAACCCCACGGTTGCAGCCTTACCTTAGCCGGGACCGTTTGCACCTTTTGACTCACGTATGCAATTGTGTCCCTAGCATTCCAATGTCAAAGAACCCGGATCGACAAGTCTAGTCATAAACCAAAGTGGCAGTACCGCACAAGGACAGGCATACATGAACCAACAAAGCAGGTGTCGGTCACCAGCGAGTGTAGACGAGTCGTAGCAAGCTACAAGGACTCCATTACATCGCGTGACATTTCCCCAAAGGGGACAGACACAACAGCTAAGAAGGACACATGTCGGTCAACCAATGTGTCCGGAGCAGTAGCGAGCTACCATGGCTCGTTGGATCACAAAGGGGCATTTCCTTGTAAGGAGTGCTACTAAAGTTCACGGCTAGGTAGTCGAACCCCATACATATCAAGTACGACGCACGTACGCATGGCATACCGATATGTATAGATACATCGATGGCATCACAACATAACCATAAACATACAAGCTTTATTTAAGAGGCTCGGAAGAGCCACACACATAATATTACACAGTAAGGGTCTCACAACCCATAATAACAGTCATTCAGTTACAAGCCAGCGGAAGTGTTTAACACTGTCTGAGTATAGACAGGTGCTACTAGAAGGCACATGGCCTGACTATACTACGGACCCAACCTAGGGCCAGATCGTAGCTAGGACACCAGCTACTCGTCGTCGTCGATGTCTATGAAGAACCCTCCATTAGGGTCATTAGCAACCTCTGCAACATTTATTAAGCAAACATGAGTACGGAGGTACTCAGCAAGACTTTAGGATAACTATCTACTCATGCAATGTATCAATAAGGTATTGTGGGGTTTCATGCGGAAAGCCAGCATTTGACTCGTGGCTAGACAACTTGCATTTTTAAATAATTTTGACAACTTGATTTCTCGCACACGAGTCCACTAACACCACATCAATACTCCATCGTGGAATCATTCCGTCTCCATACGGAAATGTTGTCCACGACACTCATGCTTATCTTGACAATTTTATTAGTAGCCATTGAAGTTATCTATGAACAACATATGTCTCCAAATAGTCCATATCCGCGAACGCGACTTTTCGAATAGATCATAACCCTGTAGGGGTGTACTTCATCACACACGCTCTCACCACTTATCGCCATGTGCACGTCATGCACCTCGGCAACCTTCAAGCGGAAGCCCAGCAAGGGAGTCGGCCACGACCGTTAACCACATTAGTACCTAGTCCAGGTCTATCGCCTATCTGAGGGTTACCCGCACGGAAGTCCGGCCGAGGTTTCTGCCACGGCCCCAAACGATGTGCGCAGGGTTCCCAAGCCCACCATCCGGGTGCCACTTGGTACACCGTGCCACTGCCTACCGCATCACAGCCCACCTCTCAAGTCAGCACCATGCACGGCCTCCAGCATGACTATAAACACCAGAAACTACTTGCAACTCCTGGACCGAGTACTAAGCAATTAATAAGTCGAGCGGGGTCATATTTCAGGGCCCAGCATGTGATAGTATCTCGTCTTGGATTACATACACAGAACTCTGTTCCTAAGGATGGTTCCAATGAAACAACCCGCCATGTACTCCTACACAGCCTTTCACCGGTACCTTTACCAAATCAGGTTCAACACACAACCTTTGCTTACCGAACACTTCTCACAATTTTGTTCATCTCCCAGATGACAGACCATACACAATTCTAAGCATAGCATGCATAACAGGATAAGACACATCATGGCTCAAGCAACTACCAGGTATGCTAGGTTGCAAGGTTCAGCTATTTACTGTGACAAGGATAGGTCATGCAAAGGAAGTGGGTCAAACCTGATAGGGGGGACCCACTGGTCAGCGTCTCAGGGGCTAATCCCGCGCCGAACAGCCCCTAACTGAGTTTGACTTGGCCTTGGGCCCACTGTCAGCGAGAGATTAGGCTTAAACCTACTAGGTTAAGCTGGCCACGTCGACCCCCATCGGAATATGGCGGCGGCGACCACGGGCGCGGCGAAGGGCTCGCCGGAGTGAGCTAAACGGCGCTACGGGCGTCGGTTTTGGACGCGGTTTAGTGCTACGGACAGCTAGAGACACGTCGCATCTAAAGGGAGAGGAGCTCGACCCAGTGGTCACCGGAATCCACGCCAGCGATGAGATCAGCGGCGGCTGCGGCTCGGGCATCGACGGGAGTGCCGATGCAGGGGACTAGCGAGCTGGGAGAGGGGCCCTACGCCATCTACAGAGCTCGAGGAGCTCATTTCTGAGCTCGGCCTCGCGAGCTGAGTACCACAACGACGGCAATGACATGGCCGACGACGAGGTCCTTCGGGCTCCGGCGGCTAACGTGGTTAAAGGAGGGGGAAAGCCTCGGGAAGAGGGGGAACGGAAAGAGGAGCTCACAACGGATCTTGTGAGGCTGCCGTCAGGGTCGGGGAGGACCGGGAGATGACGGATCGACGGCGACCGGAGCTTCGGGGAGAGAGAGATCCGAGAGGGGAAAAGGGGATCGAGGCCTAGGGGAGAGGATAGAGCCGCGGGGAGGAGGATAAGAAGGCTCAGGCGTCGCGCTGGCGCTCCTGGAGGCCTCCAGCATCGAGCAGGCAGGCAGGAGGTGGCCGGCTTGGCCGCCGTGCTCATCTTCTCCCCTGCCTACTGGCAGGAGCAGGAAGATGACCGGGAGCCCCTGGTGGGCTGGGCCGGCGACAGATAAGGTTTTTTCCTCTTTTCTTTCTCTTTTCTTTTCTGTTTTGTTAACTATTGATTTGCTATATATTTCAGCTCCCAAAATAGTTTGTAAAAAACATTTTGAACACACCAGAATATTAGTTGGAATGT